>NC_090266.1:387741593-388941593 GCF_040414725.1 Anabrus simplex | reverse complement strand
CCCAGGCTGAGTGGACCCAGTTCCAGCCCTTGTACCACTTTTCAAATCTCGCGGCAGAGGCGGGAATCGAACCCGGGCCTCCGGGGGTGGCAGCTAACCACACTAACCACTACACCACAGAAGCGGAGCTGTATTATTATCAAGTGGTAAGATACTGGTCATGAAGCTGCTTAGGACATTCAGGCACGTAAAGTCGACTGAAGAAGGAATATTACTTAAGACAATAATAATAATAACGTTATTTGCTTTACATCCAACTAACTACCTTTACAGTTTTCGTGGACGCCGAGGTAACGGAATTTAATCCCGCACTAGTTCTATTACGTGCCGGTAAATCTACCAAAACGGGGCTGACGTATTTGGGCATCTTCAAACACCACAGGACAGAGCCAGGATCGAACCTGTAAAGTTGGAGTCAGAAGGTCAGCGCCTCAACCGTCTGAGCCACTCAGGCCGGCAACTAAGACACTAATGGGCTCGTAGAGAACATGAGAAGCCAAAAAATATCTGGTAGATAGTCGTTGGACAGTTTTATTTTTTTGCTAGGGGCTTTACGTCGCACCGACACAGATAGGTCTTACGGCGACGATGGGATAGGCAAGGCCTAGGAGTTGGAAGGAAGCGGCCGTGGCCTTAATTAAGGTACAGCCCCAGCATTTGCCTCGTGTGAAAATGGGAAACCACGGAAAACCATCTTCAGGGCTGCCGATAGTGGGATTCGAATCTACAATCTCTCGGAGAAAGTTTTATTAATAACGAGCAGATGTACCCGTGCTTCGCTACGGCATTCTACATTGTATGCGGAATTCCAGTGTTCACGTTGTGAGCAAGGTTGTATTAAATTGCATAGCTCATAACGTTACCCTAGAAACGCGTGGTGAAGTCACCGAACATCTTTTCTCATATGAAGACTGAGTTAGGAAATTTTCACCGTAATGGTAGACCCGTTTCCATATTATCAGTCAGTCAGTCACAATCAGGTTGGGGAGTTTTCATTATAATGGTAGACAGTCACTCTCCACCTGCCTTTTTACATCCTCAGAAAGACTGTCTTAGTGGTTTTCCGATCTGAAATGAACATACATTACAATGACGTCAGTAGGAATGCCGCGATTTAAAGCAATGCTTTCATGTGAAATACTCGATCAAATGAAACACCACACATTTTCTCACTTTTAACGAACAGGACTACATTACCGATGTAACAGTCCAAAGTTCTAGAGCAGGAATGACCAAGCCGCAAACAGCCGTGATTCGTGAACACTCTTCGTCTTTTTTCGGCGGGGAGAGGGTCGAACAGTGGAGACTCCCAGGGCAAAAACTATGCCCTTATACTAATCTGTTTCCTAGGAGTACCCGATGAGTCGGAAAATATCAATTCGCTACACTGGCGATGGGAAAAACTGTCTGAGTTGGGGGCAAAATTTTCCTCCAAGCCAGAGGAGAAACAACCTCTTCACTGATAATTTGGAATAAAATAAATGTAGAATTTTTAAAAAAAAAGTGAAGAGGAAGAAGCTTTTCTTAAGAAACGGCTCTTTTCTGGGTTGAATTTTCAGTTATTTAGTGAAATGTGGTGCTATAATTTAGAATAGGCCTAAATTGAGATTCTAGACCAGGCTCTACTACTACTACTACTTCTACTACTACAACAAAAACTAGGTCAGCCTTAGCCTTAAGTATGCACACTGCCCATTCAAAATAGCGCGTCAGAATAGGGATCGAATAACCGGAATACTGTGAATAACCAGTGTGTTTCGTACCAGCTGTATCAGAAAACGTATGAACCAGAGGAATGGCATGCTAAAGAAGAATGTTTTCTAACTCCCCGGCTATTCCCCACCAATATTCAATCAGGCTGTTATACTCGTTATGTATGTTTAGTCCACAGCCCAAAGGCTGGTTGTATCCTCAATAGTTCCACCATCAGCTGTCATAGATGGCCTAGGCATCACTGAAGAGGCGTACTAGGGAAATGAGGAGTGAGGTAGTTTCCCGTTGCTTTCCTCACTGAGCCAGAAGTTGCTATTACATATCAGTCTGCCAAGCCCACTGAAATGCATGCACCAACTGACCCTATGAGCAATATTTTCACACCATTCATAGCAGGGACTGTACGCAGCAGTAATCCCATCTATCGAAGTTGAGAGGCACCATAACAACAAATAACATCACAACAAACAATGGTCAATGAAATGTTATTGTTGATCAATGTTATGCGCTTTCTATACCACTCATCATAGTCGGTACGGCGAAACTGAATGAAACATTGATGATCGGAAATCGTATTCCCTGTAACTTTTGTAATGTTGTACTTTTCGATAGAACCGAAAACATAGGTATTTAAAAATTAAATTTTAAGCGCCGTCCCCTAAACTACAATTTCATCCACGGTGAATAAAATTGTTTATAGCTTAGACTGTAGTTTCTTATTCCCCGACGCTATATACCGATTTTAACTAAATTCTGTTAACCCATTCTCTTGTGGCTCGGCGTCGATAAGGACTTAGCAACAAAAATACAAATTCATGAATATCCGTGTTATCATAGCCGGTACGGTAAAAATGTATAAGACATAAACAGTCGGAAATTTCATTGTATGTAACTTTGGTTATGTAGTATTTATCGATATGACCATTAATTATATAAATACTTGAAAATTAAATTTCAGGCCTTCCCCTAAATTACCATTTTATTCAGCGTGAACAAAATAATTCATAGCCTAGATTTTAGTGGCTCCTTCTCCGACTTTGTATACCAGTTTTTAATGAGATAGGACCACTAATGATGTAAATTTTTAAGAATTAAATTTCAGGCCTTCCCCTAAACTACCATTTTGTTCAGCGTGAATAAAATTATTTATAGCCTAAATTGTATCGATTTTTCTTCCCCGACTTTGCATACCAATTTTTATTAAGATAAGACCACTAGTAATATAAATATTTGAAAATTAAATTTTAGTTCTTCCCCTAAACTACAGTTTCTATCAGTGTGAATAAAACTATTTATGTCTTAGATTGTAGCGAATTATTCCCCGACTTAGCATACCGATTTTCATTAAATTCACTTTGGCCGTTTTCTAGTGATCCGTGTACAGACAGACAGACAGACAGACAGACAGACAGACAGACAGACAGACAGACAGACAGACAGACAGACAGACAGACAGACAGACAGACAGACAGACAGACAGACAGACAGACAGACAGACAGACAGACAGACAGATATTACGGAAAAGTAAAAAGTACATTTCCTTGTTACTGTGGACATGACCGATACAGAAATACCATTATTTTCAAATTCCGAGCGATGCAGAGACAAAACTCTTATTTTATATATATAGACTAGCTGATGTACCCGTGCTTCGCTACGGGATTCTCAGAAAGACTGACTTCGTGGTTTTCCTAAGTGAATTCAACATAGGTCATTACAAAAACGTCAGTAGGAACGTAGCGATTTAGAGCAATGTTATCATATAAAATACTCCATCAAATGAAAAACCGCACACTTTCTCACTTTCAACGAACAGTACTACGGAGCCGATCTAAAAGTCCGAAGTTCCAGAACTGGAATAACCAAGTCGCAGACTGCCGTGAACACTCCTCTGTCATTATTCCGTTAAATATGCACACTACTCATTCCAATCAGAGCCTCAGAGTAGGGATTGAATTGCTCGAATGCTATGATTAACCAGTGTGTTACGTACCAGTAATATCAGAAAATACATGAACCAGAGGAATGGCATGCCAAGGAAGAAAGTTATCTTACTCCACAGATACTTCCCGCCAATATACAGGCAGGCTGTTACACTCGGTACGACCAGGCGAGTTGGCCGTGCGGTTAGAGCCGGGCAGCTGTAAGCTTGCATCCGGGAGATAGTGGATTCGATCCCCACTGCCGGTACCCCTGAAGATGGTATGCCGTGGTTTCCCATTTTCACACCAGCCACACCAGACTGTTCCTTAATTAAAGCCAAGGCCGCTTCCTTCACACCCCTATTTCTTTCCTATCCCATCGTCGCCAAAAGACATACCTGTATCGGTGCGACGTAAAGCAAATTAAAAGAAACTCGGTACGCTGCAGTAATCCCATCTATCGGGGATGAGTGGAAACAGAAGACAAAAAGCACATCACAACAAACAATGGTCAGACTTTACATACCTATTTTCGCAAAATTCTGTTTACCCATTTTCTCTTGTCTCGGCGCTGATATGGACTTAGTAACAAAAATCCAAATTCATGAATATCTCTGTGATTATATGCGGTACGGTAACAATGTATAAGGCATAAGTTATCGGTATTTTAATAACTTCTGACATAACTAAAGTTATGCTAGTTATGTAGTGTTTATCGATACGATCACAAATAACATAAATAACTTACTTGAGAATTACATTTCGGGCCTTCCCCTAAACTACCATTTCACTCAGCGTGAATAAAATAATTTATAGCCTAGATTGTAGTAGTTCACCACCCGACTTTACATTCCGATTTTCATTAAATTATCTTCAGTCGTTTTTCGTGATGCGTGTACAGACAGACAGACAGACAGACAGACAGACAGAAATTACGGAAAAGTAGAAAATGCATTTCCTTGTCACTGTGGACGTGACCGATACACAAATACCATTATTTTGAAATTATGAGCAATATACAGACAAAACTCTTATTATATACAGGGTTTTTCACCTAACATGTTACACAGAAATAACTTCTAAACCATTAAATATATCGGCATTCTGTTTTCATATTCGTAAATGGTATCCAGGGTCTCGTAAAATAACGTGCTACTTAGTCTCATGAGGTGATTGATAACCGAGATATTGATACTAACTCCATATATTTAAATGGAAAGGCACAAATTTATACAGCTGGCCTAAAAGTTCAACTCCGTACAAGTTCAAAGATGTTAGTATTTCAAAATCGGACAATTACTTTTTCAGATATAAAGAAGAACAGCATGCGCGGTTTTGCATGCCGCATCAGACGGCGTGAAGTTGGGGAAGGACACATTGAGGCGCAACCAGTTTCCTGGTAGTGAGTTCAGCCACAGAATGGATACCAGGCATATAAGCACCTCGTACACATGCGATGGGTTTGCAAAGTGTGTATGACAGGCGAACACATGACAGGACAGGGAGGGTTGATGTATATAAAAGGAAAAAAATAAGAACTATGCCTTGAAACTGCTTGTGCCTCAATATGTCCTTGTCCGACTTCACGCCGTCTGATGCGGCATGCAAAACAGCGCATGCTGTTCTTACTTATATCTCAAAAAGTAATTGTCCGATTTTGAAAATACTTACATATTTGAACTCGTACGCAGATCAACTTTTAAATCGGCTGTATGAATTTGTGCCGTTCCATTTAAAAATATGGAGTTAGTATCAATATCTCGGTTGTTAATCACCCCCATGAGACTAAGTAGCACGTTATCTTACAAGACCCTGCAAACCATTTACGAATATGGAAAGAGAATGCCGATATATTTAATGATTTAGAAGTTATTTCCGTGTAACATGTTAGGTGAATAACCCTGTATATATAGATTTCAAGTTAGAAAGCATACCATCAAAAGAGGTTACAATACTATCTGCGATATTTAAGTAAGGAGGTGGTTGGTGCATTCATGCGAGTTTTGATTTAGAAAACTGAGATCACCACTGTTTGTAATAAGAATAAATACAATTTTTCAATATAGGTAGATAATATGAAACAAAGCGTAATGTATTTTAGAACCATCAAGCCCAAAACTGCACCAGGATATAATCTTGAACTTCTTGAACCCTGTAATTGAAGTATGCAAACATAGCAAAGTAGTCTTACATATTATAGGCCAGCATACATAAGATTATACATTGTGGGAAACTTGCTATGTTATCAGCGAGGAAGCATCAGTGGAATCGATCAATATGAGACGTTTCGTTAGTTTGTGTCCTTCTGAAAATACACAGCAATGCATCAGGTTTCACTATTTGTTGTTTATTGAAGGTAATAAATTAGTTTATTTGTTTACTACATTAGTGTAACTCCTCCACACCTTCATCAATATGTTTTAGTACAGCAATATACAAAACATTTTTTATGTGCGTGATTTGTGTTTAACTTCAAGACTCTCAGTCTCGAATATAATACTAATACAGTAATGAATGTAACGCTATCAGATAGAAATGAGTCACTTAAATGTGATCTCGTTTGAAGGAAATCCCATAGGCCCGATCGTGGCCATATGAAGGAAACTAGTCGCTAGTGAAAGACTTCAAGTGTTGGTATCGGCACACCCATTCTCCCTTACCGTTATTTATTATTATTAATTTTATTGTTGTTGCTATTTAAGTCGCACCAACACAGACAGATTTTATGATGACGACGGGATAGGGAAGGTCTAGCATTCGAAAGGAAGCCTGTGGACTTAATTAAGGTACAGTCCATGAATTTTCTTGGTGTGAAAATGGTAAACCATAAATCCATCTTCAGGATTGCTGGCAGTGGGGTTCGAACCCATTGTCTCCCGAATGGAAGATCACAGCTACGTGGCCCAGTTTACGTAGCGAAATCACTCGGTCTCTCTCCCTTCTCAGTTACCCACAGTGGGTACACTTAAAATAGTATTATGGAACGGATGGCCTTATGAAGAAGACGGAAAGAAGCTCTAAAGGCTGCACAAAAATCTGCTCGAGGGGAATACAATCCGCGAATAGCCATTACTAAGGCACTATGCGCAGCGAGACCGAAAATTTCTCCTAAGAGCAGAGCAATGTTTTGTAAACATAATCGAATTCTTCCTGTACCAAAACGAGGTAGATTTCTTCCAGCGTTGTTTGCTGGACTAGAAGCTTTAGTGTTTTTGCTGGGTGACGCTAGTGCTGTGGCAAGATCTGTTAAGGCTGTACAAGAAGCGAAGCAACAGTTGAAAGAGAGTGAACGCCATAACAAGACAACGGAGACTATTGCATTGCAAGGCAATGGCCTACACATGAAGCCTGCGCCATGCAAAAGAAGGGCTTGATATCTACATATCACCAAGGAAATATCTACTGAATGTACTACCACATCGAGCTCTAACTCACGAAGAATGTTTTACGTTTGGAAACAACTAGATATTCATTATTTTCACGATGTGTATATGCGTGATCAACTACCATCATGCGCACGTGGATGTGAGAGTGCTGTAATGAACTTAGGCACTGTCATGGACACGGAACTCATTACGTTCCCTAAGTAAAACGTAAATCTAATGTATGGTTTTTAGAGAGTTATGGAGACTTACTCCCTCCATTTGAGCTCGTACGCAATTTCGGAAGCGGTTCTGACATTCTTCACAATAAAAACCGCGTGCAAAAATTGAATACACGCATGTGTGGACGATTATGTCTAATGTTCTTATATCAAACCCAGGCGGTAGACAAGGAACATCAGTGTGCACGTGATGACCAAAAGTGCAAGAACATTCGCTGAACGCGAAGAAGGACCTGAAACAACCGTTTACTTTAATACACCAATCGAACTCGGTCATCAGCTACATAATCTTGGAATAGTATCGTTTGAAAGCTGCAATAAAAGCTATAACGTGCATAATGACATAAACAAGTTCTATGCACTAACGCTACCGTCAGGCACTTATTCAGTAGACGATATTCATGACTACATTGAAAGTACCTTAATTGAACTGTTTAGTAATGAGAGCATTAGTAATAATGATTACAAGTTCTCAATTACTTTGAGCAACATCTAACAAAAATGTGCTATTGAGCCTTCATTCAAGATTGACTTTAAAGCACAACCTAGTTCGTTTGGACTATTGAATGGATTTTCACCAAGAGAGTTCATACCAAACGTACGTTGAGTCTGATCAACACGCTTCGATGATCATTATGTAAACATCACTTGTAAAATACTGTAATTACAGACGTGTATAGTAACCAACAATATTCGAACGTCCTGCACGATTTTATCATTACAGGAAAATGTGGTTACAGCAATCGTGAGAAACCGTCAGTAGTTCATTATCATCCTGTAACTGTAAAATGCATTATAAACATCACCGCTAGCTTTTCTCTGTTCTGAAGCGCGTTATGTAGTAAATAATGTAGAAAGGGCCGGGCTGAGAAGCTCAGACGTTTCAGGCGCTGGCCTTCTGAAACCAACTTGGCAGGTTCGATCATGGCTCAGTCCGATGGTATTTTAAGGTGATGAAATACGTCATCCTTGTGTCAGGAGATTTACTGGCACGTAAAAGAACTCCTTCGGGACAAAATTCTGGCACCTCGGCGTCTCCAAAAACTGTAAAATTAGTTAGTGGGCCGTAAAGCAAATAACATTATTATTATTATTAAATGATGTAGAAATAGATCAAAGAAAGTTGGTATTACAAGTGCAACGAAACTCTAACCTTCTTATATTGATGAATAAAGTAATCTTTTGCGGAAGGCAGGATGGTGTCCGAAGGCTACTAACAACTGGACGATTAATCAGGATGGAACTCTTTTTAGCATGTTATGATTAAAATACACTCTTGGCTTTGCTGATCACTATATAAGTATTATAATCAACGCAAAACAAGAGCTAATTCTGATGCGTGATCGAAGTGATTACAATTCTTTGAAAGCAGCAGAATCACCAGTAGACTTGAAAATTACTCTTGAATGTATATTGTGGAGGATTCCACGTGTAACTTTATCTGATCAAGAAAAATTTCTATTGCGAAAGATTGTAGGAAATGATTGTAGAAAATGACACACCATTACCTAAACGTTTTCGAAGTTGCGAGCTGCATGAGTATCCTGTGTTACCACCAACAAACAAGCATAGCTGGGCTGTTAAAACGTCATGTTTTACCGAAAAGCATTTGTATATTATTTGTGGATTTCAAACCCATACTGAATTCAACCATGAAAAGGATAGCTCACAGTTTGATCACTGCAAATTAAGAAATATTAAACTATATCTCAACAGAATTGCTTATCCCTACGAAAACACGGACATTAATTTTGAGAAAAATAAATTTTGGGTTGCTCTATGACACGTTTTGTGAATTTCAATCATCTTATTACCAAAACAAAAAGAGATAACACGCTATTTTCTTCTGAAGAGTTCAAAAATAAAGCACCGACTGTAATTATAGACTGTTCTTATCATGAATAAAATGAATCTCCTGTCGATATTCGTATAGAGTTTGAAACATCTGAAAATATTCCTGCTAACACAACAGCCTATTGTCTAATTATTCACATGAGTGACGTCACCTACCATCCACTCTCGAATGTCGTTACAAGACTGTAAATAAGGATAAGCCCACATCATGATCATCAGTGTGTGCTTCTACACCGAACACTATGGAGCGGAAAGAAGATAAAGACTGCACGGTCACAGACAATCGTTTTGATAACAAACAAAACAGAATGTGCAACCTGTTTGCCTAGCAGCGAAACTAATACGCTACATCATATATACCTCTCTCAAGTAAGTGAGGTTGTTAAGATGTTCTATAAGCATAGAACCTTATATCAGATAACAAAATATCTGATTCAGTGTTTACCACCAGGATTTTTATCTACGTACGCTGCTCCTTTCGTAGATGCAGTTTGGTACATCCTACATCTCCACGGTCAGATGTCAATCGGTGTAGCTTCATGCACACTATGTCGACGATATTACAAGCACCGAAGTGAAAATCATATCGATTGAGATGGACCTAGGGTGCCGATTACCTTCGATGTTAGGTCCCTTAAAACAACAAGCATCATCAGCAGAGATTGACCTAATCCGAAGATTTCAAACTGTAGATGGTTTATGCGTGAAATTTCACTCTTCATTACAGTACCTGATGATGATTCTGAAAGGAACTTAACACAAGGATGACATCAAGGTAAGAACAGCAGCAACTTCCTTCCAAAGCATAATATGCGTAGTACAATATATTTTGAAAATTGAATTTCGTAAACAAAAAATATGTTGTTTCCTTTGATTGTAGCAGGTGGCTTCACACTTTTTGGAAGATGCTACCTCTTCACAGTAAGATGTTAATGAGTAAAGCAACCTTGTCGCCAACATAACAAGGATTGTAGCAAAGCCGGTAGTATTACGCATAATTTCGTAAATAATTACACAATAAATATTTCGTTCAATTTAAAATGTTCCAGTTATTGCATTCCCTTCACTTCCTCTCACATATCAAATATTTTCTTAGTCGTCGCCATTTTATATTTAAGAAAATGTAGGCTGAAGAACTTCCTCTCTTCATCACCTAACTGTTATTCGCCTCTTGGGCTCAAGTGGATTCGAAACAGTAATTAGTCACTTCACGCACAGTGCATAAGATCCGAATACGGAACCCAGAAATCGAATATATTATTTCTTCAAATATATTAGCAAAACCTGCACAAGGTACTCTAGAGAGCTAACAGAGAGCGAGAGAGAGAGAGAGAGAGAGAGAGAGACTGTTAGGGAACAAAATCGTGTCCACGTGATCACTGTATATCAAAACAGCGTGACCTTAGTATGACACCTGCTCAGTTCCGCTATCATGTTCCACGTGTTAGAAATAGCTGTCCTTGTAAATTAAAGTTTCTTGTGTGTTCAGAACACAAGGGTTTGGTCTCTGACTTATGCAAAGAATACTTTAGGCCGCTATTAGCCTCTAGAGTTCAAATCTATAAGCTTTAAAGTTAAAATCTAAAATCGAGTGTTCCAAACGCTAGTGTACTTAACACCACAGTCGCTCGGATCGGAGACATAGTAGTACCTCCTGTATAGTCGCCATCTTGTCTAGTTAGGTTAAGCTTCCACACTTGGATATCAAAGTTGAGGTCTTTAAGTTTAACGCCCTTGTGCAGTTAAACATGTGAAAGGGAACGAACCCACGGTCCGCAAGGTTACACCTGCACACGTTAGATTATAACGGCATGCACACTTAGCCAGCAGCCCGCATTTCAAATCTCTGCGCTGTGACGTCACAGCTCTGTCAGACGAAGGCCTGGGCATTAGGTCATGACGTTATGTGAAGTTAAGCATGCACTCTTGGCCAAGAGTCTGCATTTTAATTCGCCTGCGCTGTGACGTCACACCTCCATCACTCTTCCAAGGGGAGACGGCAGAGAGCATGTGTGTGGTTAGGTTACCGTTCGTGGCCAAGGTTAGGTTAACACGCGTGTTAACCACACCTGCAAGTTACCTCACCAGCGCGGCTCCTCCAATGGGAGCCCATAAAGAGCCCGTCTGAGGTTAGGTTAGCGTTCCTCGTGGCGAGGTTATGTTAACACGTCATAAATATGCCTTAACCTCATCTGCAGATCACCTAACTGATTCGGCTTCTCCAGGGGCGCCCGAAGGTTTCAGCTCCTCCAAAGGTGTCCGTGACCTCACCTAGGGGTCAAAAACACCTTAACAATTAGGTCCCTCCAATGGAGTCTGTGAGTTTAGGATTGCTCTCATTCGCAAGATTATGACGTTATTCGGCGTCTTAACCTCACAGAGAGGTCATTGAACCCGGGTAAGAAACCACATAGGTACACTACTAGGTCATTCTGTCAGAATCAACATAGCTATACTACTCAAAAAACCATGCGGAAAATGCGGACGCAGCACCCGTTGTTTTAGAACGAACATAGCCCTACTACTTGCGTGCACTGAAGTACGTATTAATAATCAATATGGCTAAGAACGGCAAAGTGATTTGATGGGGCCTACATGTTAGCCAAAATCCTGCAATCTCCTTGCGTTAAAGTAAGACACGCGGACAAACGCTTCTGGGATGTGACTTAAGAGTAGAATTCGAACCCATTTATCTTCTAATGTGCCCTCCTAAGGTTGAATGCAACTTTCTCCAGACCCTCAACTCTATCGTAAATTTGTCAAAGAGCCATGAGTCATAACTAGATTAAACTTGCTTCAGCCAACCTTGGTATCCTCAAGACTGCAGTTTGTAATTAACTGGAATTTAGTTACCTTAAGGTGACATGACTTTGAATGATACATACACATTTTACGTATAGTAAGTTTGCAGATACCTTGAGATTATCTCAGCATGGTTTTGTCCAACAATACTCTAATGGTAATAACTGCACTGTACGATACAGAATATGAGTATCGTATTTCAGAAGTCTCCTTCCCATTGAAGTGCGCCCAATGGTGACAGTCTGTCAAGTGTTCGTCAGGGTATTTGCTTACGTACATCGTCGAAATGATGTTCAGAGGGCAACATAATAGCAAAATATTAAAGTATAACGATTTTGACGAATTGGTTCCCAGTCCAAAAAATGCAGTATTTAGTGTCGGGCTCAAAAGTAGCTATAGACTGGGTAATTAGTTTGGTTCTTGCTAAAAACCGGTTTTGCGTCGTGGTAAATGAAGTGAAGTGGCGTATGGCTTTTAGTGCCGGGAGTGTCCGAGGACAAGTTCGGCTCGCCAGAAGCAGGTCTTTTGATTTGACTCCCGTAGGCGTCCTGACCGTAGTGATGAGGATTAAATGATGACGAAGACGACACATACACCCAGCCCAGTGCCAGCGAAATTAACCAATTACGGTTGAAATTCCCGACCCTGCCGGGAATCGAACCCGGGACCTCCATCACCCTAGGCCAGCACGCTAACCATTTACCCATGGAGCCGGACTGGATGGTGGTAAGTAAAGTAAACTTGTGTCGTCATCCCGAGGTGGTGCAGCTCTTTTCAGGCACACCCCCAATTTAGGTGAGCTGTATGGACCATTTCAACCACTCCTCCCATTCTTAAATTTCTGGCAATGCTGGGAATCGAATCCCGGCCTCGGAGGACGGCAGATAGTAGCGCCAACCGGTACGCTACGGAGGTGGATTAGATGGTGGTGAGTATTTACTGTCTTACGTTTTATAGTATGTAGGCAGACCAGTAGCGTTACTCAGGGATCATAACTAGAGCTCTGCACGTTGCGGATATCCGCGGATTTCCGCGAAATTAAAGTCTAAGCGGATAAGAACTGTATGCCAGTGCGGATAATTTTGCTGATAATTTCTAAATGATGATGTTTATTGATTTTCCCTCAGGTATACTCTTACTTCTGCTTGTAGTTAGGCGACCCTCGACATTGGTATGAGAGAATGGTGATATACAGAGCCTTTGAGATCATAAAGCCGTAAATCTGTCCTAAGCCTAACTGGCTTCTGCCCGCAATTAGTGGAAGAAAAGGACGAAGGTTAATACTTCGGTAGTTATCGCAAGTGAAAATCTCCATAAACCTGTGACTGTAGGGGTTGTGGTGCCAGGTGGCAGGCTCACTGTGTAATGTTAACTGATCTATTCGTTTCAATACCTTGGGTGTAAGATACTGTAGGTAAATACTTATAATATTCGCGGATAACCATTTTCGGATACGGATGCGGATGAAGGAAGTGTGGATGTTGTTTTGTATATCCGCGCGGGGCTCTAATCATAACATTGAGCCAAAGTGAATCACCCCACGAGCTACAGTATTCATTAATTCTATTGATTTCAACAACCTGTTTTACAAGTTGGAGCACATGTATCTCCCAGCATGACAGTTACGTCACTCCTTATCTTAATAACAATACTATCATCTACGAATTCACACTGATTTGAAGAATAGGAACATGAACTTTCCTATCTTGGTAATGGGCGATATTATTCTCCTGTAAACTGTCCATTTTCTTTTCCGTTCATTTTCGCTAACGCCTAGTTACAACGTTTATTTCTGAGCGGAAAAGCTCCTAGGTCCGCCTCCGTGGTGTAGTGGTTAGTGTGATTAGCTGCCAGAGGCTCTGGTTCGATTCCTGGCTCTACTCGAAATTTGAAATGTGGTACGAGGGCTGGAACGTGGTCAACTCAGTCTTGGGAGGTCAACTGAGTAGAGGTGGGGGGGAGGTCCTCTTATTAAGGGATTTGGTGTTTGTGTTTGCCCCAACACACTTCTCTTCATATTAATTCACACAAAACACCACATTACCAACCAAGATAGTAACACGTAATAGTTAATATATCAGTCCATATAAGGTTGGCATCAGAAAGGGCATCCAACTTTAAAACAGGACCAAATCCACGTGTGCGACACAGTTCGCAACCGTCACGCCGGCAGGATGTGGGAAAGCTGTAGAAGGAGAAGAAGAAGGAGAAGAAGAAGATATATTAAATATTTTCTCATCGAATTAGATTTGTTGTCATTTTTCACCCCAAAAGGCTGAGGATTTTGTTAAATAGAAACATAAGTCCTTATATCAATCAGCGTTCAATTTGTCAGTGAGGTAGTATCCATGCTTGTATCAATGTCCACAAACTTTCGTTCAGTTTATAGACATATAATTCGCACTTTAAATATTCCACAAAAACAAAAGCAAAAGCAAAGTCATCTCCGCACAGGCTTGAAGGCCCTTGGAGGGGTGGAATGTAAAGGCTAATATTTGTATCCTCGGCACGTGATGGGGTAGAGTGGTTAGCTGTACGCCCGGCCGCCTTTGCCCCCAGGACTTAAACCTGGTACTAATTTATGATGTAGGTTGGGTGAACCTCAGGGCCATGTGTACCTCCGGAAGTGAAAATCTATTTTCTTAAATTGTACGACTTCTGACGGGGATTCGAATCTACGTCTTTCCGAGCGAACCGAGCACGCATTTACCGCCTCAGCCAGGCAGCCCCTCTAAATATTCCACAACGTGTTGTAATGCAAATAGTGAGCCGTATCCTGCCGGCCCATAAGAGATACTTGGATTATTATCTGATATAATATATAAATTTTATTGATATGAATTTCAGTCATATATGGTAAAGTAATGAATTCCAAGATAGCTGAGACCGGAAGTCGATGGAGACATCAAGTCGCTGGATAAAGCCCAATACTTCCTTGGGACCGTGAGAATGGCTTAGCGTCACTAGGAGTTGGCACATCTCGGCACGTGTACGATGCTGATCATGAGAAATATTCAGCCAATGAAAACGCGTGGATATAGCAAACATGGACTCTACATAGCGCGAAGTCATAATCCCCGGTTGACCAACATGTACAGTTGCTTGAGATAAATTCTGTTATTTGCCGGATTTCCACAGGTCTATAAGTGAAATATGATCAGGAGTACGATAAAAAAATTATAGGAAGAGATTTGATGTTATTTGAACTGTGTTTTATTGATGTGTTATAATTAATATTGTGTCATTATAAATGGCAAGCATTCTGATTGGTGGTTTGTCTAGACATGCGGGAATCCCATAGTTACAACGGCGTTACCCACGCTTGCTTAGCACCCCAAACTCTGGAGAGCGTCACTCTGATCGCGGATACTGACGTGAGGTGGACGTTGTTCGATGTGCTCCGAGAATTGTACTTAAAAGTTGCCACGTGCATATATATCAGTACTAGTATATGGTCTTTACGAACAATAATCAGTGTTTCAGTCGTGCAGTTGAATATATTATCTGATGCAGAGTTAATTGCAAATCATATTATCGCAAAGTTCTTTACCAATATATAGACGGCGATAATTAGCCTCAGTTTGAAAGTGAAGGAGAGACGTTCCGTGGTCTCATACTTTTGTGTCGGTCGCGTTTCGCGAGGAACTCTCGATACGTACCGCGTGCCGCTCTCAACAACTGTGTACATAAACCCTCAAGTGTAAAATATACAGTGTATTTATATGTCAGTGTGTTGGCTGAGTTTATAGCCAATAAAGGGTTATTCGGCACGTGCAGAATTGAGCGGTGAAGCGGTGAAGAGGTATTCATCCAAAGCCTTCTGTGCTGCAGTGTTCAATAACTTTCAGCAAGAAGATGGCTTCGCCTATGGAAGAAGGAAGTGTATTTCCATGTGTTGAAGCAGTGATCAACATAGAGTAGACTCCCAACGGGGCGGGGATATGAGCCGCTGCCATGTATCCAGAGAGTCGTCCAAGATAAGGCGCATGTGTTAATTATAGCATTTTATATGGGTTATATTAAAATACTAGTGCAGTTTAGAATAGGGATTTTATTTAACGTAAAGTAAGCCTGGCGGCATGTGTCTATCTCACTTTTATATTGTTGTATATATGGATAAGAGAGAAATGCATGTTCTGTACATTTTTATTTTGACTAGCTAGATGGGATAATGAGGGAGTTGTTAGGATTATTTGTTGTTCATTTATGCATGATAATTTAGTTTAGTATTATTCCGATTTTTCCGTGTATATTAGTGCTAGGAGGATTAGATTTACAAGTTCATCCAATTTCAAAATTAAACACTTGCTACGTTGAATGTTGATTCAATTTTATTTTGGTTATTTAGAGAGTTAGTAACAGTTAAATAGCATGACGCATTGTATTTCAGAATCTGTACGTAAGGAGTTGAATAACAACGTTGAAAGAATAGGATCTTCGAATTTAGGTTGGAATCTGTTTTTGCCCAATGATTCGCACGGGAATTGAACCCGATCTCATAATGTAAAAGGCTGATGTGATTTGTAAGAGATATGAGAAGCTATAATGCATGCGGAGTTATAAAGTGATTATGCAGGCCCATTGCATGCCTGATAAGTGAAAGAATTACGTGCAGTGGATATGTACCTGCTATTGCCTTCTGAGAGTATATTAATTATCAGAATTGACGGAATTGATTCCAGACCAATGAGTCTGATGTGTGTTAAATTGTCGAAGCATGCTAGGAAGGAATATGATTGTACGTGAGTTTCCGTATAGCCGACGAAAGATCATATCGCATTTCAAGCTGATATATTGGCCGTGTTTATTTAGACGGCGTGAATGAGATGGTATGTCCGGGTTACAATCGGGGCAGACAGAAACCAATCCTTAGTACAGTGTTGAGTTCCAACATTTCCCTTTAGCTCACAGCATAGCAGGAAATACATGGCGGATGATCGCGCTGTTGAGTGCGCAAATGCAGCAGAAGAAGGCAATGTTGCCCATTGCTTTCCACATGAATATTGATGGATAATTATATATTATTCTCTTACAGGATGGCGTTTTATGATGTTTTATGATGTTGAATATGTTGTCTTGTTGTTTAATGGGGAACAGCCCGAGTGCTGAGTTATATTGATGGTCAATCTAGTTCTCACTAGAGCCTTTATGGTGAACCGCGATTCACGTAGAATCTGTGTAGTATGTAAGACTTTTTCTCTTTAGATGTGATAATTTGCTCATTTTTTGTTCATTGTAAATATAGCGCAGGGAAATACCACTAGTATTTTTCATAATTCATATCATGTCCCATTGCGTCTTAGTTTTTCTTTTCATCGTAACTTTCTCTTATATTGTAATTTTCCTTTAACGTTTAATCTTGCGACGGCTCTAATCCAATTAAATTCGTAACCGTATCAACGTGATATTTTCAAGTGTGTCTCCATTCGAAATAAATACGTATCAGTGTATGCGTACATCTGTTATATTACATGAACAATGGACTATAAGAAGAGGATTATTTCTAAAAGTATTCAAGTATTCAATGTTGTGCTTGATCCTTCATTTCACATTTGTTTCTTTGATCAATTAACGTTTTTCATGTCCAGTTCTTTCTTTAATTTGGAGATTTTTGTAATTACATTTTTTGAGTTGATTTATTTGATTTTCATTAGTATGATTTGGCGGTATTTATGAATAAACTCATCCTATCCCATATTATTGTTTCTCATTCGAGTTATACCTCCATTTTCCTGTCATTTACTTATATTTAAGTGAGGAACTTTGACTTTTAGCATGACCCAATGACGACCAACCCACTCTCTGCCTAACCCTGAGTTAGGAGGATGTTCATACAGGAATGGAGGCATCGTCCTAGAGGGTATTTACCCCTGGGTACGGTACAATAGTTACCAGTATACTGGTTCGGGAGTAATTAAAAGCATGGGACATAATTAAAAAGTCCATAAATAATAAGTTATTGAGTTAAGATCTTGGACAGCTATTAAGAAGTCGACCAGCATCAGCTGCAGACGTATGCGCAGAAGATATAGATCTGATGTTGTTGTTCAAATGTTTTCATTCCCCACCCTGAAGGGGTAGGGCAGGCCACCTAAAGGGTAACACCCTCTCTCTGGCCAGATCTGATGTAGAGAAATAAACTACAGTTCTTGAGTCACTGTTGTTCACGTAAAAATATTAATGAATCGGATCTGTTTTATTCTATGTAAGAAATAATCTTGTAGATTTACTGCTGATTTCGTGATCAATAACAAGGGCCCTCCCGTTTTACGTAGAATCTCTACCACAATAATGTAATTTTTCATTTCACTTCACTCCGCTGTCATACCATCCAAGTTCAATATAAATGTTCGTTGTTTGCATTCCCAGAGTTCACTCTAAAACCAGGCAGTCTATACAGCATGTGCAGTGCTGGCCTACATACAAATGTGAACTGAGGGTTCAGAATGTATAATATTGCATGAAATAACCGTATGTGCTGGGCACGTAGAGGAAAAAAACTAATCATAAACACAATACGTGAAAAAATCAAGTTCAAGCAATCAGTGGTGAATTGGGCTATGTAGCCACGTGGATGAAGCTCAGAATAAACATCACTTTTCGTTATAGAAATGCTTGCTAGGTGGAGCTTCGGTTATGACGAGAAATAAAGTTACATTGAAGTTGAAGCGTTCTCAAATGAAGATATTCACACAGTGTATAAGCGGAAATACTGTATTTGAATCTCTGTAAAAGTCTGATAGAAATGCCTTATTAGATTTGCTCAGCTTGGTATTTTCCTGCTTCTAGCATTCAAGAACAGTATTGTGTACAGGAAGTTGTTAGATTGGTCACAATAACTTACCTACATAAATATTAAAGACAACGGTTGTCTATCCATAATGTTGTATTATTTATCATCATCATCATCATCATCATCATCATCATCTGTTTACCCTCCAGGTTCGGTTTTTCCCTCGGACTTAGCGAGGGATCCCACCTCTATCGCCTCAAGGGCAGTGTCCTGGAGCTTCAGACTCTTTGTCGGGGGAAACAGCTGGGGAGTATGACCAGTACCTCGCCCAGGCGGCCTCACCTGCTATGCTGAACAGGGGCCTTGTGGAGGGATGGGAAGATTGGAAGGGATAGGCAAAGAAGAGGGAAGGAAGCGGCCGTGGCCTTAAGTTAGGTACCATCCCGGCATTCGCCTGGAGGAGAAGTGGGAAACCACGGAAAACCACTTCCAGGATGGCTGAGGTGGGAATCGAACCCACCTCTACTCAGTTGACCTCCCGAGGCTGAGTGGATCCCGTTCCAGCCCTCGTACCACTTTTCAAATTTCGTGGCAGGGCCGGGAATCGAACCCGGGCCTCCGGGGGTGGCAGCTAATCACGCTAACCACTACACCACAGAGGCGGACTGTATCATTTATAGTTAGTGAAATTAAAAGAGTTACTCAGATCCAACGCTGAATCTTCACTAACTTTAAGATCGTGTAGTTCTTGGGACTGCGTGAACGTAGAAAACACAAAGAAAATATTTTATTTAGTGTAACTTAATAATCGTAATTTAAATATCGTTCATAAAAAGCATTTAATATAACGTTGCACAAAATAATTGTATTTTATAATCTTCAGAGTCTTTCATAACAATCTTAACCTCAAGGCTTATAAAGTAATACCGGGCAAGTTGGCCGTGCGGTTAGGGGCGCTCGGCTGTGAGCTTGCATCTGGGAGATAGTGGGTTCGAATCCCACTGTTGGCAGCCCTGAAGATGGTTTTCCTCGGTTTCCCATTTTCACACCAGACAAATGCTGGGGCTGTACCTTAATTAAGGCCACGGCCGCTTCCTTCCCACTCCTAAGCCTTTCCTGTCCCATCTTCGCCATAAGACCTATCTGCGTCGGTGCGACGTAAGGCAAATAGCAAAAAAATATATAAAATAATATTATTAGCTTTTGTGGATTTTAGGAATGCCAGGATGCCGGATTTTTTCCCGCGGGAGTTCTTTTACGTGCCGGTAAATTTACTGACAAGGACTGACGTATTTGGGCACCTTCAAATACCACCGGACTGAGCAAGAATCGAACCTAGAACTTAGAAAGGCAGTGCCTTAACCATCTGAGACCCTCAGCCTGGCTCAAAGGCTTATAAATTTAAATCGCAAGATGCCAGGCTGAGTAGCTCAGACAGTAGGGTGCTAACCGTCTGAGCTCAAGTAGATAGGTTGGATTCCGCTTAGTCCAATTGTACTCGAAGGCGTAACAAATACATCAGTCTCGTGTCGGTGTACTTACTGGCACGTAAATGAACTCCTGAGGGACAACATTCCTGAAGCTTGGCGTCTCTGGAAACTGTAAAAAATAATTAGTGGAACGTAAACCAATTATTATTAAACAGTAAGGTATTCTTTATGTCCTTGGTTCTGATAGTGTTCTTTTTTACAACCTACTTTACGTCGCAACAATACAAACAGGTGTTACGGCAACAGTGAGATAGGAACGTGCTAGGAGTGGGAAAGAAGCGCCCATGGCCTTAACTAAGATACAGCCCCAACATTTGCCTGGTGTGAAAATGGAAAACCATGGAAAACAATTTTCAGTGCTGCGACATTGGGGTTCGAACCAGCTATCTCCCAAATTCAAGCTCAGAGCTGCGCGCCCCTACCCGTACGGCCAACGCACACGGTGGTAGTGCCTTCCTGTCGCACTAAGACACATGGATTCTCGGCAACGAAAGAATATGAAGGGTATAGGGCTAGGAAATAAGGGACCGCGACCGTAATAAATTTTCAGCCAAGGCATTTGCTTGATGTGGACATAGAATAGCGTGCTGCAGATCCCACTCTCTTTCAATGAGAGCGTATATTTACATGGCCCGTACTGCACAGCCAAATTACTCGAGACGTTATATCCTGTATTCACCAAGGTTAATGCAGGTAATTATTATGTACGCAGTAGATTTAGATGAACAAATACGTTGCGTAATTTATCATAGTACTAATAATATTACATATTAATATTGAGAAAACATTCAGAATGATCCAAAAATTTCATTTCGTCTAGAAATGTCAACTGCACAGTCTAGACGAAAATACTGTATGGCACCCTAGATTCGAGATTTAATCCAAACATTCCAGAGAATGCAAGCATCAAAGTTATAATTTCTTTAAATTTTCTCACGAAAAAGGCTCCATAAGCCTTCACGGCACTTTTCCGCCGAATGCTTCAATCGCTATTCGAATCATGCAGAATTACCTTTCTCTTGTCAAATGAACCATATCTGTGTCCTTGGGCCGTGACTTCATTTACAATGACGAGCACGCAGCATGTGAAAACACACGAAAGAAACATAGAACGACTAAAAACGGGTCGAGTTGCTTTGCTTCACTAACCAGAAACTCACCCAATTATGGTGTCATCTAACAGATGTTTCTGTAACGGGCTGAACGTTTGATGCATATCTGTGTTGGTGCGACGTAAAACATCATCATCATCAACATCTGTTTACCCTCCAGGTTCGGTTTTTCCCTCGGGCACAGCGAGGGATCCCACCTCTACCGCCCCAAGGGCAGTGTCCTGGAGCTTCAGACTCTTGGTCGGGGGATACAACTGGGGAGTACGACCAGTACCTCGCCCAGGCGGCCTCACCTGCTATGCTGAACAGGGGCCTTGCGGGGGATGGGGAAGATTGGAAGGGATAGACAAGGAAGGGGGAAGGAAGCGGCCGTGGCCTTAAGTTAGGTACCATCCCGGCATTTGCCTGGAGGAGAAGTGGGAAACCACGGAAAACCACTTTCAGGATGGCTGAGGTGGGAATCGAACCCACCTCTACTCAGTTGACCTCCCGAGGCTGAGTGGACCCCGTTCCAGCCCTCGTACCACTTTTCAAATTTCGTGGCAGAGCCGGGAATCGAACCCGGTCCTCCGGGGGTGGCAGCTAATCACGCTAACCACTACACCACAGAGGCGGCCTTAAGTAAGATACGGAATAGAAAAACAGGGCCCGTTTCCCTTTGTGTGCACATGCAGAGGTATTGTTACGTCGTCAACAGCAATGAGCTTCATGCCCAACGAATCCTATTATGTGGAAGAAAAGGAAAAGAGAGTCAATTATAAGAAAAAGGAACTACAGAATACAGGAGTTATAGGCAGTGGTGGTTCGTTCATGAAAGGCTTTTGGGCGCCGCCCAGCCGCCTTTGAAAACAAATTAGCGTTATTTCACTCTGTAATTGATTACATAAAGAGATGGATGAATGTAACGAAGCCGAACTTACATGGTATGAAAAAATGATATGGCGTATGGCTTTTATTGCGGGAGTATCAGAGAACATGTTCGGCTCGCCAGGTACAGGTCTTTACATTTGACACCCGAAGGCGACCTGCGCGTCGTGATGAGGATGAAATGATGATGAAGACCACACGTATACCCAGCCCCCGTGCCAGGGAAATTAACCAAGGATAGTTAAAATTCCCAACCCTGCCGGGAATCGAACCCGGGACCCCTGTGACCAAAGGCCAGCACGCTAACCATTTAGCCACGGAGGCGGACACATGGTACGATATGCAGTTATGCAATGTTATCTTTATTATTTCGGCTGTAAACTTTTTTGCTTTTCCATTTTCAAGAAAATGGCAAAGGCCTTTCAGACCATGGCTGCTGTCCAGCAAGCATTATGTTTTCTATTTAGCCGTGAGAAGCTCGAACCGTGGCAGCAGAGCCCTGAGCTCAATCACGAGACTTTGCAAGTGTGCAGGGGTGCGGTAGGAACCTGGAAGGACGATGTGGGCTCTGTCCGGCAGAGCTCTCAATAGGTCACAAGAGTGCGGGGTGCGGGAGGAGCCATGAAGGACGATATGGGCTTTTCAGGGGTAAGAAGAGGGCAGGCGGGTGTACGCGCTCAACGACGGAGCCCTCAGCAACATCGTCAACCACTCTACAGTAGTGATGGGACATTCGATTCCTTTTACTGAATCGACTCATTTGATTCCGTCCACGTTACTGAATCGATACAGTGATCCGATTCACGGCTCATTGGTCACCGCTCCTACTGCATCTGTGTAGTATGTGCTGGTAAGACAGCAGCAACAGCATTCAGTGCTCGTAGCTGCCATCTGGTCTTCATACTATGAACTCCTAACTTAGAAAAAATGCTAGTTACTCTAATACATCGAAGGTTTCCGGCGACGCCGGGTGGGAAAGGTTAGGATTAGGAAGGTAGCAGCCATGGCCTGAATTAAGGTACCATCTTAACGGCTGCCGACGGTGGGATTCGAACCCACCATCCCCCGAATGCAAGCGCATAGCCACGCGATATTAACCGCACGACAACTCGCTCAGTCATTTTTGAAAATATGTATTTTTCTATCAGCTGAGGATTTTTTTTAAATCGTCATATTTTGTATAGGCTACCCGAGATGTACAGTAGCCCGCTGGTTTTCTGATTCAACGTACTGTTACTACGTATTGCGTCTGTCCACATATGATTGAAGTCTTGTGCAACGATGTGACATATGAACTGAGAGAATACTGAGCCGTTCTTCCCAATATAAAACAGGTACTTTTGAGTGGTCATGAGCATGACTCATAGTCATAGGGCAGGCTAGAGTCGAGTTTGTCAAATGTCCACTAAGTTATAATACTAAGATTCATTAAACTAATAAATAGTATAACCTAATAGCCTATCTACTTACTAGCTACTTCAGAATTATGTTGTGACTACCTCTTTAACACTGCAAATAAATCCATCTATTATTTAAACCTCCCTGTAAGAAGAGGACAGTGAATGCAAATGGGTATTATTTTCAAATGAGCTGAGTTCGAGAGTCCATTATAGCATACCATTCTTTCAGTGTAGCATGGCTCACTGTATGTCTCGCTGCAGTGAGCCGATAAGGAGCCGTGTGTATCTTGTGTCTCACTGAGCCGGCTCGTTCACGATTCTTTCGGTGTACCATGGCTCACTGTATGTCTCGATGCAACGGAAGCTCGGCTCTCCGCGTGTCCAGTGAGCCGATAAGGAGCCGTGTGTATCATGTGTCTCACTGAGCCGCGCTCGTTCACGATTCTTTCGGTGTGCCATGATTCACTTGTCTCGCTGCAGCGGAAGCTCGGCTCCCCGTCAACGTCCAGTGAGTGCGCCACTCAGCGCTGTCCACTGGGAGTAAGCTGAATCGTGTGCCGTGAGTTCGCCGTTCCTGTGAATCGATTCACTCGGACACTTGAATGAATCGATACACTGCTTCGAATCATACATTCAGTAGCCAACACTACTCTACAGTGTACCCAGGCTACTCCTGTCCCCCCATGTATTATGTGAATAATTGTTGTTAGAGATTACTTCCATTTATTTGACAAAACAATGGATTCCATGATACTGACTATTTAAACAATTCAGTTCTATAAAGAAGCTAACATAAAGATTCAAAAACCGAGCTCGATAGCTGCAGTCGCTTAAGTGCGGCGAGTATCCAGTATTCGGGAGATAGTGGGTTCGAACCCCCCTGTCGTCAGCCCTGAAGATGGTTTTCCGTGGTTTCCCATTTTCACACCAGGCAAATGCTGGGGCTGTACCTTAATTAAGGCCACGGCCGCTTCCTTCCCACTCCTAGCACTTTCCTGTCCATCGTCGCCATAAGACCTATCTGAGTCGGTGCGATGTAAAGCAACTTGTTAAAAAAAAAAAAAAAAAAAGATTCAAAACGTAACCATAACGCGACGGCATTATTTGTAGGGTGGTCAAATTGTTAAATACGTTGTCATGCTTTGAAATTTGAACAAGGAGAGAAAAGTTCGGGAGTGCACTATTTATTTGTTTTCATGAGTGTTGAAATAAAATGAAGTGGCGTATGGCTTTTAGTGCCGGGAGTGTCCGAGGACAAGTTCGGCTCGTCAGATGCAGGTCTTTTGATTGGACGCGCATAAGCGACCTACGTGTTGTGATGAGGATGAAATGATGATGAAGACGATACATATACCCAGCCCCCATGTCAGCGAATGTAACCAGTTAAGGTTAAAATTACCGACCCTGCTAGGAATCGAACCCGGGACCCCTCTGATCAAAGCTCAGCACGCTAACCATTTACCCATGGAGCCGGACTTTTTATGAGTGTTGTTATTATCACATGCGACTGTGATCAGTGAAACAGTGCAGTGTCGTAGTAATCGTGATTGCATTAGCTGTTAGCCTGTTGATGCGTGTGCTAAATAAATGCCATTGTAGTGTAGTTAATTAATTAGCGTTTTAGTGCAACCAGATTTCTATTCAGCCAGTGTCATCGGATTATTATTATTATTATTATTATTATTATTATTATTATTATTATTATTATTATTATTATTATTATTATTATTCATCTAAAAGTATCGTGGTGCTGGTCAATGAAAAATGGACAGATTGGGAAGGGGAAAAAGATGGTCTCACAGCCCTGCCAGAGTAAAATGTCACGAGCTGCCACTGGTGTAGGTAAAATGAGAGAAGATGTGTATGATGAAAAATGCTTACTTCAGTGAGCTACATGGAACGGTGTAAAGCTGTAAGATAAAAAGCCAAACCACGTTTGATGGTAATCTATAAATGAGACAGCTTCAAGCAGAAGCTCGCCTGTGCTCTTCTAGGTACAGAAGAGAGATAACGTAAAAGAAAATGGAAATAGTGTCAGCTATGAGTAACAAGAACTGCAGAATTCAGAAACAGGAACTACAGCATATAGGAACTGTAGAAATGCCTGGTAGAACAACTAAAGCGTTGTGACCAGAATGAGTCATTAAAAGTGGAAAGGTACTC
Organism: Anabrus simplex; assembly: GCF_040414725.1. NCBI lineage: Eukaryota > Metazoa > Arthropoda > Insecta > Orthoptera > Tettigoniidae > Anabrus > Anabrus simplex. The sequence goes on along the minus strand of NC_090266.1, from coordinate 388,915,932 downwards.
TGTAAAGTACAAAAGAAAACAACAAAAGTTGTGCACGACGAATAAAAGTTAGTTCAATGAACAGTATAAAGCTGTCTGATAGAACATAGAAGCACACCTGATCGTACTGCATTACATGAGAGGACCATGAACTTTCTCTCACAGAATATCTTCTTCCTGTAATCTTTCTGCATCTGTTACGCAATCTGCCCAAGCAGAAGTTGTAAATGCTCACCTCGTTCGTGAGTTTGTCCACACGTGCTCTCCAGCACTTAAGCTGAAAAGCGCCGGCAGTGTAGTGCCAATATATTGAAAACGGTTGATTTTAGAACCGTAAAAAATGGTTTTTTCCGTCTCGTACGATCTTCCCGAGATTTGCACCTCGTGTCGCGAAACTTAAAATGACATTTGTCTCGTCCTTGTATGACAAATAGCAATTTCGCCTATATTAGCCTATGCTATTGGGCAATGGGCCTAAATCTAAGACAGAAGCTGGATTTTGAAAACTCCTTAGGCTACGTAGTAGGCCTACATCCCCCAGGGCATAAGATGAATCTATATTCCTAATTTAAGCTTTCTAGGTCTTTCGGACTTGGAGATCTCGTGATCAGTGAGTTGTATTTTGCTCATATACATACTGTATATAGGTTAATATTATTAATATTACAGTCATTGTCTGTATTCTTATGAATTGTCAGCGTTCAGGACTTATCTTCATAGAGTCACAGGTTCGACTCCCTGCCGGGTGGGGTATTTTAATTCCCGTTGGTTTGTTTGTGTCCCAATACACATCTAATCACATTCACAGAGCCCAGCACACTACCGGTCACCTCAGAAACACGCGTTAGTGAATACATCTCTCCATCTAGGGTTGTTGTCAGAAAGGGCATCTGGCCGTAAAACAGGGACACGTCCACATGTGTGACACATTTCGCTACCGCGACTCCTCCAGGGTTTGGGAAAAAGGGTTGAGGAGGGGGAAGATGATGATGATGATGATGATGATGATGATGATGATGATGATGATGATTAATATATTATTATTATTATTATTATTATTATTATTATTATTATTATTTCTTTTATGAACATTCCTCTTCCAGAAAGCAAACCACTAGGCCCTACATGAAGCAGCACAAACTCTATAGCAGTGTGTAAGGGCAAAGCAGTAAATGAGGACTCAGCCCGCAGTGCAATATAGCCAGCACATGAATGACGCACCTGTTCCTGTTTATACAGCTTATGATTCATTTTTCTGTGCTGTGAACTGTAACTGGATACACCATTAAATATTCCAATCCTATGAATTCATTTCATATTTGATGGGAAATTTTCTCTTCCACCTGGTTCTCTACTAATTCCCTTGCAACAGCTGACGAACCAACAGCCGAAATATGCGACTGGAAAGGGAACTAATTTCATGGATAAAAGTCCAACACGATCTCCTTCATTCCAATGGAATTATAAAAATGAATGGCCCGTTAAAAGGTACATCGCCCATTAACCATGCAGTAATTATCCTTATATGTCATTCTGACCCCCTGCTCCAACAAAAAAATTATCACGAATTAATTATAATATTCTACCGGCATGTCTCCAAGTTTTTGACGATTGAAATGTTTTAATTATATTTCTGGTATATATCTAGGTGACTGAAGGTTATGCGACATGTACGTACTTGAGTACTCTATGTATACAGGAGAAGTCTGAGCAAGTTTGGGCCGTGGGGCAAGACGGAGTGTGTGTCTATTTGTATGTAAGGTGCTGCTGCCTTCCGAAAAAAAAAAACCAAAAAAAACCTGTAAGATCCTGAAGAGCTGCTGATGGCTGCTCAGCATCTACGATATCAGCGAGCTTCTGGTGTTTCTTGGTATATGGTAGCCACCTTGTTATTGTTCACCGTTATGATATTTTCTCTCACATTGGAAATTTAAACAGGTGAACCATAGTTTCGTATACAGGATTATTCAGAGAAGTTGTCCATATCTTCTGATCCGTTGTAAATATAGACGTTCTATTATAAAATTATTTAATTCGTCTCCATCACGTACGCAATTACCATGAAACTAGTAGTAACTTTGTTTTTTTATGACACTATACTAATTTCACCCAGGAGATCAACTAAGAATAGAGTGACAAGTTCAGTGACGTGCTTATTTTGCAAATCCGACGAGTAATTTTGGAGATATTATTGGAGATATGTGTAGGCATTAGACTGAAAGCTATTTCATTTAATTAGTTAATTTCTATGCCACGATAGGGGATGTGTGTTCTAGTCGTATTCAGGTTTAGATTTCATCATAAGTACAGCCCCATCGTCACAGACATGCAGGTCGCCTACTCACAAAATTGCGCCAGACCAGTCTAGAAGCCACACTCCTATAGCTTAAAGTCGTTACAGTTACAAAGCTAACTTCGCCCACCTAACTAACTAACCTAACCCCATGGCACTACAGCCCTTGAAGGGCCTTGGTCTACCAAGCGACCTCTGCTCAGACCGAAGGCCTCCAGATTACGAGGTGTCATGTGGTCAGCACGACGAATCCTCTCGGCCGTTATTCTTGGATTTCTAGACTGGGGCCGCTATCTCACCGTCAGATAGGTCCTCAATTCTAATCACGTAGGCAGAGTGGACCCTGAACTAGCCCTCAGATCCAGGTAAAATCTCTGACCTGGCCGGAAAACGAACCAAGGACTTCCGGGTAAGAGGCAGGCACGCAACCCCTACAACACGGGGCCGGCTCAATTTCGCCTACCACGCAACTATACACCAAAGTTTGTCTACATCAAAATCGAACAAGAGCCTCAGTAATAGAGTTAGCAGATGCATACAAGAATCGAACCCTTGAACTCAAATTGAGGACTGAACTAGAGTCACTTTCAGAAATAGAATTGGCCGTGGCCCTGAAGATGATTTTTGTTGTTCCCTATTTTCACATGAGGCTGTTCCTTACGTGCTCAAAGGAAGCCACCATAGCGCCCAAAAGACGTAGTGCCCACATGAGGTCCCTTAACGACCAAAAGAAATATCACAGCACACGTTTGAAGGCCCATAGCGCTGAAACGAAGGCTCATAGCACCCATGAGCCATAGCGCCCAAGCCCTTAAGAGGCCATATAAATTTCACTGAAACTCTTTGCTTTTGTCCCATCGGATCATTCAGCCTCCAATAATTTTCCCAACAATCGTACAAGCTAATTTGCTGAATCTGGCAACAAATTAAAAAATAAACATATCTATAAAGAATTAAAAATCTTATTTTATCACCTTTTAGACTCTATTCTTTTCTCCTCAAGTGACCTCTAGCTACGACCTTTCAGGCTTAATTTCGACTGCCTGACTAGCCGTAATTTTGCAAGTTGCTTTACGTGGCACCGGCACAGATAGGTATGGCGACAATGGGACAGGAAAGAGCTAGGACTGGGAAGGAATCGGTCGTGGCCTCAGTTCAGGTAGAGCCCCAGCATTTACCTGGTATGAAAGTGGGAACCATGGAAAATCATCTTCGAGGCTGCCGACAGTGGGGCTCGAACCTACTATCTCGAGAATGCAAGCTCACAGCTCCGCACCCCTAACCGCACGGCAATCGCGCCAAAACATTACCCACAAATCGTATCAGTTTAATGAATTATGACTTCTCGGCATGATGATGACTTTGATTTCATATTAAAATCTACAGAATTAAATGACGGATGCAAACAAGACCTTTCATCCTGAGTAGATGTTTAATTTCCATACTCCGACCATGTGATCTAGATGTGCCGCAAGGGCTTAATTGTAAGTTAAGGTACGCGCCAACAGTGGTGGTGACTACACGTGGCGAGGACAACCCGTGTCGACTTTGAATTATCCAAGCTACTTCTCTACGTGAAGTTAATCTGGAGTGGAGCGACTTTCAAATTCTCAAGATGATGGTCTCAGTGTGTATGCATGTATTGTGCCCGTTGCATTTTCGGACGTGTTTCAAAATGGCGTCCAGGAAAGGTATAGACCACTCAGACACAGGAGAGTATACAAGAAAGTCTTGACATGTGAATACAATAGGAGGCCATGGTTAACTTGGAACGACTACCTTTCAAAGGCGGTGCAGAACAGAGCAATGTCAGGGAAATTGCTTCAGAAAAAAACAAGTAAAATATTAGATATTATTAAAAATATACATGAAAAACTGAACTCGAGACGAGAAGAAGCGATCTGCTGTTGCTGCATCGAAAAAGGGAAATAATTAAGATTACGGCGGAAGTTTTGAAGAAAAACTCTTATAAATTAAGAGAAGACGGCAAGATACTTGCAGAAACACTGTGAAAAATATAGAGACAGCGGGATATACGAGAATTTATTTAAATACTTACACTGATAGACCCGAGGCGCAAGATTAGCGATACGCCGGAAAACATTAATTGGAAGTCGTAAAGGAAGAAAAGGGTAGGAAAGAATCACTCCGTCAGAAGAAGAATCGAGGAAGGAATAACATTTTCAGAAAACAAATAATTTTAAAATTGAAATTCTTTATAAGACGAGACGGAAGATCATACGCAGATTTAGAGAATTGGTTAACTAGAACGCAAGAGAAGACTAATAGAATATTTCAAAAAAGAAATATTACTCTAAGAAAAACATAAAATGAACATTTACTTGTCGACATTATTTGATTATATTGGCAGTTATTCCGAGAAGAAGATGACTTGCTGAACATCCAGATGGACCAACCTGGAGAGAGATATGATCCAACCAGCTGATCCCACCTAAGATGAGATGAGGAAACCAACCGAACCTCGACCTATGGCCAATGAACCAGCGATGTGACGAGCAGGATGAGAGCAACTGATAGCTGATATGATGAAAGACGAGCTAAGTGTTTGCCATAAGTATTATAATTTTTAGTTTAGCTAGGCATATGCATTAGTATAGAGTATTCTAAATGTGAAATATTTAAGAGTGCAAGTGAAACAGTGAAGTGAAGTGCGTTACATTTAATCTGCTAATACTACATTAAGTTAATGTATAATTAGGTTGATATCTCGTGAAATATGGCTATGCATGAAATAAGTGGATTACCAAGGTAATTGAAAATACGAGTAGGAAGAGAAGCTAACAGCTGAATGCAAAGATTATCGTATGATGAATAATATCTACGGATCTCGCGAAACCATTCAGTCAACGATTACGTCACAGGTGGATCGCATGAGAGGAAGTGAAAGATATAGTCGAGTTATTCCTTGTAAAGTATTGTTGTTAAATGCACGAACGCAATATTGAAGGTAAGCATCGTAATATTGGAAGAGAATTGATCTATTTAAAGGAGTATTTACGTAAAGAAGAATGGTACGTCTTAGTAATTGCATTTATTATGAAAGACGTTATGAATGATGAAAAATGGTATTGAGAAAGGTGAAATGGAATTGATTGAAGGTTTTATAATGAAGAAAGAAGATATATGAATTAATTTGTGTATGATAATATGGGTTACGTTGATTATAAGACGTATATATGAATGGCAGATGTTAAACTATGAATATATTGGATTAGGTAGACGATGTAAGCACAAGGAAAGAGATACACCGTGGGAGTGACACAAAATAAGGTATGAATGGTGGATATTTACGTATAGTTGAGATTAGAGAGTTGGTGTAACGTCAAGTACAGCTGTTAATATTAATATATATGTAGCTTATGACGTATTCTCGTAATATATGTGAAACGAAAGATGTGGTAAACCAATATAGATATTAGAAGCGACGCATATAAATAGTACTGAGATATCATAACGTAAATACTTATTGAATTACTTGCACATATGATATATTAAAATTAAGATTAGCGAATGGATGCATATTGAGCCATATAGCAGTAAATTAAGAATTATTTAGATAGAATAGTGAGATAGATTATTTTATATTTTGAGTGTTCGTTTATAAATCGTATAATAATTTTAAATGAGAAGATAGTAAATTAGGAGCCGTACTTTAGAAGGATGGAAACCTTAGCACGTCAGTCATCATAACACATTTCATCGCCAGAGAAAAATTTCGTTAACGAATTCAGATAGCAAGATTTTAGTATCAATTCTAAGGAGATATTCCATTTTAAACTACAAAGTGATTATGATACAATGATAGATTTGAATGATTGATTTAATTTTTCAAACATGATTATGAATGATGAAACTTGAGTTCATTTCAGAAATAGTGAATTCATTTTTTTTATTTTGTTAGTAAGCCAGCGTTGACTTAAATGTAGAATATTATGAATTATTATTGGAATTTAATCAACGATTGTGGAGGTTCTTAGTAACACGAGTTCTCACTTTTTGCTTAATTTAATAAAGGTGTTTTCTCATATTTTCTTATAAAGTGAGTGATAATTTGTAGCAGATGAGAATAGGTAGACTTAGTTTTTAAGGTGTTTATCATACGATTTGCGTCAGAGTTAAGCGGTCAATGATGAATTTACTCTTGAATGCGATAGGATGGAGACGTTCATCGGTGAGTGTCGCGTGTGGTCCATACCTTTTTCTCTGAATTCACGTTAAGCCTAGCCAAGAAGAAAAATTATATAATGTCAAGAAATACCCTGAGATTACATCTGGCTGTCGAGATATTATGGCTGTGTCGTACCTGGACGCGGGAAGGGCTCAGTATGTATGTATGTATTGAACCCTTTGATCCATATTGAGGGATACCTACCTTTCTTACCTATCAGCAAAGTTCATGAGATCTGTCTCTTGAGTCGTATCGGGTTCTTCGTCACTTGCTGAGGTAAAGGTAGGGTTCAGTAATTCTAATCTATCTACTGGAATGAAAGGTCTGTTTAAAAGATTCCTATTTATTCAGGAAAATTCTGAAGCAATTTGATATGTCAACGGTATCATAGAAGTCAATTGTGTCCACTGGACACCACAATCATTTTTACATAAAGGTCAGAACACTGGTGTGAGACTTTAACGTAACTGCCTGACGGGCATTCATACTAGAAACCATTGTCTCAATTATTAATCATTTAAGAAAGGAAAGTCTGGAAATCCTTAAATTCGGCTTCCATGTGAGACCACATGTACCATCATAGTGATTCGTTATGGTCCAGCCCTCGTAACACGAACTCTGGACTCTGGGTATAATTAAGGCCGTCCAATCGGTGTGTGCCACACAGTGGTTCTACGGCATAGACCCTTAATTGAATCGATGTGACCTGCGTCTATGTCATGGACCGACATCTAATCTTCTAAGTTACTTTAAAGTCATTGTGGATGATGACCGCAAGGAAATGATGCTACAATGGCATATGGCCCTAATCTAAGTCACTGAGGTTGATGACCCCCTGACCATCCAAGTTTCTAGGCTGAAGGCTAAACACAATTAAGTTACATCGGTTGATGACCAAAGTTTCCACTTTACTATCCCCAGCACATTCACTGCTCAATCAATCAAAGTTCAATAATTACAACAATAGCAATGCTCACAAACTTTGTGGCAGTAAAATCCATTTCCTTCGGATATGTCCCCTTAATCGTTACTTTACATTTAAATATTCCCCAGAAAACAAACTAAAATTTCCAGAATGCATCTCCAAGTTATTCACTTGATTAAAGTTATTTCAAAATGCGGTTTCACTGAATTTAATAATTAAATAAATTTAAATGATTTAACGAAATGTTAAAGAACAGTAAATGTTATCTCCGCGGGCTCTGGTTTCTTCACAAATTCCTACGCAGCTGTGATGTGAATTCAATCTTGTGATATTTATCTGGCTGGAAAAGAATTGTTACATAATTCATGTCCAGTTATATATCTTGTCTCATGATCTCACACTTTAAAATCTAATCTAGTCCTAACCGTTATTAACACTTGGATATCCTAATAATCTACGTACAAACCAAACAACTCGCCATATAATTACGATGTCATATCTCGTCATACCATTTTTGAATTTTGCACACCCCTCACAGACAAACCAATCATCACAACCATCGCTCTATATTTTGGACAACCCTGAATTTGGTTACTCTGTTCCTTATACTCGAAGTTCGTGATTTCAAATGTTCATTACGTCCCCAATTAAACAAATTTTACAGTATTCCACAATACTCAGATTATTACCGGCTATGAATTTCAACTAAATCCAGCATTTTAACGTTCTCCCCGGCCGAGAATACAATCTCAATTCCACGCCTGTCCCGTTATCATAGGGTGTAACCCTCTCAGCTGAGGCCTCTCGTTCCCAAGTTCGCTTGGTAGTAACATGAAACACCTGGTTTGTTCCAGTTGACTGGCTTCTCAAAATGCTCTCTTTTAAACTCTGCCGACATAATTAAACAAATACGATATTCTAACCAACAAAATGCACAGATTATGCTTCAAGATGCCCACACTAATTATACGCGACGCAAATTAATACCGCTATGGATTTCTATATATATCTTTCCATTCCCAACATTATAAAATATTCCTCGGGCTTCCATGTCCCGGCTTCAATGACAGGACTCTAACCTGATTCGCACATCTCATCTCACTCATATAAAACATTCCTCGGGCTTCCATGTCCCGGCTTCAATGACAGGTCCAACCTGATTCACAAATCTCATATCAACAAAACTAACCTCTGTTTCCCAGCTCCAAAATTATCATCGACAAAGAACTGGAATATAATCCTCACTAGAAATTTCGACGTCTAATATCGCACAATGCATTAATCATGAATAACTTCGCATAAATGATATCGTATTTAATAACTTGATTTTTACGAAAATATGACTGAAACATTCTACTAGATCTTTTTATTGTCAGTCAGACACAGTTTAAAATGGGCCCAGAAAAACGTTTCTCTCCGTGACCAAATTCATCACCCTAGATTCTCACCCGACAGCGCGCTTCCACTCGATTGAAAATGAGTAACCATGGATTCCCACATTATTAACGTCAAATTGCAGACAGAAAAACTTTACGTCGAATGAACATCTTAATTTGACATCACAAAATATGGGCAGTACACTCACACGGATGACGATCTACATTGGACGCGATATCACTTCGAAACCCTATTCAATATCCTTTTACAACATTATACGGCACTCGCAAGACTTCAAAAATTTTTCCAAGTGGAAAATAAAACAAATGACTCTTTTAGTCGTACTCTCACATTTACAAAAGTTAGTAGGGGTGACCACTGCGTCGTATATCCCCATTCAAATACACTTTTAGAGATCATGAAACAAGATATAATAGGTAGTAAGATGGAAAGTCACATTACCTTATGTAGTCACACCATTGTTCGTCATAGGGCTCACCTGCGACCCTGGCATTTTACTTAGCCATTTTTACAGTCATGGCTTTACAGATCATTATTATATTTCTTCAGGTTTCCTGGAATAAAGCATAAAAAGAAGAAAATACCCTTCACTTGTTTGCTGAGCGCACACGATGGACTATAATTATTTCCGCACACGAATTACTTAATCACATTAGAATTTATTCAGTACTTTGACCGTCCTATCTGGTACAATTATTTCCTCATGGAGTCAAGACCTAGCCACAATGGCTAAAATCTGCAGTTGAACTCAGTCTACTTTTGTTGTTTGATTTCGCAGAGCAGCTCAACAATTTTTCGTCCGCTTTGTATCACATATGCCGGAGAAGGAGACTTCGTCATGGCGTCCCTTCATATTTATAGCAGTTACCCCCTCTCTTCGGATATCTCCCCTTGCCGCCAAGAAAATTTCTATAAAATTTCTGACTTAACTAAACTGTAATTTCAAGAGTTTTGAAAGTGACTACATGCTTGCTACATTTCTGGCGGTAGTGTTCATGGACATTTAAAATTTATACGGGTTCGATTTGTGAGATGATTGACCCCCTTTGATAGGCACTGTATTTTTTTGACTTGGCTTGGGTCACGCCATGTACACGCGCTTTGAAATAATTCACAAAAATGACTTGAGATTCTTCCGCCGTCGACACGTGTGGCTGACGTCACGTACACCAGAGCGTGGGACCGAAGGTAATCACCCCCTCGTCACGTGTCAAATCCATGCTATCAAGAATCCAACTTTTAATTTAATTGTTAATTTATGCATAATATTCTTAGGGCACAAAGGTCATGGGTTCTGTATGTATGTATGTATGTATGTATGTATGTATGTATATATGTATGTATGTATGTATGTATGTATGCATGTAAGATATTCTTCAAGTCGGATATCATTTAATCTCTTTGAAGACTCGCGACGCATAACCGTCAAGGCTTGTTACAATTTGGGTTAAACGGTGACGGAGACGCATGATGTTGTTGAATGTGTACGGAACAGAAGCCGTAAACAGAAAATGCTACACGACGGTTTCAATCGCTTTAGGGATGTACAGGAAATTCTTAACAGTACTCCGCGACCGTTCTGCTTACGGCTTCTGTTCCCTACACTTGCAGAAACATCGGATTTGTCTATACCGCCGTTTTTCCCACTTTTTAACAAATCATGATATTAATGCGTTGGTCCATTGCACTATTACGTTCGACTGGTCGCGCCGGGCTGAGTGGCTCAGACGGTTGAGGCGCTGGACTTCTGACCCCAATTTGGCAGGTTCGATCCTGGCTCAGTTCGGTGGTATTTGAAGGTACTCAAATACGTCAGCCTCATGTCGGTGGATTTACTGGCACGTACAAGAACTCCTGCGGGATTAAATTCCGGCGCCTCGGCGTCTCCGAAAACCATAAAAGTGTAGTTAGTGGGACGTAAAGCCAATAGCATTATTTTTATTATTATTATTATTATTATTATTATTATTATTATCATTATTATTATTATTATTACGACTGGCCTCAGCGGGATAACCTGCTTAATCACCGTGTGTTCAACGGTACGTGGCGCTTCTCGAGATGTTTCTAGATCCATATACGCAGGCACGTAGTGTTACCACACGTTGCCATTGTGATATCCGCCCATTCACATACTTTTTAGACACCTTGTATAAAGAATGTCCTTGCGGTACGGGTAACATAGGCGATTCAAGGAGATTAAATTATATCTGACTTGAAGAACACATACGTCGCACTAAGAATCAAGACGCATGTATTTCTCATGAAGCTAAGCATTTGGACCGAACCCAGCGTGAAGTCTCTTTCAAAGAAATTTGTGCCTTAGCAGTATTTTGAAATCTTGGGAGAAAAATCCACAATGTTATAGAACTCAAGAAACATCGTGATAACATCCATTTGGATAAATGATAAAAGGACAACAATTGAACAGTAGCAGCGAGAAAACGTCAATGTTACATTTCGTATGTACTGAGAAAAACGACAGCGATGTTGAATGTTGTCTGCAGAGCGGGTCTACGGCGGATGAAGTAACATAGGTTCTGTTCTATGAACTCAACAAAATGTTTGAGCTTGCGTGCTCACTCACGCAGGCACTATAGTCAAGAATAGGCCCCACATACAGGAAATATTTTCAGATTAACTTTCTTCGGCCTGCTTATAATTTATCTTAAAATGACGGTGCTTGAAACACAAAACTTGAGCAAACAAATTTCTTTGCACCAACGCCAAGCAGAGCGTCCCTAGAAAATTCTTAAATACCCCCTCCTCAACCAAAAGTGTCAGTCGTCATTGTATGTTCCGAGAGTGTGAACCTGCGTCAGACAACATTAAGAAGAAGACTTAAAGTGGGCGAAATAGACTTGTAGCATCTCTAAAGCCTGTTAGTTTGAGGGATGAATATTTTAACAACTGGTAAATGGTGAACGAATACAAAATTAGCTATTGAAACATTGTAGTTACGATATTTATCACGGCCGGGGAAGAATATCGTAAGTTGAATAATTGTAGAATTCCTGAATGTCTGCGTAGGGAGATAGCAGATTCATAGATAGGTCTTGTGAATTATTGCGGACGATTTTATTTTTGGTAATCGGTAAGGGAGAATTGGTGTGGGTTGGCCAAGATAAGCTTGTGTCTCAAGGACAATCACACCTGTGGAAGATGTGGAGAGGAAGGAGATGGAGATTTCCACAAACTGCGTCAGTTGAATTCTCGATACGAAGCGGGGTGGCTTAACTGTTATATGTGGGTAGAATAAAATGTATTATTTAAATGTATAGCCTCAAGACGAATGCAGAATCTGTGTATTTATAAGATAATAATATAAGCAAAGGATGTGTCCTGCAATTATGAAGGGCTAAATTGGAGGTGGCTGGCACAAGATGAGGCCGAGATAATGCCACGCCAAACGACTACAATTACAGGTCTGTCTATGTTAAAGATTGTGTTTTTTAGTCAGAGATGTTAATGCTTGTCCCTTTAAATTAATTCATTAATTAATTAATCATAACATCGCGTTGTATATGTGGCGTGTGTAATCAAGTATATTGCGATGATGGGGAAGTGTCTTGTCGTTATTGTAGTGTAGAGGCGAATTATCTATTATTTATATCAGCGCGCGAGACTTAAAAGTGGTTTAATTTTTTAATTTGTAAGTGAAGATAAATATTGAAATGAAAATCAATGAAATAATGTTCGGGCCGGTAAAGGTACAATAATAAAAACGAAAAATTAACCGTTGTGAGTGTGATGAAGTCAAATATCGCATTATACTATAATAATATAACAGTAATAATAATAATAATAATAATAATAATCACGTCAGGATAAAATTGAGATGATAAATTATGCGTTCAGCAGTTATAAGCGAGATTTGCGGTTTCCATCGAAATCCAGTGAAATATGATAAAGTTGGCTTTTTTGGAAAACTTAAATTTTGAGGCACAATGTATTAGTGATACAGGAAATCATGGTATGCACTTTTGCTCCTGAGGTCAGGAAAAATTTTGAGAAGCTAATTATGAAATCATTATAAAGTTGTTTGATCATGGGATCGCTTGTATTTAAAAAAAGTTTCAAGCATAAGAAAGATGGATTGTAATGGAAATGGAATGTTATAAAGAGAATAGTTAGGAAGATGTTAAAGGCAGAGTAAGCCTGTATTATATGAGTGATATAGAAAAAGCAAAAGCAGAGTATAAGTGGTCCTTTATTTCGACGGAGAGGAATTTTTTTGACATGGTGCATAGGTTGAGATGTAATATTTCTGAGACAGACTGTGTAAGATGAACGATGTCCTGTAGCAGCGATTGGTGAATATAAAGGTTGTCAAATCCAAGTGAGCTCGTTGTAACGCCTACATAAAGTACAAGTTGATGTTCTCCCATGATTACTAATTTATGTAAGACCGTAGGTAACGTAACGGCAATTAAGTCTAAGTGACGATTCTATTTGATATCAGCGAAGTGCATTTTGTGATAGCTGACTTCACGAACAAAATACATTCTGACACACGGTCAAGACAATACTTGAATATTGTAAATTGAATTATATTCTGTATCTTTACGAGATGAATATATCTCTGAAAGGAAACATAGCGGGTGTGGAAGATACATTTTATTAGATATAGTTTAGCATGCATAGATCGATGGGGAGTTACTTCACTGGACAGTTCACGGTGAGACCTGTTTGGAGTGTTGGAAGGTCAGTTGGAGCCTCATACTCGAGTTATGCTGTGAATATCGTGATTGTAGTGATTATTGTTTTCAGGGATATTACGTAATATCAAACGTGAGATGAGTATACTTTTATTTAGCGAACTTCACTAAATGTGTTGAGATTGTATTGAGGAATAGGCGTTGTTTGATTTCGATTTCATGTATTGTAGGAAATAGACAGTAATATTTCCAGGTTCGAGTGCATTTTTTTGGCGAATTTTACTTCATGAGTTAGAGTTTCAACGACGATCAAATTTAAATATCCGTATATTGTATTAATGTTTCGGTTTCACCTGGCGGTATGAATGATGTGTAGATAATATAACGTTGGCTCAACGATAGATTTAGGATGCCACGTGCATTATATAACGATAGGATGAGTAGACATAGTGACGCTGACTCAACGACGAGATTAGGGCGTTGTCTGTGCATAGTCGAGCCGTAGGTTAGGCATTTTTGCGAATCGACTTGAACGATGTTAGTGTTTGCAGTAGTGGATACGAATGTGAACGATATTAGGAGGTCTATTCAGGCGATGTTTCGGCATAATTCTTACTAGCCAGAAGGTGCTCCCATAATAGCGTTGCATCCGCAGCAGTATGAATGTAAAAGTTGTCCCACGTGGAAACCTGAGTAATGCAGACTGATCATTACTGCTTAGCCGCGTGAGTTCAAGTTCGATTAACTTTCGTTTTCTATTTTTTTTACTTTAATATTTATTGTTTGGTTGTCCGGTATATTATGATAGTGCCGTGTGTTGACACTTAGTTGATTTATGTAGGATTTACACCTCGAATAAAGTTTCGATTCCTCAGATGTTAATATATTTTATTTTCATTTTTCATTTTTCATTATTCATATTTTGCATGTAAGATGTTGATCTACCGACCACTTGTTGTTTAGTTTAATGGGACAAGTATAGGTAGACAGATTTGTAATTGTAGTCCTAGTTATATAAGTTGGGAAAGATTTCCTTTTATTTGTGTTATACTGTGGACTTGTATTTTAACAAATTTAACGACGTAACTGTTTCCTAATCTGAAAGTTGGTTTAGTAAGAACATTTTCAAGTGACTTATCACTTTTTTATCTTGAGTGTTTGGCATTTCTTCTAAATGTATAATGCATTACTGTTTTCCTGCATTTCAGAGTTTTGTTCCTTCAGGACGACGTAGCGTACGATCCCCTCAGATCAAGTGTTGTTGGTTCCCTCTGAACATCTGTTTGGGGATGATGCATGTTTCATCATCAGGGTTTCTCTGTACCTTTAGGGTGTCATGAAATGACAATACGTTTTGGAATTTTATTTTTTAGTGTGACACTTGCTATTAACTTGTAATGAACATCATGCTTTCTAGTAATATTTCGCAACCTATCCAAAGCAACTGATAGTCGATTTGGTTCGATTAAGGATCCATTTGGGGGATGTTCCAATATCCGATAGGATAATAGACTGGTGGATAACATTAATTAAATGTAAATCTATAATTCTACATGCTGAAGATCAGATTTTCCACGGAGCGTGTGGGTTAACTCTCATTTATAGTCTGGGTCAAGGTTAAATATTTTAGTAAGCACATTTTTGCTCCTCATTTGAAGTAGTTATGCTCTCCTCTGAGCCATATCGTTTGGCCGATGAAGTGACAGACAAAAAAAACCGTTCAACGACCCCAAGATCCATGAGTACGATATTGCTCTACTGAAGCAGCCGAGGCAGACGACCAACGATGGAACGATAAGTTCGAGTGTTCACTATAGGGGGTTCAAAGTGCAAAAGCTTTCTATTGGGAACATATAATCCAGGATGAAACCCTGCGACGGGAAATGCTCTGGAATATCAAGAACGACACTACCTGGAATTTTATTTTATTTTTCTGTCAAAATGCTCCACATTCCTAAACAATGCAGAATTTACAATCAGTGAACTAGCTTGCAACTACACTACATAATAGGAGACAAACAGTTCAATAATAATAATAATAATGTAGTCGTTATTTTGCCGCCTGATCGACGAGGGTTATTCCAACTGCGTTGAAGGTGAATACTCTAATGTATTCGCAACGTCAGAAAACTGTGCACAACGTACAAAAAACCATGAAATATCCATCCAGGACGGAAAATGGTCGTTTACTTTCACATACCGTTGAAACTACAGAACGAAATTTGAGCATTTAATGAGAAGTGTTTTAGATGGATTCTTAAAGCCATCTTTAGAGGACTGGAATATAGAGCAGAGAAAATACATATTGTGATAGTACATATACCAAACCAAACCAAACCAAACCCCATGGCACTTCAGCCCTTGAAGGGCCTTGGCCTACCAAGCGACCGCTGCTCAGCCCGAAGGCCTGCAGATTACGAGGTGTCGTGTGGTCAGCACGACGATTCCTCTCGGCCGTTATTCTTGGCTTTCTAGACCGGGGCCGCCATCTCACCGTCAGATAGCTCCTCAATTCGAATCACGTAGGCTGAGTGGACCTCGAACCAGCGCTCAGGTCCAGGTAAAAATCCCTGACCTGGCCGGGAATCGAACCCGGGGCCTCCGGGTAAGAGGCAGGCACGCTACCCCTATACCACGGGGCCGGCAGTACATATACCACACCCCCGAATTATATGTAGAAGTTAAAGATATTATTGTCAGTATTCGATTTATTACTATTATTATTATTATTAGTATTTCATTTATATATTTTGCCATTTATATTGGTAAGCTGGAAGATATCCACATATGTAGGTATGAGTAATTTGTTTTGCACGAGTGGGAAAACATTGCTTTAATAACTCTGGTAATTTGAATGAGTCATCTGGCTACCCCAGTGTTTGTTGATGTACTTGTGTC
The DNA here is from genome assembly GCF_040414725.1 of Anabrus simplex. Classification (NCBI taxonomy): domain Eukaryota; kingdom Metazoa; phylum Arthropoda; class Insecta; order Orthoptera; family Tettigoniidae; genus Anabrus; species Anabrus simplex. Next base: position 388,899,592 of record NC_090266.1, on the reverse strand, counting down.
AGGAAATTCATTAGTCATGTATATATCCCAGCCGGATGAGATGAGCTTGTTGTTGTACCAGGGAAATTTGATGATTCATGTAAAACTCCCGAGTGTTTGTTTTTAACTTGGGAGAAAGAAGAGGTTTACTCATGATTGGCTGGCAAGCACCAATCCAGACGTATCATCTGAGTGGAGGGGGATGTTGATGTCTATAAAGGTTGATCATACGGCGGCAACAGGGACATTGTAAGGGTGATTGTAGAGGTGATTGTAAAGGAACGAGAAGGAAGATAACTACAACTACAACTACAACTGAGGCACTGTACGGGAAGGAAGTGGTGCTGATACACGGTACTGGAGTGACACGGCAGCAATGGACTGGACTTCAAATGTTTGTGGAGCGTAGTCTTGTTATGTTCATGGAAAGTGGATGATTGTGGAGAGTGCTTGCGCATTAAGTATTGTAGCACTTGTGGTGGCCTAGCATTATATGTTGGTGAAAGCTATCTCAGACTTTCCATAATTTATGTTGAGGATCGACAAACGTGTGTATATATCTTTACAAGTGTTAAAATATGTGAACACAGTAGTACAAGGTACAGTATCTGTGTGATGTGATAACTGCCGATTATGAGAATCGGTAAGTCGAATTGATATAGAGACAGTGAAGGGTATTTATCTTCATACATGTACATTGTTCATCGGACTATTTACAAATGGTAACTTAGTTCTCGCTTTCGTTTTCCCACGATTTTCATTATTATTGTTGTTGTTGTTGTTGTTGTAAATATGGAGTCTTCCAGCAATATTTTATGTGTGTATTATATGTATAATGTTGTATGTTGATGAGGTGCTCATGCACGGAATTTGTTAAGTATATAGTTAGCTATTTTAGAATCAGGGTTATTGATGAACCTAGGTGCTGTTCCTACCTAATTAGTCGTTTTCAGGAGGTTAGGTAAGGCCTGCAGCAGATGTACCAGTACGCAGCATTATGTACATGCCCTGGGATATAAAGTTTATCATGCTCTTATCTAAATTCGAGGGATCCATTCTGGTGAACTCTGGCGCCCATACTACGGACATTTCGGTTAATTATGCTTATTAATTTTATTAAGTTTTTGAGTAATTTTTATTCATGATTTTATTTATTATTATCACCAAAAAAGTTACAATATTCTGAGTGCTTGTTAAATACACTTCTCAGTGTACCAACAGACATTATGCAAGCTGACATCTACATTGCAACCACTATTTCATTTATCGCCCATCAAACAAACCAGTTATATCCTCAGTCTTAAAAGAAACAATGCATTTGATAGTAATATGAGACAATTTGACAGACACCTTTTAAAAATATCTGTACTCTCTTTCTGGGTAATTAAATCAGAGGAATGTTGATAGTGGTGTGAAGCTAATACTACATTTTGTAGGAAGTCAAAAGTAAAATGTAAGTTTTTAGGAACAACAAATTATCTGAATGTTTTGTTATGTTCATTTTTTGCCGGAAACATTTTTACAGGACGAGTTTACGGTGAAAGGAGACGGAATCGTCGAGAGAAAAATCCGCGAAGTTTTTGATATCAATGGACAATCAAAGAACATGAATTTGGATGAAGGATGCAAGAAAGGGTGAACAGTTCACGAATGCTTGTGGTTTGTAAATATTCATTAATTTTCAGTGAATGACTAGTAAATGAAGAATCCTGTCCGGGTAGTCGCCCCATGCTTATACACTACTAAGCATAAGAAATAGAACACTACGAAAGGGAAGAGCTAAGATCCGCGACTTCTCCTTATCAATAATAATGATATCCTACAAAAATATAAAACAAGATGAATACTAGTATAATAATAATAATCATATTAATAATAATATAATCGACATTATAATACGCAATCTGAAGACCTTAAGGCTGAGCAGCGGTCGTTTAGTAGGCCTTGGCCAGCCTAGCCTGTTGTTTGGTTTCATAGTACGCAGAATGTACATACTTGGTATTTTTGAACAACATTCGCGACGTTTGTTAATGGTGTCAGGTCCATCTTAATTAGAACAAAATCCAAGTTTTATAATAATAATAATAATAATAATAATAATAATAATAATAATAATAATAATAATAATAATAATAATAATAATAATAATAATAATGGCATGTGGTCTCTGAAATGATCTTGTGCAGTTCTTTCCAGTTGACGCCTTATAGGTGATCTTCACGTCTATAAGTCCTACCTAAGATGCATTCTAATGTTGAAGATGGCACAAACACCCATCGCCCGAGCCAGAGGAATGAACCAATGAATGTTAAAATCCCCAACTTTGCCTTGAATCTAACCTAACACCCCTTGGAACAAAGGGCAGCATGGTGACTATTTTGCCATGGAGCTGAAATCCGTGCTTCATAGTAGCGGCTCACTATCTGTATTTCACACTGAAAGGAGAACGGTTAAACTGAATAATAATTTATATTGACAGTTTTGCAGAATGTTAGCAGGTAGAAACCAACAAGTATTGAATCCCAAGCATAACTCAGTTATTACCAATGATGGATTGGGTGAGTTTTTCGTCTGTCGGCATCAAATACCACCCGTCCTCTTACTTTGTATTATACTGTCATAATTGGATAATACATTTACTAAAAGTTTACTAGAACAAGACGTTTTCCGTCTTTTTCCATTGTTGGTTTCCATGATAAGTTTCTTATGTTCGTAGAAAATCTACTTCAGTACCATATCCACTCACAAATTTAAATCAATTTCAGAGAGGACCTCTCATTCCGCACAAACAGCAATATAGGTGAAAGTTGGCAAATTAATAACAATCGATTTGTCACCGTTGAGAAAATTGAAAGAATGCTAATGCTACGCAATACTCACTTATTTGTTGACAGTGGTTTTAATTAAATTACAGTCCAAGCATTTATGTGATGTGAAAATGGGAAACCACGGGAACCAATCCCCATAGCTAACGACGGTGGAATTCGAACCCACCATCTACTGAATGTAAGCTCACAGCTACGCTAAGACAGTTACTTCCATTGATACACCCAGTAAACATTTGATCCTGGAAAGGACTCCTAAGGAAATTATGGCTATTGCCACCATTATTGTTATCATCTGGTAATGTCGATTTGTCTCAAAGATGTTTATTTATCACCTCTAAATGTTTCGAACCCCAAGAATGAATTAGAAATTGTAAGCTTGATACTTTTCGTGAAGCAAATAGTACTCTCCTCCTGTTGTGCGGGACAAGGGGTGATCGCCTCGCTTGTCCTATCTATGGGACGGCCCTGCTGAGAACAAAAATTCAAAATTGTTCCATTCAAATAAAATCACTGTAATATTCTTTCATTTTCCCTAACATTTCAATCTCATTATTACCGATCAATTATTCCCTTTAGTTAAAACTCGGCATTTTCCTAAGCGTAAGATACAAGTATTGATGAGTAACTTTTATTGGTATACATTATTGTATTTTTCTCAGTAATGCTTCATACATAGTTTGGTGCGTGTGTCCAACACATGTATATGACATATTCACAACGTGTGCATGTCGACGTTCCGCTGTTTTACACGAACGCAATCACTGTAATTGAATTACATTTTCTGATAATGCATAGCATGCCGTATGGTAATTAAGCGAGACTTCACATAAATAATGCTTTTACCGCGTCAGTTTAAGGAATCTCATGAGATAGCAAGTACTGATTGTACGTGCTATTCACTCTCTGCATCAACGAGAGTGTTTAGTACTTGAATGATATCTCTGCCCTTACGTTACTGGTATTGTTGTTACTGCTCCCTCATTTAGCTGTGAGGTTATCTGCCATATCGATATACAACGAGTGTGACACCAATATGGTAATGTATAGTCTATTTTATTCCATATATGTACGACTAATCGGGAGCAAAAATTAAGAAATGTGAGCCCCAACACTGAATGAAAGCCTAAAATACTACATCAATGTTTGTGAAGTACATACTCAGAATGCACAGATAAAGCATTAATCGGGGTAGACATTTACTCAGGCACGACCTTGTATCATCCACTGTACTAAAAGTTTCGTAATCCTCTGTTGTTTTGAATTGCATTACAAAGAGTTATATTTGTATCATTTTTCATTAAAAATAGATGGAAAAAGGGGTCATATCTATGGGTTAAGCTACTAAATAAGGAGACCATACTCATTCTAATTAATAAGAATTAATTAACAAAATAAATGTATATTTTTAAATTTAATTGAATTGAATTAAATAAAACTGTACGAATAAAAAAATATCATGATAATTTTAAACAAATAAAATTACAAAAACTTTGAACTGAATAGAAATGAAATTATAATGAAGTAAACTGAAATACAATTTTAATTGAGTAAATTTTACATAAGAAGTGAACCAAAAGAAAACTAACCTAAAAGTTCAGTAATGTGTCAATTGGTTATCGTAACATCATTCTGACCTTGAAACAATAAATTCACCTTACATTATTCTTACTAGAAGTAGTTATTCAATTAACTTAAATTTCACTTGGGATACGTGGATTAATTCTGAATTAAATTAGACTGGAACTACATGGGTGAATAATGAATCACATTAGATAAACCTTTGATTGACAATTAAAAAAGCATTGCTTGAATTTAATATATATTAGAGTTATTAAACTTTCAAATGCCAGATGCCAACTATCGTAATGTACCATCGGAAACGTTTTCACAAGTACATTGTTATGTCACCCTGGGTACTGAACACTGGACCTTCTATTAAATTTGTCTTTTGGACTCTCTTGGCTTAAAACGTCCCTCAGGAATTATTATTCACACAAAGATAATACACATATAAACTCTAGCTATGAGTATACTTACACCTACAATTCTAATTCATGAATTAATTAAACTGTTGTGTTAATCATTCATACTTCTAGTATTAAAAGACCATTTGCCTTGATTTATGAAAATATGTTGTCAACTGAATGGACGCTGGTAACATTAAACTTTACCAGTTAATTAATTAAACTTCAATCACAGATTAAGTTCAACATAAATTAATCATGAAGCCTTAGTACTTGAAAATACATTTCAACGAAATACCTTATTTATTTATGATGGAAATACAAAGAAAGCAACATTTCATTTCTAATAAAGTGCTTGATTCTGTCCAATTCATTGGGAAAACAAACCATACCGTTCTAGAACATTCGGTTTCGTTCTTAGTGTGCACGAGTTAATAAAGCGTATTACAAGCTTTACGTAACTGCGAGGTACTATCTTTTACAGAGAGACATTCTCTTCTGTTTAATTTTCACAGCCATACAGTCCATAAACTCTACTCCTGTAAATTTTGCCTCTCTGAAAGGAAAATAACATGCGATGTTTGTATTTTTTGAAACCGGAAAGCAGAAAGTGCTCTCCAAACAGAGTTATAATCCTACTTGCAGCTTTACGTGAGTGATGATATAGTGAATACAGCCATGGAGTTAGCTAATGCTTCTTCCGGTGTGGACCACGTCCAATTTTTTAGACCATTAAGTGTTTCACCCATACTATGGTGAGGAACTTTCAGTAACAATCATTGCGTTCTTCTGTGGAAGGAGCAGTAGATTATGACACCGATCGCGTAAACATATGAACGACGATCATCAAGGAACGTCAAGTTTTACGAGAAATCGGAACTACTGGGACGTGACTTAACGACATTTCATTTGAAAAGTTGCACATCAACAGGTCGCTCTTCAACCCGCAGCCGCCTTACTGAGAATCTGTTAACGATAACTTTCGGCTCTCACGCCCTACTGAAACAAGAATTAGTTCAATTCATAAGATGTTTATATTCCATGCCTTTCTAATTGACTGTCAGCAAGCTTCACTTATTCAGGTTGTTCGATCCTAGAATGATATTTGAAAGACAGGAGGATACTGAGCTCTTCGTAGGACAATAAGCAAGCAAATCTAAATAGGACGACTAAGGCCTTTGGAGGAGTGGAAAGTAAAGACTTCATATATTCATAGTAACTATATTCATGTTAGTAATTTCAAAGTTAGTTTTCATGTTTATTTACATTTGAATTACATTTATTATATTTTTACGCTAATTTTAAATTAAATTAAATTAAATTTTAACTAATTATAGTGTTCATTAGGCCTATATTTGCTTTATGAAAGTGTACAATTATGTGACTTTTTACAACAGCAAGCTTTATGTGTCCCACCTTGTAAATAAGTAAATAAATAAATAATTGCATTAATTAACGTGCCTCTCCAGAAGGGAACATCTCGACACTAAACTTTTCGACATTTTCGACATGGTATCGAACCAGTATCCTTCCACGTGAATCGAACATACTTCTTCTTCTCCTTTTCTTTTCTCTGTGCAATATCTGTTCGTATGTCAACTAAAGTTAGTACTATTGAGGTTTTCCTTATAAATAGTTAAATATTGTCTCGCTCTGCGGGTCCGTCGTACAGTGCTGGCCTCAGGATCCCGATATCGCGTGTTCAAACCTGACAGAGGATGCAGAATGTTTGAAGTCGGCACTCCATGCCATGTGATGTCATGTTAACCGGAAAAAAATTAGTAATCACAAATCGCCCAACCAAGATAGTCTGGTAGAGTAAAATAGAACGTAGAAATTGATGAGCAACAAAATGCCCGCACGCTGTTACTGAAGCTATGCGGTTACTACTAGAGTAGTAGTAGTAGTAGTAGTAGTAGTAGTAGTAGTAGTAGTAGTAGTAGTAGTAGTAGTAGTAGTGCCAGCCCCATGGTGTGCCAGCCTCTTACCCGGAGACCCCGGGCTCGCTTCTCGGCCACGAAAGGGAATTTTGCCTGGATCTGAGGGCTGGTTCGACTCGGTCCACGCGATTACAATTAAGGAGATATAGCTGCTAGTGAGACAGCTGCCCCAGTATACAAAATCAAGAATAACGGCAGAGAGAATTCGTTTCGCCGACCACACGACACCTCGTAATCTGTAGGTCTTCGTGGAGAGTAGTGGTCGCTTGGTAGACCATAGCCCTTCGGGTCTCTTGCAGCAATGAGTTTGGTTTTCGATGGTAGTACTCATTTATATTTTGCTAGTATTTAAAGTCGCACTAACACATCGAATGCTTTCGTTGACGCAGGATGTGTAAGGGCTAGGATTGGGAAGGTAGAGGCCGTGAAAAGGTTTAGCACTAGCATGTGTTGGGTGTGAAAATTGGAAACTACAGTAGGATTAGAACTAACCAACTTCCGAAGCAAGCTCACTGCTCACAGCTCACAGCTACGTGACCTTAGCTGCACTGCCAACTCGTTCAGTTGTAGTAGTAGTAATAAAATATTGTACTTCCAAATTTTTTAGTGATGGCACGTTTCTCAGTACAACTCTCTCGTTTTGTTTTATTCAAGAACTCCTCTATTCTAAAAGAAACCCATTATGCAAATTTTACTACATCAAGAACAATTCTAGCAACTTCCAATGTATGCAAGTACCAGCAAAGGTACAGTAGCCCCATTGAATGCTCTTCGAACGGTAACTCTTCAATTGTTATTTAAATTTGTGAAACCTTCTGTTAACTAACAATTTCCATGTTAGCCGCCAATTTTTGGAATCAAATTCTCCAAATGTATCTCACAGCAACTAATCAAACATCGTTCCAACTTCCTAAACACGTTTAAAGTACCAATTTGCTACGTCAAGTTAAGTTAATGGTGCCAGCCGTAAATGGTAGGGGATTAAAGTGTAACATAAATTATATGTTGCCAAAATTGGCAAAATTCTTGTTCTATACCCTAAAAGGTATCACACAAATTAAATCCTAATAGAACCAAACCAAACTCTATGGCGCAAGAGCGCCGAAGGGCCATGGCGAACCAAGCGACCGCTGCTCAGCCCGAAAGCCTTCAAATTACGAGGTGTCGTGTGGTCAGCACGGCAGATCCTCTCGGTCATTATCCTGGCTTTTCTAGACCAGGAATTCTAACTGGCATGATATAAATTCCATTTACAAAACTTTTGCATGAAAATATACTTTTATCCAGTGCGTTTACGTTTTTATAACTGAGCCCTAACTTCGCCACCAATAAAGGCATTATCTATCTATCTATCTATCTATATTTTAAGATAACTATCAAGAAGAGAGTGAACAGTACTTTATTCTGTCTTCTTAAATAACAAGTAAGTAACGAATATGATAAGCATTAGGAGTAGTAAGTATACTTCCATAAAACTGACAAATAATGCTTAATTCTAGTACTGCGATTCTTGGACTAAATTCTTTTCGTCTAACGTATATATTCACAAGTTTGTATGCCTGATTTAAATTCATAAATACATAATTATGATCTTGTAACCTAACGACTATATATTGTAAATAAAATTTTTAATTTGATATTATAAAATAATGTTCATATATAGCAAACTCTAATCTGGATTGATGCTCACCAGAATTAACAACTCGGTGAATAATACCAAGGCATTAAATGACATTAGTGACATCAATTGATAGTAATAATAATAATAATAATAATAATAATAATAATAATAATAATAATAATAATAATAATAATGAGTTGCTTAAAAGCAAAGAAAATCAGATTATCTCCCCAGTGACCCGTTCAAGCAGTCGGGAATCCGTAGATAAAGCCAAACAAGCAGCTATCCTTCATCGCTGCTGTGCTATATCCCTGTCTTACCACCACATTACTGGTTTCCAAGGCATGGGTACAATTTTATTCTACAACTCTCATCCGAGATACTCACAATCTGAGACTAAATTGTTCACCATGGAGTCGGAATTGAATATGAAATCGGCTTACTTCGGTTGGACCACTATCGTCATTCATATTTGACTCCTCTCCTTTTCAGGCATCGACAGTCTTAGGTTCATGAGGCCCAAAGAGACTCATACTCCTTCCAGTTTCACCTCAATTCCCTTCATTCAACGTGTTCATATTGTTCTCATCCCCCTTGTAGTAAAACTTTACGAGGGGTCGATACGACATTGTCTTGCTGCTTGAAACAACTATTGTCATCACTGGATTTATTAACATTAAAGAATACCTTTTGAGTATATCCTCAGAGGAGAAATTACGACTGCCCTAGGAAGGCATGCTGGTTTGTATCTGAGATCTCTTACTTGATATCGTGTTCAGTAGGAAGGAAGGTCATATGGTAATTTTTTAAAGAACATGTAATTCGTTACTGATTCTTGAACTCACTCTGTCTGTGGTATGTCATTACATAGTATGGTTCGTAGGGACCCTCTTTCGTTTCCAAGTGATCTACGAAATGAATAGCATACTTTATGTAATTGACTTGTTCCCAGACCATTGTGTATTTCAGTGGCTAATTTGAATGTGAATTATCATCGGGTTTATCCAAAACTTTTTCTGAAATAACACAGACGATATACTTGACTTCAAGGAACCCCCATATCTACAATTCTTCGATCAACACAGTTTCGCTACATTTCCATAGACACCACAGCAGCAAATTACGTAAGCTTACTCACTCACAGGACGACGGTGATTAGAGTATTAGAAACGAACTGGCATTTTCATTACGCGTGGTAAATCCACATCATATGCATACTTATCTCAAAGAACGCTGTTTAAATAAACATAAGCAGAGCATTACTGAATAATAATGAACTTTCAGAAGAACAAAACATGCCAATCAGTCGTTATCAGTTTAAAGGAAAATGTATGCCCTCTAAACTAGAGAAAAAAAAGGATTTCGGCTTACGTTCTGGCACAATACCTCTGCAGTGTCCGACTCGTTGTCTGAATTGTCAGCGTACTGGCCTTCGGTTCAGAGGGTCCCGGGTTCGATTCCCGGCCGGGTCGGGGATTTTAACCTTCATTGGTTAATTCCAGTGGCTCGGGGCCTGGGTGTTTGTGCTGTCCCCAACATCCCTGCAACTCACACACCTCACATAACACTATCCTCCACCACAATAACACGCAGTTACCTACACATGGCAGATGCCGCCCACCTTCATCGGAGGGTCTGCCTTACAAGGGCTGCACTCCGCTAGAAATAGCCACACGAAATTATATTTATTATACCTCTGCAGTATGCAGTATTTGGTATTAGTCTACGCTGAAAGTGGGTGGAATGTAAAACATCTGGCCATATAGATAAACTTCTATATCTCTAAGTTAGACATTGTTCATGAACACCATTCTTATATTACTGCTGTACTTGTCTTGTTCTTAATGTGATTTAAATCTATTGCCCTATCCATTTTATCGACTGCACTCGTGGTTTCCACGTAGCTAGGGATCTGTTCCTACAGAAGCAGCGATCTTTCTCCTTCTCTTTCTTGCAACTTGAAATATGGTTCACGTCCCGTTACATTTGCTGCGTTCTGCTTTTTAATCCTGGAGGTCGTTTCCTTGCGGCAAGGAAATGTCTGCAGAATGAAACACATACTGGCACAAGAGCTAAGTAATTTTTCTTTTAGAATAATCCCTTGGAAAAATGAGCTTTGTGTTTTCCTCGTCTTCTTTCTTCTCCTTCCTTAACCTCATCCTTAGTTATATAGAACTAAAGCATAGACCTACTTACTGTAAAGCGTGTAAGTAAACAATGGAGTGACTAATCCAGCAGTTACTATTTATCTGATACGGTAGCGTTGTTAGAGAATAGGAAGTATAATAAATAGTGCAGTGCAGTGAGATGAAGTAAAATATTTTTAAATACACTGACTGACAGAGCAAATGCAACACCAAGAAAGAGTGGTCAGAACTTTATGCCAATTGTAGGGTAGACTGACGTCACTGAGGTATGCTCATGATGTGAAATGCGCCGCTGTGCTGCGCACGTAGCGAACGATAAATGGGACACGGCGTTGGCGAATGGCCCACTTCGTACCGTGATTTCTCAGCCGACAGTCATTGTAGAACGTGTTGTCGTGTGCCACAGGACACGTGTATAGCTAAGAATGCCAGGCCGCCGTCAACGGAGGCATTTCCAGCAGACAGACGACTTTACGAGGGGTATGGTGATCGGGCTGAGAAGGGCAGGTTGGTCGCTTCGTCAAATCGCAGCCGATACCCATAGGGATGTGTCCACGGTGCAGCGCCTGTGGCGAAGATGGTTGGCGCAGGGACATGTGGCACGTGCGAGGGGTCCAGGCGCAGCCCGAGTGACGTCAGCACGCGAGGATCGGCGCATCCGCCGCCAAGCGGTGGCAGCCCCGCACGCCACGTCAACCGCCATTCTTCAGCATGTGCAAGACACCCTGGCTGTTCCAATACCGACCAGAACAATTTCCCGTCGATTGGTTGAAGGAGGCCTGCACTCCCGGCGAACGCTCAGAAGACTACCATTGACTCCACAGCATAGACGTGCACGCCTGGCATGGTGCCGGGCTAGAGCGACTTGGATGAGGGAATGGTGGAACGTCGTGTTCTCCGATGAGTCACGCTTCTGTTCTGTCAGTGATAGTCACCGCAGACGAGTGTGGCGTCGGCGTGGAGAAAGGTCAAATCCGGCAGTAACTGTGGAGCACCTTACCGCTAGACAACGCGGCATCATGGTTTGGGGCGCTATTGCGTATGATTCCACGTCACCTCTAGTGCGTATTCAAGGCACGTTAAATGCCCACCGCTACGTGCAGCATGTGCTGCGGCCGGTGGCACTCCCGTACCTTCAGGGGCTGCCCAATGCTCGGTTTCAGCAGGATAATGCCCGCCCACACACTGCTCGCATCTCCCAACAGGCTCTACGAGGTGTACAGATGCTTCCGTGGCCAGCGTACTCTCCGGATCTCTCACCAATCGAACACGTGTGGGATCTCATTGGACGCCGTTTGCAAACTCTGCCCCAGCCTCGTACGGACGACCAACTGTGGCAAATGGTTGACAGAGAATGGAGAACCATCCCTCAGGACACCATCCGCACTCTTATTGACTCTGTACCTCGACGTGTTTCTGCGTGCATCGCCGCTCGCGGTGGTCCTACATCCTACTGAGTCGATGCCGTGCGCATTGTGTAACCTGCATATCGGTTTGAAATAAACATCAATTATTCGTCCGTGCCGTCTCTGTTTTTTCCCCAACTTTCATCCCTTTCGAACCACTCCTTCTTGGTGTTGCATTTGCTCTGTCAGTCAGTGTATAATCGTAAAATCCAGACGTGGAGGACAAACCACATATCCACTGCGGTGATTCATAATCATGTCAAGTATTTTTCCTCGAAGGAATCGGCCAACACTGGAAACGCTTGAAATTTTGTGACCAGATAAGACATGCGGCCAGGAATGTTCGGGAGAATAGAAGAAAAAATTATAGCATAATCATAGTTTTATACATATTAAACATTCTCCACAGTGTCCGGCTCCATGGCTAAATGGTTTGCCTTTGGCCTTTGGTCAGGTGGTCCCGGGTTCGATTCCAGGAATTGGTTGATTTCGCTGGCACGGAGGCTGGGTGTATAAATGTTGTCTTCATCATCATTTCATCCTCATCACGAAGCGCGGATCATATCAAAAGACCTTCACCTCGCTAGCCGAGCATGTCCTCGGACACTCCCGGCACTAAAAGCCATACATCATTTCATTTCATTTCATTTCATTTCATTGTCCACAGTAGTTCTCTAGTACGACTCGTTGCCACCCATGGGGGAGATGGAGAATACCACCGGCCACATAGGATTTGTTAATATGTGCTACCCCACTCGGAAATGCACTAAAGGTGTCTTGTGTGTTGACTAAGCGTTTCCTACGTTACAGTTTTTCCAGTTTTGGAATGAGATCGAAGACACACGGACTAAAATAAGAGGAATACGAGGGGAGTTGCAAGACATCCCATTCTGAACGCTGTGGACGTCTAAGTGTCTGCTTTGTGATGTTTAGCGTTCTGAAGTTAAACTTACGATCACCAACTGTTCTGGAGGTCTCTCCTGGGCTGATCGATGGAGATGGTACCTTAAAAAGACGTAATACGTTGAGCTTATAGTGTGTCCTTCACGGAATGAAAGTTACATAGGGTACCAAAATGATCATCAATTTCGAAGGTGACTGATTTTGTTGAATGTTATGTCGCCATAGTGATGCAGGATCACACTATTCATTGGACACTCACTTAAGTAAGGTTGCGTTTGTTTATGCCTGTGTTTCATTTAATTGCAATTACACCATTCTGCATGTTGTTTCCTTCACTGGAAAATCTCCGTGGATTGATATGTTCCTTAGCGAGTTCACTTCCCTACCTGGTGGATGTGGTATCCACATGGTATCAATATTCCACACAGTTAAGTACTACTGCAGTACTTGACGCAATGACGCTGCAGGAATACCTACAGTATATGCGAAGCTAACTTCATCACAGAACAGAGGATGTCTTCCATCACAGCCAGTGGTGCATCTTTATGAGCTGACACACAACTTCCCCAGCAAGGAATGAAGACAGTTGATTCGTTTCTCTGCTTCATCGTTCCTGAAAATGTACCAACACAGAAATATATACGTTTGGAAGTGTACCCTGTCACGGTAAAATAGGGTAGAACACGATCGCTCAGTGCTTCATAAGCCTTTGCAAGATCCCGTGCACTGCGCTGGTGGTGAAGGGCTATCTTGACATACGAGCGCTGTTCACCTTTGGTTATAACCAGTGAACTGCGCTTTCATCAAACTAATGACACTTGGAACATGATCACATCCAGACCAATGCACTCATTAACATGTCTGGTAGCAAATATGTGAATTGCATATCACATCCTTTTAAATGAGTATATTAGACTTCCAGTGTTGGCAATTTTTCGGGATATGAAGGATAGTTGCCATGACAACGTACTTACGCGCGCGTGCTTGAGTTTGAGCGTTTGTTTGTGTGAGTGCGTGGGTGCGTGCGTGCGTGCGTGCTTGCATGCGGGTCTCAATGACTGAAGTGTCTGGAATAGTTTTTTTTTTTTTTTTTTTGCAGCTGTAGTTATTTAGTATTGGAGTTCAAAACGTATCCCGATATAGGAAATAATATACTACCCTATGTTCTTTTCTACTTGTAAAGTACTAGATATTCATAAATAAGTTAAATGATAATATAAGCACGTTAGAGTTCGTAAGGCTAAAGCGCAAATCTTGCCATTTTATCGAAATTCTTACTGAGTAAAAGTAGTTCGGTGAGCCTCAATGAGTGAGGTAACTGCATCACTAACAAGGCAGGATTTTGCGACCGTGCACTCAACATGTTATTGATAGAATTGACATAAACCTTCCGCTTAGTTGTTGTCATTCGGGAAACTGTTAATGACTGTATAAAATGCTACGTATCATTTTCAGGTCAGTTTTATGTATTTTCGTTTGCTTCAGTTTAACAGGTCAACACTGTTTTCTCATATTTTACAAAGTGGCTCCCCTTACAAATTTTTTTGGTGTAGGAAAACATTTAAGACGCACATTCCAACTACTCGTTCTTTTAATGCTTGCAATGATCAACTTGCAACTCCTGATATTGTGTAAAGAGGAGGGCGTGAATCTAGTGAGCTTCAGCCTTTCATTTCTGCGTAGTAAGAGATTTAGTGGATTGTACTAACTGTCATGTTCTGATGATACGCTTCACCTACTACCTTGTAATGAAATGACTGATCGTATTTTCTACCATATTCTCGAGAAGTGCGGTCGGTAGACTGTAATATCTATCTGGCGTATTCCATTCATAGTAAGAAAATTACTGTCGTAATTCTGTAATGCCACCAAACAGCCCCCAAAATATTATTCTCATCTTTAATAAAATCTTCGAAGTGGAGACGTCGTGGGTGATATTCTTACAAGTACATATACCTTTTATACTATAATTAATGCTTCCTGTTTCAACCAAACCGCGAGGAGTAGTCGAATATTGTATGAGCGCAAAGAAACATGACGGGAACCTGCAACACGAGAAATATGTGTGTGAACGTGAGAGTGATCGTCTGAAACGTGCTGGTCCAATGACACTTCTTGCACTATATTGTAATTAACATGGGTTATATCAAGAACAATCTCGTTTAAATGGCATTCGCCATGTTGAAATATACCAATAAATTGGGAATGCGTGTCTAAAGAGTGAAACTTTATATATAATATGGTAATCTTACGGTGCAAAATAGAAAGTAATTTTTACCACAGTGGAATCCAGATTCCTCAAACTCGGACTACTTCTTGGCTCAGGGAGAGTGCACCGGTTTCATAATAATAATAATAATAATAATAATAATAATAATAATAATAATAATAATAATAATAATAATAATAATAATAATAATAATAATAATAATAATCGGAACGTCATCTTTGGTTTCCTAATGTTCAGTTACAACGGTCACATATTATTCAGGTTAAACATGAATTATCTTTTATCTTTACCTCAAAGACTGATTGCTCTGAAAATGATCATAATAAATCTATAAGTTAGTGAGTATTCCAGAATTCATTCTTGTTCGCTACGAACAACCTACATGGGAGTGAATCCACCAGTCACTCAAAATAGGCATCGTAGATCACTGAGCTCTTTCATTTACGGAGTACACTCCCTATCTCTGAATCAATGTACTTGGAAGTTACAATCAATTGCATCGTCTCGCCCTTGAATAGAGTTCATAGATCTCGATACGATCCTGTTCAGAAATTTCGCTCAGGTACGAATCAGTAAGAGATTCAACTGGACTGAAATTATGCTTTTTGGAGAAAGTTCCTTTTCATGTGGGCCGTAATAAAATTGTGTAAGATTCTGCAATTCCGTGGGGCATATATCAAATACACCAACTCTCAGCATGTTACAAAGATGTGACCACTTTGAGAGGAAGTGGTTGCAGTATGTACCCCAGGTCACTGATCTGCATAAATGCACGGGATCTGAGCTCTTTGAGCAAATAATGGCTCGTTGACAATCGTTGATGTCTCCAATCATTGTCCGCATTAGAAAGATTAAGGTATACTTTAGGAGCAGCTGTGCGCGACTGTACGTGAAGGCAATCGGAATCATTTCATATAATACATCAAATTCCATTTCAGCTCCCGGTGAATACCAGAGTTGTACAGCACCAAATTCACACACCACAGTCGCTTCGCTCTCACAGTTAATTTATTACAAGGGACCTCTCAGGCACAAAGAGTGTCGAACAATCCTCGCATGCAATGCCTATACTTACTGACACAAAAGGTGATCGGCTGAAAATTTGTAAGTTCAAGCATGTTTGAAAGGAAGGAACAGGTTTTAATATATACAGAGATTCATCTAATCTTTGCCAAAAAATACTGCATTTCTAAGCATTTAGAAAGAGTTTAAATGATAAAACATTCGAAACAAATTTCCTTAAAATTTCCTACCTTCGCAAGTTCATTGGCAACGGGTGTATTGGACAAATATATTGTATATGAAATATGTTATTAAGAAGAACTATGCTGTAACACTGAATGAGGTATACATAGTTTGGCACTGTTCCTTCTATATGAGAATAAACTCATTTTCTTGTCAGGACAAGTGCAGTTGCTCAAAGCAGGAATGAGCGCATGGTATTGCGTAAGTTTCCCGCAGATTCAGCTTTCTCAGAAACAGCTGAACCTATAGATATACCAGATATACCATTTTCTAAATTTCCCTTCTGCCCAAACAAATAAATTCTACACACGGACCTTCATCATAACGTACTTTATTCCGCAACAAAAGTATTATTATTATTATTATTATTATTATTATTATTATTATTATTATTATTATTATTATTATTATTATTATTATTATTATTATTGATATTTTAACCAAATTTTAACCGGTTCGCGATGGTGACTGACTCTACATCCAGAGATGTTAAATGTCTCAAAACGATGCGTTTAAAATTCCTTTCATCATGATACACACGAATACATTCTGACTTCAAGACTCACCCGTGAATATACGTTCGGCGAAGTCTGAATGAATAACACAAAATGACTCAGAAATAAGCAGATTTTAACCTTTCTCCGCGAAACAAACATATGATATAACATCTAACATTACATGACCCAGTGGCATCTCGACACACGCAATATAGCTAAATCTCTCCGTAAGTCGTTCACAACGTATAAATGAACTTTAGACCGTGTCACAAATTCCACAAACATGGGCCTAATCCGCCGCACAAGCATCGAATAACGACATCGTTTACTTACAGGGCTACTTTAAATAACTGGGCTTAAGGCACATACCTGAAGAATGCTAATGCCAGCTTCCAGCCGTTATTATTTCAATCGTCCCTTTACTGTACACATTCCTTTTTACATTGGCATTATTTTTATTTCCTCTGTAATTTTCTTGCCTTATAACTAAAAAATTGTAAGAGAACATAAAGAAGAAATTACCCTTAAATCATGCGTAATCGCCCACGGAAACCGAATGTGTATTACACGCCCGCGAACGTTAAACAAATTATTAGCTGTGACTTCTAGGTTACAGTCTTTTCGACTAATGTGGTTTGTTACAGATAGACAGAACATACCATCGTCGTCACAATGCAACAAGTAAAACAGCGTCCTAGCAATAACCTTGTTAATTCACCTACCTCCTTCTTTCTGCATAAAAATGTTGAATACTGGAAATTACTGCCAAAACAGTGTGTAATGTTTCTCCAAATATCACTTTGTCTAATATTTAAACAATGTTTCTCAAAGTCAATTAGCACTCGGTGAAGATTTAGAACACCGCTCAACAATCTAAGTCTGAAACTTATCACCTGAGGTGATTTAACTTTGGGGTGCTTGTAGAACTATCATAAGCGAACATGGACTGTACTCGAAATCTGCCCGTTGAATGATGCTCGCGAGGGAAGCCATTCTCAGACGGGCTTGTCTGCGTTCCCGCCGATTCTGTGGAGTAACAATTTGCAAAACCATCTACGGAGTTCATGGGTTAGAGTGACATTCATAATGTGCGGAACAATTTGCTCTTTAGCAGATTCAACCCACCGTCCTTCGGTTAGCATGATTTTAACGAGAAATTAACAGTTTTTCTCTAGCACTTTTGTATCACTCCTCGCCACGTGAGAACATTTCGAAACTGACTCCACGTGACAAATATATCACAGCACTCCCAAACTTCAAAATGGCGATCGCTACAGACCGATTCCTGACAAAAATAAAAATGCAATTTCCCCGTTTCTGAGGCCTCTAAATGATGGGTTCAGTTGAAACTTAACGTAACGTCTGATACCGTCGGCTTGTGTTTTCCATCAGGCCCAGTTCATTTTGATATACAGTCATAATTAGGATTCGCATATTCCTAAATTAACGTACAATGCTTCCGTGTTGTTTAATTAAAGAAACTGTTCGCTTCCTGACAGGTGCAACGGGTCCAAAGGTGTCTAGCAGCTATATTTAAAAGTATCCTAGCATCAAAATTATGGACATATAACAAAGAAAGGGAAGGAATACTATTTCCCAGAACCCAGTTAAGAAACTAAGTAAACCTACCCTACGTAACCTACATTGCGTTATCTACTGAACACCAACAGCACTATTCAACGCAAAATTTAAAAAAATAATCACTAACCTTGATTACTTCCGAAAAACACCAAACACAAGTTATTAATTACACTAACTTTCTCACTCACACGCCAAATGTTTGTATTATGCTAATTAATAACTACCTTGTCATTACTAAAAACATAATATATTTAGCAGCTGACGGTTCACTAGCGTGTCCAACAATGGAGACTTTCAGGGATCTTATATCATCTGCTGAACATTCTAATCAACTTGTCATATTCCATTCCTCATAGAATTGTTTTTCTATTTTCTTCACTAAAGTTAATCAAAGGGCCTATACAAATACTTGTAAAGGTACACGAAGGGGCGCTAAACACATAGCAGTAGTATGATTTTGCCACGAAAGTTTCAGGAATAGTTTATGTTGAAATCAACCTTACAAAGCAGAGTTTTACCAACCACGCACTTCGAACTAAAACTACGTGTTGTATTATATTACATACCGAATTCCCTGATGTAACTTGTATCACTAGCTTAAATATCAAAGGAGTTCATTTTTCAAATAGTAATCATTTTAAAGCTAATAAATGTGTCTAAACAAAGCGTTATTTACTAAGCCACTCTATATGGCAATGGTAGTCCGACTCGCTGGCTGAATGGTCAGCGTACTGGCCTTCGGTTCAGAGGGTCCCGGGTTCGATTCCCGGCCGGGTCGGGGATTTTAACCTTCATTGGTTAATTCCATTGGCTCGGGGGCTGGGTGTTTGTGCTGTCCCCAACATCCCTGCAACTCACACACCATACTTAACACTATCCTCCACCACAATAACACGCAGTTACCTACACATGGCAGATGCCGCCCACCCTCTTCGGAGGGTCTGCCTTACAAGGGCTGCACCCGGCTAGAAATAGCCACACGAAATTATTATTATTATGGCAATGGTCCGCTTTAAAATTGTTATGAATATAATTTCACATGAAGCCATCAGCACTGAAATATATTTCTAATTTTAACATTTTGACACATGTTGCTTCTCAAGTAGCCGATTTCTAATATTGTCACTGTATAATGTTTCGTGTATGACTGTACATCACTTTTATGAAATTTAACGAAGTGTACATCTCCCTTGCTTATGTCCCCCATACACTTAATTAAAGTCATTTTATGTGCACATGTAACGCAGTACAGCCTTAATTGAATACAGACCCAGAAATCACCACTAATCTTTTGAAAAACTTAGTATGTTGCTAATAAAATCAGAACTATATATTCACAAAGCTGTTTTTAGCAGAACGATGTCTCAAATGTTCCAAAAATATGATTCATTTCTAAACGGTTTAACCAGAGAACATTAAATTTTATAGGTATACTGCTCGCTCTATCGGCGACCATTTTCTGGCCATTCTCCCGACGTGGTTTGCAATCCCCTTCAACATAGTTTCCTTTGACTTCAGTTAGGCCATAACTGGCATGAATGTTCATTTTAAAAAAAATAGTCTTATTATAAACATTTTTTCACAGTTCCATTGTTTCGCTGTCATGGAATCATTACAACAGTCCCATTGCAGCCACTTCGAAGTATCCTCATATAGCTGCTATATTTGTTCACAAATCGTCATATATCGATCATTATATCATATAGGTTTCTTTGAACGTGAATGTGCATTTTCTACTCAGGAAGCTCTTTAAGCTGTTTAGATTAAGTTAGAAATGTCACGTGACTTATCTCTTGCCCTTCTTGCAAACTATATGCCTTTAAACAATTCATACGGAATAGCTCCGTAAGTAGCCTACTAATTGCTCCCACCTTCTACTCTTGGATTTTGTATGTCTGAAGTAGTGTACATGAACTTTAGTCTCATCGGATAGCTTTTAAGGTTAGACGCAAATTTTTATACCCATTTGTTATTCTTGAAGACTGAGTTGCAATACTATTTTTAATTCCAGGAAGGCCACTGCCCAGCGTCCGCTGGTGGAGAGGAGAAATGCTGATTGATTCTCAAGATACAATCAGTGCTTTCCCAAATGTAAAGCACAACCAACTGATAGTTCGCAATTTGGAACGGAGTGACCTGCACGCTGTGTTCACCTGTCAGGCGTCCAACAACAACATCAGTCAGCCTGTGTCCGCCAGCGTCTCCATCGAAATGCATTGTAAGTACCGTACCATATCACCAACTCTTCAGTGTTCTACTGCTTCTAATTTTGTTTTGTCTGGCCCAGGATAAATTATACGGGCAAAGCTCAAAATATTAAGGGGTTGTGGCATTTTGGCTTAGGACGGATAGAAGTCACTGTCAGGTAGGATGTATTGGCGTGGAAGCGGATCCGAGAAATATACACCATCACTGGTTTGCCTGAATAAACGAACAGCAGATCTGCATGAAAATGAACATTTGTTACGTGCGGACGTCTGTGATTTGGCTTTCTCGCGTTGAAAGGAACACACAGTTCAACCGCCAATGAAGTTCATGTTGTAAGTTATGGATGATGTTTTTCAAAACTGCCCATAGGGAGAAGGAGAAATGATACCGTTAAGGGTGGAACTTTACACTTACTAGGCTCGAAGGCTCATCTAGGTCTCTCGCTTCCTCGAATGGAAGTTGATGGACCTGCTCTAGATGAGCCAGAACGTTCAGCGCAACGTAGGGTGTCACCCTCCAATCCATTTCCGTACCTATATGCTGCAATACTGGTACACAAGCTCCTTATCGCCGACACTGGACCGTCTGCCGGCGTGATGAGACGTGGTGCAAATCCTTTTGTTTGGAATTTGCACACGGGAAGAGCATTACTTCTCTCTCATATGAGAAGTATTGATCCATTATTTCTGTTAGTGGTAGTAGCATGTATAGTTGTAGTATTATTAGAATATTGTCAAGGTTTCTTACTCGCTAATACATTTCTACTCTCTCAACTCAAGTAATGCATTCTTACTTCTATAATCAAATACCGGATGTTAATAATAGTAAGAATATTTTATTGCACTAATTGTTCAATTCTCATTTCATTCAAAATATTACTTGTGTATTTTTGTTCTGGACACCTCTTCACAACTTCTTCATGATTTGCCTAGTGTGTTTCAGACAAAAAATATACAGATAATTTGAAGTTGTTATCTGAGTTAATAGTAATTAAGTGACTTTAAGAGGAGCTGGAGCAGGTTCCATATCAACGTTATCGATGTTTGATTTGTAGGCGAAAGCAATATTCAGACTTTTAGCTTCATTTTAAGCTATATTACATGAATAGAACCTAGTTATAAATATGTCAAATTAATTTTAAATAACCAAATGCCTGTGTCATGTAGTAGTACCTTACTTTCGTACTTGCCAGTCCCCTACACGATCTCTGTCCAAGTGATGAGAATTCCGGGTGGGGGCTCGACATTTACAAAGTGACCATTGAAAAGTATGAGCCCAAATCTGTCAGATGCAGTAATGGACACTATTAAACAAATATTCATGGATTTGTAGCAATGGTATCTTGTAGATAAATTATTACACGGTCGGATGCAAAAACCTCAATGGAAGCGTCAGTGATCTAATTTGGCCAAAGCTACAACAGAGGATGTTCTGACACTGATGAACCATTGTATGGTCGAAGGATACATTCATAAATATTAGAACTTATTTTCTGTAAGTTAAACATTTCCCTGAAAAGTGAATATACCAGTTATCACAGCGTAAAGTGCTCCAAAGTAGATTTTTTCCAGTGTTCAGAATGGTGTGGTCAATGATGTGCCTTTGAAAGGAAATGTGGTTCAGGAAGGAGGCTAAGAAACCCAAAGAACGCTGAGAACAGTAAAATTATGGCAGTAAAGAATAGTGTACTGGAATGTGAAGAACCTGGTACTGGTGAACCATTGTATAGTGCAGGGATACATTTATAAATTTTAGAACTCATTTTCTGTAAGTTATAAATTTCCTGAAAATGAATATACTGTAGTCTCACAATATATCGAAGACAGTCAAAACTTAAAGAAGTTACAGAATACGTTCCTGTACCATTTTAAACAGGAATAATTTAGAATATTTTAATTTTTTATGTTTGCGAACAGTTATTATTATTATTATTATTATTATTATTATTATTATTATTATTATTATTATTATTATTATTATTATTATTATTATTATTATTATTATCCTTAAGTTGCGCAATGGTCGAATTTACACAATCCGGTAAGTCGAGAGTATAAATCATGTACAGGAGGGGCACACTGCCCTGAATTACTCCAGAGGTAATTGTAGTTTGGCCTGATTTGGCCCCTTCGTACAAAACACATTGCTTTCGACCCACCAAAAATTACCTCAGTCATGTCAGCAGTTTACCCTGAATGCCGTAGTTGTTAAATTTTAACAGAAGTCTTTGATGTGACACCT
Organism: Anabrus simplex; assembly: GCF_040414725.1. Classification (NCBI taxonomy): domain Eukaryota; kingdom Metazoa; phylum Arthropoda; class Insecta; order Orthoptera; family Tettigoniidae; genus Anabrus; species Anabrus simplex. Next base: position 388,876,802 of record NC_090266.1, on the reverse strand, counting down.
AGTCAAAAGCTTTGCTCTAGTCCAGAGTCACACAGTCTATTTGTGAGACATCAGACTGCTCCAAAGAGAACTGCCAGTCATCAATGACTTTCATTAAAAGTGTTGTGAAGGATTTTTCTGGAATGAAGCCGTGCTGGTTTGAGTTCAACAGATTTCTCTCCTTGAGAAAATCCAACACTCATTTAGCAACTAGATTTACCATACATTTACATACCCCTGATATTGTAGAAACTGGGCGGTAATCATCTACATTTTCCTTATCTCCATCTTTGAAAACCTGGACTACGTTGGCTTCTTTCCACTCCACAGGCACAGACCCGGTATTCACTGAATAGATAAAGAGTATGAAAAATTGAAATATTTGAAAAAATATTAAGCACAAAGTTTTACTCCATGAAAGTATGTAAAATTATCACAGGGACAACGTGTAAAAATAACAGTCGTCTATGTTTAACAGGTTCAGAGAAAATTTTCCTTAAATTCGACCAAACTAACAACACTGCAGAGATAACTCCCTCCAGCTCTCCATACAATTATTGACAACGAGTTGAATGGTGATATACTTTTCAGTGCGTAAAGTAAGGTCAGTTCTGCGTTCACGCGTCTAGCTCGAAATACAAGTACTTTACAAAAAGCAAGAACGTCAACTTTCTTACTTCAGATTGAGAAGTTATGAGGATTATTATTCACATACTCGGTACGTTATCAATATTGCCTGCTGCAAGAATCGAGGGAAATGACATGCTTGGCCAAGGTTTAACATAGAAATATACCTGCTTATTATGCGTTAAAAGAGGTAGGTGAACTTCAGGCACACGTTCGTCCTAGGGAAGCTAAAATGGACTGTATCGACAAGATGAGATCAAAGGTCTTTCATAGTGCTAAGACACTACTTTGAGTAATTATTATTACTTACCATCCTCAAATCTGCACGAAGTAATCCTCACCAAAACTAGAAAGAGTTGCAAGGACAGACTGGAGATAGTTTCTGAAACAATAAAATTGTTTTCTGGAAGGTATTAAGAAAAGTAAAAATGCAAGACACGAAATACTGCACTGGGACTCAATAAAAACAAAAACGGCTGCTGAAACATCAGTAGTTTTATGGTAGTTACTAGATATTGTTTCATGAGATACTCAAAATTGAAATATGAAATAATTATTCAGGTTCATACCATGCTATAGTCTCATATTTTTTTCAAACATTAATCGGTTTCAGGGTTCTTGCTTAGGATACATACGTCATACATGCTCTTACAAGGGTGAGTGGAGGGTTATTTGGTGTATTTAAGACAGCTAAGATCAAAGAGAAAAATTCAAGTCAGTTCCCATTTAATTCATTCCCATATCTCCTTACGAAGCCCATCTTCAGACCTAAAACAAAAATTTGTCTCATAGTTGGCTCTTTGGTAGAATGGTCAGGGTTGATGCCATCAGTTCATTGGGAACTGAATCCAATTTCCTATTAGGTCGTCAAATTTATCGTGTCTAGTTATGGGGGACAAGTTATACCAAAATTTAGGAAAAAAGTAATTTTTCTTGTTAATGAATTTTTTAACCTTTGGTAATTTCCCCTTCAAATGGTTTACAGATTGTGTTAACATCTCAAATGGAAGTGTTTATAATTAAAATTTTGTACCAGAATCATACGCTCCATGCACTTAAGTGTGTGACTTGTACGGTGAATTTTATCGTGTCTGGTTAAGGGGGCAAGTTATATCAAAATTTATGAAAAACGTAATTTTTCTTGTTAATGAATTTTTAACCCTTGGTAAGTTTATTGTTTAGAATATAGTCAACATTTTCCTAGCATTCCTTAAATATAGGGACTTGAAACTTCTGATTTTTTACATTGCTGTCGTATACATACAGAAATGGTATTTTGGTAATAAGTCACCAGATTCTGAGAACACGATCCTTATGTGTTGCATCATCTAACATTGTGATCACATGGTATTACGCGTACCCTAATACCAATCATCATAGAAATGTGCATTAGTGATTACATCCTTCTACACAACATAGGCACCAGTAAGGGTATTCGTCCGTAAAACTGGGCCAGGCCCACATTTACGACACAACGTCCACCCGCGACCCCACTAATGAGTAGAAGCGGCAGAAGGAAAAGAAGGAAAGGTCTCATCGCTGAACATATACTTATCATAAAACATATTTCTTGAATATTATGAAAGAGTGTGAACATATACTTTTAACTGGTCGTACTGTACATAAGTTTTAGAAGTTATTTTATAACGTGTGTACGATAGACTGTAAAAGTTTCCACATTCTGAGCGTTAACAAGACGATATAGTACCCGAAGGTATCCAATTACGTAACTTTGCTTGCACTTGTATCTAGAAGCAGATATAGATTTAACACAGTTTGTTGATACAAATGTTATCAAATTAAGGCATGAATTTCTCATACCTATAAGAGGAAATGGTAAAGAAACGGAAAACTGTCCTTTAATATTCCAAACTCTCGCTAAAAACAATACTCCGGCACGTTGCCGAACATTGGGGTAAATTTTCATTCATTGGAAGGGTGTGAAGGAGTGGAACAGCTTACCAGGGGTAGTGTTTGATCCTTTTCCAAAATCTGTACAGATATTCAAGAAGAGAATAAACAGCAACAGAGAAAATAAATGAAATGTTAGAGGGCATTCGACCAGTGCAGGTTAATGTAAATAAAAAATGTGTGTGAATAAATTAATTCCATCCCCTGATCTAAGGAGTTTGGACAACCGAAGTAGGGGAATGCCTGTAGGGGTGAAGTACAGTGGGGACTTCGAGGGCCCTGGGACCGCTACGGTAGCCGTGAAGGCCCTTCAGTAAGTCTGAAAAGTGGTGGCAAAAGGGGCTCTGGTTATGACGCAGCAGGTCGTTATGCTACTTAGGTTCCAGAATGGGTAAAAAAAGTAAACAAATGCAATGTAAATTTTAATCTTATACCAGTTGTATAGTATCATTTGAAGTAATTCCACATACCGTAAATCAGTTGACTATATTTGTAAGTAGTACAGGAGATATTATAAGTAGAATTTTGTAAACAATATAAATTTATTAAGGATGAGCTGTGTGTTTAAAAGAAAAATTGTTAGCATAGATTGTATAATATTGTATTTTGGAAAAATATTCTTCTCTTGTTAATTTAATATCTAGTGCTTGACAATAATGTATTTTAGTGTACCATTTGCCACCGAGGTAGACACCTCATTTGCAAATAAAGAGATTTTGATGTCTGATATTTCCAAATGCTCAGTTTCGAGAGTTCGTTTATGACCTTTAAAGTACTACAATATCGACTACGACTTGCTTCACTACACTATTTTTATTCCAGCAAATTCATATATTATGACTATTGGCATATTGACTGGTAAATGTTACTCTCAAATGATTTGAGTGAACAATGGTAACACTGCGGAGTATATTACGAGATTACAAACCAGCATTTACTTTGAATTTTAATTAATTCAGTTATCCTATTCATCGCTCTTGCAAACTGACCGGCATGTCACACACAAACGCTGCTAATGTCACCAAATATCCGCACCCAATTAAGGCCTGTGATAATATGAACGACCTATAAATGGCGCGTGCATTGTCGGTCAATATTGTGAGATGAAAGACTAGAGCCTCGTGTCCAGCATTTAGATAACACACTTTTAATGGAATCACCAGCTTATATAATGGGAATAAAGTATCATACCCTTCTCATATCGCGTTGTAATGTAGAATAATACATAAAACAGGAGGTAGAGCCCTAGCTAGCATTGTGTAGTTTTCACGCCTGACCCCTATTCTTTATCTTTAAAAGTTGAAGGAAACGTAGTCTATACACTTGTATTCACATCTGAAACTGCGTGGATGTGATCGATTCTATAGAACAGCTGATTAGGCATTTGTCTCCTGTTCAAAGGTATGATAGATCGAATCCCGGCAGCTGTTGTTAATATTTTAGTATTTAAGAACTTCTGATTGCAGGAGACTCTCAGTAGGTTAACAAAATCACCCAACGTCTCCTGAAACCCTCTGCAATTACTATTATTATTATTGTAATAATAATAATAATAATAATAATAATAATAATAATAATAATAATAATAATAATAATAATAATAATTGCTGTTGTTGTTCAGGAATGGCCAACTAAGTACCATGACATTCGACGTGTCTTATTAACAGCATGCATTGTTGTTTGCCCAGTAATTTTGTATTCTCTGGCTATGCTGACCCTGTCTCTCCTTCGTCTGAAAGGCGCCTGTCGTCTTGCGGGCCGGCATGTCTGAGAACCTCTTTAGTCTTGACCAGTCTGTGATGTCATTTCCAGCTTCTGCAGGTCTTTTATCAGTTCCGATAACCACGGTGTCCTAATCAGCCTCTTCCTTCGCTACGTCAGCCTGGTGGGGTTAACCCTCGAGGTAAGTCCGGAGAAGGTCAGACATATCTTCCTAACCACGTCTATGATCTTTTCCGTGAAACTATTTAAGTCTCTTGATTGTGCCACCTCCTGCAATCGCTCTCTTCCTTGACTGATCCCAGTATCTTCCTCTTCTTGACGTCCAGTTTGTCAGTTTGGCCTCACCTGTTGTGGAAAGTTATTATTATATTCATCTTAAGCTGAGTAATTTTTGGTTCGGCTTCCTGGATGGTCACATAATTGTTAGTGAACTATGAGAAATGGGATAGTGACCTAGTGAGTCGTCATGAGAGTCGGGATATCAGTAAATGTGGTTTAGGGCGGGAAGTATCTGAAGTATCTGGAACACAATCAATCAATCAATCAATCAATCAATCAATCAATCAATCAATCAATCAATCAATCAATCAATCAATCAATCAATCAATCAATCAATCAATCAATCAATCAATCAATCAATCAATCAATCAATCAATCAATCAATCAATCAGTCAATCAATCAATCAATCAATCAATCAATCAATCACCACTAATCCGCATTAAGGGCTGTCACCCAGGTGGCACATTCCTTATAAACAGTTTGGCTAGACTTCTCTTAAAGATTTCAAACAATTGGAATTTATTGAAAATCTACTGAGGTAATCCCCAATTCCCCTTCCTATTAGCGAATATTTGCCCCCATTTCTCTTCCTGAATTCAAATTTTATGTTCGTATTGTGTCCTTTCTTGATTTTGAAAACTCCTTTCAGTCTTATTTCATGCTATCTCTCTACAGCTCGGAATATACCACTTAGCTGAGCAGCTCGTCTCATTACTCAGCAGTTTGGCCAGACAAATGTTTGCAATATTTTCCCTTGTTCTTCTTTCTTTTAAAATCTCAATCTATGAACTACCGGGATTCGAATCTCTACTTTAGCAATCATGATACGTAATTTACAAGGCTCTATAAGCTTCAATGGAACAACGTGTAAGTAAAACGAGCATCCTGTTTCACAAAAGTTTGTCTAGTATTGTCGCAGTGTTTTTAAGCAAATTCAGACCTGTGGGAGTGACCGTGTTCCACTTGAATATGAAAAAACACGAACTCCTTTGAAGCAAGTAGATCTACGAAACGGAATTCGATGGGACACTATTAATACCAACCGAGATTATGGAATAAGAAATAAATTCCTCTTCTTACAAGTTGCTTTAAGTCGCACCGACACAGATAGGTGTATGGTGACAATGGGACTGAAGTGGCCGTGGCCTTAACTGAGGTACAGCCTCAGCAATTGTCTGGCGTGAAAATGGAATGCCACGGAAAACCATCTTCCGGGCTGCCGACAGTGGGGTTCGAACTACATGTATTTTCGAAAGAAGTATGCAATAAATAGTGGAGAGGAGGACGGATGAAAACCAATGTGGTTTCAGTCCACAAATGGGCTGTTAACACCAGATTTTCTGTGTTCGTGAAGCAATTGAAGAACACTATGAAATGAATAGACATTATGTTTCGCAGATCTAGGAAAGGTATATGACAGATTACCAAGGACAAATATGTCAGCCGAACTGACGGATTGTGTGATTAGGGTTATGTTATTTTAGATAGTCATATATTAACAATCATGACCGAGCGAGAATTTATGGTAGACTGAGTACTTGGTTCAGAGTATTTACAGGGTTTAGATGAGTTTTAAATCTTTCACCATTGTTGTTCACACAATTGGTACTGCCTGAATCAACAAGAGCATGCTTCCAGACGTCGTAAACAGAAAGAGGTAGAATAGTACAAGCGTTCATAACGGGTGTAAACAAGGGAAGCTATTTTTAGGATTGCTCGTCATGCGAAGCGCAGCACTCAAAATGGCTTATGGTAGCAGAAACAGCAATGAGCATGCGATATGGGTAGATTTAGTGGTTGCAGATCGAAGGATCCTGGTTGTCTCAGTGTATACATCGAGTGATGTAGGAGATTGGAATGAGATTGTAGAGTTGGATAGTTGTATGAGACGCTGATTGTTTTAGAAGTCAGGTTTCACGGCGAAAATGGCACACTGCCAATACGTGTTTTCAATGCAAGGATTGCAAATGATGTTGGAAGGTAATAGATAACAGTGGGGAAGATACATAGCTTGTAGGGTGGGATATAACCGCTCAATTTCCGTGCTAGTATGGGATTATCAGTTGCTAGTTCATTCATCAGGCATAAGACAGAGTTTTGTCACTACCGAGATTCTATATCATATATATTAAATATTGCTAGATCTAAGATAAGAAAAAGAGTACTTTTGCAGGCAGATAATGGTGGAAACGGAGAAGATCGTATAAGTAATCAACGAACATTTCCAAAGAATAGCCACTAAGGAACTGACAACCATTCTCACAATGGTATTAAAGAGATGTTGTGCTGGGAATCACTATGGAATGTCATGGTATAACAGTGTGTTAAGATGGAGAATAGCATACTCAATGTATAAAAATGTAATCAGATCAGCTTGTAAACGCCAAGGGAATGCGTGCCAACATAGTTTCAAACAGCAAGTGCTCCATATAGAGAGCAATACGTAAAAGGAAAAGGTGGTTCTCAGACAGACAGTAATTGCCGAGTCTAAAGAAAATCATGATGGGGAGCATGGAAATATCTTTGAAAGTCAGGTGGAAAAATAATCTTCTTGGAGTGTGCAACCTGAAAATGTCCACCCTCATAATCACTGGCTGCCTGAGACAGACTCAAGTGCTTAACATCAACCCTCTCTCAGGTATTGCACCCCCAGCCATTCGCCGTGTCGTCGCAGGGAAGGTAGAGAGGCGGACACTTGAGGACCCCAGGCACCCAATATTTGACCAGTTCGAAGGATCCTGGTTGTCTTAGTGTATAAACCGAGTGATGTATGAGATTGTATAGTTGGAAAGTTGTATGAGACGCTGACTCAGGAGGAGCATTATTCAGAGAACAGTGCCCTGCGGATCAAATCAGAGAGCCGGTGTGTATCGCTGTGGAAGGAAACTGTACCAATTCAGGAAGACTTCCTTAAAAAAAAACTGAGCATTGGACACCATGTCACTTGGTGGCCTTAAACCGGATGAATACCGGGGTGCCGAAATGCCAAAGGAATCTTGTGAAGTAAGGCCACCCTAAAGATGCAAGATGCAAGATGGGACTGTGGAGAGATCCAGTCGCCAGGGCACCAACTCGTGTGCAAAGTTTTGAGCGAATCCTGCACTCGGCAAGATCTCATACCCGCCACAGGTAGAGAGATAAGAGTTGCTGAGTTATGGAAAGGCAAACTTTAGTGTATCTCCCTGACGCGGAAAGTAAGTAAGGAGTGTAAAATACTGTAAAATGGGGGGAAAGAAAACTAAATGATGTTTATAATAAACATAATAAAGGAAGCACCGAACAGATGGAAGGAAATTCACTCAAACTTAGAGATAATAATTTTGATAAATTGTTCAATAACGGAATCTATCGGACAGATAATGGTAAATACATCAACGTTGATGAAGGGGGGAGGGACTGATAACTAAGCTGCAATACGTTTAGATGGAATTCGATCATGTTTGGAAACTGGGGATACGTCATTGTGTGAGAGGTTTAGTATGGCATTTCGTTAAGGTACTTTCCTATTGGACGAAAACATGAATTGCATCCATCTACAGTTAATGGAACTAGCAAGGTTACAGTAAAGAATGAGGTATATCCTTGGCCAGTTTGCTAGGCAAATTAGTTGCAAGAATTTTAAAAACGGGTTGTTAGTCACCCATTAGAATAAAATGGATGATAACCAGTGCAGTTTCAGATCTCGAAAGGGCTTTGAGAACCAGATTTCGAGTATTCGTGAAATACTTGAGAGGAAGAGTCAGTTGTTATTGTACCTTTTTGGGCATATGAAAAGAAAAAGTGTTGTCAATTCTGACGAGGAAATCAGTGGAAAGAGTTCAGTGCATAGCACAAACAGTGCTGGTGCAACTGATAAAGCATTATGCCAATAACAAACGGTGCTAAATATTAAGTGCTACGAACAAAGGGTTTGAAGTACACATTGATCACGCCTTACTCCTTTCAACAGACTCATTAACCCAAAGCAAAGATGATGTGTTTTATTCTTTTTCTACTCCTGAATACTTTAATTTTCACAATGTTTCTATCCCGGGAAGAAATACGTGACAAATTCAACCAAGAGATACGTCCTTTGACTGTTCTGCTCTTACATGACATTACCTTTTGGCAAGGAGATAACATTATCAAGCTACAAGTCTCTCTTAACTACCAATTTACGGCTCTACGTTTCAGAAGCCTGATTGAATATGACTTTATCAAGTGTTAATACCTCAAGAAACTTCGAAGCTCCTTTCAACAACCACTACAACCACTTTGAATTAGGACTCATCGTCGATTGCACATTTAATCCTTGCGAATTCGTAGCGTGTAATAGAGAAGCACATAGCAGGAAATTATTATTTGTAGAAAACAACTTGCTCTTTGATTTACACGTCTTTGTACAATGTTGAATATTCCGTCTACAGTGCTGTTCAATGCTCGATAATAGCACGATTTAACTTACATATCTATCATAAAATACAGAATTTTCAATCGATGTGCTCAGAAACACATCTCTTGTCCCTCCCCACTGCATAATATGTATGACACTTCATCGAATTTCTCGTGCGTTGCATGCTCATTGCATCTCAGATATTATATCCATGTAACATCGGACTCTCGTTCACCTGTAATATGTTGTTTGTTCAAATGGGAGGTCATGTGCTTTTCTTATAAAGGATTTTGAGATATAGTGGAGGATACTGTAGATAATCAAAGGTAAGCTGTTTGTTTTGACTGTCATATTGCAGTGAATGTTGATGGTAGAATGAATTATTGGTTCAACGTACTTACAACGGTTAGGAGTGACCATAATCTTTCAACCTCTTTGTTCGTCTTCATGAATCATTTACTGAAATATAGAAAATGCTAGGGTAGGGTTCAGAGTGATGAAATTGTAGTAAAAGAAAATTCGCTTATGCCGATGACTTCGTCTTAATGACGGACTATGTTGAAATTTTGTAGTCTAATATCTTCGATCATAATGAAATATGCAGTTTGAAAAAGAAATCAAAGGATGTGGGTTGGGAATATATTTGAGGAGATTGTGTGGAAGGCAGAGAAGACGAAACTGGAAGAGGTCGATTATTCAAGTACTTGGGAAATATTGTATATTTTATCGGACGAAAGTCTATTGAGAGAAATGAAACCAAAAGAAAGCAAATATGATGCAATGAGTTCATTGATACGATCAAGTGGTATCTTATGATAAAAAAATAATTTCACAGACGATGCCATCAATGATCGCTCTGTTTTAGGCCCACATCAATGTAAGGGAGTGACAAATGGTCTGACTAGGTTCAGAATACCTCATTAATAAGCTGGAAGTAACATACATGAAATTAATGCGAATGATTACTGGTTAAAACAATGGCAGGAAGGCAGTCACAATGAAGAAATAAAGACTAAGTTAGGAATGATCACGTTGGACGAAGCTGTGTACATGAACATTGTTTGGTAGTGCGGTTATGAAAGGTGAATTATGAAGGGTAGGTTACCTAGAAGAATATCGAACTGGACAGTGAATGTTAAAGGAAGCAGAGGGTTAATTATCAGACAGTGATTAGGCTAAGCCTTTAATGATACCAAGTACAAGACGCCAATGAAGAAAATTCCAGAGTACTAGTTATAAATAGAGATTTGGGGTCACTTGATATATTTACCAAGGTCCGTAGACGCAGTCCTGAAGAAGGAAATTCTACCACTGCAGTGTCTCTTGAATGCTGATGCTGTATCAATTAGAGAGACAATAGACTCATAGCTTTATCAATGAAGAAACATTTTGAATTAAACAAATTACTCAAGTAAATAATTTTCCAAAATGGTTTGACGATCTTCAGTTCTAGCGTGGTCAGTTCCTCTGATTCGGAGACTGGGTGTTTGTGTTAGGCTTATACCTTTAGTTACATATAAATACACTAGCATCCCCCACAGAAACTCTCAGTAGTGAATACATCCTCCACTTAAGGGTACACGGCCGTAAAGACAGGTCGAAGTCCACTTGTGTGACACGGTTAGCACCCACGACCCCATCAGGGTATGACGAAAACGGCATAATAATAATGTTATCATTAATAATATTAATAATAACAATAATAATAAAAATAATAATAACAATAAAATAATGTTTTGCATCACACCTGTGTGTCATTTAACTGAATTGCTATCCTGGGCTGTCCTAGGCGGACCGCAAGGACGACCCTTAGGATGCATAAAAACTTGCAACTGCACGTACCTCAAGCCACAGGCAGAACGCCACGCTCAAATGAGAGGCATTAACTGAGCTGAGATTGTAGCACTACTGTGGAACCATTAGAGGTGTGTTTTAAGTAGTTTAGTGTGCCTCTAGGATGGTACCAGGTTTAATGTCGACATGAGAGCGTATATGCGTGATCATAACTTTTTAAATAAATCTTATGTTCTTAAGTCCGCCGAAACTGATGTCGAGTAATAAATTTGTAAACTACCTGAAAAAGAAAACGCACGGTAACAGTATTACACTTGAAAAAGAAACAACTTGATTAAAATATATTGGCAAGTTTCTTTCTTGAAAGAACAACATCAGATTTTATGACATTAGACTCAAATTTTTGTAAATGTATAAATATTTGTGTTTTATGTTTATATTTACATACATAAGTATATTTCTAAATATTTCAATTACGTTGTTTCTCTTTTTCAAGTGTATTACTGTTACAGTATGTTTTCTTTTTCAAGGTAGTTTGTACGTTTGTTAATCAAGATGTTTGTCGGTAGACAAAAGAACCTAACAGCTATAAATTAACTGAGTAGAAACTGAAATGATGATAAGCCTTCAGATATTACAAGTGTTCACATTATGCTAAGGAGAATGATCAGCAAAGAGAGCTGCTCGACGTGTGGGCCGTATTCAGAGTGATAGGGTTCGAACATGGAATAGGCACTGGAAGAGAGGAACTGTTGTTCACTTGCCTCGCACAGGTCGTCCAGTCGATGGCAGTTTACTTCGAATTTCAACTCGGAGGAACCCTGAACGCAATGCCACCATGCTGAATAATGATGTTCGGGCAGCATTTTAACTCAAGCTGAGAGAAACAGGTTGCCCGAGGCGCAAGATCTCTCTCGACACCTATGGAGATGCCCAGCTCTCAAACCTAAGCATAATGAAGCGAGAGACAGATCTTCAGAATTGACATACAGTCCTTGTCACCGATGAATGTCGCATAAGCCTTGTTCCCGATGATCGTCGGCAATGTGTTTCGATGCAATCTCGTTTGGCTTCTCTTCTGAGACACACTGTGCGGCACGTGCAGCAAGGTGGTGGTTAGCTGATATTTTGGGATGGCATTCATGGGGGCCACTGTACGCCACTCCTAGTCATGCAGGCCAATGCCACAGCTGTACAATACGGGAAAGGCATTCTCCGACCCGTGATGACACCGTATCGCCAGCATTTAGAACGAGAATTTGCCTTAATGGATGACAATGAGCGCATCCATTGCTCGGTTCTCGTCCATGATGTCTTTCGTGATTACGATATCACTCGACTAGACCGACCACCATGTTCCCGGATATGAACACTGTCGAACATGCCTGGGATAAATTAGAGGCATTTTTTGGACATCACGGCCCAACAGCCACTCTGCGAGATCTACGCCGAATCATCATTGAGTAGTGGGACAACTTGGACCAAGATGACCTTCATAAACTACTGGATAGTATCCCGAGACGAACTCAGGCGTGCAGCAATGCAACGGGCCTTGTTATCCGGCATTAAATGTATCGTTGTGTGCTGGATTTCGTAAGGGAAACTGAGAAATCAAAACTGTACTGTTGTAGAGGCCCTCATGTTTGGTTTTGTTGGGCAATAAATAACGCTGATATGGTACCACTGTACGCCTCTCGTTGTTTCTAAAGAGTAAGGAACCCTTTGGTGCGAGGTGGTACAAAACTGTTTGATGTGTGTAAGATTAATAATTATAACGAGTAGGCCTTGCATCCTTAAGTTAAACAGATTTTTTAAATTCTTCACCGTGTGGATGATGCAGTTTTTCGATGAGACCTGCAGTATAATTCAGTTAATCCGATTCAAATACCTAGTTCACATTATCGAGTTGTTTAAATGAGTTGTCTTTTATGTTTAAGAGTTACACTTCATTAACTGTCATATTGAACTCTTAAACTTACCGTTCCATCGTTGGTAGTCTGCCTCAGCAGTTTCGGCAAAGCAACATCGTACTCTTGGATTTTGAGGTCGTTGCGAGTTTTGTTTTTCTGTCACTTCATCGATCAAAATATAGGGTTCAGAGGAGAGCATAACTACTTCCCAATGAGGAGCAAAAATGGGCTTACTACAATATTTATTCAATTTAAATCACTATAATTCATTTATTAAATTGACAAGAAAATCACTTAAAATGTTCACAACGTATATTACCGAAGTTACAATGCATAACGTGTGTGGTAAAGTTTTACTGAAATTATTTATTATTGTCTTTCAGAGAATGAAAATGCAGTGTAAAATTCATGGACATTAAAACCCAGGAAACGAGAATGAAACCTGAAAATCGGGCACCATTGACCCAAATGATAACTCAGAGCTAATCCACACGATCCGTGGAAAATCTGACCTTCAACAAGTAGAATTCCAGATTTACATTTAATTAATGTTATCCACCAGTCTACTGTACTCTCGGATATTGGAACATCCCCCGAATGGATCCTTAATCGAACCAAATCGACTATCAGTTGCTTTGGATAGGTTGCGAAATATTACTAGAAAGCATGGTGTTCATTACAAGTTAACAGCAATTGTCACAATCTAAACTAAAATTCCAAAACGTATTGTCATCTCGTGACACCCTTAAGTCACAGAGGAATCCCGATGCTGAAACATGCATATCCCCACACAGATGTTCAGAATGTACCAACAACACTTGATCCGGTGGTATCTTACGATACATCGTTCTGAAGGAAAAAAATTGCAAAATGCAGGAAAACTAATTCATTATGCATTTAGAAGAACTGCCATACACTGAAGTTAAATAAATCACTTGGAAATATTCTTATTAAACCAACTCTCAAGTTATAGAACAATTACGTCGTTATGTTTTGTTAAAATACAAGTCCACAATAAAACACACGAAAGGAAATCTTTCCAATTTTATATAAGTACGACTACCATTACAAATCTGTATACCTACACTTGTCCCATTAAACTAAACTAAAAGTGATCGGTAGATCAACGTCTCACATGAATAATGTGAATAACGAAAAGCTAAAATAAAATATATATTAACAGCTGACGAATTGAAGCCGCATTTGTATTGTAAATCCTGCATAAATCAACTAAGTGTCAAATCACGGCATTATGGTCACATATCGGACACGCTAATGAAAAAAATTTAAAGACAATTAAATAGGAAACGAAAGTTCATCGAACTTGGACACGCGCGGCTAAGCGGTAAGAATCGGTCTCCATTAACCCGGTTTCCACGTGGGACAACACTTACATTCATGCCACTACTGATGCAACGCTATTATGGGAGCACCTTCTGGCTAGTAACAATTATGCTGAAACATGGCCTGAATAGTACCTGCTAATATCTTTTACATTAATACCCACTGCTGCAAACACTAACATCGTTCAAGTAGATTCGAAAAAATGCCTAACCTATGATTTGGATATGTACAGACGAAGTCTTAATCCTGCCTTTGAGTCAACGTTAATGTGTCTACTCATCCTCAAGTTATACAATACATGCGGCATAATAAATCTACCGTTGAGCCAACGTTATGGTATCTACATATCATTCATACTGCCAGGCGAAATCGAAACTTTTTGCACAAATATCCGGTTATTTAAATCTGGTCCTCGTTGAAACTCTAACACATGAAGTGAAATTCGCTACAAAAAAGTGAACTCGAACATGGAAATGTTGCTGTGTATTTCTTACAATAAAGCGTGAAATCGAACTTAAACAACATGTCCAAATAGTTGAATCTATTCCTCAATACAATCTCAACGCATGTAGTGAAGTTTGCTAAATAAAAAAGTCAACTCTTGTTCAATATTACATAATATCACTGGAAACAGTAATCACTACCATCACGATATTCAAGGTATAACTGGAGTGTGAGGCTCCAACTGACCTACCATGTCAACATTCCAAACATGTATCGTCGTAAACTATCCAGTGAAGTAACTTCCCATCGATCTACATAAGCTAAACTATATTTTTAATAAATTTTATTTTTCACGCCTGCAGTGTTTCTAGTCAAGGGTAATTTGGTCTCCTAAAGGTACAGAATTGAACTCAATTTACAATAATCAAGTATTATCTTGACCGTGTGTCAGAATGTATTTTGTTCGTGAGGTCGGCTATCACAAAATGCGCTTCGCTGGTATCAAATATAAACGTCACTTAGACTTAACTGCCGTTATCCACGATCTTACATAAAATAGTAATCATGGCAGAAAATCAACTTGTACTTAAAATAGGCGTTACAATGCGCTCACTTGGATTTGACAATCTTTAAATTCATCAATCGTTCTGGATTGCTACAGGGCATAGTTCCTGTTTTACAGCCTTTCTCAGAAATAGTACATCTCAACCTATATACCATGTCACAAAAATTTCTCTCCGTCGAAATACAGGGACTCTTATCCTCAGCATCCTGCTTATTCCATATCACTCGTAAAATACAGGCCTATTCTGCCTTTAAGATCTTCCTAACTATTCTCATAACTTTTCATGTCCATTACAATCCATTACCTTTATAATTAAAATTTTTAAATACAAGCGATCCCATAATCAACAAATTTATGATGTTCTCACTATTAGCTTCTCAAAATTACTCGTGACCTCAGGAGCAACATAGCATACCGTGATTTTCTGTATCACAAATACACGGTGTCACAACATTTAAGTTTTTCAAAAATGTCAACTTTATCATACTCCTCTGGATTTCGATATACATTGCAAATCTTGCTTATAACTGCTGAACGCTTAGTTATCATCATTTCAAGTTTTATCCTGACGTGAATATTCTTAATATTTTTATTTTTATTTCATTCTTATTTATTTATTTATTTATTTATTTATTTATTTATTTATTTATTTATTTATTTATTTATTTATGGGTACATCGTTATTTGACTTTAACGCACTCATAACGGTTATATTATCGTTATCATGTTTGTAACTTTCACCGGCCCGAACAATATTTCATTGATTTTCAATGCAATATTTAACTTCACTTTTAAATCTTTAAAGAAATTTAAACACCTTTTAAAGTCCCGCGCGCTGACATAAATAAGAGACAATTCGCCTCCACACTAGAATGACGACAAGACATTTCCTCATCACCGCAATATACTTGATTACACACGCCGCATATACAACGCGATGTAATGGTTTATTAATTAATTATTTGATTTAAAGGGACAAAGAAACGCCTATATCAATAAATGCAATAATAAAACACTACTACACAGTTACAAAGACTGACAGATTTCAGAAAATTGAAAGGAGGATTGGAAGAACCTTCATCAACAAAAAATACCAGAAAGATGGACAGTGGTGGATAATGCCTAACAACGTCATGTACAAAGAGCTAGAACCCATTACAGATACTATGTGTAAGAGGAGACTGGGAATTTTTGGACATATCATGAGGATGCAGGATTCGAGACTTCCGAAACCACTAGTACAACAAAATGTCGTCTCAAAAATACCACAACATAATGTAAATGGATTAAAGAAGTAAGAGAGGACCTGAAGGAAATAGGCTTTGCAACAGAAGACGCCACAAGTCAGATGAAATTGAATACAAAACTCAAGAATACAAACCTACGCTTTACCCTTATACGAAACAAACCAACAACATGTGTACTTCAACTGAGAAAAGGGTACGAAGATCGGAGTGTCTGTAGAAGTACTGGGAGGATCATAAAGCCCGAACAATCCCTTCAATGAGACCTGAACGATGGACTGACTAAAGTGATCCTGTGCAGTCCTAAAAGAAGAAGAAGAAGAAGAAGAAGAAGAAGGTTAAGAAGAAAGGGACAAGCATTTATAACTACAAAACATAATTATTAGATTAGACAGGCCGCTAAATGTAATTGTTTGGCATGGCATTTTCTGGCTTCATCTTGTGCCAGCCACCTCCAATTAGGTCTTCATAATTGCAGGGCGAATTCTTCTCATAAACATTACCTTATTACCTTACTGATTACAAAAAATAACATTAAACTTATGATTCTCTTCGCTGACCGTGATAGATGTCGTAACTACTATGTTTCAATAGTTAATTTTGTCTTCGTTCACCATTTACCGCTTGATAAAATATTCATCCCCCAAACCAACTGGCTTTAGAGATTCTTCAAGTCTATTTCTCCCACCTTAAGTATTTTTTCTTAATGTTGCCTGACGTAGGTTCACATTCTCAGAACATAGAATGACGACCAACTCTCTTGCCTGAAGAGGGGTATTTAAGCCCTTTCTGCGGATGGTCTGCTTGGCGTCATCTACTGTGGTGCAATCATTCAAACTGACGACCACTGGACCGATTTTTTCGAGACTCACTTCAGAGATTCCACCTATTCTTCCAATCGTGATGGTGTTGTTTGCTGATTTTTCCTGTTTCTTTAACGAGTGTAATTAATTAATTTCGTGCAGGAGAATTCCCGCACATTTTGACTCACATGTCCTTGACACTGCCAGTATGGATGCCAACTTCTCTCCGAGCTTAATATAATACATTTCCACCCTGTGGACTTTAGCTTCATCAGATATTTCCCAAAATTCTTAATTACTTATTTCTTTGTTAATGACAGTGCCCAAAATCTTTCGCAATGAGGGTTATTATCCAGAATTTCATTTTTAATTACCCGAGGGCTTCCGAAATGTTCCGACCTCGTGCGAATTGGTCGGCCGCTCCCCACTGTCAGTTGTCACGCCACAGAACGCGAGATGAGCCTCCAATAAAAATATGGTTGCACTCCATCTTGTAGTTGCAATTATTTTAGCAAGGTAGAATACAACCATCCTCGGGAATTGCGCATTCTTGCATACGGACTTTGGTGGTTTCAGTAACTAAAGAAAATACCTAAATGTGGCTATTTAATATAGCTATACATAGTGCCAAAGCAATACCTTACCGAAAGAGTGCTTTTCAATGTGATACCTTTAAATACACATTTTTTTGTGACTTGCCTTGAGGCTTTGAACATGCTATCCCAAAGAATAGAAGGACTGTGTGCATTGCTCCGTCATTCATTGAATAGTTAGAACGCTGTTAGGTTGGTACCGTTAGTATCTTGTTTGTACGAAGACTACAATGAATCGGCGCAGGTTTGAAAGAGTCATTATGGCGGATAAACGTGTCGTGTTGTGTTTCCCAGTGTAATCTTGTAAATAATGTTTTCTTCGAGTAAAGCGAGATATGAAATTTGGTAAATCTTCCTTATCCTCAACAACCGCATTTTACAAACAGAGCAACTACGATTCATTGCACTGAATTATACAACTGCATGCTGTGTGGCAGCAGGATGACGAACCAGCAAACATATAACATGTAGTAAACGTGTCTTTGTTTCAGAGTAATAAAAACTGAAATATGTTCTGATGTGGTGGGCTTTGGAGACTGATATGTAATTGAACTCCGCCTAAGTGAGGAAAGCAACGGTAAACTACCTCACTCTTCATTTCCCCATTTTCCATCTTTAGAGAGGATTAGGATGCCTTTGACATCCAATGGTGGGGCTTGCGAGGGAACAGTTAGCTTTTGGGCTGAGGGCTCAAAGTACGTTACCGCAAGGATCAGAATAGTTATGGTTTTTAAGGATGGCACCAACACTAAACTAACCGCAAATTGTACAAAATAAATTCAGAACTCTGACTACTGTTTCAGGATTTTCTTACTTTCCTGCAAAGTACATTTATGCTAAAAACATTTGGCCTTTTCAATCGTGAAATTACCCAGTGTGGCAGTGGCAACGTCAGTTTGACTGCCACACCTTTCCAGACGCTGGCGGCTAGTGAAAAAGCCAAAGGCTTATACTCCTATTAAACATTCTCGAAGACAAATAACAACTCAATTCCATAATAAACATCATTATTTTATATATCAATGCCGAAGAATAACGTTCTCTCACGTCCTAAGCCATAACCTTTTCAGATATTTTCCTCTATGACTTCAATAATAAATATTCATCAATGAAGGCCTTCCTACAAATTTCTAATCCTTCCATTTTTATTAAAAGACCCATTTCACAACATGTATTACTTGCTTATTTTGTCATATGTGTGTCAAATTGACATTTAAAAAATGTTTAACCTCTTAAGATCCCATTAACAACTCATGATTCTTAATTTAACCACGTAATTTAGAGGAAATTACAAAATATTGAATCCAACAACCGTCGAGAAAGAAATAATGCTTATCCCCATATAAATGCTAATACCTTAAACCTCCTTCAAATTTATTAAACCCACTGTCAGCAGCCCTGAAGATGGTTTTCCGTGGTTTCCCATTTTCACACCAGGCAAATGCCGGGGCTGTACCTTAATTAAGGCCACGGCCGCTTCCTTCCAATTCCTAGGCCTTTCCTATCCCATCGTCGCCATAAGACGTATCTGTGTCGGTGCGACGTAAAGCAAGTAGCAAAAGATTCATTAACACTCATTATTATGGCTATCTAACAGAACATACAGAAAGAAATAGATTATAAATTTATATCAAACTTTCTGACCATAGTTTCATTCTCGATCCCCTTGGGTGGTAGCGTATCAAGGATCTATTGCCTCTGCGTCCGGTGGTCACTTCATCGTTTACTGACTCATTACTGCCATCTTAGTTATGTAAGTAATATCTTCCGCTGTGTTACAGAGTATGTGGAACTGACAAAAATATGCTATCAACATACTGCACGCGAATGATAAATCGTATATCAGTTCTTGATGTTCAAACCACGTCATTTTATGTTTATGTATCCTATACAGTCTCATACATGATTAGATTACATTAATTTTGTGTAATTCCGCACTGGTGTTAACATAACGTAAGCATTCTCTTCAACAGATCCCATATGATTTCTCACACGTTCTCTCAGGAAATCATTCCTGTTCAACTTTAACACAGCTACAATAGAAATCTCAGTCTACTGCCTCGTCACAAAAATGTCATAAAATACCATTCACTTTTCTTATAATTCATTGCCCTAAACTCTATTTCTTCTCCACGGTTACATTCAAAGCCGACCGCCATCTTTATTTCAATGGAATGGAAGGTCTCGATATATATGTTATATGCTGTTTATTTTTGAATTCCGATTCCAACATTTTCTACAGTATATTGTCTAGATACAAGATATTTACAATACCATTTAAGTAAATAAGGCAATCTAAATTCCTATATCAATAAACTCCGTCTACAGTATGCATAACCCAATTTATATCTGATTCAGCATTAGTATATGTTACTCAAGAATTCATGGAAACCACGCGTAGTTTTGGACGCTTCGGAACTTGTGTGCGAGCGTGTTGTTGCTCACGACTGCAAAGGCGTCGTTTCATACGCATCAGGAGTGTATGTGTTAATGTGATTTAAATGTTCTTATCAATAACGTATACGCAATTATGACAGGGCACTAATATTAGAAAATGATTGTTCACGGTCCTCTTTTTAAATTTATTTTCTTACAATTTGCCTTACGTCGCACCAACACAGATAGATCTTATGGCAACGATAGGAGAGGAAAGGGCTAAGATTGGGAAGGAATCTACCGTGGCCTTCATTAAGGCACACCCCCGCATTTACCTCGTGTGGAAATGGAAATCCACGGAAAACCATTTTAAGGGCTGCCGGCAGGGTAGTTCGAACCCACTACGCTCCGAATATAATATAACACCTTCGTGACTCAAACCGCGCAGTCACGCGCGGTACACAGCCTTCTTCATGTCAGTGAGTGAAAGTTAGCGAAGTTTTATTACGACCGCTAATGTCTCAGCTCACTCTAATTTAAAGTATATTTTGTAAATACGCCTGACAGAAAACATGCAGTTATCGATGGTTCAGATCAATAGTGTGCCATGGTTTCAATTCCCTGTCAGAAAGATGAAAGATTTGGAAGCGAGAATTCCATATTGCTTTTGATCTTTAGTTATCGGGTCGTTAGTAACATAAAAATTTATTAGGTTGACCAGTACGGTAGTACAGTTTTAATGAATTCAACAAATTCAGTTGAAAGAGGTATTGTCAAGAACTCCAGGAACAGCAAGGCCTCAGATGAAAACGCCATGGTAGCAGAGATGTGGAAACATGCAGATATAATGTCATATGGCCTCCGGAGAGGCCTGGTGCAGGTCTTTTTCTAGTAGACGGCCTATTAGGCGACCTGCATGTCTGTGAAGATGAGGGCCCTACCTAGGGTGATTTCTAATGTTGAATACGCCACACACACCCAGCCCCCGAGCCATTGGAATTAACCAATTAAGGTTAAAATCCCCGATCTGGCCGGGAATCGAACACGGGACCCTCCGAACCGAAGGTCAGTACGCTGACCATTCAGCCAACCAGTCGGACAACATGCAGATGAACAACCTCTACAGAGCATTCATCAGATCATACAGGACATATGGGTAAAAGAAATCTTACCATGGGATGGATCACAGCTCTACATAAAAAAGATAATAAGACTGTCCTCGACAATTGAGGATGGAACTCTCCAATACCTGTCACATACAAGGTCCTCTCTAAAGCCCTACTAACTACAGTCACCAACTTACTGGACTCCCAGCTGGGTAAATATCAAACCGGCTTTTGTACTGGTTGATCTCACACAGAGCAGATAGAAATACCCTCAATATCATACTTGCATACCGGAGTTACGGTGGTCACCTCTGGGTAGTAATCTTTGTGGTTTCTAAAAGACATACGATTCAATAGACAGACAGACAGACAGACAGACAGACAGACAGACAGACAGACAGACAGACAGACAGACAGACAGACAGACAGACAGACAGACAGACAGACAGACAGACAGACAGACAGACACTCTTCTCCACCTAATGGAAACTAGGCCTAGATGAAAAGACCCCCAGACTAATCCAAACTATTCTGACAACACCCCCTCCAAAGTCAAGTTCAGAGATGAGCTTTCTGAAAGCTCTCCCATCCGAATGGGAGTGAAACAGTGTGACGGCCACACTTGTATGCTATTCAACTGTGTAATAGGGAAAATTATCAGGGAATGGACTACCACACTACCATCAGGAACTGCACTACAGTTTGGATACAGGAAAGGCAACCTCAATGTATCCTGTCTAGCCTTTGTTGACGACCTTACCTTGTTAGGGAAGTACGGTAGAGCAGGTTACTCACCAACTACAGAGCCCTTACAACATTGCAGCTAAGACCGGTCGGAAGGCCAGTATACAAAAACTGAGTTTATGACTAGCATTAAGTGATCCCCATCTACAATATCACTAGAAGGCACTACCATTCGTAAATACCATGCAGTCAATTGCCTAGAGAGTAGGTATCAGCCGATGAGAGAGAAGTATTGGCAATAGACACCAGATGTGGCCATTTAAGAAGGTGTACCGCTCCTGAAAGAGCATTTACACATCCGAATATCTTTCCGAGATACAACATTACAAATCAGTAACAAAACTCTGTCGGCTGTACGCCTCTGAATGTCTCCTGGTGACCAAGAAGGATCCACTCAGGAAAATAGGAAAATAGAGCTCAAGCATCGGAAAATCTTAAGGAGGATATTGGGACCCATAAGAGAAGAGGATGATACCTGCAGAATCAGGCACAACAACGAGCTTTGTGATCATTAGGAAGAAGTAATCACATCCATTAGGAAAAGGCGACTAGCCTTCTTCTACGGCCACTTGACCCGCATGGAGCTCTGCAGGCTCACCAACAGAATTTTCAGCACAATAGAAGAAGAAATGGATTGCCAGAGTGAAATCGGACCAAGAAGAATGAGAAATTCCACTAAACGTGACGCAGGACCGATCCCAGTACCAATGTAGCGTGTCTTCATAGTGTCCTTACCAGCAAGAAGAACTCGGGGACCATCAGACCAAAATGGACACAGGATTGGAAGCTGGCACACGGCCAGAAAATTAAAGCTTTCTGGAACAAGAAAAAGCTGAAGGCCCATGTAAATAGTCAAAACGAGCCCCGTGGTCCTATGTAAGCACGAAAGAAAGAAAAATGTAGGGTTGGCGTCAGGAATGCGATTTGTCACTAAAATAGGTACACGTACAAATCTGTGACACAGTTCACAAGCTCTATAATACTAGTGTGTGAAAAAAAAGGAAGAAAAGAAATTGTACTGTAGTAATAAATGAAAAACTTCTCTCCCTGGATCTCCTGAATGAGTGATACGTAAAAGTCTCCCATCATGCGTAACCTCGGCACTATAGAATGGTAAGCTCTATGCTTGTCTTCTGAAATTAACCTGCTACTCACTGCCGTTCTGGCTGAGTGAGTACGAGGTTCATGTGCCTGTCCACAAGTAGAATTCTCGTTTCTAAATTCTTCACCTTCCTGATGGTGAATCGAATTCAAGTTTTCCTGAGGGAACCCGGCTCGTCATTACCACCTCGAGTAGGAGCCCTCGGTACTTTTTACATTTATTTTGTTTAGTTGTAACCAGATGCAGGCATGAAGTACTCAATTTTTTCACCGACTCTGTAGCAATACAAAATATTAACAATAAGATAGGCAATAAAAGGTATTAAGAAGGGGACTTAATATTAACGAGTCCTTTAGACATTAAGTAGCAAGAAAGAACCAAGAGAAGAAACAGATATAATTATGATCGTATCACTAGTAACTTTCTGGCTAGGTTGTCAAAAGAGTTAGTAGGAGTAGGAGCAGCAAATAAGGATACATGGCTTATCATATTGGTCTCCCCGGTTACACATATTACATTTGTAATCCATTTAAATACTTTCCTTAGGGTTGGGTGTTAACTGTAACTTAATTTAAAATATGTACTCGTTCCAATGCTAAGCATACATTTTAAAATAAAAAATGTATATTAATAATACTAATTCTCGTACCATAACTGAAGGTAATTATCACTTGGCGAATTCCAAGGAAATAAAAATGTAAAATAAGTAAGTAAGTAAGTAAGTAAGTAAGTTAGTAATAATAATAATAATAATAATAATAATAATAATAATAATAATAATAATAATAATAATAATAGAAATATTAGAGCGTAAAATATTCCTCTCAGTCGTGTCAATGAAAGCTGAATAACTGGTACTGTGTTGACTGGGCCTTATTTACTATCCCCTGAAAACTTATAAAATGGTGGCCCTAAATAAATTTAATTCACTGTTTGACTACATGTTGAAGAAAGAAACAAGATCATATAAATGTTATCAATTAGAATTTACATTCTTTGTAAGAATCAGAAAAAAACCACTACAACATGCTACTATCCATTTACCACCTGTAGAGTAGATGGCCACTCACTGTAACAGATTTTTGTTTTGTTTTGCTATTTGCTTTACGTCGCACCGACACAGATAGGTCTTATGGCGACGATGGGACAGGAAAGGCCTAGGAATGGGAAGGAAGCGTCCGTGGCCCTAATTAAGGTACAGCCCCTGCATTTGCTTGGTGTTAAAATGGGAAACCACGGAAAAGCATTTTCAGGGATGCCGACAGTGGGATTCGAGCCCACTATCTCCCGGATGCGAGCTCACAGCTGCGCGCCCCTATCCGCACTGCCAACTCGCCCGGTACTGTAACCGATTACTCCTTCTGTGACTGGCTCTGTAGCCTTATGTCCTGGAACTCCAGAGCCGTCTTCGATTCGATCTCCCTGCGACGGACGATATGTCTCCAAACCCGTGCCGTACTTTATCATTGCACATATCTCTATCCTTCTTCGTGCCTGACATCCCCAGTCACACAAAATGCCATCCAACCTAATGCACTTTATCCAGCCACTCCCACATAGGCTAATAGACCGACGAGAGTTTGAATGCGACCGATGTGAGACAGTTCACAGTCTTTTCTTCACTTACGACACTGGTACAATAAATATACTCACTCAGACTTCACATATATATAGGACGGGCAGGACGATACACTGACATCAGCCATGGTCCAAAATCAATAAGTACAGAATGAGAGTCACAATCAAAATGAGTACTCTGAATCAAAATAAAAAATCCTCTCCATATTAACACTTCCTACGGGAAACTACCTCACTCCTCATTTCCCTAGTATGCCTCTTCAGTGACGCCTAGGCTGTCTATGATAGTTGTTGCCGGAACTGTGGAGGATCAAACCAGCCTTCAGGCTGAATACCCAACATACATACACGTATTTATGTCCTCGTTATTCACCTTTTCTACCTCATTCAATTCGAAATTCTGTTCCGTTCAATCATTCCAACTTTTCCTAATCAGGTGCTTGGATAAACCCAGGCTGAAAAATTTTCCGTCCTGTATTCTTCACATGCATGTGACTGTTTTTGGCTGAATATTTATGGACATGGTTTCACCTAAGGTTATAGCCCCTCTTAGTATTGTACGCGCACTTTTTAGTGATAGATTTTTGTACTCGGTGAGGAGTAAGAAGGGAGCACTGCCGGTTCCGGTGAATACTGCCAACTGAATGGAAATGAAATCTGAATTGAATCGATAATATGATCGATCGATAGGAATTTTCTAAACCTTTATTATCTTAACGCCAACAACTGTGTCACACACACAATACATAAAACTATATAATATTTCCCGATGCGAAACGTGTTCCTAGCATGAATTCTATAGTTTGGCTTTGCTGTGTAAATAACAACAGTACGAGTACGTAAAGTGTACGCCAGATGTCGCACAGCGATGATAAGCGATTCTTAGTTTGTGTTTCATAGGTTGCCAATACAAATCTCAAAACATAACCGAAGTCGACCGATTCAGCACTAGGGTGTAAATCTATCGTTAAAAAGTGCGCAGATAGTACAATGGTGGGCTGGATTGAAGTGTCCCAGAAAATGACTGTCTGATCAAGTATAAACATAGTTTTAACGTATGAATGTCTGAAATGCCTAACTAAATAATTATAACCCAGATATGTACATTGCAATATTAGAAATCAATTCTGGCTTGCTAATAACATGATTGGCGGAACATTTTCTTACATAATACACTGTTAAACATTATTGATATAAAACAGCCTAAATTGCCGTGCATGTAACATGGTATGTGTTACCAGTTGTATGCATAAGTTAATGCCGGTTTTGTGGTAAGGAAAACACGTAGCTTTCAAGGGAAATTCATTTTTTGTTTATTCAAACTATTGGCCATCTGCTTCTACACACTTCGCCAATCTTTCAGGTAAGTTGTGAATACTATGCCAGAAAAACTGCTTGTCTTTTGCGCCAAACCATTCGTCGAGCCATTTTCCAACTTCCTCGAAATTATTGAAGTACTGCTCTGTGAGCACGTGCCCCATTGATGCGAAGAGGTGACAGTCAGATGGCGCCAGGTTGGGGTGGTACGGCGTGTGTAGAAGGATGTCTCATCCAAGCGATTTGAAGGTGTTTCACTGGTTTTGCTGTGCGAGACGGCGCATTGTCGTGTAACAAAATCACTTTGACATGTCTTCTGGCCCATTCCGGTCGTCTTTCGATCAATGCGTGGTTTAAATTAACCATTTGTTGGCGACAGCGTTGTGCATTAACTGTTTCCCCGGGCTTCAGGAGTTCATAATACACAATACCGCTCTGGTCCCATCAGATACAATGAATGGTATTCTTCACGAAACAATTTGGCCTCGTTGTTGAAGGACCGGCTGCGCCAGGTGGCAGCCACGATTTCCTCCGCTTTGGGGTTTCAAAGTAAATCCACTTTTCGTCACCCGTCACAATTCGGTGCAGAAATAATTTTCTTTCGTGGTGTTGAAGCAGCATTTCACAAGTAAATTTGGGATTTTTCATTTGCCATTCATTCAAATCGTGTGGGACCCATTTACCCAGTTTATTGGTCTTTCCCATTGCTCGTTAACATCTGCTAATAGTTACTTGTGACACATTTTAATGCTTGTGCCAATTGCTGTTGAGTTTGAGTTGGGTCATCATCCATTAACGTCTGCAATTGCTCATCATCGCACTATTGTCGAAACCATGTCTCGCATGTTCTATGCGATAGAGCGTGTTCATCACATGTTTCTACCAGCAAACGATAACTTTCCACAGCCTTTTTATTTTTATTAAATAAAGAAAGCAATGTGTGCAGCAAATATTCCTCTTCAGGCACAAACGTCGGCATGATCACTGAACGACGCAACACAGACGCTAATGTTTGGCGGACTCAACTTGTGTCAGACGAACAAACTGAAGTATATGTCAAATTCATAAGCCGCATAATGTTTGCTGGCGCCATCTCTTAGTAAAATCGGAAAACATTTATGCATACACCTGGTACACGTTAAAGCCTATTGAAAATGCTCCTATCTGCCTAGAGTGTAGAATGTTTTGTAATACTGTAGTTAGAATGGGAATCCTCTGTGTCATCCTGCTAATGGATTAGGTTTATGACTGCGTTCAGTCCATTTACTGGCTTAGTGTAACGTTGGCCACCAGAAGCAGCAACACGCGAAGACAGCCTCAGGCGGTCGATACCGCCCGCCAGGCTGTCATACCTTGGTGCACCTCTTGAAGAATGTGGACGTATCGGCAAATATACGAGTCGCTCTCTCGCTGAGCTAGAGATACAGAAGGGGAACAGAATCATTCCTTCCTCCTCCATAACAAAGTGGATTAGACACGTCATGGATAATTCTTATTTATCTTCCAATAAGGAGAATAAACAAGAACATCACAAATATGCGAAACTAGAAAAAGACGATGATATAAACTCATATTAAGGGCTTGGTTTATTTCTTAGGGAAGATTGGATATAGTAGTCATAGGAAAATTTCAAAACTCAGGGCAGTGTTAAAAATAGCGTACGAGTACTAGAGCACGATGCTATTGAGGTAGAGTGGTGAATATTTCCCTCTCCGTTGTTGGGTATGTGGTAGCTCTAAGCTCGCATTCGGGCGATGCACATCGATCAAATGACGAATATGTACTTTAATAATTGTGGCCACAACCAGTAATTTCTCAGTTCTAGTCCTCTTCTATACAGGATGGAGTACACCAACTAGCATAGAATGAATCGAACGGTAATTCATCCTCTGATTCACAATCTTAAATAAGAAGTACGGTAATTAAAATATTAGCTAATATCCAAATCAGGCTATGAGTTGTTTTACATACAGGGCGTTGGAATAATGTCATGCAGTAATCACTGATGGTGATAAAAGTGAACAGAGCAATTACAATTACGATAAGAAACAAACCTGTAACTCGCAATATTCATCCAGAATCACTGGGGAAAATTAAGCTTACATAGTTTAGGGACCATGAAACATCCTCTCGTTCAGACAATATTTCCTGAATTCCTCTCCTCACAGGTTTTCTCTTTTAGATAATATTTCATAAATTTCTCTCCTCACAATCTTTCTCTTTTAGATAAGTTATCCTGAATTCCTCTCCTTACAGTCTTTTTCTTTCACAAAAAAATTCCTGAATTACTCTCCTCAAAGTCTTTCTCTTTAATATAAGATCTCATAAATCCTCTCCTCAGAGTCTTTCTCTTTCAGATAAGATCTCCTGAATTCCTCTCCTCACAGTCTTTTTCTTTCAGGTAAGGTCTCCTGAATTCCTCTCCTCAAAGTTTTCCCTTTTAGAAGAAATCACTGCGATCAGTCTGCTTGGTGTCAGTTGGACAGTTCACTTAAGACCGAAGGTGTGACTGAACTACTGTATTCGTACAACAGTTCTGCATCAAGTTTGTGATGGATTGTAAAGCTTTATGACAATCTGGCACCCTGGGTTTTGCAACATAATTGAAAGTTAGGACGTCCGCGACCGCAATGGGGATATAAATTACATGGATGCAGAGAGGCATGCTTAAATCAAACCATTTGCTAAGTGTGAAAATAGCAAAACACAGGAAAGCATCTTCAGGGCCAAGAACTTCCGAATGAAGTTATATGGCTCGTAGTACGCAACCAACTCACTCGTTCTTGCCAGAGAACTAAGCAAAATTTATCTTTACTATAGCAGTGGTCCGCAAAGCAAGGGGGGAGGGGGTATAAGAACAGAAGTTCATATGGCGATAAACAGTTCATCTCATCCCTGAACAGTTTCTCAATACAGTAAGCCAAGAAAGAAGATCTCCACTCCTATTCAAAATAAATATACACGCATGTTCATAAAAAACAGAACACCTTGAAAGAATAGAGTTATGAAGTTCATATTCACAGGACTTGTTCATTAGTGTGTTCTGCAGAAACGATTAGCATTTCAGTCATCTAGGTTCAACATGTGTCCTGTTGCCTAGTAGGCACTTGGTCCTCCATGCGCACTGATAACTTGTTCCATGCGTGATGGCATCGACGCGTATAAGGCGCGAATGGCGACCTGGGATATAGCCATCGATGCTACATTCATCTGGACCCGCAGTTCATCATTGAAGGTTGGCATTGGGTCACAGCGCCTCACCCGTCTTTTCACCATATCCCACACATTTTCGTGTGGCAATAAGTCCGGTGATCGGGTGGGCCAGGGCAACCGTCTGATATCCTGTGACAACAAAAAGGCACGTGTTCATAGAGCAACATGTGGTCGCGCATTGTCCTGCTGAAATATGGCGTCTGCGGTGTCGTGCAGAAAGGGTCGCAAGATGTCATTCACGCAGGTAAAACAGATCACAGTAACGTGGACACGCACCAAGCTTGATTTGTGATTTGTGATTGTACCCACACCATAAGGCCTTGAGTTGGCGTTGTATGTCTTGTGCCAATCCAGTCAATGTGATTCCTCTGCCCTGTCTCCGCGTCGAACCAAAATGCAGTCGTCATTTTCAAACAAACAGAAGCTGTATTCATCCGAAAACACTATCTACTGCCATTCCTGTCCTCAGTAACGTCGTTCCATACACCGTTGCAGTCTAGCATGTTTTTGCACATCAGTCTAAGGTAGGCGGAGAAGTGGACGACACGCCAGTAACCCAGGCCGTAATAAACGGCGACGGACTGTCACTCCTGACTGTGTACGATGTGTAACACTCTTCCACTGTTACGCGAGAGCTCAGGAGGACGCAGATCTGACCTGCAATTCTGTTGGGATGAGTTGTCCATCTTAACGGGAGTGGTCTGGGTGGTGCGACCAGACCCATTTCGTCGTGTTCTACGGCCTTCTATGAACCATTCTGTACACGCCCGTTGCACTGCCGACATACTTCGTCCCACACGAGCAGCAATTTTCGGGATGGAGTCATCACGATCTCTCATGCCAATAATACGCCCTCTTTCAAACTCACTCCTTTGATGGTACGGTTCTTACATATGTCTGAGAGGCATCCTGAACATCTGCTCAAGTCACACTGGCCCATTACCTTCGATTTATAGCGACAACGAGAGCCGCCGGCACAATTTACCAGTCGATGGTGGTGCGCCGAGATATCGAGGTGGACCTTGAACCTGAGGGCCGACATGGTTCAAATACTAATCATTTCTTCAATATATACTAACCAAATATTTACCAAGACCTGGGAAACCCTAGTCAGGTAGCAATAATCCCTACAGTGCGCGAATTTCCGCTTTAATGGTGTGTTCGAAAATTTCCATGTTCGCACTTTTCCGTCATCCTAATCAGAACGCGTAGAAATCTAACTGTACAGGGATTAGGGGTCGTTAACCTTCTTTAGTGATAAACTAGCAAGATACCCGTGCTTCGCTACGGTCTTAAACTGAAAGTTATTATTTAAAGTTTTACATTTTGTTTGAGTCCACTGTTAGCTGAGCCTGTAAAATACGCCCTCAATACGTACGCCAAACGGGTTTTGGGGAATGATGATTTGTTTTCTGATCTAACACTCATTTGAACCCCATAGGGAATAATTTGAATGTTTTAAACCCTATCTTATTGAACTTCTGGTATGTAAAGGTGAAATTTTGATTTTGTACGTCAAACAGTAATGGAGGGTTGAATAAATTTTTAAGTGGTGAATGATTTTAAATATTTGTTAACATCTAGGATATAGAAGACCGCCCTTCATAAAAAAGTTCATGCATGAAACGGTTTCGGAAGAATGGATATTGTGTTTTTGAGTGCCAACCACCATAACCCTTAGGGAAGAAATATTTTGAAGAATACGATATTGTACAAATCGTAAAATTACAACTTTGTACGTCAAACGGTTTTGGAGGGGTGACTAGGATCGTTTATGGAGCTAACCTCATTTAATACTTTAGGGGTGGAACATTAAAAATCATTTCCTATTTCACACCTAGGATTTAAAATATAAACCGCTATTTGGAATTTTCTCGTCATACGTTAAACCGTTTCGGAGGAAGGAATGAATATATTTGTTTTCGGATCTTAACCCCCATTTAACACTCTGAGCGGTTAAATTTGTTTCGAACCTTCTGTTATTTAACATCTAGGATACCATTTGAAATTTCAACTTCATAATTCATACAGTTTCATAAAAATGCATAGTTTTGTCATCAATCCTCACCCCCAAGGCAAACACCCTTAGGGGTCTATTGTTTTAAGTACACATCTTATTTGTATCCCCATAAAAAGAATTCAACTCCTTTTACACCCAGTTAAGTTGATTCACCCCACCTCCGTCCCATACCACAAAATGCGTGTGTCTTTATTTTTTATGGAGATTCCAAATAAAAATTTTCTCGTCCGTAACATCCTTCGTTTCGAGATGCAAGTATCCTCAAACAAAGAATTGTACTAATTCTTCAATTTATTTAACCCCTCCCCTTAATTGGATTTTCCGATAACAAAAGAATATATTTATTATTAAAGTTGATATCAAATACAAATTTTTAAGTCTCTAACATCTTCAGTTTTTTTTAGATTTAAGTATCCTCATAAAAAGAATTCCACACTTTCTTCACTTCTTTTCACCCACCCTACCCCTTTAAATGGTTTAAAAAATAAGTGTTTCTTTATTTTTAAAGAAGATTCCGAATACAAATTTTTATGTATGTAACATCTTCAATTTTTGAGTTATAAGTATCCTCATAAAAAGAATTCAACCCCTTTTGCAATCGTTTCTACGACCACGTTTAAGTGAATTTTCCGAAAACAAAAAATACTTGTTTCTTTATTTGTAAAGGAGATTCTAATTACTAATCTTCACGTCTGTAATTTTTTCAGTTTTGGATATGCCAATATACAAATAAAAATTATTCAACCCACTTTGTCAGTCTTTTACCACCCTTAATTGTTTTTTCCGAAAACAAAAATACTTGTTTTAAAAGAGATTAAAAATACCAATTTTCACGTCTGTAATATGTTAAGTTTTCGAGATTTAATGTAGATATGCTCAATTTAAAATTTCACCTCTTTAAGTCTTCCCCTCAAGTGGATTTTCGGAAAACAAATTATGCGTGTTCCTTTACTTTTACAGGTGATTCCAATTACCAATTTTCACGTCTGTAACATGTAACGTTTTTTGAGATATATTGTAGATATACTCATTTAAAAAATTCACCCTCTTTGTCACTCCTGTTTACTCCCTCTTATGTAGATTTTCCAAAAACTAAAGAACACGTGTTCCTGTATTTTTAAAGGAGATTCCAAATACAAATTTTGATGACTGTAATATCTTCGGTTTTTGAGATTTAATTATCTTCACAAAAGGTATTCAATCCATTTTTTTCCCTTTTCTCACCCTCTTAAGAGGTTTTCCCGGAAACAACAAAATACATGTTTCTTTATTTTTATTGGAGATTCCAAATACCAGTTTTCACGTCTTTAAACTGTTATGTTATTGAGATATAGATACACCCATTTTAAAATTTCACCCCCTTAGGGACGGATTATAAAAGATCCTCCCTTAGGAGGATTCTTTATATCCAGTAGTTTTGCCTCGGTGATGATGTAACGGTCAGTCAGTCAGTCAGTCAGTCAGTAAGATGTATCATCATAATATTGGACAAGTGGCTGCTTCAGAGTAATAAAAATATTGATCCCGTATAAGTATTTCGTCGCGTGGTTGTTCTCACAAGGAAATACCTAATAAAGAACAGGATGAGAATTTAGTTGCGTGTCCATCTTTCACATTTGCTACAGCTCTTTCAGGTAAAGCTAATTATTCGGCAGAAACAAGAGTGCGCAAATATCAAGACGATTATCTAAAACTATGTTTCACTAACATTCTTGTGAATAAACAGAAATGGCACAGTACATTCTTTGCTTGTATATTTTAGCTAATGATTGTTTGAAACCGGTGAAACTTACAAGACACTTCCAGAATCTGAATATTTTACTCAGAGCATATGAGTAAACCTACCGACTATTTTAAACGTCACGAGCAACAATGGAAATTAAATGCCAAATTCCTAGAAAAGTATGCTACAGTTTCTAAGAAGCACTAATAGCATACTTTAAGGTTTAATCCAACATCATTTTCTGTCATTGGCCACTTATTATTATTATTATTATTATTATTATTATTATTATTATTATTATTATTATTGTTATTATTATTATTATTATTATTAACAGAAGTTATCTTTAGCAGGAATTTTGTGAAATCGATTGAATATTGAGAGGGAGAGTAAAGGGGGCGTAATAAATTTTATGTTCCGGAAGGGGGGCGTGACATAAAATGTTCGCGGAGGACTTAACTAATGTCTGAATCTCATTTATGGCTGTCTCGGTATGGAAATTGCTGAAGTGTGGGTGGTACTGAGGAATGACATTCAGATCATCACCCCCTCTTATGTAGATTTTCCAAAAACAAAACAACACGTGTTTCTGTATTTTTAAAGGAAATTCCAAATACCAATTTTCATGACTGTAACATCTTCGGTTTCTGAGATTTAGGTATCTTCATTAAAGGTATTCAATCCATTTTTCACCTTTCCTCATCCCCTTAAGAGGTTTTTCCGAAAACAAAAAAAACGTGTTTTATTTTTTATTGGAGATTGCAAATACCAATTTTCACGTCTTTAAACTGTTATGTTATGGAGATATAGATATACCCATTTTAAAATTTCACCCCCTTGGCGACGGAATATAAAAAAATCCTCCCTTAGGAGGATTCTTTATGTCCAGTAGTTTTGGCTCGGTGATGATGTAACAGTCAGTCAGTCAGTCAGTCAGTCAGTCAGTCAGTCAGTCAGTCAGTCAGTCAGTCAGTCAGTCAGTCAGTCAGTCAGTCAGTCAGTCAGTCAGTCAGTCAGTCAGTCAGTCAGTCAGTCAGTCAGTCAGTCAGTCAGTCATGTTGAAAGAGCATTTTCTGGCTCATTGAAGAAAGCAGGGGCAAACTATCTCAGTCCTCATCTTGCCTTGTAAGCTTCAGTATGGCTCCACAATCGAATTTGTGCGGTTTCCGTAAAACCTTCGGTGAGGCTCTTTGGGCATTCACCCAGCCTCCAGGCTGATGACCTATCAAACAGATAGACAAACAGACAGACGGGCAGGCAGACGAACTTATGTTCATAGCTTATAAATACATGATCTAGGAAATATAATCAAACAAATCACGTATTTAAATTATTACCTTATCCTATGAAATAATGTTCGTATAAAGCAAACTGACGTTAATTTAATCTGAAAGCTAACGAAACGGTATTTATTTATTTCTGAGTATTCTCCGCCAAATTGACACCCTTAACATACTGCGTAGAACCAAGGATAAGCAAGATACTGCATCGGTGGTCTTCCTGGTCATTAGCATAACACCGGCAACATGCTTATTCAGAGAACGTTAGAAATATCTCCAATACCTGTTAATCTCA
Organism: Anabrus simplex; assembly: GCF_040414725.1. NCBI lineage: Eukaryota > Metazoa > Arthropoda > Insecta > Orthoptera > Tettigoniidae > Anabrus > Anabrus simplex. The sequence goes on along the minus strand of NC_090266.1, from coordinate 388,842,460 downwards.
GATTTGTCTTAACAGATCTACGGACCGGCATCTCTACTGTGGTAGAATGTAACGGGCAAAGAACTGCTCCCATTGAACTTAAGACAGGTGTGTGCATGGTACACTACTATCGCCTGCATTGTATAACCTGTGTACACATTTCATATTAGATAAATTCTTACAAGACTATGTTACAAAGAAACAAGGTTATGAATTAGTTGAAATGCTACCTAGGCTCACGGTATTCGGCCTCGCTGATGATATCGTAATAGCAATAGAGAGGATGCTAAAGTACGTCTCTCACGTACATGGCAATTCAACACCTCCGTCAAACTGGCTTAAACTTTAGCACAAATGAATCGGTAATCATAAACATAATAAAGGGGAACTTCTCAAATCACCACTGTATATTAAGTCGAAAAGCAGTATCTCCTCTATGGACTTGAAGGAACACATTCCTTATCACGGAGTGGATTTCTCTGACATACTTGTATTAGATGAAGAGAAGATGGGAATTGAGCTAAAAGAGAGTTTGGTTTTTCTCATTATAAACTCTCTTCTGAAAGCAGAACCAAAATTTCCAGTGATTAAGCAGTATACCGTTGTATAGGCTACCGTTTCCAAAACACAAGTAAGTTGAACATTCGTAACGGTTTTCACGTGAATTCGGATAAAACGATAAAATATACCCGTAAATAAAGCCCGCACATCCATATTGATACAATAACACCATGTTGTTCACGTCTAAAAATGTTAAATATTTACGACTATGCAAAATGTACCGCGGGAATCACTCATCCAGCAACTTAATTCTTGTGGCATTCAAGAAAGATCCAACAATGATTACATTAATGAATCCCGAGACCTGGAGATAGACCAGAAAATGTGTTTTTCAGATCCGGGTATCTGCAATCAGTCAAGATCTCAGCCGATCACTAGTCCCAAAGTTATTATTTTTTTTGCTATGGGCTTTACGTCGCACCGACACAGATAGGTCTTATGGCGACGATGGGATAGGAAAGGCCTAGGAGTTGGAAGGAAGCGGCCGTGGCCTTAATTAAGGTACAGTCCCAGTATTTGCCTGGTGTGAAAATGGGAAACCACGGAAAACCATCATCAGGGCAGCCGATAGTGGGATTCGAACCTACTATCTCCCGGATGCAAGCTCACAGCATCGCGCCTCTACGCGCACGGCCAACTCGCCCGGTAGTCCCAAAGTTATAAGAGGTATGTTGCTAATACAGGAATATAAAAAAGTAATGACAAAGGTGTAGGAGAATGTGAAGAATGTCCATCGGATATCAGACGACTTGAATTTTGTCAAGGAGTGTGTGGTCCCAAATGACGTGATACCATTAAATTGCAGTGTGATGTACCCAATGGCAGTCGGGCGAATACTCACTGTGCGAAGAAGGGTCATTTTTATCCAACTGTGGCGAGAACTAGTGTATCACAAATACAGATGGTTGCGAGTCTTATTCATGTAAGTAATAGAAGTTTCGCAGCATTACTAGTTCATAAGGTTAGTAATATGTTTTAAGAATAGTTGTGGCTGAATGGATGGTAACACTGTTATCGACTGTCAATTGTTCCGAGTGTATATGATCGCGTGCTGTGTAAACAATCTGCGTTTCCTCCAGAAATTTGGGCTTCTGACACTATCACATCAGAAAGGGTAACTAATGTTTGTGAGGCATTCAAGAGGGCCTTTCGAACTTACATTCAACAGTGCACATCCAGTGCACTCCGAAGTCTCCAAAATGTGAATGGAAATGCAGGAACAGTCCTCGTGCGCAGTTGACCTATATCCAAACCTGACCGCCGTACGCAGTCCGACGCTTTAAAATAGGTAACAATTTATCTTGCGCGCAGTCGGGATCATCCATGGTAGTCAATCAACCGTAAAAGGAGATCTACGAGCGAACAGAAAACTATTTTAATACTTTCCACGATCTCACCGATGTTACGGTTACAAGTCTGCTGGTAGGGTCTAGGTGCACCATTCCCAACACATTCTCCGACTTTAGCGCAAGATTTGGTCTGAAGAAGCAATTATGCCAAGAGATTGCTTTATTGGTTCTGAAAGACTCCCTTCATATTTTACCATATAATTCATACAATCACTATTAACTTACATTGTTAGTGAACCAATCTTGATGTGAATGTCTACGTATTGTCTATATTTTTATTAAAATACGCAAAATATGATATTCTTTGTCATAATGGCAAACCAGCCATTCAATTAAATTAAATGTATAATCAGAAGTATATTTAACAGCACAAGGCTGGTGCAGTGAGCACTGACAGGTAGCTTACTCCTGCCGTACTCTGCACCCGCTGTCGAAGCTTCACGAAGTGAGACGGCAACGCTCGTTGGCCGCATATGACTGGATGAATAACTAGAGTGGAGAGGTCCCTCTGCCGATGTCGGGCCTAGAACACGGCAATGGACTTCATTTATCACTTTAAATCGGTGTTATCCTTGATTTTTTCAAGGAAATTATAAACGGATAAAATTATAGCCAGAGTAGTATAAATATTTCTAAATTCAGATCACTGAACGGGACACTTTACAGATAAAAGTATTTATAAAATCCTCCTCATCAATACAAATCAAATCATCTGTTAGATAAGGAATATTTTATAAATACTTTTATCTGTAAAGTGATAACCGCCAATACGGAATGGGATTTATAACTTGCAACTGAACGGGACTACATTCCAGTCCTGCTGTACAATGTACTTAATTACAGCGTAAATAAAGACATAGTTATATCTTCACTGATAACAGGTTTTACATCTCAAGTTTCAAATTCAGCAGTCTTACCTCTGTCTATAGGTATACATAATAAGACGCTTACCGTACCGGAGGAGTTTTGTGAATGTCAAGTTGAGGGGTCGCCCTCTAGTTCACAGTGAAAAGGCCTATCGGCAAATATCCTGCCTGTAGGTTTAACTCGACTTCTTCCCTCATTTCTACCTAATCGTAAGTCTGGTGCTCTTTCAAATTCCGGGACAACATACCTGCTCCTTCTTCATTAATCTCAATGATAGCAGAGTACCACAATCATCAGGAGAGCAGGTGGAAATCAGGCAAAATTGGATGGCCTTACACTGTAAAAGGAAACCAAATTAAATGGGTGGATTATTTTCTCAATTCGAGAATACGTTTGAAGCAGTAATAAATACATGTCAAATATTATTATTATTATTATTATTATTATTATTATTATTATTATTATTATTATTATTATTATTATTATTATTATTATTAATATTATGCTGTTTGTTTTCCGTCGCGCCGACAGAGACAGGTTTATTTCGACGATGCGGTAAGACAGGGCTGAACTGGGAAGGAAGCTACCGTAGCCCTAATTAAGGTACAGCCTCAACATTTTTGCCAGGTGCGGGAATGAGAAATCAGGAAATACCATATTCAGGCTACCGACAGCGGGGTTCGAACTCGCCATCTCACGAATGGAAGGTCACATATACATGCTTCAAACCGTGTAGCTAACTCGCTCTGTATATCATCATTGCGAAAATTGTTCAAATCGAGTGTACTGAAGCAAACTCATTTCCGTACAGCCATGGAATAATGAGAGATAATGTCTTACGCTACCCTTAACTTTGGTATACTTACTAACCCAAAGGGTAATCACCTGAAAATTTTTGAAGTCTCCGGGAACAAGCACGACCTAATGGAAGAAACATATTATGAAGGAGATTTCTTGACTAGTTATTACACGGAGTCCTGTCTACACTTTGACATTGAAAGGGTGTATTTCTCTGCTTTTAGAACGAATTTAAATTATGTAATATGTCTGAATATTTCTACTCAGAGATTCTTCTTGTACTCATTTATTTTGCAGGGTGAATGAAACCCAGGTTCATGCATCTGTCTTGAAATGAAAGCAAAGCTTATTATCTTGTTTAATTTAGTTCTTGTAAGAGGCGATGTCCCTTCTTGTGAATGAAGTATGCTTTTACTACATAGCCTAGGTGAACACGTTAAACATATGTATATACAATAGTTCTAATATTTCACAAAGAAGAATATGTCCTAAAGTCAGGAATCGAGCCCATACTAGCCGGGTGCTAAGCTGCTCGAAAATGGCTGCTATAAAGGAGGTTAGATAGGCAAACAAGCATTGTTATTTTCAGATTCACCATATTCCTCTCCGTAGCATAATAATAAATTAATGGGTATTTGTATGAGAGCAGTAGAATAACTTGTTCCCTTGTGAAAACAGCTCGTTGTTTATCTCAAGCGAATACCAGACTGAGTTTCTTAATGAACGCATACTGTTTTATTGACTTGGGTAGCGAGGTCGCTCCAAGTCGTTATTCCCGTCTTTTTATATAGTTCATATGTCACTTATTTATTTGTTAGAGAACTTCGTCTTTCTTGTTTGACCGGTAATGCGAAACAAATGACGTTGAACTCCTGCACTTTACCTCATATTCGTAGCTTTTATGTGGAGTAATGCTCGTTTAAATTTACAACATGCAGTGAGTGATAGCTGCAAATGTGAAAATTACTGTCATTAAGAAATTAAAAACCTGCACATCCAAATCCAATATAACGAGGTTAGTCACGGCAATCACTTTTTTTGTCATGGTGTTTAGAGCAGTATAAAAATTCGTCTTAAAGAAAAGAAAAATCTAAATGTTTAACTCATTATAATGAGCTCTTGTCAACAACCGGAAGTTTATACCTCCTCAGACGTGCTTCCCAAACATGATATTCCTGATTTAACACTTTTCTTTTACAATCTGCTCTACGTCGCGCCGACACAGATAGGTCTCACGACGACGATAAGATAGGAACGGGCTAGGAGTGGGAAGGAAGCGACTGTGGCTTTAATTAAAGTACAGCCCCAGCGTTTGCCTGGAGTGGAAATTGGAAACCATGGAAAACCATCTTCTGGGCTGCCGACAGTGGAATTCGAACCCACTATCTCCCGAATGCAAGCTAATAACTACGTGGCCCAAATTACACGGCCACTTGCTCCGTGTTTAACACTTTAAAAATTAATGATATTAACCCTTTGAGTTCCAGCCGATGTTGTAGATCGATTATCAAGCTATTAAACGTGATAACGCATAAAATGTATCTCCTTTTTTATCCTCATAATTATTTAATATATCTTCCTGTTCTTTTTCAAACTTCAAGCAGTAGATTATTTCATTTTTTTTTTGCTAGGGGCTTTACGTCGCACCGACACAGATAGGTCTTATGGCGACGATGGGATAGGAAAGGCCTAGGAGTTGGAAGGAAGCGGCCGTGGCCTTAATTAAGGTACACCCCAGCATTTGCCTGATGTGAAAATGGGAAACCACGGAAAACCATTTTCAGGGCTGCCGATAGTGGGAGACGATTATTTCATTAAATGAATGATCGCTTTTGAGAATTTCTACCTAGTAAATCGACATAAAATTGTTTAACGTTGAATTAACACGTTGAAGGTTTTTTTGGCGACTCAAGGATGGGAAAGGACTAGGATTGGAAAAGTAGCGGACATGGCTTTCATGAATGTACAGCCCCAGCATTTGCCTGGTGTGACAGTGGGAAAACCACGGAAAACCATATTTAGGACTGCCGACGGTGGGATTCGAACCCATCATCTCCTGCATGCAAGCGCACAGCACGGCCTACTCGTACGGCACAAAATTTGTTAGCAGCTTTTTACTTTATACTCCTTTTCAGCACAAAAATTATTAAAATACATATTTCCATAAAATAATCCTCTATTTGTTAATGTTTCATGACCTCCATTCAATTGCCTGATACTCCCATTACGGTGTAAAAAGAATAAGCCTTATCCTAACTCACTCCGTAGCTGTCTAACTGGACACCAATACGCCAACTCATGTTACAAGTTATGATTTACGCAATTTCAGACAATCATTCCAAGCTACAGAAATTAAACAGATGTGACAAAAGTCTTTGGCCCGACCGGAATGGAATACGAAGCGTTCTGAGCCGAAGGCTATTACGGTGAATATTCGATCAAGGAACTCTTCCTTAACAATCATTGTCTGATACGGTTATTCGTTTAACATCTTTTCATTTGCAATAGATTTTAATAGACGTCAGGAAGTTCGTTTTTTGTCCTAGAGTAGTTCTTTAACCCTTTGTTGAACGACACATAATGTATTTTGTGAGTGTGAGTGCAGCGCTCACTTTATCCGACTCGTTGGCTGGGTCAGCGTACTGGCCTTCGGTTCAGAGGGTCCCAAGTACGATTCCTGGCCGGGTCGAGGATTTTAATTGCTTCTGACTAATTCTTCTGGCTCGGGGACTGGGTATTTGTGTCCGTCCCAACACTTTCCTCTTCATATTCAGACAACATACCACACTACCAACCACCACAGAAACATGCAATCGTGATTACATCCCTCCATGTAGGGTTGGCGTCAGGAAGGGCACCCGGCCGCAAAACATGGACAAATCCACGTATGCGACGCAGTTCGCACCCACGACTCCACAGGTGTGGGAAATGCGATAGTAAAAGAAGAAGAGGAAGAAGTGTGCAGCGCTCACTTTAATGCATAGTTCACGCAAGCAGGTTGTGGCTGCAACTAAAAAACACGCTAGTGGTTTATCGTCGCACAAACACATCGAACGTTCCCGGTGACGTAAGAATGAGAAAAGGCTAGCAGTGGGAAGGCCGCGGCCATTGCCATAATTAACATTTGCCTGGTGCGAAAACGAGAAACCACGGAACACCATCTTCAAGGCCGCCGACGATCGGATTCGAACTGACCATTTGCCGAATGCAATCTCACAGCTATGCGACCCTAATCGCCTGGCCAGCACACTCGGGGAAGGCCACGCTTCTTCACTTTACAACCTTACCCGGCTCCTGAATCCCCAACAAGTGGCTATACCATGACTCAACCGGTAGCAAATTTCAATATAATCTCTCAAATTGTGAGATGTGATGTACTGGACCATAAGCATATTGTCCAGATGAAATACATCCCTTACTGTCATTGGTTACTCCTCATGTATTTTGTCTTGCCATCTGACTTCTGAGGCTTTTCAGAGCTCCACATCGTTCCACCTGTTTAAATTGTACCCTGTAGACAAGTGGGAAAATAAAATCAAGATGGGTGGGTGCAGACTGTGGCAAACCTACCAATCGTTCGTGTTCAGGTTGATTGCTAGGGGCTTAAATGTAACCAATCTATTTTATAGCGCTACGCGAACTGTTTTTAACACATCCTGCATGAGCTACATGCTTATAACCCATGCCAACAGACTCAAATGTTCTATATTTTTGAACCGAAATTTCAAGTTACATGCTTATCAGATGATTTTTTAGACTACTAGGGGGTTAAATGTAACCAATGTATTTCTTATAGTACTAGGCGTTCTGTTTAATTTCACTTTCCGCATGAGCTACATGCATATAACCCATGCTAACAGATTCAAATAGTACATTTCCGAACCGAAATTACAAGTTACATATTTATCCGATAATTTGTTCGACTGCGAGGTAACCAATGTATTTCTTATGGCACTAGGCGTTCTGTAAAATTTCGCTCCTGCATGAGCTACAAGCTTATAACTTATGCCAACAGATTCAGACAGTATATTTCCGAACCAAAATTTCAAGTTACATGTTTATCCGATAATTTTTTCGACTGCTTGGAGCTTAAATGTAACCAATGTATTTCTTATGGCACTAGGCGTTCTGTTTAATTTCACTCCTGCATGAGTTGCATGCTTATAACCCATGCCAACAGATTCAAACTGTATATTTCCGAACCAATATTTCAAGTTACATGTTTATTAGATAATTTGTTCGACTGTTTGGGGCTTAAATGTAACCAATGTATTTCTAATGCTTTTCTTACAGCACTAGGCATTCTAATAAGAGCCCATGTACACTGACTTAGCAAATGTCATGGGATAGTCACCTAATAGCGTGTGGTGCCTCCTCTGGCCGTGCGAATTGCAATGAGACGCCGTGGAAGTCAGTCGACAAGTCCCTGGTAGTTCTCTGGACGCAGCTATCACCAAATCGTTTGCAGAGCGGCCACCAATGCAGGTCTGTTCGTGGGTGCAGGATCCATGGCACGGAGCCTGCGTTCCAGGACATCCCATGTATGCTCGATTGGGTTCATATCGGGGCTCCTGGGTGGCCATGGCAGTCGTTGGACATCCACTGCATTTTCCTGGATCCATTCCCTGGCGACGTGGGAGCGATGTGGCCGGGCGTTATCATCTGGAAACACCGCAGAACTGTCTGGGCGCTGGAAGACTAAAAATGGGTGGAGATGGTCTCCGAGCAACTCAACATACTGCGTACCATTGAAAGTCGCTTCCAGAACAACTAGGGCCCATTCCATACCGGGAAAATGCACCCCAGATCATAACAGAGACCCCAGCGCCCTGGACCACACCTTCGAGGCAGGCGGGATCCATCGCTTCATGTGGTCTGAGCCATACACGGTATCCGCCCATCGGCATGGTGCAGTTGAAATCGTGATTCATCCGACCGTATCACGTTACGCCATTGTACCAGTGTCCATCCCCTGTGACTAGCGACAAATGCGCGTCGTTGTGCCCGATGACGTTGAGTTAATAGTGGCACCCACGTGCGGCGCCGGCTCCCATACCCCATACAACCCATGTTCATACGGATTGTCCACTGGGAGACGTGTCTAGCACGGCCTGTGTTGAATTGAGCCGTGATTTGTTGCACGGTTGCCCGTCGGTCACTATTGAAAATCCGTCTCAGATGTCGCCCGTCACTGTCATCAAGGGTGGCTGGACGGCCGGTCGTTCATCTGTTGTGGACGGTGACACCCGCATTCAACAATTCACGACACACCTTGGACACGGTTGATCGTGTGAAGCCGAATTCCCTCCCCACTTCCGAAATCGCACTTCCCATCCCTCGGGCCCCGACCACAATACCCCGTTCAAACGGTGTCAGCTCACGACGACGTTGCATGTTACACCTGTCACATGCACAGCCACTGCTCACAAGGCCTGCTATACAACTGCCGCTGGCACAGGGGGCGTGTGGTGAGCACACAACACACCTGCGCATCAGTGCTCCGCTATCCCATGACATACAGCCGAGCTTATGTGTAGCCGCCATTTTGCATTTGATCTGCATTTAGGGCAGTCACCCAGGTGGCAGATTCCCTATCTTTTGTTTTCCTAGACTTTTCTTAAATGATTGCAAAGAAATTGGAAATTTATTGAACATCTCCCTTGGTAAGTTATTCCAATCCCTAACTCCCCTTCCTATAAACGAATATTTGCCCCAATTTGTCCTCTTGAATTCCAACATTATCTTCATATTGTGATCTATCCTACTTTTAAAGACACCACTCAAACTTATTCGTCTACTGATGTCCTCCCACGCCATTTCTCCACCGACAGCTCGGAACATACCACTTAGTCGAACTTACTCCTTACTCCATAAAAGCCTGTGTATAGCCGCCATCTTGTGCAATCGCCCATGGCCGTCATCTGTCTCCATAAGAGCCTGTGTATAGCCACCATCTTGCGCAAGCGCCCCTAGGCCGTCTCATAAGAGCCTGTGTATAGCCGCCATCTTGCGCAGTAGGCCAATTTACCTAGCTTTCTCTATAAGAGCTTGTGTATAGCCGTCATCTGGCGGAAGCGCCTCTAGGCCGGCTCATAAAATCCTATGTATAGCCGCCATCTTGCGCAAGATCCCCTAAGCCCTGTATGTATAGCCGCCATCTTGCGCAAGTGTCCCTAGGCCGTCTCATAAGAGCAGCCGCCATCTTGCGCAAGCACCCCTAGGTCGTCTCATAAGAGGCTATGTATAGCTGCCATCGTGCGCAAGCGCCCCTAGGCCGTCTCCTAAGAGCCTATGCATAGCCGCCACCTTGCGCAATTGGCGTCGGGAAGGGCATCTTCCCGTAAAACTAAGGATAGTCCCTTTTAGATGGCGGGTGTGAGGTTAGGCTCGCTCTCGTAGGTGTCGGGAAGGGCAACTAGCCGTTAAAGTAATGTTAGGCTCCTCTATATAGCGACTGTGAGGTTAGGCTTGCTCTCTTATGCAAAATCCGCAAATAGACATTGCTCACCTACTATACCAGGGTTCAATGACCTTGCATTGGTACCTGCATTGCTACATAACTAGACCTCGGGTGCTGACTCAGCGGATTTGGGAGCCCAATTGCCCTACTTCTGCTTGGCAAGTAAAGCTCGATGTGGATCACTTTGTGGCGTGTTAGCGTTGTTGTAGGGTAAAGGTGCTTGGTTATAAACCAGAAGATCCGGTATTTGAATATTGGTATCGGCATTTTTTTACAGACTTCCTTTACTCTGTTGTATAACTGCACCATACTAACAATTTTTGCATTTCCACTACGAATGCTTGGAATGGGCGCAGGTTTATTTTCACTGGCTCCTCGAAGGACTATGGCATGCACAGCGGGGAATAACCTTATAATATTACGGACGTTCAAGCAAGTGCCAGTTAGCAGCTAGGAAGCGTACTCGCCTTCAAGGTGAGAACTAGGGTTGTAGTCCTACACTATACGCATTAATTTCTTTTAACTTTTGTTGAATTAATCAGATAAGTGTGTATTTGCGAAATCTGGCATTGTTAGTCCTGAAAAGGACTGATTAAGACACGACTTAATACCTTGCCCAATATCCATCAGCTTGAACAACTTATCGGTGCCGACGAGACATTGATTTAATCAGCTTCACATACTCCAAGTCAAGGGCGATCTCCTCCCATGCGTCCCACATTACGCGCCATAAAGTATCATGCGAACGCGGGGGAAGTGTTTCTTTGACATTTCTACTGGTCCACACAAGTTCATCCGCACTTGTATTTTGCACCATTGATTGCACCTTACTTCTTTTACCTATAGTACTGTTATCTCTAAATAATTTCCTAGGATAACCCCTTCTACCCATACTTGACCCAGATGCTCCCATCGGAGGTGTAGCCTAACGTTGCGTATTTCTTCCGACAAAATTAAATTTCCGCCCAGCCAATCAGAATTTATTTCTAAGAATTTGCCGTTGTGCATGCGAAATTTGTCCATTGCAGAAGAACTTTCCCCGGAAACTCCCTAACTGTTTCTTTAAGTTTCTGCTCCAGATCACCTGAAACACCTCGTGATCTTAAGGCGACACCCCTAAAAAAATTCGATGTTTTGTTCATCTTGGTGAATTTTTTTTATGACTGACATTGAAAGGATTGAGTTTCTTTCTTCTTGTCACGAAGTTATTCCGCTGAATTCAAACAATTTATCACTGGAATAATGCTTTGTTTGCCAATTGTAATTTTACATTTAAATCCCATGTTATTCCCATAATATTCTGCCAAATGTAACAAAATTTGTATGGTACATGTATCACAGATATATCAAGAAACCTGCGTATGGAATATTTGATTGCAGAATTTTTAAGTAGTAGGGCTTTTTAAGTCCAAAATTTTAGAACGTAAAAATCACATAAACTTTAGTACGATAAATCTCCTTATATAAATTATGTACAGAAAAGTCGATAAGTAGTGCTTTTAAAATAAACTTTATATACCTAATTACGAATTTGCATCAACATGTTAATTAAATTTCACAAAAAAATGGAATTAAAAATTTTAAAAAATATTTTGGAAAAACTATTAATTGTACATGAAAGAACTGTTCATGATATCTCTACTTTTATGTAGGTGACATTCCCACAAAGTTTCGTGAAAATCAATGCATTAGGTAAAAAAAAATTATCTCCGGAGTGTCGCCTTAAATAATGTAGGCTTACTCTATATCTGAATATTTAATCTTTCCTTGACTCTGCGCTGCTCGGGTACCGTACTTAAAGTAGATGCATCCTGGATAGCCTGCTCGTCACCACTGAATTATATTTATTTCTCTTATTGGTGCACATACGAGCAAAAAAAGGAAATATTGGCCGCCCTTAGTGGACATTGACTGAACTAAAAACCGAAAGGAGAAAGTCGGCAGAAAAAAGTTAAGATGAAGTGAGCTGTTTTTTTTTTATGTTTGTGTAACGATAATTGTGGTGCAAAATTAAAGTGTAGCTAAAGTGGATTCATTGTATTGTATACTTCACTACAAACACATATTTCAGGAGTTCAAAAGTTCACGGACAGAGTCATATATGGTTTGAATAGTGTTGACTGGAGTAATTCTTGTATAACTTTATTTGAAGTTAGTGTTACGAAAAGAATAATTTTACGGTCACGTGTTACAATGTAATCTTCTTTGCAGGCGTCAAGCTACTGTCGACAACCTCACGCAAAACTGCATACCTGTATTACATATTTACATGCCTTCCACGTACAAATATCACTCATTTAGGTCTGTAAACATAGCCAATTTCACCACAACTGAAGAACGACAGCAAGCGAGCGAAGCATTTGGGTTTGTCATAACAAATAGCTGACGAAGGCTTAAAAGCCACGCATCACAACATTTCTTGTACAAGTCAAAAATATAAGTCAGTACTCATTTCGGCACAAAAAAAGAAGTCGAAACATTATTTTTGTAATGCTAGATCGGGAAAATTGCATACCGTACAACGGAAGGTTAAGGTACTGGAAGTCAAGGACTAGTTTTCGCTCTTGAATGATATAGAAATGCCCTCGACTTCTTCCGGGATTTAACTCAATATTTTGGGAATAGGAGGACAAAGACCAACCAAATGCACCCTCGTGATTCGTAGCTATCAATCTGAATAAAAGGTGAGGACTCTTCAACAAAGGTTTCTTTAAAGAGGAAGAAAATATATAGATACGAGCGTATCACATTTTAAGCATTTAAATGCCAACCGCTCGTGCCGGGGGTTAACTGATTTACACAGCTGGTCAATTTTCGAGTGATGGAACGTTCCTGTTTCATCCTCCAATTAACATTATGAAAGAATGACAATGCAGTTCTTCCTCATCTTAAAATAATTACCACCGCCACAACCTCCACCACCACCACCACCACCACGAAACTACTTAACAGAATTTTATTTTTTGGCTTCTCCTAAAACCGCATAAATAGTTGTTAGTGTGACGTAAAACTACAACCTGTGTCCGAAAAGTTCGGTGAATTGTCGCCTAGGTCGTACACCGTGCTAGTTCGTACGATGAGCTCGCGCATGCGCATTGCGAGACATGACACCAAGTGCCCCCTATCGGTCAACTCAACACAGTTAAACGGAGTTAAACGCTGCAACACATCGCACGGAGTCAGTGTGAGGACTCGTGTCATTGCACAATGGAGTGCAAAACGGAGCAACGCGTCAACATGAAGTTTTGCTTCCACCTAGGCAAAACGGCAACGGAAACACACGCAGTGTTAGTGCAAGTTTACGACGCTCAAGCAGTGATTAGAAAGTGTGTTTTTGACTTGTTTAAATGGAAAGGAAGGTGTTGAGGACGAGGCGCGTCCAGGTCGACCAACCACAAGCACATCTCCAGACAACATCGAACGAAAGCGACAGGTGCTTGCGAATGATCGGCGACTGTTCTTACGAATGATAGCATATGAAGTGGGCGCAGGCAAGGACAGTGTAAGGACAATTGTTCACGAACATTTCAAAAAGTGGAAGATTTGTGCCCTGTTTGTACCGCACAACCTGACAGACGAGCAGAAGCAAACTCGGATGGAAACGTCGGGAGATTTCATTGGAGTTTGTGACCAAAATCCGGAGGTGTTGAAAACCATCATTACAGGAGACGAGTCGTGGTGCTACCAGTATGATCCGGAGACCAAGAAACAGTCAATGGCGTGGTGTTCAGCGTCTTCTCAGACTCCCAAGAAAAGTCTGCGCACAAAGTCCAAGATTAAGACAATGCTGAACGCCTTTTTCAACAGCAATTGTGTCATTCACCATGAATTTGTACTCGAGGGTACACCTGTCAATGCGGAATTCTACGTGGGAGCCTTGAAACGGCTACTGCAACGCATCAGGCGGGTTCGCCCTGAACTGTACCGGAGTGGACAGTGGACCCTGTAATAATTAAGAGGGGAATTCCTCAAGGCAGTATTATTGGACCTTTGTGTTTTCTTATATATATCAATGATATGTGTAAAGAAGTGGAATCAGAGATAAGGCTCTTTGCAGATGATGTTATTCTGTACGGAGTAATAAGTTACACGATTGTGAGCGGGTGCAGGGTGACCTCATTAGTGTTGTGAGATGGACGGTGGGCAATGGTATGATGATAAACGGGGTTGAAAGTCAGGTTGTGAGTTTCACAAATAGGAAAAGTCCTCTCAGTTTTAATTACTGCGTTGATGGGGTGAAAGTTCCTTTTTGGAATCATTGTAAGTACCCAGGTGTTAATATAAGAAAAGACCTTCATTGGGGTAATCACATAAATATGATTGTTAATAAAGGGTACAGATCTCTGCACATGGTTATGAGGGTATTTAGGAGTTGTAGTAAGGATGTAAAGGAGAGGGCATATGAGTCTCTGGTAAGACCCCAACTAGAGTATGGTTCCAGTGTATGGGACCCTCACCAGGATTACTTGATTCAAGAACTTGAAAAAATTCTAAGGAAAGCAACTCGATTTTTCTGGGTGATTTCCGACAGAAGAGTAGCGTTACAAAAATGTTGCAAAGCTTGGGCTGGGAAGATTTGGGAGAAAGGAAACGAGCTGCCCGATTAAATTGTATGTTCCGAGCTGTCAGTGGAGAGATGGCGTGGGAGGACACCAGTAGACGAATAAGTTTGAGTGGTGTCTTTAAAAGTAGGATAGATCACAATATGAAGATAAGGTTGGAATTCAAGAGGACAAATTGGGGCAAATATTCGTTTATAGGAAGGGGAGTTAGGAACTGGAATAACTTACTAAGGGAAATGTTCAATAATTTTCCAATTTCTTTGCGATCTTTTAAGAAAAGGCTAGGAAAACAACAGATAGGGAATATGCCACCTGGGCGACTGCCCTAAATGCAGATCAGTAGTGATTGAAAATGACTGGAAGCTCCTCCACGACAACGCCCGTCCGCACACCGCGATCCGCGTGAACCAGTTTCTCGCTGAACACCAGGTGACAGTTCTTCCACACCCTCCGTATTCTCCGCATTTGGCGCCGGCAGATTTCTTTTGTTCCCCTGTCTTAAGTTAGCCCTGAAAGGTCACCGGTTCGACAGTGTAGCAGGTATCCAACAACGAATGACAAGCGTTCTCCGAGAGATTCCAAAAGAAGCGTTTGCTTCCAGCAGCTTTACAGTCGATGTCAAAAGTGTGTTGTAGCTAACGGAGATTACTTTGAACGCCAGTAAAGGAGTGTTGTGTGTAACTTACGTTGTTTTTATTTCATGAGACTATTCACCGAACTTTTCAGACACAGGTTGTATTATTATTATTATTATTATTATTATTATTATTATTATTATTATTATTATTATTATTATTGTGTGTTATTTAATCAGTAGGACTAATAATGAATTAATCGTCCTCGCATTATTCCCTATTTCTTTCAGTTGTCCGGTATTCATTCCATAATGTTACTATTGTGAGGTTAGTGTCACAAACTGCATGAAACTTTATCTTCTAATTCCCTAAAATGACCTTAAAATCAAATCCATCGTTCTATAAATCTTTAAGTGCTCCGATTTATCTCGTATGTAGCATGTCGTGTTTTATGTTAGAGCTCGATGTAAGTTCTTTAACAGCGAGAGCTCATTCATTCGAAAGGAGTACACACTGAAAATGTACGAATATTAAACTAGTATATGGACATACGAATGTATGACTGAAGGTATAAACTACGTAGTATATCAGGTTATTTATACACTTCCCAAAAATCTTAATTACAATTTTTTACTCGTATAACCTCGCATTCCTCGCATAAGTTAAATAAATAGGGTGTCATTCCCCTTTCTCGTTCTTGACCTATTTATTTGTTCCATCTAGGGTTCTCAAAATAGCATTTTTGGTTAGAATGAAGCTTCCTTTGAACGCAAATAAGATGACATTCTATTCCCACGCCACAATTTATTTTGTTCGACACTATCGTAGCATTTATAGTAGTCAATAAAGCAGAGGTATAGGTCTCTCTGGAATTCTCCTTCCTTTCTGTAACTGTAGAGCTCTTCAGTCTGTGGAAAACACGAATTATAACACTATGACACACCTGTAAGCAACTTCGTTTGGACTGAGCCAGTTGCTTTGCTCTGGCCTTGGTCTTGGTTGCCAAGTATGGGTGGTGAGGTGAAATTCAGTAGGTAATAACTCAGTTTCGTGGGATGGAGAGGAGAAATAGGGAACGAAAGGAATGGTGTGGACACTGACTCTGTACATTGGAGAGTGGAGGAGAAGTGCTGGTGCTTCTTCAGTTTTTAATGTATTTTTGTGTATTGGGGAGTAAATGTAAGTTAATGATTTTGAAGAAATGAAAGCAAGGAATTTAATTAAAGAGGATTAATGTTAAAGATAAGTAACAGCCTACTAAAACGCACAACAGTTATTAAACACACTGAATTCTTTGCAGAAGTCAATCAAATTCATATTGGTACCAGAAACTGCCAATAACAACATTTTACAGATCACAATCAGTAGGAGTATTGACAAGCTGTCATACAAAATATACATAAAACCCACTCGGACCTCACGTACAATTGTTAACGTATCCAACCACCCAGAGACGCACTAATTATCAGAACTGCATTCAATGGTACACAGAGCAATTTCCAATCCAATGACCACAACAGATTTCAATGAAGGAATGGAAATAATAAGACAGTCACGGAAGAAAACAACAGCCCCTCTAACACAGTAGATACACCATTAAATAAACCAAGGAGAAACACTGCACAAGACAGAGAAAAAATACATTGCCCTCAACTATCTGAAAAATAGCACATAAAAAGAACGAATATTTTCAGAAAACCAGGTCTATTAGTAGCTTGTAGAACGAATAAAACACTGCAAGAACATATCAGCTAATAAAACCTAAAGGGAAAACATACCTTTTCTCCAAGTCAGAAGTTTATAAACTCAAATGGTAAGAACTAAACTGCAACGCCATATACATATAGGCCAAAAAAATGTCATTTCCACACTAAATACAAAGAACACAAAAAGGCGATTAGATACAATCGTCATTCAGCCTCCGGAGAACCTGCATACGACAACTGACACCATTCCCCAGACATCAACACAGACCTAAAAATTGTACATATCGAAAAGTCATTGAACAGTGAAGAAGCTATCGAAATTTACATCTAAAGCTAACTAAAGCAACCTCAATGATTAAACAAGCTGCTTACCTTGTTGTTTTCAATAACTGTCTAGGGCCCATTTAACTTCCCTTTCTGTCACATTCTCCTCTATGCCCGAACACAGCTCGGGTCAGCTAATACACCCGGCGCGTCCGAGTTTTCAGTTTAAACGAACGCCACTCGTTTATCGTGTAGCGTAGGGTTCCAGCACCTACTTCATTGAAAACTGCTTGTGTCGGCTGTAACGATATATGGGTCACTGTCAGTCACACCTTCGTGAGTAAAAGGAATGCCAGAATGTTGTCCAGTGATGATTTCGCGGATATTTTGATAAATTCTGAACCAGAAATGGAAGATAGTGATTCATAAGCAGAAAGTTATAATTTAAAATGTAATGCAGGTATATGTAGACTTCATAAAGCAGGTATTAACATCTCTTATTGACAGTACTGCAGCGGAACTAGTGAATATTTTACCGCAAATATATTTTCCCGCGAGGGCGACAATGAAGAACTTCCCATCTAAGATACCCAGCACAGGGAGGAATAAAAGGTCAGCTAGAGTGTGTGAGGTCTGTTCGGATGCTGGAAAGAACAACACCGTTCATAGGGTACAGAAAGTGAGCAGGGGGATGTGTGAGGTGTGTGTCGTTGATTTGTGTCTTCCAGAGAGCTTCGGAATTCCATTCCAGGCAGGATTGCTAGAACTGAAAACTAGCAACGGCACTGTACTGGAATTTTTCTGACCCTCTGGATGCCGATGATATATATTAACCACGTAGTATTCTTCATAGTGTCGTATTTCTCATTTGTGTTATCAGTCTTCCTATACAAGTTTCTTTTATTATTAAAAAGTATGATGTTTTCAAAAATTATTTTCAGAAGGTTACTAAATTTATTTTTGAAGACGGTATGACTCTTTGTAAAGAGGAAATATTGCTCATTAACATAAAAATATGCACATGGTCGTGATTAACTTCAAAATATTTCAGTAAAAATATGAATATAGCTAAAAAAGACTCAGTATTATCATACAAAGCACAACTAAAATGAGCAGAATAAAAAGTGCTGGAATATCTAGTTCTTGTTCTGAGATAACATTACCTTCAACATCAGGAGTATTTAGTTCTTTCCTATAAAAACCTTCTATACGACACAGGAAGTTTTTCAAAAATGTTTTTCAAAAATTCATAGTTTTTCATTGTGTCTGTGATATATGATGTCCAATTAGCAATAAATCAAATTTTAATTTAATAAATAACCTTACTTTATACTTTGGGTCAGTAGTGGTTAAGAGAAATATATTTTTAAAAATACTTGCGAGTGAATACTTGTAAAAATTTGCCAATATATGCACAAAGCTTAATGTTTTCAGTGCAACGCTTAAAAATTTACTTTCAATAGATTTTGAGAATTAGGAACATGAATTTGGCAAATGTAACATTCTAAAGATACGGTGTACCTCCTCCCCTTAAGGAAAGATGAGTCATTTAAAAAATTAAAACTAATTTGCATTACGGTCAATATGTCAGTATATTTGCAAGCACAAGAAGAATATATGATCCAAGTTTCATGTTCCTAATACTTAATACTTGTAGTTCTGGAGAAAAAGAAACATAAATTTAAAAAATAGTTTTTTTTAGATAAATTGATTCAAAGATGAAAGATTCCACAGTGCATTCCTCGTCTATATGCTGGATCACCTGGATTAAGTTATGCAAATTTACACACAGCAGTTGAAAGCAGTTGTAAGCTGGTTATGGAATTATCACTTCTTACAAAACTACCGTCACTTATATTACTAAGCACAGAAAGCTTCTTCCTTGAAATACAAGGACTTACAATAGAAATTTCTATCATGAAAGATCAAGGAGAAAGGACGCACCACTGAGCACTTCCCTAAGATAGGTTATAACTCTCAAGGGGTATAAAAATTTAAACATGAATATTTCTAAAAAAAGAAGTGTGATTTGATGACATCTGATGATGTTCTTTCAAGAATAAAATACGTCATTTATTTGCTTTGTAGGTGTTATAATTAGTATTCATTATTTATTTACATTTCACTGCTGGGTTATACCTCTGTGGGACAGTTGTACTTCTTGGTTGCGGAAAATGTTACCATTTGTTTTACGTCACGCCGGCACAGATAGGTCTTACAGTGACGATGGGATGGGAAAGGCGTAGGAGTGGGAAGGAAGCGGCCTGGTGTGAAAATAGGAAACCACGGGAAACCATCTTCAGGGCTGCCGACAGTGGGGTTCAAATGCACTATCTCCCGGATGCAACCTCACAGCTGCGCGCCCCTAACCGCACTGCTAAGTCGCCCGGTCGTCGCGGAAAAGATTTAACACTTGACTTTAACTCACTTACATCCCCTATCTTGGCTTGTAATACTATTTAAACAGAAGGAAGTCAAACCAGTAGAACATTTAATTGTATATCTTAGAAAGAGACTTATTTCACACCTGACACAAACTCTTGGTTTCAAAAATTGAAACGATTTACATTAAAGAAGGAATTACTTTTCTAATAGGGGGGATGTTGGGAGTGGTTTTCTAAAGTTCAGAAGTTCGTAATTCCCACAATACATGGCCAAACTCAATGTAATATATGCAGTAAAAAACACGAGTTCAGAGAAAGAATGCAATCATTTTTTTAGGCCTGACATTTAGGTTTTAGACAATATTTTATTTTATTCCAAGACGGTCTTAAACTTTGACCGGTACTGTAAATGTTACCTAAGTTATAGTCGCTTGTAATTCGGTCATGTAAAGCATGAACTCGGACACGATAAAAAATGGGCTCTGACATCACTTCATTGCAACTTGTTCATGAATATTTAATAAGTAAAACAAAGCCATGTTCCTACTGGTCATGAAGGCCCCTGGTGTAGTTACATAAAAGCTTCCATTGTCATTAACCTCGATACTAACAAGGGTTGCCTTTGCTGGCAGGACTTAGTGTTTACAGTGCACTATGTCTTCTGGTATGGGCTAGAGTAATTTTGTTACTTTCATTGATCTGTCTCTGTCCTATACTTGGCTTTGACAATATGAAAGTGACTGAGGTATGAGCGATGCTAGTAATGCCATTTCTTCTGCAGCCAGTCCCTGCTATGAATGGTGTAAAAATGTTGCTCATAGGGTCGGTTGGTGCATGCATTTCAGTGGGCTTGGCAGACTGATATGTAATAGCAACTTCTGGCTCGGTGAGGAAAGCAACGGGAAACTACCTCACTCCTCATTTCCCTAGTATGCTTCTTCAGTGATGCCTAGGCCATCTATGACAGCTGATGGTGGAGCTGTTGAGGATCCAACCAGCCTTAGGGTTGAAGACGAAACATACACATACACTAACAAGGGAATTGTTTGCGTTGGACCCGACCTTGTTCTATGAAACTTGGGTGAATGATCAATGAACGTATCCTAAATGTAACAGTAATTATCATTTTATCGTAAAGTAAACGGTATTGTTATAATTAAATGCTGAAGAACAGCTAGGCAGCTCAAAGCAGTTGGTTGATAGTGATGTTGAGTGACCTTGCATATGCACATGCATTGTAGAAATATTTCGACAGTTCTGTTTGGAAGTTACGCAAAACACCCTAGACTGAAAGTAATACTTGGACAAAGCGAGCAAAATTTAATTCTCAACAAACCTTTTTTACTAAAAAGTACAATGTGAATATATCAAAATATTAATATTGTAATACTTCTGTATCATTTATAATGGAGGTTAAAGTATATTTTGTATGAAGTTTCGGACATCCATACACCTACACAAGTCCAAACACCTTGACTGAATGATAAGCGTTGCGGCCTTCGGATCAGAGAGACTCGAGTTAGATTCCCGGCTGGGTGGGGAATATCTATTGCGTCTGATTAATTCTCCTGGCTCAGGGACTGGGTATTTGTGTTTATTCCAATATTCTCCTCTTCACATTCACACAACATACCACCCTAGCAACCACCACGGAAACACGCAATAGTAGATACATCCCTGTAGATAGGGTTAGCATCAGGAAGGGCACCTGGCCGAAAAACAGGGCTAAATCCACTTTTGCGACACAGCTCGCACGCGCGACTCCACAGCTGTGGGAAAAGCGGTGGAAGAATATAGGCCTACATAGACTTACTTGCTATTAATGCAACGTTCTATTAACATGAGCCGTGAACTGCCGGATTCCTGTTCAGATTCACTCAGGTTGTCATCCTGTGAACAGCGCATGTAGACTAAGAACGACAGATATTCAGTGATGTTCTGACGTCTTAATTGATCTTTCTGCCAAATTTAATTACAATCGATGCCTTCGATACACCACATTACATAGAATTATTATTTTTACGTCCCACTAATAAATTTTACGGTTTTCGGAGACGCCGAGGTGCCGGAATTTCGTCCCACGGGAGTTCTCTTACGTGCCAGTAAAACTACCGACATGGGGCTGACGTATTTGAGCACCTTCAAATACCACCGGACTGAGCCAGGATCGAACCTGCCAACTTGGGCTCAGAAAGCCAGCGCCTTAACCGTCTGGGCCACTCAGCTCGGCCCACATTACATTAGAATCTGCAGCATATATTACTATGTTTAGTAATGGAAATGTCATATTTCGTCAGCATGACTGTTTCCATTAAATTTATGTAGTTTCAATTGATCACGTCTGGTTGAAGGTGGCTGGTCCAACCCAGTCAGTTATTTTGCAGGTTGGAGAGAGTTATCGTCATCGTTAACCTTCAAATGTATGGTTTAGCTGACAGTAATTCACCTTAATTTTTGGTCCGATATATTTCTAAGTACTTGCTTTATAGACACTGTCCGGCTCCGTGGCTAAATGGATAGAGTGCTGGCCTTCGGTCACAAGGGTCCCGGATTCGATTCCCGGCAGGGTCGGGAATTTTAACCATCGTTGGTTAATTTTTCTGGCACGGAGACTGTGTGTATGTGTCGTCTTCATCATCATTTCATCCTAATTACGACGCGCAGGTCGCCTACGGGTGTCAAATCAAAAGATCAGCACCTGGCGCGCCGAACTTGTCCTCGGACACTCCCGGCACTAAAAGCCATACGCCATTTCATTTTTATAGACACTAAATGCTAACCTCGACACCGGTCTAAGTCCTGTTCAATGGCTGTCACTAGCACGCCGTCCTTTGGCCCAAAGTGAGGGGGTGTCAGGTTCGTTTACCGGCCAGATCGGGAATTTTAACTCTGGTTCGTTTATTCCTCTGGTTCGGGGACTGAGTGTGTGTTTCGTCTTCAACAATATACTTCATTCTAGTTTGGCCCCAATCATCATAGGTGCGTAGGTCACCCATAGGAGTCACCTCAAAAACCTGCAACTGGCTTCTCCACAGGCCATCCTCTAATAATTTAAATTAAAATGTCACCTTAAATTAAAAATCATACAATTAAAGGTTAAAACCTTCCGTCTTTGTCCCGGAAATTAGCCAGAGTCATGTGTCTCTCCAAAAGTGTATGACTTGCATATATATTTGTCGACTACCAAATTGGAGTGAGTAGTGAGTTGATCAATGGCTGTCCTTCTATACATAAAATAGCGGGTTCGATCTCAGATGAAGGCGATGGTGTTTGGTGGTGTTTAAACGCAATACACTGGCTTCCAGTACGTTCAAACACTCCTTTGAGGCGAATTTCCGGTATCAGGCGTCTCCAAAATTCTGTATGTAACTGAAGGTATTTTAAATATAGTCTTAACATTATTATTCCTGACGGAGGATCGAATTAATAACCTACTGAATGAACCGAACACTTCTTTACCACTTCGGCTAGGCAGCTCCCAATATGAACATATATGGCATAAATTTTAATAACGTGTGATAAAAATTAATTATTTTGTCGTTTTTTTGAACAATTCGCTTTACGACGCACCGACACAGGTAAATCTTACGGTTACAGTGGGATAGGAAAGGCCTAGGAGTTGGAAGAAAGTGGCCGTGGGCTTAATTAAGGTTCAGCCTCAGCATTTGTCTGGTGTGAAAATGGGAAACCACGGAAAATCTCTTCAGGGCTGCCGACAGTGCGGTTCGAACCCACTATCTCCTGGATGCCAGCTCACAGCTGCGCACCCCTAATCACACGGCCAACTCGCTCGTGAATTATTTTGTATCTTTCAGGCGGTCCGCCTCTGTGGTGTAGTGGTTAGCGTGATTAGCTGCCACCCCCGGAGGCCCGAGTTCGATTCCCGGCTCTGCCACGAAATTTCAAAAGTGGTATGAGGGCTGGAACGGGGTCCACTCAGCCTCGGGAGGTCAACTGAGTAGAGGTGGGTTCGATTCCCACCTCAGCCATCCTGGAAGTGGTTTTCCACGGTTTCCCACGGCGAATGCCGGGATGGTACCTAACATAAAGCCACGGCCGCTTCCTTCCCTCTTCCTTGCCTATCCCTTCCAATCTTCCCATCCCTCCACAAGGCCCCTGTTCAGCATGGCAGGTGAGGCCGCCTGGGCGAGGTACTGGTCATTCTCCCCAGTTGTATCCCCGACCAAGAGTCTGAAGCTCCAGGACACTGCCCTTGAGGCGGTAGAGGTGGGATCTCTTGCTGTGTCCGAGGGAAAAGCTGACCCTGGAGGGTAAACAGTTGATGATGATGATCTTTCAGGCGGATGAATTCCATTCTGAATATATTTCTTCCCACGGAAAATAAATTTTATGGTTAAAATTTAAGTTCCTACCATCCCACTCTGTCTTTCGAGGTAGTTATGATTACGACAACAGCAATCAAGTAAAATTACAAGCTTTTGTCTTCTGTGTTTGTACTCAGAGTGCAATTAAAATTGCCGAGAAGGAGTCAGAGAGCGTGTCTCCCTAATTAGTTCTCCTTGCTGTTTAATATGTGTGAAGGCACCATGGAATTGAATTCTTGAAGTATTTCGTTGTTGCCGTGAAGGCGGCTGAGCGATCAGTTTAATGTAGCGGAGGAATATATGAACACTCACAAAGTGTCTCCTTTGAGTGTCACGTTATGCAGAGGGCACTTGCTATGTGTTACCTGGTCACTACAGGTAGCAGTTTCTCCTCCCCACTTAACTTCCATCAGTCACACATGTGTGCTCACAAGGAGCAAGGAGGTGAATGCTGAACACGATCCAGGGTGTAGTCTGCTTCATAAGAGGCTTCATTAGCATGGCAACTGTCACAGCGCCTCTCACGTAGTAAGGAGACTACGCAGCACTGGAAGTCAAGTATGATCTCCATGACGTATAGCATGTTTGTCTTATCGGTGCATAGGAAAATTTTATGAAGATCTTCAAGCTACCTATCGCGATCTTTAATTATTTAGCTCTACGTCACCCGTCCAAACTGCAGTACATTTAGGTAAGATAACTTTGTGTTTTAAGTGGCAGTTTATCCTCTTAGGCCCGGTTTCACAGTATACGCTTAAGCCTTGGATCGGGCTTAAGCGGGAGCTTAAACTCTGGACGAGTTTCACAGTGGGGAGTGCAAGTGGTAAGCCTGTGACTGGCTTAAGCTGTATGAAACTGAGGTTTAAGCTAAGGATTCAGATCAGATGGTAGAGCGCTGGCCCTCTTATAGCCCAACTTAGCAGGTTCGATCCTGTCTCAGCCCTGTGGTGAAGGTGCTCAAATTCATAGTTAGTGGGACGTAAAACCAATAACATTAATAAATAACTTATATTTCTGAATATATTTCGAGGCTCAAGAGACAAAAATGTCGGTCGGTCACTTGCTTTCTTGGCTTACGCTGCGTGAACCATCAACGATAGACCCCAAGTGTAAGTGTACGAATTGTAGAGCACAGAAACCTCTACCAAAAAGTCCGCGATGGTATATACCTATTTCCAACCGTTTGCCCTCTAGAAACGATGTATAACCTACAAGTCAATCAATCATAGGCTACGGATGTAAACAAAGATGAGAATTGAATCACTGCGCATGCGCAAGCATTACCAACTTCGGAGATGTTCAGCTTATTAAAGCTGCACATGGTCCCCCTACTGTGAAACTCGTAGTGTTTAAGCCAAAGAGTAAGCCTTGCTTAAGCGGCGTGCGTGGCTTACTAAAGCTTCGGCTTAAACTCAAACTGTGAAACCGGGCCTTATACGAGTCCGGGGTCCACACCGTGACTAGTGTATTACTTAACTCACATACACATCTGTATGTTAGGTCATCAGCCCAGAGGCTGGTTGGATCCTCAAATAGCATCACCAAAGGCTATGCAGTTATAGGGAAACCACAAAAACCAATGGCAGTACCGAAATGAGGCGTACTAGGCAAGATGAGGAGTGAAGTAGTTTGCCATTGCTTTCCTCACTGGGCCAGACAGTGCTATTGTAGCACAACTAACCTTTCATGACACTCAGACACACTGGTTGTGCTCTGAATGTCATTAATCAGCAGCACCCATACCCCAGCAGCTTCCATATTGCCACAGCCATGGATGAGACTGGGACTTCAGTGGAAGCTACACTTTGCTCTGGCCTATGCCAAGAGATGGATGCAAAAGTACTGTAACAATCAAGAAATGACAGCAGGCAGCCCGTACACATATGCAGGGTTATTCATACGGAATAGTACAGAGGGAGGGGAAAAAGGTAGACAATCCACAAGGGATAGCTGCCTTAGAACAAGGGGTACCGTACGGTAACAGCAACAAATTGATAGTAATTTTCACACTACTTATCTTCGGATAAAACGAGGTTATATACTATTTAATTCTGAAATTCCCTGTTGTACAGCTAACCCCAATCAGGAAAGCTTTATTTTTCTTCACATATACCGGTACAGTATAAATGGTGATTTACCGTTGACAATGAACTGCTTTCCTTCGCACCGAGACAGTTAGGTCTTACGGCGACGATGGGACAGGAAAGGGCTAGAAGTGGGAAGGAAGCAGCCGTGGCTTTATTTAAGGTACATCCCGAGCATTTGCCTGGTGTAAAAATGGGAAACCACGGAAAACCATCTTCAGGGCTGCCGACAGTGGGGATCGAACCGATTATCTCCCGAATACTGGATACTGGCCGCACATAAGCGACTGCAGCTATCGAGCTCGGTATATGTGTCAAATGGATAAAAATAATTGTGTTCGTTACAGAGTAATGTGACTAAAGCTTTTTGCCTCTGTTTTGAGAATGGTGTACACGTAAACTGAGATATGAAGAGACTGCAAAGTAAACAGAGCTTTTTATTGCACTTAAAAAGTTCACAAACATAAGGTGGTAATACGTTGAAAGAATACTGTTAGGCAGTATAGTGTGATACTGAATACCGGTACTGAAAATGTTGAACCTGTATATATTTAAAAAATTCGCTTGTCAGTGTACATGCACTTTCCTGATGAATTTTCTGAAAATTGCGTGGCTATTGAGGGATAACTTTTGAAGATGTGTAATATGGACAATATTTATTTCTGATAATGTTACGAAATTCGGGGATTAGAATATACAAATTTACTTTTTTTGACCATAAAGATGAATAACATGTAATTCTCAAAGTCTTCAACAGCGCTGTATGGAAAACTCTTTCGTTCCTCTTGCATTTTCTAGGGAGACTGGGTTGTAATAAACTCAGAACCAGAAAAAGATTCTACCGCCAATAGTACTCTAAGACCAGAAGTTGTACCATTATGAAAATACCAAATCAACGATAGGCATGTCCGCGAGGATAGGGAGGAGGGGAGATCGCGCGTTCGGAAGTCACGTGACAGTGACGTTATAAGTGCGTGCGATTTGAAAAGTGGTCGTGGCTGTGTGTGAGCTGCTGGGCCACGTGGAGGCATTTGATGCGCTCTGGTGTATGATTGTAAAATCTATGTAGCTACGGATGTGCCACCCTGACAAGGGGATTGCCAACTTTACAGATTTTGGCGTGGGCAATTTGAAAAGTAGTATTGATGGTTATGCGTGCAGGCTTTTACAGGCTCGTGTTCGACCCAGGGCTTAACCTAAGGAAGATGGCAGACATTTGCCAATCTGACAGAGGGATAGCCAAACTTACAGACCCAAATTCGATGCTTATAGGACTGTAGACTTACCTTAACTGACTTACTGAGCAAGA
The DNA here is from genome assembly GCF_040414725.1 of Anabrus simplex. Lineage (NCBI taxonomy): Eukaryota > Metazoa > Arthropoda > Insecta > Orthoptera > Tettigoniidae > Anabrus > Anabrus simplex. The sequence goes on along the minus strand of NC_090266.1, from coordinate 388,815,237 downwards.
GGGCTAACTGACTTACTGAGCAAGAGGGCTGCTACACGGGAGAAACGGTGACAGTTCTGGCAACTTCTTCTTAACCGGCTGCCTTCCCTACACTAGCTTATAGGTTTGGGCTACTAGGCAGGTTGGCTGCTATACATTACCTGTATGGAAGGTTTCATGCTCCCTTATAAACATTCTTTTATGTTAATTTTATTAGAAGCTTTGCTACATCGTGGATATCAGCTCTATGCACTTATAAGTATGTAGAATTTGTTTGATAAACAGAATTACTTAGTAGAATGTTGAATGGAAAGTTTAATACGTACACATTGCTTATATGAAAAAAAATGAAAGGCAAAGTTAGGGACTCAGAGCCGAGCACCAAGATGGTGAATATACCTAGTTTGTATGGGACTAGGTAGGTGGTGTAAGGTGTAATGCATATGCATTGCTTATGGAGAAATAACTTGAAGGGCAACTTCAGGGCATCGGAGCTGAGCTCATTGACGGCGACTATACATGGTTCGTATAGGACTTGCGAGGTGATGAAAGATTGAATACGTATGCATTGATTATACTCGTATACGAGTAGGAATGGAAAACGATCGGAAAGACTCAGAGCTGAGCTTGGAATTCAGAACAAGATGATGACTATACATGTATTCTTTGTATTATTTTTCGGGATGTAGTGTAAAGCTAATGCGTATACATTACTGTTATCAGTAGCTCACTTTGAAGATCTAACTTAGGAGAGGCTCACAACCTGTTATTTCGAGTTCGACACCCTAGGCTAACATCGTAGGACATTGTTAGGGCATTATAAGTCCTGTTTTGTGACGGCTTCTGTACATTATATACTGAGGATCACAAGGCGGAGAAAGTACAAAAAGACGCGACGGGGGAGGAGGCTGGGCTTCCTTTAGGACTTGTTTTGTACCTTTCGCGGCATTATCAGTCCTTCATGGGTATTATATGACGTTGTATGGGCGCTACGGACATTTCTTAAGCGCTCGTGGGGTAGGGAGGAAGTACATGGTGTGATAAAGAGCGGAAACGCTGTGTGAAGGTGTAGAGCAGGTAAAACGAAACATTTGCTCGACGCGACGAAGCTTTCTTAACATTCAAAGTCATTTTTGCCCCAAAACTTTGAAAAGAAACAACTTAGGGTGAGTTCACGTATATTATTGGTTGGAAGATAATTTTTTGACACATTTTGAGCTAAAATCAGTTTTCTGCAACGACCGATTGAGGAAATATTCAATTTGTACTTTAAGGGTTGTTTTCACTCAATTTTTTTACTGCAAAGGCCATTTAAAGTATCACTCGAAGCTTTTTAACACTGAAAGTCATTTTTACTCCAAAACTTAGAAATAAACGGTTTGAAGTGACTTGATATATATGACCGATTAGAGGATAATTTAAGATACATTTTAAGCTAAAAATCAGCAAAAATCAAAATGATTGGAATGATATTGAATTTTTAATTTAAAGGTTGTTTTTACCCCTAACCTATGTTTTACTCTAAACATCATTTAAAGTATCTTCCGAAACATTTTTCACATTCGAATTTATTTTTACTTTAAAACTTTGAAAAGAGACAGTTTGGGGTGAGTTGACAATTATTACCGGAATGAAGATAATTCTTGAAACGTTTAAGCTTAAAATCTGTGTCCTACAACGAACATTTAAGAGATATTGAATTTTCATAAATTAAGAGTTGTTTTCACCCTTAAAATACTTTTTACTCTAAAAGTCATTTTAAAAACCTTTCAATACTTTTTCAACATGAGAAGTCTCTTTACCCTAGAACATTGAAAAGAAACAGTTACGGGGGGGGGGGTTGAGTTAATACATCACTTGTTAAAGGATATTTCTTGACAAAGTGTGGCTAAAATTTAGTTTTCTGCGACTAACTGATTAGGAGATATTGAAGTTATAATTTAAGGGATGTTTTAACCCTCAGCCTAATTTTCAAACTAAAATTTATTTAAAGTATCACCCGAAGATTTTCAACATTAGACTTCAGCCATCTTCAAAGTGGTTTTCTCCAGTTTCCTACTTCTTCTCCAGGTAAATGCTGGACTAGTACCTAACATATGACTACAGATGCGTCCTTCTATCTTCCTTGCCTATCCCTTCCAAGACTCTTGGTGAGCATAGCAAGTGAGGCTGCTCGGGTAAGGTACTGGTTTACCTACCTAGTCGTATCCCTGACGAAATGTTTCACGCTATAGGACACTGACTTTAAAGCGATAGCTTTGGACTCTTTTCCTGAGTCTGAGGGGGGAACAAACCAACCTTGAAGAGTAAACAGATTATATAATAAGAATGAAATATCCCAATCCGACAGAGAATCCACCCTTGGTAGTATAAATGAAATGGCGTATGGATTTTAGTGTCGAGAGATCCCAGGACGGGTTCGGCTTGCCAGGTGCAGATATTTTCATTTGACTCCCGTAGGCGACCTGAGCGTCGTGATGAGGATGAAATGATGATTAATACAACACATATACCTAGCCCCCGTGCCAGAGAAATTAACCAATGATGTTTAAAATTCCCGACCCTGCAGGGAATCGAACCCGGGACACCTGTGACCGAAGGCCAGCACGCTAACCATTTAGCCATGTGGAGGGACACCCTTGATAATAATAGTTACGGAGTTATCCGTGGTAGGCGGAGGTGAAAGAAGGTGCGGGCTGGAATAGGTCTCAACTACAAAATTAAAGTTAATTTAAAACTTTAACAAAGGTTATATTTTCTTTTCAAAGCCAACGAAGAACAGAGTATAACAGATACCAAGTAGCAGATCAACAAATTAACAAATTACAGTTCCTTACAAGATTTGGGCTTCGAGCCCCAAGATTAATTTCTGAGCTCTCAGCTCACAACCACAATTGCTAAAGGGCAGAAAACCCCTAAATGCATGGAGCCCTTGCTCCCAACTTTTGACTCAAGCCTCCCAGAGGCACCTTTCACACACAAGAAAGAGCAGACCCGCTCTCAAAGTCTTCAAGCCTATTTAAGAGGCCATAAACTGACTTTACATTAACTGCCCTTAAGGCACACATATAATGGCACGGGGGTACCTCGTACCCAATCTACTGGACCTTCGCAAGAAGAAAACAAAATATCAGGTTAAGTTACTGGCCCAAAGTACAGAAGGGATTGGAGGCTTGAACTTGCACTCCTAAATACACTTTTAAAACCTAAGTGGCTCTAGGCCGAAACACAGGGGCTAATCCCAAGCTAAGGAGGTGACCCGCATGAGAAAACGTTAATATATTAAGGAAGAGAAGAAACGGTTATGAAAACGTAGTCACCTCAATTTCAAAATGAAGGCGAGTTCGAGAGGGTAAAGCACTCTCTATCCCCGCTTTACAGTAAAAGAGATTTGTAGATTTTACATAGACAGAAAAGGAATTTACATTTTAAAAAGGTAGGTTACATACTAAAGGTTTCAAACCTTCCCCGAGAGTTAAACTGCTGAGCTAGCAAGAAATGAAGATGTTAAAAGGCCATTACCTTGTTGAAGAGCTGCTGCTTGAAGAAAGAGGCGCTTCCCGCCGCCTGCTACATATCCACACACTGAGTTAGATGTTATAATAGTGGCCCCGAGACAAGAAAAACAGCAGTTTTATACCCTCGTGGAAAATTCGAGGCCTTTCAGGAATGAGTAGACACACCCTCTCACTTTTATTGGATAGCTTAGAGCAACATATCCATATCGAAGAAGAAAGCAATGATTGGAGGAAAATTAATTACAGAAATTAGTGATTGGTTAAATTCAAAACAGGCGGAAAGAAAGGATCAATGTTGCCAACCCACAAACCACAGAACAAAATTTAGTAAAAACAAAACTTAGGAATACAAAATTTCTTCAAGAAGGTACATTCCTTTACACCAGAGTGCATAATCACAGTTTTTTGTAGAGACATCTGGTAGAGAACGTCCACACTTCTTGATCAATGACCAACAAAAGCACATCAAAATTCACACAGAGCCATCTTCGGAGAAACCGTTGAGTTAATACAGTTTTTTAAAGTTCAGGCTTTCTCCTGTAGAGGAGTTTCAATTGGCGCAATATTTGAACAAGCGGCGTGGAGGTGTACCACCCGGTACAATAATAATAATAATAATAATAATAATAATAATAATAATAATAATAATAATAATAATAATAATAATAATAATAATAATAATAATAATAATAATAATAATAATAATAATAATAATAATACGTTTTAACAATAATATTAGATTTACGTCTTACATGCCAACGGCCGTAGCCGTGTTGTAACACCGGATCCCGTGAGATCTCCGAAGTTAAGCAACATTGGGCGTGGTCAGTAGTTGGATGGGTTCCCACGCGCTGTTGGTAGGGGGTAAGCGAATGGAGGAGCGGAAACGAACTGGCCACCCTACCGCACGTAAACTCCGGCTCAGGAACACCTCTGCGGAGGTGCGGACCTGCCTTCGAGCAGAACAACCCTTACTTCTTACATAATAACTTATACAGTTTTTGTTGACACTAATAAGTTCATGTTCGATCCCTGAAAGAATAATAATTCTATGGTTTGGCTTCATTTTGCTAGTGGCTTTAGGTCGCACCGCCACAGATAGGTATTATGGCGACGATGGGATAGGAAAGGCCTAGGAGTTGGAAGGAAGCGGCCGTGGCCGTAATTAATGTACAGCCCCAGCATTTGCCTGGTGTGAAAATGGGAAACCACGGAAAATCATCTTCAGGGCTGCCGACAGTGGGATTCGAACCCACTATCTCCCGGATGCAAGCTCACAGCCGCGCGACCCTAACCGCACGGCCCGGCTGTATGGTTTGAACATCCATGTTCAAGCATTTCAATCTGGTGTCATTTATGCTGCCTGCATCTCAGTTTCGATGTTATATTTTACTACACATCAAAGCCACACACACAAACAATCCTTCCGTAGGTTTGAACCTGCAAACTTAGGAATCTAGATCCTGATACTCTAATATCGACTCCTAGAGAAAGAATAATCACATGGTCTGAACTACATAGGCTGCCTACTCACAAATTTTGACAATTATACCACACACACATAGTGGGTTTGAACCTTATTTCAGGCCACGGCCGCTTCCTTTTCACTCCTAGTCCTTTAATATCCCATCGTCGCCATAAGACTTATCTGTGTTGGCGCGACGTAAACCAACTTGTTGTAAAAAAAAATGAAACCGTAAGCTACTAGTAACACCCCAGAGTTTGAAAATGTAAGTGGATAAGACTCAAACGGCAAGCAATGAGCTCCTTACGACCCGAAGAAGACCAATTGCTCTATAGTGGGTCTCTACCATCAAACAGAGTATGGAGTTTGATGTGGTATTTGGCTCTCACTCGCACTCGTATATCCTGCAGTTAGTTTCGTCCCTTTCTAACCCGGCGATGTTGACTAGTTTGCGTTAATCCAAAGCGGTAAAAATCTAATAAAATGATTGCGTAGTCTCATAGAGACTTTTCTGCTCTTTCTGATGATGCCAATTGTGAAGACCTACATAATTAATACATATCGTTTTTCACAATTACGTTATTTTGGCGCGGATCAATTTTTTTCAGATAAATAACTTATCACACGGTAGATAAAAAGCCAATGATCAAGACAGATAACTTTTTATTTGGATTGCCAGATGTTGATATATGATACACTCTTTCTTTGGTGAAAACATTTTACGTGAGAAGGAAGATATATATATATATATAGTTTTTTTTACATACAACTTGAAAATTCTCAGATAGTATAACAGAAAAGACTAGCCTATGTTATTGTTGACTGTACGTCGATGACTAAGCGTGAAGAAATGTTTATAAATGTCTGTAATTGTTTTTAAATCAAACCAGAGCTCGGTATCACACATCATTCATAAGTTATCGCATTTCTGCCCAGCACTGAAATTCGCAGTCATGATTCAATTTAACGTTTTGCTTACCTCGGTTGTTTCTTATCTTTCCTTCCCACTGGAAAGGGAGAGGTTAAGTACATCATTAGAGCTATGTTTCATAACATTTGTTGTGGTGTTACATTCAACTGTGAAGTGCAGTGGGTCTTGTGTTCTTTATAAACTGTTCGAATTTCATATTCATTATTACTTCAATATATTGATTATTATGAATACGGAAACTAGAAAGCGCAGTATTGGGAAACTGCGAGTAAGCAACGAATTATTGTATTGAATGCATTTAATCTTATCTTAAAGGAAATGAAAGTTACCAGGTAGTTTAACAGACAGCAAAAGGTGTCGGGTGTTCAAAGAGTGTAATACTACATAATAATTATGTAGAATAGGAATGCCATCACAAAAAACCAAAGAGCGAAAAAGCAAAAATAAAACATGAATTAAGTATTATGGAATAGTACAAAGCGCAGTCCGTCACGTCGTTCATTCTTTCTTCTTTAAGCACCTATCACTAACATGAAATATTTTAAACAGGGTAAATAGTGATGATACTCTACCAATTTTTTCGAGTTCCTTGAATGGATTTTTCATGATATAGGGTATGAATATGTAAGAAGGGTCAACAAATGTGCCCTTCTTGAAGTGGACGATGTAATCGGATGGCATCGTAAGTATATCAAGGACTTCAAACATTTGAGAATGGTGTGAAAATTATTGTTTTTACAGACGAGTCTTGGGTAAACACACGCCACACAGTGGCAAAAGAATGGAGAGACACCAAAATTAAAAGTGCAAGTCAGGCAGCAACTGAGGGTGCTAGCAAAGTTCTTAGATCACTAGGGCTCGTGGATGAAGGATTGCCTTGGTTCATGCCGGTAATGAAAAAGAGTTCGTTAATGGTACAGAGTTAACATTTCTCTGTCACGCATACAATAAAATGACAGGTGAAATGCATGAAAAATGGTTCATCGAGCAATTGATACTCAATGTTTCCGAAGAATTTGTCCTAGTAATAGACAAAGCAAGCTATCACAGTCGGGAAAATGAACTTCTACCCACAACTTCATGGAGAAAAAACTGAATTATAGACCGGTTCACTCGAAAGGGGATGCCTTTTCGAAGTGATATATTGAAGCGGTAGCTTCTTTTTATTTTTACAGATATGATAAAAATTCATCATTGACAAGATAGATAATTCCGCAGGAAAAAATGTTCTTCTCTTACCATCTTACCTGTGCGAACTTAATCCTATCGAAATGCTATGCTCGCAAGTGAAGGACATACAAAGTGAACAACGTCTCATTCAGAAAAGAAGAAATGAGGAATTTAATTTCATCTGCATACTAAAACGTGACAATACAAAATTGGGCAAGCTATGTGGACCACACAAAAAATTGGCTCTGATGTCTGAAAGGCAGAAGAAATTCATGATGACGAGGAACAGTTTTTGGTAAACCTTCTTCTTCGTCTTCTTCTTCCCCTTCCGATGCATCCCTAACTGGTTCCGGTTAGGTTGAAACTGGACCACCCAGGGACGCGGATGAATTCATGGAAGGAATAACGCTACTCCCTCAGGATAGTGGACAGGTCTAATGGTACGTAATGCATTTGACCTATTACTTTCCTAATATAATTACATTTTTGAACTTTTCTGACAATGTTTGGGCCGCCTGAGGACTACCGTGCTTGTGAATTCGCTGCGTTGTTATTGTTGTTGTTGTTGTGAACATTTATGTTTTTAATTTTATTATAACATATTATTAGCATAAAGAAAACTAGATTTAAATTTAGTAATTTTTTTATTATACAGTAAACTTAATGTCTGCATTGAAATCGCTCTCTGAACTTTGCTTATAATACCTACATAATTGTACCCTCATTCCATTTGTACATGAGGTATATATATATGCAACAAGCAAATATATTGGATATTTCGAGGTTTTTCACTGAAAATAGCCTGAACAAGAGTTCTTTTTACATCATGTGAATGGCCTTTCACATCTTTGTATGTGCAGGAGACCTGGCATCAGTGTACCCGATGTAATGTGTACCTTGAAGGTAAAAACGTGCTCTAGAAGAGTAGCTGCCCACACGCTTTTCCTCTTCATATCATTCTCTGGAGTGATCGCGCACCTCTCCTTGAATATTATCCAACTGCGTCGTTCCGTTGAGCTGGATAACAACACTTGACAAAGTGGAACACCATTTCACTGCGATGATTTTTAAACTACGTTATGACATACTGTATATCATCCATCAATGATCTGCATTTAGGGCTCTCGCCCAGGTGGTAGATTCCCTATCAGTTGTTTACCTATAACTTTTTGAAATACATTCAAAGGAATTGGAAATTTATCGAACATTTCCCTTGATAATTTAAACCCATCACTTACTCCTCGCACTGTAAATTAATATTTGCGCGAGAGTGGCCTCTTAAATTCCAACATTATCTTCATAATTATTATTATGTTTCCTGCTCTTAAAAGTTTCACTGAAGCTTATCCTTCTACGTACGTCATTACATGCCAACTCTCTACTGACAACGCGAAACATACCAAATAGTCGAGCACCTTGTCTGCTTCCTCATATGTCTTCTCAGACCAAAGTTGGCAACATTTTCGTAACGCTACTCCTTTGACTAAAATCACCCAGAACAAATCGTGATGCTTTCCTTTGACGATTTCCAGTTCTCGTATCAAGTAATCCTTGTGAGGGTCCAATACACCGGAGCCTTATTCTAACTGCGGTCCTACCAGAGACTTATACGCCTTCTCCTCCACATCCTTACTATAAGCCCTTAATACTGTCATAACCATGTGCAGAGATCTGTAACCTTTCTTAGCAACCTCGTTAATATGATCACCCTAATGAAGATCATGCCTTATATTAACACCTAGGTACTTACAGTGTTCCCCTTGAGATACTATCACCCAATCAGTACAATAATTAAAACTGAGACGAATTTTCCTCCTGGTGGAACATACAACTTGAATTTTCATCCCGTTTATATCCATAACATTGTCTTCTGTCCATCTCACTAAATTGTTTGAGTCCCCCTTCAGTCGCTCACAATCCCGCAACTCATTTACTACTCTATACTCGGCAAACAGTTTAATCTGCGATTCCATATCTTTACATATGATGTATATATATATATAAGAAAACACAAAAGTCCAACAGTACTGCACTGCGGGACCCCCCTCTCAATCATAACAGGATCAGGTAACGCTTCACCTACTACAATTGTCTGAGTTCTATTTTCTAGAAATGTAGCCACTCATTCAACCAAAATTTTGTCTATTTCGATAGCCGGCATGTTCGTCAGTAATCTCCCATGGTCTACCCTATCAAAATCATTGGATAAGCCAATAGTGATACAGTCCATTTAACTTCAGAATATAAAATATCTACTGTACCTTGCTGGAATCCTACTGGTAGAGCTTCACTGGAAAATCTTTCCTAAAACATAAGGGCCTTCTATGAAAAAAGATAATCGGAAAGAAGGCTTTCCCAAACCTCACAAACAACACATGTCAAGCTGACTGGCGTGTAATTATCCGCTTTACGTTTGTCACACTTTCCCTTGTACACTGGGGCAACTATTCCGACTCTCTATTCATTTGGTATCGCTCCTTCATGCAAAGAGTAATCAATTAAGTACTTTAGACATGACACTGTGTCGCAGTCCGTAGCCTTTAATATATCCCCAAAAATCTTACCAGTCCCAGGTGCCTTTCTAGCTTTCAGATTTTGTAGCTTTTTATTAATGTATTTTTGATAATAGGTACATTTCAGTATTTCGCCAGTATTAGTCGGCTCCTCTATCAGGACATTACCTTTATATGCAGCTACCTTTATATATTACTGACGGAATTAAGTCTTCTGTAATACCTCGCATATACACTCCCCTTTTTCATTAATGATCCTTAGAATTACCTTCCTGGAACCTGTTTTTGCCTTAAATTATATATACATAACGACTGGAGTATGAGAGGACTACGAAGCCCAGGTTACACGGCTCCATCCGTATTCAAGACATTTAGCCAGTCCATACTCCACATTATCGTGTTAAGTCGTCAGCCCTGAGACTGACTGGATACTCAAATGGCACCCTCGAATGTTATGCGGTTGTATGTAAACCAAAGAAACCGATGGTGACGGCATAATGAGATGTGCTATTCGTGCTATGGATGACATTATTTAGCATCACCTATAATCCAGCAGCACTCTTTGTCTCACTGTCATAAGAGACGCTGGAACTTACATTTTGTTTTGGTCTGTGACATGCGCAATGGATCTCTCTGTTGCGTTACTATTGTATGTACCAGTTCAATTTCATAAGTAATAGTATAGAGTGATTGAAATATGTTGCCTGTTCTCATATTTTACGATGTATTTCTGACAAACCAACGTTACCTTACAAGACACTACTAACCTGCTGAACATAAACTTAGAATTTATAAAGTTTTAACATTAAAACTCGCAAAATGTCGCCACCGTTAATTTCATTACGATAGTTTCGTGACTAATATTACAAAGGTCTATTATTTAGTGTAGTTATGTTTATGGAGAGTTTCGTGATAGTTACCAATTTTGTTCACGAGACCACTTTTAATGCTCCGATTATCCTCTCCGTCTAGATAAGAAGATCCTGAATACCCACTACTACTACTACTACTACTACTACTACTACTACTACTACTACTACTACCGAGCTCGATAGCTGCAGTCGCTGAAGTGTGGCCAGTATCCGGGAGATAGTGGGTTCGAACCCTACTGTTGGCAGCTCTAAATTATTCCGCAGTTTTCCATTTTCACACCAGGCTGAACCTTAATTAAGGCCACGGCCGCTTCCTTTCCACTCCTAGCCCTTTCCTATCCCATCGTCGCAGTAAGACCTATCTATGTCAGTGCGACGTAAAACAACTTAAAGACTACTACTACTTCCTAGCCTTATACCAAGTACTTGGGGTCGCCTGTGTGTGTCGATAAAGTCCAGTTTTATGGCCGGATGTCACTCCCGACGCCAACCCTACATGAAGAGATGCATTCACTGTTGTGTGCATGTATGGTGGATGATCTGCTATGAGTAAATGAAGATGAGTATTAAGATCAGCATATACACCCAGTCCCAAATATAGATGCATTAACCAGACGTGGTCAAAATCTCACAACGGACCGAGAAGCGAAACCCAGGACACTCTGAATCGAAGACCACTACGGTGACTCTACATCCGAGGAGCTGGACAACGTATATCCAGTATCCCTTTCATGAAATTATATCCTATAACGTTAATTTATATTTTATTTTGTTGATAGCTTATGAATGCATGCATTTATTTGGACGGATTCCCGGACACTTTTCTCAATTCTTCTTACCAAAGTTAATCCTCCCAGTACCAGTTTACCCAAAATTTGCTTCCCTCGTGTCTTATTTCCAAGGCAATTTTTCCCAATTGTTAATTTTCTCAATGTACATTTACCAACGAAATATTTGTCCAACATAATTTCAGGAATCAAATATGATTTATTCCAAGTTTATGGAAAAAACAGTAAGATTTCGAGCAACGTACATCATAGGGAGAAAATATTTCCCAGTGTTCTTAGGCAATTGGATATCCTGTGCTCTTCTTTGTGTGTAGAGTAGGTGGAAGTTACCGATCTTATCTTATTCTTCCTTGCATTCTATTTACGTTTAGGCTTTGCTTTCTTTTCTTGGCCAAGCGACAGTTGCAATATGGCCGTTTCTAGGTCCCTTCATTCCTTCTAGAATTCTAACAGAATTGAGTAATGTATAGTGAGAGGTGGTGTTCCCATACGACTGTCTAGAAATGGTTATGCCACCCCTCACTTCTGTTGGTGGTACGGTGTTCATCGAGTGACGTAGATCAGTAGGTATTCCACCTATCTGGGGAAAATCATGGTAGCACTGGCTGGCTTCTTCCCCGGCCTAGCTGTCCTATGTTGTACATTTTACGAAAATACTCTGCTATTTAGGTTAATTTTTGTAAAATGTGGCAATAGACTGAAGACATTTCAGTTGTATATCTCTAACTTGAACAAAGGCGAGAGACAGAAGCACGTGCACTGCCTCTTTTACGATTTTTTTATTTGGAACATTGCATTGCCTTTGCAAACCAAAACGTTGGATTTTGCACTACATTCACTAACATAGATGGAAAAAGCAAAACGGATGATTTTGTTTAGAGAAGGTCCTCAACGCAGCGTTAATTATAGCAACTTCATAGTCGGATATTGCTTTTGGCGGTGGTAGCTGTAGCTGCTCTGCTTTGTCGTTGATTTCCTGCAGCGCATGGACGTAGACATTTTCAGTGTGCATTCTGATCATTGTCGGGTGTCGCGACGATCCATCATATTATGTAATTTGCGTGGTGTGGCGAGCACTTGAACGTAACATTATCATACCACGTCTATGAAATTTATTCTTGGGCCAAAAACAATAAATCTGCGGGGCCGCCCTTCTTCATCTGTTCCTTGCACATCTTCCTGGTCATAATTATCGTAAATAAGGAACTGATCTCCATTCAATGTCTATAATGTACTAGGATACCTTGCAATTCGTCAATAAATGTTGGACCTATCAACTCATTTCTCATGCGTTCCCGCTTTACAATTTTTTTCTTAATTTGCTCGCTCCTAGATGTGACTTAAAGCACCAGATGAAACTGCAGGGAGTCCACCGCGCAATAGCCGGAAAATGGTAATTTTTCGATGATCGGATGTTTTTCTTTTCATTCTGTTAACAACCATCTCGGCATGAATGTTTACCTGATTTGATGCATTTGAATGCTTTTATTCCTTCAGAAAGTTGGTGGTAGCCCTAATGCTTCTCGTAATTGCGGTAGCTTTACACTGCGGTTTATTTCTTAATACTCAGTATTATTTTTCCTCTTTTTGTATTCCTGCGTTTATACATGCAGCCATTGAGAGCAAGTTCTTTTCCAGCTCTGTCACATGTTGTGATGTCAGGCTCGTTAGACAATACACAATAGCCTAATTTGGTACTGAAAGAGAATATTGCTCTAAAAATAGATATCACAATCAAGAAACCACTTTGCGTCCATAGTTACTATTGTGCCTGTAGCTCTGAGTAGTAAGTTAGGATACTTGAGAAAGCTACACATCGGGAAGAAATGTGGTGGTAGTAGGGAGAAGTGTCCTCGGTAGAAACGTTCGTTGCATATAAATGGCTTTCTTGAAAATTATGTCGGGAAAAATAATTGATAAAAATGTCCAGATATGAAATGCGTGCTATTCCTTCGATGGATAAAAATTGGTTTAAGCATTCTTTTAAATAATGCCAATATTTCCAACACACCAGCGTGTCACATTCAGAATATCTGACTTAGCAAATCAGTAGTATCGATTGTCCAATCATTGCAAGTTCGCTGGTTCTATCCCGGCTGAAGTAGTCGATTTTTGAATGGCTGTCACATATCATCACTCTCCAGGTCATTTTGGCATGTTAGCTTGTAGAAATTCTAAGGTGGCGCACTCAGTACTACCCGACAATATTAAATTATCACAGCTATAGAAACTGTCTTTCTTCTTCTTCCGTCACAGTTCGCACATGCTAGTGGGGTCGCAAGTGCTCTAATTAATCTTCTCAATAGCCTAGGCACTAGAGCTATCTTTTTCGCAACGTAACCAACATGTTCTACCCAGCTTAAATGTTTATCTATTATTAGACCCAAATATTTAATGTGATCTATCTCACCTATTTCTGTGTTATTAATATATATAATTATTGATTTAAGCCCACTAAGGAGCGCTGATGACTAGTTCTTCCTCGATGCTCTTCTTCGTTCCCAATATCTATTTTTAATATATATACATTTGAATTATTAATATTTCTATACTCGGCTTAGTTATTATCATATATTTAGTTTTATTGACGTTCATAGTTAATTTATTGATACTGGTCTAGTTGTGTATTGCGATTATGTCTTCTTGCATATTATTGATCACCGAGTCAACTTTGTCACCAGTGTGGAATACATTTGTATCATCAGCGTAAAGCATAGTTTTACCTTTTAAATTTAGAATGTTTATATAATTTATGTATATCAAAAACAATGTAGGGCCCAAGACAGACCCTTGTGGAAACCTTCAATTCACCCCTTTTTCCGTGCTTTGATAAACATTGAAGAAACAAATTGCTTTCTTCCACTAAGGTAGCTGCGGAACCACTCTAATGCAACCCCAAGGATTCCAGCATTTTCTAATTTAGATAAGAGAATTTCGTGATTTGCCGTGTCGAAAGCTTTAGCGAAATCAATAAATAATCCGGCCGCAATCTGGTTACTGTCAACGCTTTCCTGAGCATCGAAACAAGATCAGAAACTGCAAGGTCTGTACTGGAATTGTCCCTGAAACCATACTGTGCTCAATAAAATAACCTGTTAATTTGATGATAAGCGATTGCTCTTACCTTTAAAATGCTTTCCAATATTTTGGAAATGATGGGTTTTATGGATATAGGTCTATACTCCCCGGCGTTACTTGTGTTCCCTCCTTTGAAAATGGGGATGACTTAAGCAATTTTTAGAGCCTGCGGTACAACCCCAGTTGCCATGGATTCATTAATAAATGTAATAAGCTTAGTTATTAGCTGTTCATCAAATATATTGATTATAGTAGCTGTAATCACATCTACTCAACACCTTTTTTACATTTTTAAATTCTTAATTATACATTTGACATCCATGTTATCTGTTGGATACTAGGGGCCGATGACCTTCGATGTTAGGCCCCTTAAAACAACAAGCATCATCATCATCATCATCATCATCATCATCATCATCATCATCATCTGTTGGACATATAAACAGTGATTCAAACTGGCGCTTACCATTCAGATCTGTGCAATCATGTGTGGTTACCTGATATGCAAGATTATCGGCTTTGCATGAAAAAATACTTATTGAATTCATTAGAAATTTCTTCTTTATCATTAATTACCACGTTCCTTATTGACAGAGATTTGCAAGTTTCTGAGCTGCGCTTTTTGTGATATATAATTTCATTCAAATTTTTGTACGTTTTCTTAGGATTTTTATCATGCACATTTAATTTTTCCGAACAATAATTTGTCTTAAGTTCTCTTTTTGGGAATGTTACTGATTTTCTACACGTAATGTATTCTTCTTCCAAGCAAATATTATCTTTGTGTTTCCCAATCTTAAGCTTAAAGTAAAGAGTGTTACGTCACTTAACGAGTTTTATCAATTCAGTTGTTATCCAGGGAGTTGCAACATCTGTTCTGAATTTTTCTGCTTTATGGTATAGTGATTGCCTCTGTTTTTTTTTTTTTTTTTTTTTTTTAGCAGTAACGGAGCTGTAAATTTGGTTCATCTTAATTTCTTGGCCAGAATGTCTTGCATTCTCTAACAGGAAATTAGTGTTATTTAAATTATTTTTATCCACGCACTTTAAGGGTAAGGTCAAAGTGTTGTTTTGGATATAGGTTCGCTTATGTGGCCATACAGTATCTATGATAAGGATGCTATGATCACTTATGTCATTATCTACATTAAAAACTGTGAAATATGTTTTATCAGTGTTAACTGCTACACGATCCAGAAGAGTTGATGTTTTGTCAGTCGTGCGTGTTGCATACATTTTGTTACAGTCTGAACCCATACATGATAGGATATTTAAATACCGGTACTGCTTTTTTAAAATGATCTTCAGTAAAAATGTCAATATTTGCATCACCAATAAAAAATAAGGAGTACTGTTAGTCTGAGAAAGGAAATTTTCCAAAGATGTTAAAAATGACTTTGCATTGCCCCTCTTTTCGAGTAACTTCTGCCCTTATTCACATCTGTTTGTATCAGCAATAATTCTCACTGCATTAATGCCTGTTACTTCTTATTTATAAGTAAGTAATTTCTAGTAATTTCTAGTCAATCCGGCTTTCACTCCCGTATAGCAAAGTCAGTCTGAAAACAGATCGGTAAAGAATTGTTTCGTCCGGGAGCTGACTTCTTACTTAAGGAACCCGTTCATCGCAACTGGGGGCTCACTGCGTTAGCTTTTCTACAGCTTGATTCAGTTTCACTTACTATACTACCACTCTGGGAGAATACACATCCTTAATATTTGAAATGATCTACCTGTTCCAATTTGGTATTCATTCAATCCACTTAAGTATCTTCCCTGATGACTCACTGTACCATTTCACGTTCCAATATACGAGTATTAGAATTCAGGCTTTCAGCACCGACAGCCATTAAGACCAAGTCTTTGGCATAGGCCAAACAGGTTTACTAAATTTCCACCTAACTGAATACCTCCTTGCAATGTGATACTTTTCTTCTTAAAGAAATGCTCTACGTCACACCGACACAGATAGATCCTAAGGCGACGATCGGATATTAAATGGGAAGGAGTGGGAATGAAGTGGCCGTGGCCATGGCTTTTATTAAAGTACAACCCCAGCATTTGCCTGGTGTGAAAATGGAGAACCACGGAAAACCATATTCAGGGCTGGTAATACTGGTGTTCGAACCCACCATATCCCGAATACAAGCTCACAGATATATTTCAGTAAATGACCATGCAGCCTATGAATAATAAAGCTACCCTGAACGAAAAACTCGTTCTACCATCAATAACTCACAGCGGCCCAATTGTCAACATACAGTAAATGCCTTTGTTTGCCGATTACAACTTACCCTACACCCATGATCCCTCAGAACGGGTAACAGCTTTTCCTCCTACATTCCGTCATGTACCTTCTCCAGATCTACGGATCCTCCCGTAGCATTTCTAAATCCTGAAATAAATAAGGCTCTAGGTGCCAAAGTTACACATATTGAAATATTATGTGAAATAGAATCTACACGCCAAGCCTAACAATGTGTAAAAGGCTCGAACTGTCACGAATGATTGTGTAGTAACAATATCAATCAACAGATGGCATGCTCTATGTTCCACGCCTGTGCCTTCTATACATTAAACTCATTTTCCTCTAAACTATTATTTTGGCACTTAGAGGTTTCCTTATTTCAAGTCTTCAATTACGTGGCGCATACTGAATGTCTGGTCCTGATAGCCATTCTGTGGCTATGGTAGAAAGGAAAAGGTTGTAACCCTCAAAATCACAACTTTGCAGCATTTGAAAAAAAAATGCATAACGAAGACAGTTTCACTTTAAATGAGAAAAACTTAGGCAAGTTACTTTTCCAATAGTACAGAAAGTAGTTAGTTACTATTAATTACGTGTTATAGCCGCTGAAATATTTTTAGAGCATTGTTTTTGTTCAAATTTGTGGCTTACAATATTTGACCGGTCTACTTTCAGATATCATCGAGTGATACAACAATAACAACTATAGGCATACTTTCCTTAGTTTCTTTTATTTCAATTTGAGATGATGATGAACTAAATGTAAATCATAAAATAAGATAAAGTAATGGAAATAAATGAGTCGGAGAATTCAACAATAAGATACATAATAAAAACAATTCACAAACAGTAAAACATTTAATCTTCAAGACATTCTTCATCTTCTAATCGGTCTCCAACAGCATTATTTGAAAGTAAGTTAAAAACTTGCTGTGGTGGTGGTAGTGATTATCGTTTTAAGAGTAAGTACAACTAGGCAACCATCTATATATATAAAATAAGAGTTTTGTCTGTACATTGCTCAGAATTTGAAAAGAATGTTATTTTTGTATCGGTCATGTTCACAGTAACAAGAAAATGCATTTTTTACATTTCCGTAATTTCTGTCTGTCTGTCTGTCTGTCTGTCTGTATGTATGTACACGCATCACGAGAAAACGGCTGAAGAGAATTTAATGAAAATCGGAATGTAAAGTCGGGTGATGAACCGCTACAATCTAGGCTATAAAATATTTTAATCACGCTGAGTGAAATGGTAGTTTAGGGGAAGCCTGAAATTTCATTCTCAAATATTGATGTTCTTAGTGGTCGTGTCTGAATGAAAATCGGTAGACAAACATGCGAAATAAGTCTCTACAATATAGGCTATACACGCTGAGAAAAATGGTAGTTTAGGGGAAGGCCTAAAATTTAATTGTCAAATATTTATTGTATTATTGGTCGTATCTTCACGAAAATTGGTGTGCGAAGTCGGGGAATAGGTCGCTATAAACTAGGCTATCAATAATGTTATTCACATTGAGTGAAATGGTAGTTTAGGGGAAGGCCTGAAATGTAATCTATATATATAAAATAAGAGTTTTGTCTGTACATTGCTCAGAATTTGAAAAGAATGTTATTTTTG
Source organism: Anabrus simplex (assembly GCF_040414725.1). Taxonomy (NCBI): domain Eukaryota; kingdom Metazoa; phylum Arthropoda; class Insecta; order Orthoptera; family Tettigoniidae; genus Anabrus; species Anabrus simplex. The sequence goes on along the minus strand of NC_090266.1, from coordinate 388,797,052 downwards.
TATCGGTCATGTTCACAGTAACAAGAAAATGCATTTTTTACATTTCCGTAATTTCTGTCTGTCTGTCTGTCTGTCTGTCTGTCTGTCTGTCTGTCTGTCTGTCTGTCTGTATGTATGTATGTACACGCATCACGAGAAAACGGCTGAAGAGAATTTAATGAAAATCGGAATGTAAAGTCGGGTGATGAACCGCTACAATCTAGGCTATAAAATATTTTAATCACGCTGAGTGAAATGGTAGTTTAGGGGAAGCCTGAAATTTCATTCTCAAATATTGATGTTCTTAGTGGTCGTGTCTGAATGAAAATCGGTAGACAAACATGTGAAATAAGTCTCTACAATATAGGCTATACACGCTGAGAAAAATGGTAGTTTAGGGGAAGGCCTAAAATTTAATTGTCAAATATTTATTGTATTATTGGTCGTATCTTCACGAAAATTGGTGTGCGAAGTCGGGGAATAGGTCGCTATAAACTAGGCTATCAATAATGTTATTCACATTGAGTGAAATGGTAGTTTAGGGGAAGGCCTGAAATGTAATCTATATATATAAAATAAGAGTTTTGTCTGTACATTGCTCAGAATTTGAAAAGAATGTTATTTTTGTATCGGTCATGTTCACAGTAACAAGAAAATGCATTTTTTACATTTCCGTAATTTCTGTCTGTCTGTCTGTCTGTCTGTCTGTATGTATGTACACGCATCACGAGAAAACGGCTGAAGAGAATTTAATGAAAATCGGAATGTAAAGTCGGGTGATGAACCGCTACAATCTAGGCTATAAAATATTTTAATCACGCTGAGTGAAATGGTAGTTTAGGGGAAGCCTGAAATTTCATTCTCAAATATTGATGTTCTTAGTGGTCGTGTCTGAATGAAAATCGGTAGACAAACATGCGAAATAAGTCTCTACAATATAGGCTATACACGCTGAGAAAAATGGTAGTTTAGGGGAAGGCCTAAAATTTAATTGTCAAATATTTATTGTATTATTGGTCGTATCTTCACGAAAATTGGTGTGCGAAGTCGGGGAATAGGTCGCTATAAACTAGGCTATCAATAATGTTATTCACATTGAGTGAAATGGTAGTTTAGGGGAAGGCCTGAAATGTAATCTATATATATAAAATAAGAGTTTTGTCTGTACATTGCTCAGAATTTGAAAAGAATGTTATTTTTGTATCGGTCATGTTCACAGTAACAAGAAAATGCATTTTTTACATTTCCGTAATTTCTGTCTGTCTGTCTGTCTGTCTGTCTGTCTGTCTGTCTGTCTGTCTGTCTGTATGTATGTATGTACACGCATCACGAGAAAACGGCTGAAGAGAATTTAATGAAAATCGGAATGTAAAGTCGGGTGATGAACCGCTACAATCTAGGCTATAAAATATTTTAATCACGCTGAGTGAAATGGTAGTTTAGGGGAAGCCTGAAATTTCATTCTCAAATATTGATGTTCTTAGTGGTCGTGTCTGAATGAAAATCGGTAGACAAACATGTGAAATAAGTCTCTACAATATAGGCTATACACGCTGAGAAAAATGGTAGTTTAGGGGAAGGCCTAAAATTTAATTGTCAAATATTTATTGTATTATTGGTCGTATCTTCACGAAAATTGGTGCGAAGTCGGGGAATAGGTCGCTATAAACTAGGCTATCAATAATGTTATTCACATTGAGTGAAATGGTAGTTTAGGGGAAGGCCTGAAATGTAATCTATATATAAAATAAGAGTTTGTCTGTACATTGCTCAGAATTTGAAAAGAATGGTGTTTCTGTATCGTTCATGTTCACAGTAACAAGAAAATGCATTTTTTACTTTTCCGTAATTTCTGTCTGTCTGTCTGTCTGTCTGTCTGTCTGTCTGTCTGTCTGTCTGTCTGTCTGTCGGACTGTCTGTCTTTCTGTCTGTCTGTCTGTCTATCTGTCTGTCCGTCTGTCTGTCTGTACACGCATCACGAGAAAACGGCCGAAGAGAATTTAATGAAAATCGGAATGTACAGTCGGGTGTTGAACCGCTACTATCTAGGCTATACATTATTTTAATCGCGCTGAGCGAAATAGTAGTTTAGGGAAGGCCTGAAATTTAATTCTCAAATATTTATGTTATTAGTGGTCGTGTCTTAATGAAAATCGGTAGACAAAGATGGGAAAAAGTCGCCACAATATAGGGTATACACGCTGAGAATAATGGTAGTTTAGGGGAAGGCCTAAAATTTAATTGTCAAATATTTATTGTATTAGTGGTTGTATCTTCACACGAAGACCAAGAGTCTCAAGCTCCAGGACACTGCCCTTGAGGCGGTAGAGGTGGGATCCCTCGCTGAGTCCGAGGGAAAAGCCGAACCTGGAGGGTAAACAGATGATGATGATGATGATCTTCACACGAAAATTAGTATGCAAAGTCGGGGAATAGGTCTCTATAATCTAGGCTGTCAATTATGTTATTCACACTGAGTGAAATGGTAGTTTAGGGGAAGGCCTGAAATGTAATCTATATACAGAGTGAAGCGAAATTCGCGCACTCGGGCGTCGCAGTGCGACTCCCTACATGCCAGCAATAACAAATGTCTTTCACAAAAGTTCGTCCTGCGAGTATATCAGGCAGAGAAAGGACGTTGAATAGTGGCAATCTGGCAACACTGTAACCACATGTACGGTAAGTACCTCTGTCAGCAACATGTATTCGCGCTGAGCAGTGGGTGCATTGGATAGGGTTTTGGGTTGGCATGCAGGTGATAGAGGGTTCGATCCTGGGTAGAGGCGCAATTTTTTGTTTACTAATTTTCATCGGACATTACATAATGTAATACAGGTCTCATGTATCCTACATTTACAACATTTTGTAACGCTGAACACAACAAATACCTTGCTAGGCCTACTGGTAACGTAAGCCCTTACGAAATACAATGGACTTGAACGAGGCAAGAATAACAGTTGCTACTAATCTATGAGATCATTGAAGGAGGGTAGAAAGAAAACAGGTTTCGCATTTAGTATATGAATTTGTGCGAATAAATTCACGCCCACGACGTGGAAAGGACGTCTTTCAAAGCTGACCAAGGGAAACGATTGTTCGTCCATTTGTAGGATCGTAGTATGTAAGTGCAAAGGGTTTCTAGAGGACCCGCTGCAATGGCTGTTGACGATTAAGTTGCCAGATACCATACCATCTGGACTACATTTATGAAATAAAAGTAATACGCTTCAACCCAGGATCGACCCCTCGACCTCCTGAATGCTAACCCAATCCTGTAACCACTGCACCAACTGTACAGCGCAAAGAATACGTGCTGACGGATGTAGTTACCCTACATGTGGTTACAGTGTTGCCAGATTGCCACTCTTCAACGCCCTTTTCCTGCCGGATATACTCGAAGGACGAACTTTTGTGAGATACATTTTTTTATTGCTGGCATGTGAGCAGTCGCGCTGCGACGCCTGAGTGCGCGAATTTCGCTTCACCATGTATATAAAATAAGAGTTTTGTCTGTACATTGCTTATAATTTGAAAATAATGGTACTTCTGTATCGGTCATGTTCACAGTAGCAAGAAAATGCATTTTTTACTTTTCCGTAATTTCTGTCTGTCTGTCTGTCTGTCTGTCTGTCTGTACACGCATCACGAGAAAACGGCTGAAGGGAATTTAATGAAAATCGGAATGTAAAGTCGGGTGATTAACCGCTACAATCTAGGCTATAAATTCTTTTGATCACGCTGAGTGAAATGATAGTTCAGGGGAAGGCCTGAAATTTAATTCTCAAATATTTATGTTAGTAGTGGTCGTGCCTTAATGAAAATCAGTAGACAAACATTGGAAATAAGTCACTACAATATAGGCTATACACGCTGAGAAAAATGGTAGTTTCGGGGAAGGCCTAAAATTTAATTGTCAAAAATTTATTGTATTAGTGGTCGTATCTTCTCGAAAATTGGTACGCAAAGTCGGGGAATAGGTCACTATAATCTAGGCTATCAATAATGTAATTCACACTGAGTAAAATGGTAGTTTCGGGGAAGGCCTGAAATGTAATCTATATATATAAAATAAGAGTTTTGCCTGTACATTGCTCAGAATTTGAAATGAATGGTGTTTCTGTATCTGTCATGTCTACAGTAACAAGGAAATGCATTTTTTTACTTTCCCGTAATTTCTGTCTGTCCGTCTGTATGTATGTATGTATGTACACGCATCAAGAGGAAACGGCTGAAGAGAATTTAATGAAAATCGTCATGTAATGTCGGGTGATGAACCACTACAATCTAGGCTATAAATTATTTTATTCACGCTGAGTGAAATGGTAGTTTAGGGGAAGGCCTGGAATGTAATTCTCAAATAAGTTATTTATGTCATTAGTGGTCGTATAGATAAATCTGTATATATCAATCTCACAGCTGCGCGCCCCTAACCACACGGCCAACTCGCCTGGTCGTACCGACTGAAACAGCCTGCCTGTATATTGGCGGGAAGTAGCATGCCATTCCTCTGGTTCATACATTTTCTGATATATCTGGTTCGTAACACACTGGTTCATCATAGTATTCGAGCTATTCAATCCCTACTCGGAGGCACTGATTGGAATGAGTAGTGTGCATGTTTAAAGGAATAATGACAGAGGAGTGTTCACGGCAGTCTGCGACCTGGTTATTCCAGCTCTGGAACTTCGGACTCTTAGATCGACACCGTAGTACTGTTCGTTGAAAGTGAGAAAGTGTGCGGTGTTTCATTTGATCGAGTATTTTTATATGATAACATTGCTTTCAATCGCTACATTCCTACTGACGTTTTTGTAATGACCTATGTTGGATTAAGTTAGGAAAACCACCAAGTCAGTCTTTCTGAGAATCCCGTAGCGAAGCACGGGTACATCAGCTAGTCCTCTATAAAACACTAATCAGAAGGAAAGAAAATGGAAGGGATCCGACACTTCGAAAAATGAAGACATCAGCCAAAGGAAGACAAGGTCCACGAAGGGCGTGAAAATGAAAGACTCCTTAGGCCGCGAGTGCTCTAATACCGTCGGGGACGGAAAAAAACAAGAGTTGACCAAGGGAGGTCGGATAGGAGAGATGCAACTGAGGAGCCTGGCACAAGTGGAAGCAATTCCGGAACTCAGCAAAGGGCCCCGTGGTCGCCAACCCACGCTCCAAAGTTCAGAGCACCTGGGGACCATTTTAGTCGCCTCTTATGACAGGCAGGGGGTACCGTGTGTGTTATTCTACCACCCCCATCCACAGGGGAGAATCCACTGTGGTGTCGGGACGGAATTAATTTTTCCTTACACAGGGCAAACCAGGTCTTTCTTTTTGGCTTCACGCACTGCTAACCGTGATGTGTACACAGTTTTCTTTTAGGAAGTTGTAGTATTGATGACATTTTTCTACTATCATTCACACGAATCTTTTGTGGCGATTCAGAATCGTCGTAAGTATTGAAGAGTGCAATTTGTGTTTCGTTCTTCTGAATAATTCCCGGCGTACACTTCGCTTTCGACATGGTACTACTTTCCAGTCTTGGAAGTTCTTGTAAGTTCGAACGTTCACTTCGTAAGGTCTTGGGTTGATTCTGCTGTTAGTTATAATCGTACCGAGCTCGATAGCTGCAGTCGCTTAAGTGCGGCCGGTATCCAGTATTCGGGATATAGTAGGTTCGAACCCCACTGTCGGCAGCCCGGAAAATGATTTTCCGTGGTTTCCCATTTTGACACCAGGCAAATGCTGGGGCTGTACCTTAATTAAGGCCACGGCCGCTTCCCTCCCACTCCTAGCCCTTCCCTGTTCCATCGTCGCCATAAGACCTATCTGTGTCGGTGCGACGTAAAGCAACTAGCAAAAAAATGGTATAATCATTGGCCATTCGCATGCTGCCCATATACTTTTCTTGCTGTAGTTTGACTCTATAACTGAATGCATGGAATCGGCGGGCATGTATCTATGTCCGGGTATCAAATAAGTTAGGCCTATACTGATTTCTTGTACAGATTTTGATCTTTGTACAAAATGATGCAGTATCACAAGCATTCGTCTGTTTTTATTTTGTCCAGGGCAACTGTCTCAGAATAGTGAAACCAGCTCAATTCCAGGAATTCTAATTTCCAATTCACTCAAGTATGCAAACACATTTGAACAAATTCCATTTGCACCCCGTTTTCTATCTGACTCACCCCATAGCCTAAGTAGCAATACCCATTAGGTGTTCAACTTTCATGGAGAGTAAAATTGTACATAGAGTACTTTCGGGTGTAGTAAAGTAACGTTTTATCAATGTGGGAGTGTTTAAAACTTTTTGAAGATCAAACGAAACGCACAGAAATTCTGGATCTCGTTTTCACCTCACCTGGTGCGCCTTGAACAGTGATACTGATAATTATTTATCCTGAATGTGTGCTGTATAGCTCTCGGATTCATTCACTAATTCTTTACTTCCTTCACAAATAACACACTTGTCTTTTTTCGGTACATGGATCCCAATATTGTATTGGTTCCGAAAATTGCTTCTAAAAGCCTTCTCTGAGACTGGCGCGACCTTCCTGCGAAGAAAAAGCAGTCTTATACATTCTGTAGACATTTGCTTTATTTTTGAACTCCTGTGGCAGATGCAACTTCATTGAATCACTCCTGCAATAATGCAAAGGAACTGCTGGTAATGATTCAATAAATTTCTTGAAAGGATAATAAGCCAAAATAATTATCTCGCTCCACGATTTCAATACTCTCATGAGTTGGAAGTGATTGTTGTGCATCTGCATTATTGTTCTCTAAATTGCCAATCTCTGGGACGGAACATGAAATAGAGCTCGCATCCGACGTCACTGACCATTTAGAAATTGGTCCTAGAACGAAATCAATTAGTGAATGCATTGCGTTGTAATTACTAGGTTTATAATAAAACATCTACAGTTGAAATACTTGCTCATTGCCTAATCACTGAAGATTTATCTTAGACGATGAAAATAAGTAAATGCTCCTTAACTAACCTGGATCTATCGCCAATTTATTCTTGGCGTTTTCAGTGGAGGTAGCTGCTAAAGCCGCTTTTAGAATTCTTACAGCCCTTGAACTCAAATCCATTTCAGGTTTTAATGGTATTATGATTTATATTGAAATTAAATTAGGCATAAAGCCTAGCGTATCACATTATTCACAGCGTAAACACGACTTTAGAACACTATTGTAATCAATACATGTCCTACCAGCAATTGCCGGTAAAGGGTTGTAACTAACTTCCAACGTTTTACCGTTCCTATGGAACAGCCAGCGTGGGTTACAACAATATAAGAATCAAACGATTATACGTTTCCAGCCTTATTTAGATTGCAAACTTTTACCAGTCGAACCAGAAGTCGCGCAAAATAACATTTACGTTGTAACCCTACTTTAGGAGAAAATGGGGGTTACAAACTTTTATCTTTCCACCGTCGTGCGGTATGAAACCACATTGCACTTCATCGAACTTACTATTCAATTGAATTGAAACAGGTAGAACACTTCAAGTATTTACGATGCGTTGTGACTACTACTCACTGATTAAAAATATAAAATTGAATTAAAATGAAAAATTAACATATTCATGAAACACAATGCTCATTCAATAATAATAATAATAATAATAATAATAATAATAATAATAATAATAATAATAATAATGCTATTTGCTTTACGTCCCACTAACTACTTTTACGGTCTTCGGAGACGCCGAGGTGCCGGAATTTAGTCCCGCAGGAGTTCTTTTACGTGCCAGTAAATCTACCGACACGAGGCTGTCGTATTTGAGCACCTTCAAATACCACCGGACTGAGCCAGGATCGAACCTGCCAAGTTGGGGTTAGAATGCCAGCGCCTTAACCGTCTGAGCCACTCAGCCCGGCAATGCTCATTCGTCGGACTATGTACTTACACTTAGTTCTTACCTGATTACTTACACATACAATATTTGATGGGCGCCAGCTACAACTCGATGCAGCAATAATAGAATGAGAGTCTTGAATATCTCTAGGGTGTGAGGTAATAGGCTTACTTAGACAACATAAAATATCGATTCTCTGAAAAGGAGATTGTCGTTTTGTTTCCCAATTAAATTTGAGGTAATCTAATTCTACCATTGAAATAAAACGATAAATTAATTTGATATTGAACAAAATATATTCTTTAAATTTTGTATTAAAATAGTAAGACTTGCTGCGATAAAACAGATGAGAATATAAAATTATGACATTACAACTGAAAGAAACTTGGCATTATATTTGAATGATTTAATGATAAGAGGCATGGAATTTAACGAGGTCATAGATTTAGTTACAAGTAGAGGATTTTGGGGGCGTGAACGCTGAATGGCATACTAGTCTAATTAATATTTTTGATATAAGTAATTATGTATGTATTATTCTTATTATTATAATCATCATCAATACAGTTATAATGAACGTTAAATATGTAATAAAATAACTATTTCATTCCCTTAAAATAATCCTTCTCAGTGTCATGGTAATAAGCCACCTAGTTATGCCCATTAAAATACTTAAGGTGGGTTAATTTGTATAAAATGATTTACTTCACGGAGTTTGCTCTGACTTATAGAGTGAGGAAGTGTATGGCTCCTTATCTTGTAACTCCTTTTCCTTATCGAACGTGGACGACACCAGCTGTTCCCTTAGTACCTTGTTGAATCACTGACATAACTTGACAGCTTAATTCAAGAGTCTAACCCTACCTACAATTTTGTCGAGAGAGAGAGCTTCACTGCATCGGTTGCCTTCTCAATGCTCACGCCGCACTTCTTTCTCCCTCTCTCTTCCAGGCGAGTCACACCATTCGGTGCAAGTGTCGCTTCAATGCTCATTTGCTTGCAGTTGTAGCCAGGCTAGGCAGCAGCTGGCGGGCTAGACACACAGCCGTTAAGTTTGGCTCCTGTTGGCTGCGCACGTTACTCAACCTTACAAATTATTGCTCCACTCTTTGTCAACTCGAAGATTACAAATCGACAATGTAAATTTTCAAATATCAATCCATTTGTTATAAGTTTTGTAATATAATACTGTTTGTCGTCGTTGCGCCTGCGAAAACAGCTATGTGATAACGATATGAAAGAGATACTGCCCCGCAGCACCAAGAGCAAGAATTCCTTGAAACTCCTTGCACAATATTAAACCTTAGATGACAGACCATTAACGGTGAAAGTTCTTAACTGAAATATTTCACACTGCGGTTATCCCAGGCGCAAGGACGATATCCATTAGAGAACGAAAACAAGACCAAGTTAAAGTTGGACTAATATTTGTGATCTGGGTGTTGTTGACTTTCGATAGATGTCCTGAACGAGAATTTTTCTATAATTAAAATTTATCTTCCTCTAACCCACTCTGTACGCCAAGTAGGCTATATTAGTTTAAATTAGAATAAATATATATACATATACTAGAATATATTTCAGAGAAATCGTACCGTTTCCTCCTCAAAAATTCCATATTCATTGATCGGAATTTGAACCTCGGCCACCTGGAAGAGAAGCCAGCTACAACATCACTTGGCTATCACTCCACTCAGATACACACTTTCATCAGTGTTTTATGAATTTTCATCTTGAGCTCGGAAGACAGAAAAACCTAAAGGTTAGTTTAAGTAAATTGACCCTGAAATGCGTCGATTGTACCTTAACCAAACGCTTAACGAGTTTACCGTTCGCACGAAACAGAAATCAAACGAAGTGGAAACCTGAAACTGTGGTACAAGTTACTCTATTTATATTTTATGGTGTTCTTATAACTCTAAGCAAACTACACAGTTTAAGAACGTGCCAGATAGTGACATTTCTTTTACAGCAAATCACACTAGCATTATATGGACAAAAGAGTTGCCATATACTGAATTCCTTCGCTTATCCCCCACGGCAGGATTTCACATAATGTCACTGTTTTTTACATCCCACTAACTACGTTTTTGACACTTTCTGGAGACGCCGAGGTGCTAGAATTTAGTCCTACAGGAGTTCTTTTACGTGCCGGTAAATCTACTGACACGAGACTGACATATTCTAATACCACCGGACTGAGCCAGGATCGAACCTGCTAAGTTGGGGTAACGGCAGAATTTCAAGGAGTACATATCCCATATCCGCAGATCATTATACTTTCGTAAGGTTTACACATTTACCTACCTAACACCTGGCTCCAACCAACCCTTAATGGTATTCAGTATATTTTTGTTTTTTTTTGTTTTTTTTAATAGCGTTAGCGTTGAGTCGCACAGACAGAGATAGGTCTTATGGCGACGATGGGATAGGAAAGGGCTAGGTGTGGGGAGGAAGCGACTGTGGCTTAATTAAGGTACAGCCCCAGCAATTGCCTGGTGTAAAGTAAACTCATGTCGTCATCCCGAAATGGTGCAGCAATTTTCAGGCACACCCCCAATGGAGGTGAGCTGCATGTTCGATTTTAACCACATTCCACCCCTCCTGCCATTCTTAAATTTCTGGCAATACCTGGAATAGAACTCGGACCCCGAGGACGGCAGCTACGGAGGCGAACAGTTGCCTGGTGTGAAAATGGGAAACGACGGAAAACTACCTTCAGGGCTGCCGATGGTGGGACACGAACCCACTATTTTCCGAATGCAAGATGATAATTACGTGGCTCAAACCGCGCAGCCACTTGCTTGTTCCCTAACTGCGTCTCTACACGACTAACTCGAAGAAAATTTGGAGAACTAAATAAATATGGTAAATAGGTATAAAATGAAGAGTGTGGTCAGAAATGGCCTCTCTTAATGAAATTTGCTATGACTCGGGAAGTTCTGGAGAGGCCAGTCTAATATGATTAGGTACTCGACCTTGTAGAGGGAGAGATGCGTGTTACTCGCTACTTTTCTTTTTTTGTTTTGCTATTTGCTTTACGTCACATCGACACAGATAGGTCTTATGGCGACGATGGGATAGGAAAGGCCTAGGAAGTGGAAGGAAGAGGCCGTGGCCTTAATTAAGGTACAGCCCCGGCATTTGCCAGGTGTGAAAATGGGAAACCATGGAAAACCATTTTCAGGGCTGCCGACAGTGGGGCTCGAACCCACTATCACCCAATTACTTACTCGCTACTCATGTTTCGGGGAAGGTAAGTAACTTGTCAGTCACATTGCTAGGGGCATGGTAGAGGTGAAGGCGGGGCTGTCAAAACTTGCTTTACCAGCCTAAAACGCCGTTCCTAAATCGGCCATAGTTTTTGCTCGCAAGTGTACGTCATCGGGTACTGTATCACACAACATTGAAGAGACTTGTTAAGTAATAGCAAATTTTCGAGGAGCAACTAGCCATTTATACTTTTCGCTCGGTAGACGTCAAAATGAACTATTTTGGTTTGCGATAACAATGTGTGCTTAATGTCGTTTAAACTGCCATCAGCTTAAAATCTGCTGATAGGTGCTCACAGATTTAGGCACTGAAATGATTTATGTAATGGCAGATGATATTGTTGAGATTCAAACCCGCAAATTTGAGACTACTGTAGGAAGGTTTTGTGGTTGGTTTTCTTGGTGTTACTTCCTCGAGGGGCATAGGTGTATGTGATAATACACTATATCCTGCTTGTTAGTAGATATATTCTGAGTACAGTACAAGAAACCCAATAATAATAATAATAATAATAATAATAATAATAATAATAATAATAATAATAATAATAATAATAATAATACAAAAAACCAATGGCGCAACAGCTCAAAAGAGCCATGGTCGACTAAGAGACCGCTGCTCAGTCCGAAGGCCTACAGATTATGAGGTGTCGTGTGGTCAGCACGACGGATATTCTCGGCTCTAATTCTTGGCTTTCTAGGCCGGGGCGGCTATCTCACCGTCACATAGCTCCTTAACTGTAATCATGTAGGCAGAGTGGGCCTCGAACCAGCCCACAGGGGCAGGAAAAATCCCTGACCAGGCCGGGAATCGAGTCCGAGCCCCCGGGTAAGAGGCAGGCATGCTACCCCTACAATGCGGAGCCGGCAATAATGATAATAATATAATATTATTTTTGAATCACAGGCTTGTGCACTTTTTTCCTCGAGTAGCGCCGTTTACAGTGACTGTAATATGGCCGCATATCATCCTGTTCCAAAGAATGAATTTTTATTTGGTCCTGAAACGGACCGTTTTTATCCGATGTTAAGTAACAAGGTTGGTCTACTACGTGATGGCCTGCAGGCAGGAGGTAGGATACCGTGCATATTCAGAGTAACAAGTGTTCGAAATGTTGACCACTTGACGGTGTTCATTTAACTTTTTGCCATTCGACCATACTTTCTTTCTTTCTTTCTTTCTTTCTTTCTTTCTTTTCTTTCTTAATCTGTTTACCCTCCAGGGTTGATTTTTCCCTCGGATCCATGCTTAGGGGAAAGACGCTAAATCAGAGGGCACTCCTTAAAACCAATAGCAAATAAAATATTGATTATTATTGTATTCCCGCTAAAATGGACCACTTCTGTCGTTCGAAAATCTTGCTTTGTGCTGGATTCGTGCCGCTACGCTGCCGATACTCAGAAATCTTCTGCTCCAGCCCTTAGCCGATTCAGCCATGATCTCAGCATACATGACGCTTGCTAGAGGTTTAGTACTTGAGTACGGCCGTTACACCTCGAAAGTAACATTCGTGTCGAAGTCTTCAACGAAGGTTTACAGTGTTCATTTAACTTCCTTACGTTACAGAGCACGTGGTATAACCCATTAATTCGATCATATTATGGATACCTGTGTTATTTCTAGGCGCAAATAATCGCTTGTATGCAGAATGGTTCTTAGTAATTGGCGCGGAATAGTGCATAGTGATTTTTCATTTGCAAGGTCCATGGGTGAATTTACAGTGATGACATACAAGTAGGGGAGAGCTTTATTGATCATAAGGAGAAATTTCAAGTTATCTGGTGTTCATAAAACTAAATTATAAGGTTCTTCAAGTTATACGTGTTATTTGGGTTGCCTGTCTCCAAAAAATAAGGGGCTGGTGAACCATCCGGTATACAGGCTATATGTGATAAATGCATAACACTTTTTGTGAAGCCCAGTTGTAATATTACAATCAACATAACTCCATTGTATCCACTAACATAGTAATAAACATTCGTTTAGTAATCGTCAATGGACCTAAGTGGAGAAATGAAATAAAAACAAAAATCAGTCAATGGAATTTGAACACGGAGCGCAAAATTATAACGCCACGATGATAGCCACTGCTCCACCGCGTCACATGAATGTGTTTTGCGCTAAGAGGAAGATAAAGCACGTATGAAACTTCGACCGACATTTTCTTGGAAACGATCGAGTGCCTACAGATAAGCCGGAATATGTGTTCGCTAATTTCGACCCGTCTTTCAATGAGAGAAGTTTCTGGGAAATAGGCTTGTGACACTTGGAGGGGTTCTCCTTGTGAGTCGGAATCGAACCCGCCAATTCGGGTTCTGAAGACCAGCGGTCTAGAGACTGATTCACTCTGTCCGGCTATACTCGTTTTATTTGTTTTGTTATTATTTTGTGTTTCGTTTCTTTTATATGCAGTGTCACAGTGTCTATGTACTGACAATCATCGGTTTTTGTTAACTGTAAAATTTTGTGTAGATACTTTATGTCAATGTCATTAACAAATTCGTTGTCATATTAAAATAGTGCAATTCAAAGATTTCAGAATGTCGTCTTGAACATGATACGCATTAACGGTTATCTCTTCAATACTTTTGATATGTTTATGGGTACAGTGACAAAAATTATACTGGCCTAATTTTCCCTGCAACATTTTACGATTGATGGCGCCGAAGAAAGTTTGACTTCCAAAATTAATTTTTCTTAATATGGACACAATTTTCTTAATATTGAAACAATTCTTCACAAGGTATTCTATGAGATATTTATCATCATCATCATCATCCGTTTACCCTCCAGGTTCGGTTTTTCCCTCGGACTCAACGGGGGATCCCACCTCTACCGCCCCAAGGGCAGTGTCCTGGAGCTTCAGACTCTTGGTCCGGGGATACAACTGGGGAGAACGACCAGTACCTCGCCCAGGCGGCCTCACCTGTTATGCTGAACAGGGGCCTTGCGGGGGATGGGGAAGATTGGAAGGGATAGACAAGGAAGAGGGAAGGAAGCGGCCGTGGCCTTAAGTGAGGTACCATCCCGGCATTTGCCTGGAGGAGAAGTGGGAAACCACGGAAAACCACTTCCAGGATGGCTGAGGTGGGAATCGAACCCACCTCTACTCAGTTGACCTCCCGAGGCTGAGTGGACCCCGTTCCAACCCTCGTACCACTTTTCAAATTTCGTGGCAGAGCCGGGAATCGAACCCGGACCTCCGGGGGTGGCAGCTAATCACCCTAACCACTACACCACAGAGGCGGACTGAGATAGTTATACGCCTAATATATATCCGTACACCATCCGAGAGCAATAATTATCTTATTATCTTATTCTTACCACATTCGTTCCGTATAATAATTATTGTAATAGACTGCAGTGAAATAGTAAACATCATTATAGGGGCAAAAGATCCACATGGGTCGACGCCCCGAACAAATAGCATTAAAAACATTATTATTATTATTATTATTATTATTATTATTATTATTATTATTATTATTATTATTATTATTATGATTATGATTATTATTATTATTATTATTATTATTATTATTATTATTATTATTATTATTATTATTATTATTATTATTATTATCAAAGTAATTTCTGCAGCGATGTGATTATTGTAATCGCAAAGTGTCTCACAGAGCTAACGACACGGGTTAGACGTGATGTGTCACATTTTAATCAGAATAAAGCCGGAGTGGACATTCTTTCTGGTGTTTCCCATGATTGATTCATTTACTCCAGGACATTTGCGTTAAGAATTATGAACACTACGGGAAACGAAACAACGGTGGCTTTATCTTATCTTATCGTAATTTGTTTACCCTCCAGGGTTGGTTTTTCCTTCGGACTCAGCGAGGGATCCCACCTCTACCGCCTCAAGGGAAGTGTTCTGGAGCTTCAGACTCTGGGTCGGGGGATACAACTGGGGAGAATGACCAGTACCTCGCCCAGGCGCCCTCACCTGCTATGTTGAACGGGGGCCTTGGTGGGGAATGGGAGGATTGGAAAAGATAGACAAGGAAGAGGGAAGGAAGCGGCGGTGGCCTTAATTAGGTACCATCGCGGCATTTACCTGGATGAGAAGTGGGAAACTACGGAAAACCACTTCCAGGATGGCTGTGATGGGAATAGAACCCACCTCCAGTCAGCTGACCTCCCGCGGCTGAGTGGGTCCCATTCCAGCCCTCGTACCACTTTTCAAATTTCGTGGCAGAGCCGGGAATCAAACCCGGGCCTCCGGGGTTGGCAGCTAATCACACTAACCACTACACCACAGAGGCGGACACGATGGCTTTACTAATAGTGAAGAAGCCCTCACGCAGCAACACATTAGCCGTAAAAGAATTGTAACGCAACATATAGCATTAAATTGTTCTTGCTGGACTGAGATTTCCCTTCCCATAACGTATACAGTACAATAGCAGACATCCGTTTCGTTTACGTACCTTTTGTGTTTAAACAAACTATTTCCTTTCTTTCTTTCTTTCTTTCTTTCTTTCTTTCTTTCTTTCTTTATTTCTTAATCATTTTACCCTCCAGGGTTGGTTTCTCCCTCAGACTCAGCGAGAAAACCCACCTCTACCGCCTCAAAGGCAGTGTCCTGGAGCGTGAGACTTTGGGTCTGGGGATGGAACTGGGTGGAGGACCAGTAACTCATGCAGGCAGCCTCATCTCTAATGCTGCACAGGAGCCTTGTGGGGGATATGAAGACTGGAAGTGATAGACAAGGAAGCGGCGTGACTTTAAGTTGGGTACCATTCCGGGATTTGCCCGGGGGGAAGTGGGATACCACGGAAATCCACTTCGAGGATGGCTGAGTTGGGAATCGAACCCGCCTCTACTCAGTTGACCTTCCGGAGCTGAGTTGACCCCGTTTCAGCCTTCGAACCACTTTTAAAAATTTCGTGGCAGAGCCGGGAATCAAAACCGAGCTTCCGGGGATGGCACCTAATCACGCAAACCACTACACCACAGAGGCGGATACAAACTCTTTTGTTCTCAGAATATGTTTTCATCACTTTCAAAGAAGGTCTTTTCACGTGCGGAAAAAATACTACACGTGCAGAAAAAATACTACTCTTTGAAATTACCTGTTGAACTAAATGGCTTAAACGGCGATGAAAGACCGATTTGAACCTCAATAAATAGTACAGAATTGTTCAGTTATTTCCGCTTACTTTTTAATCCCATTCAATTAAATAATGATTTCGCAATATGTAAGTTTCCAATGAAGTTACATTCTTATATGTACTACAAAATCAATATACAGGAATGTGGGAGCATACAGTACTTTACGTATTTTCTAGCTTCGTATTTATCCCCTATGTTCCTTCTTTCCTTGATATTAAAGAAAATCTGGCTTTGAAAGACAATGCAGTTTAACAAGTATAAATTGTCCCATAACTTAAGATTGGTAAGAATGCTGCCCGAGGATAATGGACGGAACATCTTGACATTATTGCTGAGTTGATTAGCGGTATTCAAAGTTTTGTAGAGAATTCCCAGGCTATTATGCTGATGACTTACGATAAGCCCTGGCCTGCCAACACTAGTCCAGTCGTCCTCCTAAGAGACGAGAGAGCCTCCGGGAGTTGCCGGAACCGGAGCTGATGTGCCCAGCTTTATACACACCGGAAGGTATCTGCCTCCTCCCACAAGCCAACGACAGAGAGGATTAGCATTAGGCTGGCACATACCGGGATTCGTACCGAACTCGAGTTACAAGCTACGACCCTTGTAGTTAACTCCGTTTCGGATTCCACTCAATTCACGGTAGTCATTAATTTCATCCCAGATGTTAGCAGGCTAATTTGGAGAACGATGATTACACTTAAGATTAACATCTCCTTTCCTAAACTGCGTTAATTAAACCACTGAGGTTCAATACAACTTTCTCTGAATTACTCAAACGGGTCGAGGATATCACGATCGGCAGCAAAATATCCAGTGAGCTGTACGTAAAATGTGCTTGAAATTATTTCAAGAGCTTGCTATCAGTCACTAATAAACCAACTGTACCAAAACAGAATGATGCACCTTTTCCACTTCATGAAAATATTGTTCAATTGAGGATACATTTACTTACTTAAAGCAGTGTGATATTGAACTGCTAACCCTTTTAATATTCCATGATGTACTCGAAGGGATTATCACGACTTACCAAGGTGAATTAAGTAAACTTATTTTGATAACATCCTTACCTTCACATATGGATGGCTTCAGGAAACGTATCCCAAGGTAAATGTGGGCTTAATTCATCCTCAACCGAGCTCGATAGCTGCAGTCGCTTAAGTGCGGCCAGTATCCAGTATTCGGGAGATAGTAGGTTCGAACCCCACTGTCGGCAGCCCTGAAAATGGTTTTCCGTGGTTTCCCATCTTCACACCAGACAGATGCTGGGGCTGTACCTTAATTAAGGCCACGGCCGCTTCCTTCCCACTCCTAGCCCTTCCCTGTCCCATCGTCGCCATAAGACCTATCTGTGTCGGTGCGACGTAAAGCAACTAGCAAAAAAAAAAAAAAAAAAATCATCCTCATATAAGTGTAAAAATGCCGGGAGTTTGATGAAGATTGTAATGAGTGCTAGTATCTTCAGTTCTAGTTAAATGGGCTCGGGTTAAGTCAGTGGTAGATTAGGTTGAATAGGAGACTAATAGTCTTCTTGTAGATGGTAATGGAAGTAGAAATAGACCTAAAGGGTGATAGTTAGATTCTAAATTTCAAGACGAAAACTACACCACTAGCTATCATGAGAAATTTATAGACACGCTAAGTCCATTCATTGGAAAAGTTTCAGAGCGGTACACCAGACCTTTAAAATGTAGTCTTATGTGACCCTAACATATTTCGGTCCCTGCTCGTATACAGATCTACTACAACGATATGTCAGGGTGTAAACTCGAGAGCACAGACGACATGGTTAGTGTCAATGGTAATTCAATGGTCGAAATTCGTTAAACTATTACAGCCGTAAATAACAGGAAGCGTACGTTAAGCGTATGAACAGGTACTGCATGGACTGCGAATTTACTCCCGATAGTTAAGGCGGCAAAAGCTCGCCTCCGTAACATGGGACACCCACGTCACGCAGAGGCATCTTCAAATCACACACTGTGTAAAGTCTCCTTCTGTGATATGGTACGGGTGCAGTCGTACTCACTTCCAAAGAATGTATTTTATTAGGCACTTTAAAGATCAGTTTATATCAGATGTTACATAGAGCCGTTATGAAATCGTGATTCATCGAAGTAAGAAAGAGAAAGTCTTTTGATAAAGGGCTACATTATTGGCTGCTTGGTGTTATGTCAATCGACGGAAACGCTTCCAGAGCGACAAAGTTCGATCGTAGAGCTCCTGATCTAATTGTTTATGGTGCGGGTGAAATTTATTTCATGTACTACTTGCACAATAGACGACCGGCTGATTTTAGTCCGTTGTACAAGTATCTGTACACCAATGTACCAATATAAGGGCCATTCCAGCCTGAGTCTAAGAAAACCTCTTCATTTTGACCAGATATTATAGGAGTATCTATAAACCGTAAGCGTTTGTTGGACTTCTGTGCTAAAATGGGATTAGCACTGAAGTATAGATTCTACAAGCAAGAGGCTATTGTCCAATACACGAGGGTAATGGTACCAGATCTATAATATACTATATCATAACCGATTGTGAATTCAGAAAAACCGAGCTCGATAGCTGCAGTCGCTTATGTGCGGCCAGTATTCGGGAGATAGTAGGTTCGAACCCCACTGTCGGCAGCCCTGAAGATGGATTTCCGTGGTTTCCCTATTTCACACCAGGCCTTAATTAAGGCAGCGGCCGCTTCCTTCCCACTCCCTGCCCTTCCCTGTCCCATCGTCGCCATAAGACCTATCTGTGTCGGTGCCACGTAAAGCAACTAGCAAGAGAATTCAGAAAATCTGTAAGTAATGTGCGGGTTTCGGGGAATTTTTCAATGATACAGACAACTATCTCATCTGTAGTGAAATAAATATCTTTAGTCCGAGGATAGGGAAAGTGAAATCTGTCTGCAGACGAATAAGAGTAGAACATCTCCAGGACGAGGAAATTAGACAGGAGTACATTCATATCATTAGTGAAAAGGTAGAAGGACGATAAGCAGGTTCAGAATATAGAAAACGATTAAGTGGCATGCACGGATGATGTAATAGAAGCAGCAAGAGGTTGCCTAGGAACAACTGTGTCTAAAGATGGGAAAAGCGAACATCTTGGTGGAATGATGAAATGACAGCAACTTGTGAACGCAAAAAGAAGGCGTATCAGGAATGGCTTCGAACAAGGACTGGAGCAGACAGGGGATTGTACGTAGATGAAAGAAACACAGCGAAACAAATAGTTCTTGAATCCAATAAGAAGTCGTGGGTAGATATTTTTAATAACCTAGGAAGGCTAGGTAAAGCAATAGGGAAACCTTTCTGGACAGTAAAACAGCATTTTAGGAAGGGAGGGAAAAAAAGGAAATGAATAGTGTTTTGGGTAATCCAGGTGAACTCACAATCGATCTCAGGGAATCACTGGATAGATGGAAGGAATATTTTGAAAATCTTCTCAACGTAAAAGGAAATATTCCTGGTGACGTCGAAAACAGCCGAGCTCATGGGGATGAGGACAATGATACTAGTGAAATTACGCTTGAGGAAGTGGAAAGGATGGTAAACAAATTCCAGTGTCATAAAGCAAGTGGTATAGATTGAATTCGACCTGAAATGGTGAAGTATAGTGGGAAGGCAGGGATGAAATGGCTTCATAGAATAATATTAACATGGTGTGTTAGTAAGGTACCTTCAGATTGGGCAAAATCAGTAACTGAACCTATCTATAAGCAAGGGAACAGGAAGGATTGCAAAAACTATCGAGATATCACATTGCTCAGTACATCAGGCAAGGTGTTCACTGGTATCTTAGCAGGGAGATTGCGATTCGAGATTGAGAGTAAGTTGGATGAAAATCAGTGTACTTTCAGACCACAGAAGATTTTCAGTATTCGTCAGGTAATTCAAAAGTGGTACGAGAAGAATAGAGAGTTGTATTTATGTTCCTTAGATCTAGCGAAAGCATATGACAGAGTACCGAGGGAAAAGATGTTAACTGTAATGGGAGACAATGGGAATAAGGGCAGATTATTAAAATCCATCAAAGGCTTTTATGTTGATCATTGGGCTGCATTTAGAATCGATGGTAGAGCGAGTTCTTGGTCCAAGGTACTTAGAGGGGTTAGATAAGGCTGCAATCGTTCACCTTTTCTGTTCATAGTTGGCTCATGTTGGCTGGCTGGATCATCTGCTGAATGGTATAAGGAGAGGCAGGGAGAGATTTAGGTGGAAATGTAGAAAGAAGTCAGGCCTATGATGATGACTTCGTGTTAAAGGCATATTATGCCGAAAACCTGCAGTCTAATATCTTGGAACTTGAAAATAGGTGCAACGAGTATGGTATGAAAATTAGCCTTTCCGAGGCTAAATTAATGTCATTAGCTAAGAAATCCAATAGAATTGAGTGACAGATTGGGGATGCAAACCTGTACAAGGTGGATAGTTTCAAGTATTTAGGATATGTGTTCTCCCGGGATGGTAGTATAGTAAGTGAGATTGAATCAAGGTGCAGTAAAGCCAATGCAGTGAGCTCAATATTGCAATCAACAGTATTCTGTAAGAAGGAAGTCAGCTCCCGGACGAAACTATCTTTACATCGGTCCGTTTTCAGACCAACTTTGCTTTACGACAGTGAAAGCTGGGTGGACTCAGGACATCTTACTCATAAATTATAAGTAACAGACGTGAATGTAGCGAGAATGATTGCTGGTACAAGCAGGTGGGAACAAAGGCAGGAGGATACTCGAAATGAGGAGATAATGAATAAATTACAGATGAACTCGATGGATTAAGCTCTACTCATAAACCGGCATCGGTGGTGGGGTCATGTGAAGCGAACACAGCAGGACATGTTACCTAGGAGAATAATGGACTATTATGGATGGTAAGAGAAGTAGAGGTAGACCAACACGACGATAGTTAGACTCAGTTTCTAACGATTTAAGGATTAGAAGCATAGAACTAAACGTAACCGCATATCTAGTTACAAATAGAGGATTGTGACGGCGTTTAATAAATTCACGGAGGCTTGCAGAATGAACGCTGAAAGGCGTAACGGTCTATACTAAAAATGTATGTATGTATGTATGCATGTATGTATGTATGTATGTATGTATGTATGTATGTATGTATGTATGTATGTATGTATGTATGTATGTTTGTATACATGTTTGTCTCTTAAATGTGTGAATGTTGAGAACCGGCGTAATTTGCGCATGCTAGTCTGTAAGAGAACGGCAGATTCAATTTCAAACCGCATGTGGATTTTTTTGCACTTTTCATGACTGAATCGGTTGAGGTCATCTATGTCCACTTTTCGTGCTAATTAATTGTATCGTTAAATTTTGAGATTAACAGTCATTTGTACTAGCTAAAGCGATCAAAATATTACTAATGAAAATAATAATCATGATTGTAATAATATTGCTGGAGATTGTGTTCTATAGGTATTTAACGAGGTCAAGAAATACTAATTTTGAAGAATTAACGATGGGATTTTATAGTGAGCTTTTTAAGGAACAGCGTATGTTACATAATAAGATTTACATGATTATCTTGAGGTCTACAGTTAAGTTTGTCACTGTAAACTTTTGTGTTGGGCAATTTTTGCATTATGGGTTCACTTGTAGGAGCTCTTATATGAGTTCTGAGATGTTATGAGGAAGTTAGGATGCCCTCTAAATGACGATGATGATTGTAATGAGAAAGTTGTAAAACATGTTGTGCCACGAAATGCCTCCTGTAAGTAGGATGACGAAGTTTTGGGACAGGACGTGCAGGAGAGGTCCCTGTAGTAATAATTATGATATATGTCATTTCGGGACATGCTTTGCGGAGGATGTCCATGTAACGCGGGGTATTTATGAAATACAGAGCTAATTCGTCAATGGAGAAATGCCTGTTTTAAGGGAATGCTTGATGTGCCATCTTAACTGCAAGTGATGTCAGTGTCTAAATACTGATTCCAAGTGAGACTGTATATCTATGCCATGTTACGTCCATGTGCAATACCTTCTTGTAAAGAGTTTGAAAAGTAGCTTGTTAATTAACCTCAAGGAATCGAATAGTATATCCATCGCAGTGATAAAGTGTTTGGAGGGATTTAGTTATATTTTATTTGGTTTTAACTTCGTGCTGATGTTAGAATTTCACTGTTTGATATACTGCACCCCACACTGTAAGCCCAAGTGAGTTGAGGGAACCACTGGTTAGGCTGACTGATGCGTTTGAGATTAGGCATGGATAAAATGTATTGCCCAGTTGAGATGTCACTTGGAGGTTGTGACATGGGAGGTACTTCCGGTCCACAGTTTTTCTTGTTTAGGTGAAACGAACTTAGAGTATGGAATGATAACGTTTTTCATTTATTAAACCGTGTGTTGAGGTCACTAGTTACCTTGGTAACATTATCTTACCGGGTGGGCAAAGAATTACAGTGAGACTGTTGTAAATATTTTCCATTTTTGTTTAATATTAAGATAGCCTTTTGATCAGCGCTATTGTAGGGGTTGCGATAGTATCGACGTGTTGCAAATATGTGGATCTCAGTTTAGTTTGGTATCCACGTTCAAGGATAGTGTTAGTGTTTGAAGTAGTGGACTAGGTCTAGGAAAGTGAGTTAGTAGGATTCCGTATTTGTTCATGTTTCGGCTTGACCTCCTTACTAGCTGCGAAGTACCTCCATAGTAGTGTCGCACTAGCCAGCGTAAATGTAAGGGTCGCCTCACATGAAAGCCCAGCTAATGGAGACTAGTCCCGGCCACCAAGCTACAGATATTTGCGTTGGTTGTTTGTTCTTTTTCATATGTCATATTTTCTACGGGATTATATCGTAAAGATTGAAGAAAAAATTGTGCATTGACATCGACATTTCTTTGATTGCTTAGACATTGAGAATGCGGGATCGATTCATCAGCTGTTGCTGATTATTTTCTCCGCACGTGCCAGTTTAATTTATGTTTGGTTTTATTTTTTATTTAGTTCATTAATAGTAGATTAAGGTGAAAAACTTAGTTATGTAGACCTCCAGCTGCATAATTTAAAAAAAGAAAGATATTCACATATTGTATGTGTTTATTGTCGATCCGCATGCTCGTAATTAAATAAGTTTCATTGACATTAATTCCAAATTACCTGAAAGTCAGTTAATTATTTTTTCAAGTGAGTTACACTTTTCTTTAATTTATTTTTTGTTTGGCCTTCTTTTTGAAGTGGTCTTAATTAAATATTTCTTTAGCTTAATTTTGTTCCTTCTGACCATGTTAATTAAAATAATGTCTTGATCATTTGGTGGTTCCTTCGGAATATATTTCTTGATAATGCGTATTTGAACATTGGTTTAATAGTAGCTAAAGTGTGTCATGTGGTGGCATCACTGATACGAATTTCTTTTCTTTTCTTATTTGTTGCAGCTAAACGTTTAAAAGCACCATGTTTTCCAAGAAATAAAGGCCTGTCCAGCGTGACTGGAGGTTAGGTTGGTTATATTAAGGGTTAATTCGATGGCTGTATAATATCCTGCGTTGGTATTAATAATCGCTGGACAACGTTAATTAAATGTAAATTTGGAGTTAGCTGTGAAAGTTTTTGATATGCTGGATGTGAAAGATATGTCTGGCTGCAAATAATACTTGTTAGCACTGCCTTCCTAACGCTAAGTCTAATTGTTAAACACATGAATATATTTCCTCACCGACGAAAGTTACAGGTTCAAATACTAATTGTAAAACACCAAGTCCCTTCAAGAAAGAACTTTTCACTAAATTATTGAGTCTCTTTCCGTAAATGTACTTGGATAAAATATTCGAAGTCTGATGATCTCACATCTAGAAATTATACGAGTTCAATCAAACTTCGTAGAATAATGGAGTACTCAACACACTTTTGGAAAATCTCCAAGTAGAAATTTACCGGCGCGATACTGAAAAACGTGACGTTGAGACTTCAACAGAATGAGTGGTAAGTTCCCAACCTTTGTCTTAAGTAGGCATAATGCTGGGCGAGATCGCGAGGTAACCAGGCATTTTTGCGGTCTTGCAGGATTTTCCATTCAAGAGTTAGATCACAATGTTCCTACCATTCGTACTACCGCACTGGCGTTAAATTTATAGTTTTTCATTAGTGGACACTGGATGAAATTCCGGAAGTGTCTGTAGGACTATACTTTCTTTACCTATCATGCATCAAACAGGTTGGATAGAAGGGCTGCGCACCTATTCTGGTGAGTAACTGTTGCACGACGCATTTTACACAGGTATTGTACTTAAATCATTTTCTGAGCCGAGAACATGTTTGAAAATAGAATTCTGCATTTCTAAAGTTGGTTCTAAATGTTATTTAACTTCCTCAATTTTGTCATCAATTGTTCCCAAGCAATGCGAAACAATATTAACTACTCTCAGTTACCTGTGCCTGCGCCTCCTTGGAGATAGACTTTGTGGAACGATCCGTTTCCCATAAGAGTTCGGAGACTCGTGTTCTGTCTCTCACGCAGACAGTAAATACGTGGCATTCGACCAAGTTCTGGTCCGTTTGGGGAAGATCATGGAAGAAACTTAAGAGGAGGGATTAGACTATTTTCAGAAACTCAAATAACGGTACTCCGCACATACAGACGTTAAATAATAGCGGATTCGTTATGTATGTGTGTCCGTCGAGTCTTCTGCCCGAAGGCTAGTTTAATTCCCAACGGTTCCATCATCAGTTGTCATAAGCAAGAGGCGTTCTAGAGAAATGAGAAGAGAAGTAGTTTCGTGTTTATTTTCTCATACCCTGAAGTTGAAATTGTTAAATATCAGTCTGTCAAGCCCAACGAAATGCGCATAACGTCCGACCTCACGAGCAAGAGTTTCACACAATTTAATGAAGGCACTGGCTACGAAAAGAATGATGTTACTGCCATTGTTCATACCTGAGTCACGTTCATATTATGTAATAATAATATTATTTGCTTTACGTCCCTAAAATGTAGTCACACAGGAGTTCTTTTACGTGGCGGTAAATCTACCGACACAAGGATGACGTATTTGGGCACGTTCAAATACCACCGGACTGAGCAATTATCGAACCTGCCAAATTGAGTTCAGAAGTCCAGCGCCTCAACCGTCTGAGCCACTCAGCCCGGCGTTCACTTTATAAAGGAGAAGGGTGAGAGTAAGAGAGATCAACGTAAATAACAAATTTGTTCTAGCCCATGCGAAAGGATACAGTGCACTGTAAATGCTACTACATCTCACAAGAAATGGATCTGGATTTCGAAGGGGCTGAATCTTAGAAAATATCAGACGCAGTATTCGGTGAAACATAGTGCGTTGTAAACCCAATGGGACCACTGTCCTCACGAACGTAAACTTTCTTCTTAGTGTAAGATTACAGTATGTGTATAATTAAATACCGCACATGATTGTTACCTGTCCATTACAGCGTGTGTCGCTGTCATCTTCTCGTTCCCGGCAGATAATCGAAATTCTGTTTTGCATTGTATCCTCCCATGATATCAAATGTCTTTCTCATTATTAAGGGTTATTTCAGTGTTAATGCTATACCGACTGTAGAAAAAAAATACTGGCTAAATTCCAGGAATGGTTTTCTAGTATTTAGGAAAGAAAGAGTTATTGTATCCACACTGGTCAGGAAATGTATACATTGTAATTTATCTAAGTATCGAGTATATTATTAGCATCCACAAGTACGTTTATTCGTTGGAATTAAATCTGAGGCACCCATTTTCTTCACGACCTATGAGGAATCCAGTAATTACATTTTACCGTACATTTTTGCACTGAATGCAGGTGTATAATAACACGAACTGTATCGTGTAGCTTGCTTTAATAGATTCATGCAAATAATAAAACTGAACGATGTTGAAGTAACTTTCCTTTATGGAATTATAAAGCCTGTCAGACTACGGCAAGGGACCGATGACCATGATGTTAGGCCCCTTTCCACAACAAGCAACAAGCAACAAACGAGACTACGTCAGGAATATCGCAGCCTGTTGGAAACTTGATGCAACAAACTAAGGACGGTATTATAGGCAGACGGTGGATAATTTGAACATTTAATTTTAAATTCTGATAACTTAGAAACTAACCATATCCGAATCCTTGCTAGTATAAACGTTCTTCTCTACGCAAGATGAATCCGTCATTTAAAGATTTCGGGTAATTTTGTAAAATTCTGCTTATATTCTCTCCAGTATTACAAGGTGTTCCCTGACAGTGATTCAGCTGAATTCTTCCAACATGAATCCAATAAGCTCTCCGTTAGTAATATTCCTGTATATCCTCACCATAATTCAGTAGTATAATTTTTGTCATTGGACAGATCTTCAAGGAAATATTCAGTAATGATCTAATATTGACTTGGTATTAACTGTTTACAAAGAACATAAATCGGGAGTTGTGCCTTCAAGAAACTTCCTCATACTTATCAAACATGATAGTATCGTGTTCGGAGAGCTAACTCGGCACTTAGGAAAAAAGTAAGACATCTCGGGTCTGCATTTTCATGTGAAAAATCGTATAGTATCAAGAAAGGCATCCGACATTAAACTTCTGGTCAAAACACAAAGTACCATGCAAGATGGCCGTGCCGTTATGGTCGCGTAGCTGCGAACTTCATTCCGAAGATGGTGGATTCGAATCCCACCGTCGGTTTCCCTGAAGATGGTTTCCCATTTTCACACCAGGCAAATGCTGGGGCTGTAGCCTAATCAAGGCCATGACCGCTTCATTCCCAAGCCTAGTTCTTTCCCACACTTGCATCTCCGAAAATCTTCAGAGTGTTGGAGCGACGTTAAACCACTAGCGAGATAAACAAAACAAAACACAGAATGAGCCGGGTGGCTGTAGCAACCAAAAGATTTTCCTTTCGATATACAACGTGCATCTAAATTATAAGGACAAAAAATCAGGGATGCTCTTCGTGAACGATGCACAATTGGCGGATAAAACGTTTCTTTCCGTAAAAATGAGGTTATATTGTTACTTTCGGGCGCGCGATTGAAATTGACGTACTCGCCGTATTTGCTGTGCCTGAGTGCAAATCGCTGCACTGGTGTGCCTCTGGGAAGGGAGGGGAAGTGGGTTGTTTGACAGGGGCAGACAGAGATAATTCTCGGTGCGAATGCGCAAGTTTCTCGTTCGTTTTGCGCAGTCATTTCCCAGACTCAGTAGGCAGTATATAGTTTATTGTCCATATTATCTACCAAGTTTACGGTATCAGTTGGTGAGAATGGCTCCGTTTCGGTACACCAATGAAGAAATACCTTATATGTATCAAGTCTGTGACCCAGCAAATTGCAGCGGGATAGAAGCCGCACTGATTTATGGTGTCCGGCAACCTAACCTTCATTAACCTCATCATTCACAAATGGTGCCAATTGGCAGGCGACTGCGTAAAGGAGGGAGGAAAATATCCCTCCTGTTGCCCCTCATATTTCAGCAACGGTTTAGTGTCAACATTTGGGCCGACATATTTGATTACTATTTACTTGGGCCGTATGTCCTTCATCTTAACCTGAATGGGGAGAAATGCTACCGTTTCTTGGTAGAACCACCGCCTGGATTATTGGAAGATGTTTCTCTGGGTACTCGGCAGCGAATGTGGCTGTGTCGTAATGGCGTTCCACCGCATTTCACTCACCGTGCCAAGCAGCACTTAAATGATTATTATTCAAGGAGATGGGTAGGCGGTAGTGGGCCAAGTAAATGGCTTCTGCGCTCAGCCGATTTAACACCCATGGACTTTTCTTGTTACGTGCAGATCGAAGTAGCAGGAGATATGCTGTAATAAAACCATTGGGAGTATTCTTTCCTTCGTTCAGTATTTCATTCCTCTTACAATGTTGTAAGTAAAGAACTGTACGACCGTGTTGTGACAGTTTGGCATCTTCGCGCATGTTAAATAATAAACAAAGTTATTCAGAGCAACAGACGAAAGGAAAACAATTGGGTGTATTTCTTGGCTGACAAGTGTGTCTTAATTACAGTGTGTTCTTGTACTCCGTGTGCAATTACGGCTGCATAATAAACAAACTTGTAGATATTGCCTGTAAGAAACAAGGATTATATTCTGCGCGAGTCGAGTGAAGAAACTTGTGCATTCGCATGGAGCATTGTCTCCGTCTCCGCCTATTATACACCCCATTTCTCCTCCCTTCCACGAAGCACAGCAGTGGGCAGCGATTGCGCTCTGGCACAGAAAACACGGCGAGTGCGTCAATTTCAATCGCGCGCCCGTAAATAACGAAGTAACCTCGAAAAGAAATACAGTATGTTCTCCGCCAATCCGATTGTGCCATCGTTCTTTATATAACACGAAGAGCTTCTCCGATTTTTTGTCAGGGTAATTTGGATACATCCTGTATACCGTACAAGTATAATTTAGTTACTACCGGTCACAATGATAGTCTACTCTCCAAGGTACATTGAAAGTTTTAGACTTGAAATACTAAAAAAAGAGGAAATATTTGGAGAGTGAATATCCCAGTGAGAAATTCACCTAATCGATATTCAAAACTAACCAATACAGATTTATGAAAGCACTTCCCTATTCATTAGAAGCTTAACGTCATACGAACACATACTGGGTGGCACTGGGCTGGGAAGGCAGTGGCCATGGCTTCAATTGAACCACAATCCTGGTGTTTGCCAGTGGCGAAGATAGGAAATCATTGCAAACCATCCTCATAGCTTACGATGGTTGAGGTTGAATTTACCATCTACTAAATGCGAGCTTACAAATTACGTTAACAAGGGAACTGTCCATACTGTCAAATCGAAATCGACAATGAAATTTCACAGAGACCATGAGGAGAGACATAAAAACGGATGTACAACAATTTAGCTGCCATTTCGAACTGGAAGGTTTCGAAACCTTGATACAAAATCCGTGTGACAACGCAGCTTACTGGACAACCCTTACTTCTTGCTGGATCGCGCGGCGCCCAGCGGAGTGGAGTTGCAATTGTGCTGGAGAGACAGAACGAAGTGGCAGGCTGCCACGCGCCAAGGTCACTTTATTGTAACGGAACGAATGTGAAACATAAATGAGATGCTATAGTCGCATGATATAAACACAAATATTTTTGGCACCATGCACAACGATTATGCACTTTGAGGCCACATTGTTCTTCAGTTTTCTTTACTTGTTTGAAGGAAATATGCCACAGGCACTTCGAAATCGGGAGGTATCTCCGTTGTATAACTGGTTGCGAACCACGAATATATAATCATGTCCTTGAACCGCGGGGAAGAAAATTGAATATAAATGAAGGAATACATTTTCAGCATGCTGTTTCTTTGATAATCATCAAAGTGGAAGTCTTCAGAAGTCGGCGCAATACCTGTTAAGAGACGATACAAAGCCTTCCACTGCCGGAAGAAAAGATATCCAAGGGCTCTGTTTTCCCTGTAGTGCCAGGAGGAATCTGGAGCATGTCTATACTGCTGCCTGGAGGAATGTCTTCAAGACAGCTCTTATCACTATAAGTAGTCAAGGAATCTAGCAGTAGCAAACACTTCTCGCAAATGGGAAGACGGATTCTTTAAACTAACACTTTAATTCTTTTTCTCCATTTACCCTCATTTTCTGGCTATTAAATTGATATATCTGGCATGAAAGATTTCTTGGGAAACTCTCGGACCGCAAGTTCCCGTTGCCTCCTGTAGCACAATGAATAATTTCCGGAAGAGAGTACCTGCCATACTAATTGTAGACATAACTGTGTACGAATGGGTGAGTGCACTAACTGATTGATCAACTGTTTCTGTATGTTTCTCACCAACAAACGATAGAGTCTTTTTCGCTTTCATTCCGCGCACGAAACCATTCTGATCAGTATTGCATTTTGAAGAAGGGGTGTATTGAAACAATCGCTCTTTGCGACTTTATCTTCTTCGTCGTCTTCTTGCAGATGCGTACGGGATACAAATTTCGTAATTTTTCTACTTTTTATTCTGTACTCGTTCTTAAAACGACTCAAACAACTATCACATGCGCTGAAATTAGTTCGCCCATTGAAATCTCTTTTGAAATTTCAAAGGCCCACAGTCGTAGGCCTTCATCGCATACATTCCGCTTCAGTCTTCTTGCTTCTGTAAAGCGAGAAAATAATTTTGTATATATCAGTTTCCTGTCTTCAATGGGGCTTACTGATGTAAATTCTAATTGGCTCTTCCACCTGTACAGTTGTCGTAGTGACTTCACCTTACGACAAATTTTTTGTGAACAGTGGTTAATGAAAACCGCTTCTTGTACGCAAGATCTACAGTTTGTTTCCTTTCTTATGTGGACTGGAATCATAGCTTGACCTAGTAGATTTGCTAGGTGACTGCGATGTCTCTTCACTGTATTGACGGGAATCAGACTCTGGGATCAAAATCGGATCCGTAACATATCTTGATCCTGGCAATGGTGTGCTGATATCTCTTTTAGATAATGCAGATGAGGTGTCGCTGCTTCCACTATTACTTTCACTGTCACTATTTCGCTACAGACACGGCACCGAGACAATGCTGGCACCCATAGAATGATTTTCAGTGAGGTCGATCACATGTTGACCCGTCCCCCTTTCTTCCGAAGTTATTTCACGGGAAGAGGAGAAACCTTTCTCACGGAAATAACATAAACCATACTCTAGAACATTAGCCGGATTCATGACTGCTATTTCAAAGGAACATGTGCCAAACTGGCTAGCGCAGAAAGCTCAAGGTAATCCGGTCGCTTCAGCTGAGCTACACGTTTACGCGTGCAATTCTATTAGATATTTCCGTATAGATTTCAGGACCGTACAGGTCGAAATGGCAGGTGAATTTTTGTACTTTGCTTTCTTATGAATCCCTCAACCTCTCTACCAAATTTCATTGTCGATTTCGATATGACAGTATGGACATTCCCTTTCTAAGAGTATTAAAATCAGTGGTCTTCGTGGTGTGCGTACTACAGTCACGCCCTACTTCGTGAAGCATATTACAACGGATGGGTGGTCTAGTAAGTGGTCCTGAGTCCTGATACTATTTACTATGGAAAGGAAGTGGACATATCTGGTACCTAAACAGTTAGAGGATATAATTTCAATAGGACTATGTAAGTAAGACTAAGAACTAACTTCGAGGAAATTTACCGATCACACTCAGAATGATTTTAAGCCAGACTTGAGCCTACAGGAGTGAGGGATCAGGGTCTCCTTGCAAAATACTTCGCAAGTGAAATGGAATTTAAGAGAAAGAAATCTATGAGGTGATTGCGGGAGAAATGAAGTCAAACTGGCTGAGTCAGGAAAGAGAATGTGTCTGGATGTCTTAGGAGTTCATGATGTTCGAGCATGGAGAAATAACGCGTATGAAATAGGAGATTATGAGATGTTCCTGAGATGTCCCAAAGGGGGAAAGGGCAGAGCGTGGAATCGAAATGTTTATTACGAATATGGAAGCAAGCAGCATTGTTTCATTTATATAAAATGAATGAATGATGCAGATTTGGCAGTTGCAGGAATCAATACGAGAATAATTTCCGTGTATTCATCTAATTGGGGAGCAGATTTGAATGGTGTAGAAAAGTTTTATGAACCACTGAGTGACGTCATAGTCTAGGTCAGCGGCAAGGACAGGAAGTGGGTATAGAACTGAAGGATATGAGAAGGTAACGGTTAAATGTAAGGAAGATAATATTGAAGCTAATATGAATGGCATACGATTACTGGACTTCTGATCTAGTATGGGTTATCAGTAATGAATTTATTCTTCAAACATGAGGCTATTTGCCTCTAAAGACTATAAAATAACTGACTTTAAATTCAGGAAATATTTTAGGAATGAAAGGATATTACGGGATTTTTAAATGATCCTGACCGCTAACTGATCTGCATTGAAATGGGTATCACTACGCATAGGAATGTTAGGACAGAGTAAGTGAAGTTGTTTTGCAGACGAATAAATCACAATCCAGGGCGAGGAAAATAGACAGGAGTCCATGGATAAGATGAGTGAAATGTTTCAAATGAAAACCAGTCAGGAGGTTCAGGATATAGAAGGGGAATGTGTGCCATGCAGGAATGCCGTAGTAGAAACGACAAGGGAATGCCTAGGAAAATCTGTGTGTAATAATGGGAAAATGTGAACGCCTTAGTGAAATGATGAAATCAGGACAGCTTCTAAACGTGGAAAGGGACCTATTAAAAATGGATACAAATAAGATCTGAAGTAGATACAGAATTGTGTCCAGATGAAAGAAACACAATGAATCAAATCATTGATGAGTACAAATATACATCATGGGTAGAATTTGGTAATAACACGGAAAGGATTAGTTAAGTGGCAGGGAACACTTTCTGGACTGTCATGAACAGTCTTCGAAAGGGAGGAATATGGCACATGAACAGGATTTATCAAGTGAACTCACTGTTGAAGTGAGGGATTCACTTGACAGTTGGAAGGAATGTTTTGAAAATTGCTCAAAGTAAAATTGAACATTTCTCTTGAAGACCCGAACAATGAAGTTCATGGGATGAGAGCCATTATGACAGCAAAATTACGTTCAAGGAAATGGAAGTAAGCTTCATTGTCATAAAGTAGAAGAAATAGATGAAATTAAACCTAAATGATTAAATACAGTAGAAGGGTAGGATGAAATGGCTTTGTAGATTAAACGGATGAGCATGGATTAAGATGCTTTCTGCTTTATCGACGGCCGTGTTGCAGCGAGAATTGATGGTATAAATAAGTTCTTAGTTCTAAGTGATTACAGAGGTCCCGTCTTTGTTGCCCAGAGACTAATATGCACTGATAATTTACTGTAAGATATAAAACTGACTGACTGACTGACTGACTGACTGACTGACTGACTGACTGACTGACTGACTGACTGACTGACTGACCGCCCGACCGACTGACCGACCGACCGACCGACCGACTGACCGACCGACCGACCGACCGACCGACCGACCGACCGATCGACCGACTGACTGACCGACCGACCATCGCCGAGCCGAAACTACTGGACATAAAGAAATAACATTTTGGGGATACATTTATATTAGGGTGTAGGTGCTCACTAAGGGAGGATGTTTGGATATTCAAGCGCTACGGGGGTGAAACGGGGGGTAAACTTTCAAGTTTTTGAGATATAGATATCCCTCAATCGTCTGGGTGGAAATTTTAGTAGCCAGTTTGGCCCATGCCGACGACTTGCAATAGTTTTAGTGGCAGACTGAGGTGAAAGCCTACAATCTAATAATTTGGAGCTTGAATACAGGTGCGGCAAGTACAGTATGAAGATAAGCATTTCCAATATTAAATTCGTGTTAGTAGGGAAGATACCCGAAAGGTTTTATATCACATAGGGAGTAGAAAACTGGAGCAGGTGGATCATTTCATGTAGTTAGGACGCGTGTTCTCCCTGGATGATAGTATACGAAGTGAAACTGGTCAAAGTGTAGCAAAGCTAATGCACTGAGATCACAGTTTGCGGTGATCGGTATTCTGTAAGAAAGTAATCTGCACCCGGACAAAAGTTTTACATCGGCCAATTTACAGAAAGACTCTGCTGTACGGGAGTTAAAAACTGGGTGGGCTCAGGATGTCTTATTCATAAGTTGAAAATATCAGTCAGCCAGAATGACTGCTGGCACAAACAGGTGGGAAGAATGTCTGGAGGGTACTCGGAATGGGGAGATAAAGGCTAAATTGACTAGACGGTTGAAGCTGTTCGCGTAATCCGGCTTCAGTGGCGGGAACAAGTGCGGTGAATGGAGGAGGATTACGTTATTAAGGGAACCTTGACCTTGAGCATGGAGGGTAACAGAAGCGGTGATACATCAAGGCGACGGTGAACAGACTTGATATTTATTGATTTAACACAGGGCCTCTCAAACGCCCAAAATCTCACGCGTGCAGATAGAGGCGCAAGAGCTCCGTGCACTGTGCATCGCTGCCGCTCGGCATGGCTCGAATCAACGCTTCGTCTCTGGGCTACTCGGCTAAGCTCGGCTCAACTCGCCTATTCTCGGCTCAAGTCAGCCTGGATTTGGAGCGCTACGGCGCAAGTGGGGCAGAGGGAGACAGGCGGAGCGAGCGAGACAGGCGTGAGGAAAGAGAGAGTAAGCGCTATTGCTTCAAATCGAAGAGTGGGGGGTCTGCACTCTGTTCAACCAAGCCAAGTCGTCTCTTGCACCGTGCACAGTGCATGCACCACGCGCATGCACCCTGAGAGGCCCTGATTTAACATGAGGGGTGTAAGACGACGGAGGTATTTGCAGATAGCGGTCTGTGGAGACATTCAATTAATTCACACAGTTTTGCTCACTGAACACTGAAAGATAGAACAGTCTACAATAAAGATGTAAGTATGGTGTAAGTTTTACGCCCTATTAGCTTAACTAATTTACGATTTTCAGACATATTTTCATTATATCTACCGACATGGGGCTGACATACTCGAGCACCTTCAAACACCACCGGATAGAGCCAGACTGGACTCGGAAAACCAGCGATCTATCGTCTGAGCCTGTGGTTTTCAAAGTGTGGAACGCGTACGCGGGGTCTTACCACGGGGTACGCAAATTTAACGAAGCTTCTATCTGGTTTCATTGAGCAGTTCAGAAATGAGTTGAGCCTGCTGATTTCATATGAAATCTTGTTTTTCTTGAGTGTGTTTGTCTACCACTACACAGAGTACTCATCGCAAACAATTCATTACCGGGCGAGTTGGTAGTGCGTTCATGATCGTGCGGCTGTGAGCTCGTATCCGGGAGAAAGTGGGTTCGAACCCCACTGTCGGCAGCCCTTAGGATGGATTTCCGTGGTTTCCCTTTTTCAAACCACAAAAATGCTGGGGCTGTACCTGAATTAAGGCCACGCCCGCTTCCTTCCCACTCCTAGCCCTTTCCCGTCCCATCGTCGCCATAAGACCTATCTGTGTCGGTGCGACGTAAATAAAAAATTAAAAAAAGTTCTCCGGCATTGGTGATCGTTCAGTGTTGAACTTCTTCTGTAAACTTTACAGCGAAAGAGTCACGAGGTTTCCTTTGCGTAGCGACGATACCGTACATATAAGTTATGCAATACATTAATGTTATTATTGGGAAACAGTATGGTGTAGCGGTTTAGTTGTTTGCCCGCCACCCCGGCGACCGTAATTTGATTCCTGGCATTGCTGGGGTGGGTTTCTCAGTTGAAGATTCCGTGGTGTAAGGAAGGGCATGCGACCTTAAATCCCTTAAACCTTTCATGCTTCAGTGCGTGTAAGACCCTTGAGCAAGCGCGATAACCTGCGGGAGATGCTGCTGCTGCTGCTGATGTTGATGACAGCTAATATTATTTGGCATCCAGCAACAATCATTGTGTTATATCTGGTAAAATCGCAAAATACTCGTACTTCGGGGGTAAAACGGTAAAACAATTGGATTTTGGAGGTATGCAACCAGAAAGTTTGAATACAACTGGTCTGAGCCATTCTGCTCGACTATGTTACAACTACATGACGCGTACCGTCTAGCTCGGTTCAATAGAATCATCTAGATAATAACTTCTTTGAACGGTGATCGTGTAACACCACGGAGGTATACGTACTAATTACAGCAGATGGATATATTCTTCCAAGTTTGTTAATGATTTTCTGGAGACTAATAGAGCAGTTAACATGCGGATAAAGGAATTAATTTCATACGGATTCGATCCGGATACGAAACAAATTACAACTCGTATTCTGCCAGATGTTTTCATTGCACATTAAGAAAATAAATACATAGTACTCGTAAATTGTTATACTGTGTGCAAAATCACACTGGTTTAATCAAACATCTGACGGTATGAAGTGAAATATATAGAGAGGCAGGAATATATGCATGTAGTAGAAGAAATACAATGGAAAGTCTGTGTGGGATGAGGGTGCGTTGGAAAAAAGAAGACAATAACAAAATGAAAACACAAAACTAAATAAAATTTCCACATATTAGATTGCCTTCATTAAAAACATGGTCTCTCCCTCGTCTTCAGTTCCGTAGCTTATACATCCACTTCATCTGAGGCACCAGTGAGGTAGTTTCTGTTTGCCAGCTTCATGAGAAGTGTGAGTTTAAACTCATCGAGGGCTCATATTGAGTAGGAATGTTTTAACCTTGTGTTTTCTTATACCAGATCATCCATGGTTGAGGTAGAATGGAAAGAGGATTTCAAGCTCACAACCAATCACTTCTTTCTGTAAGTTGGTGGTTGAATTTTATGGAGATATAAACCAAAATGAACATCCACAGCCTGTTTCCAGTCATCTGACCGGGTCAGGGATTGAATTAATGAAGCCTCCATCTAGCGGCGAGAATAGGAATTGTGCCGGCTGCCGAAGCCTGTCGTACTATTTTATGGAGATGATAACAATAATTATTATTCAGTAAATAAGATCGCGACGGAAGAGAGCCAGGGGTTGCACTACAAAACGAAAACAGGGCGAACAGGTCAATACATTTTAAATTATTGATTTGAAGTTTCAATATTTTCGTCAGGAATAACTGCAAGTTTACGTAAATGACATTGCAGGTACCTAAACTGCCAGGACAACGCCCAGTTAATCAGGCGCTAATCCAATGCTATGTTTAATTTCTTTAACAATTTGACTTCCAAATAAGGTCTAAATGAAATAACTTCTTAATTCCATGCTACACATTATATATGACCCTGCATAACAGCAAATAAATATACTTAGAAGGGGGGTGATAATGAACATAATTGCATTACATATAATTTCAGAGTAAAAACAACCGTGTAGGATGTGAATAGAGTTATAGGCCTATTATTTTACAAGCTGAATAGAAAGGAAATTGAAAATACGATGTGGAACTGAAACAACATTAAATTAAGACATTATGTTATATTATAAACTAGGGGAAGTTATATGGTTTCGTTAACTTCAACCAGCCTCCTATTCTCTTCCATCTGACGTGGGTAGAAAGTTTAGAAATAATTATCATTTGCCCAAAAGGCCGATAAACTCACCTAGAACCTGCCTCCTATGCCTCCAGCCAGAAAATATACATACCACATCACGGCCGAACAGGCTCCTACGTGAAGTTTGGAATAGGGAAAGAAACAAAGTTGCCAATTTGTCAGATGGAAGTAGAGTAATGGGTTAGTCATTTTCTCTTACTACGATAGAGATGTCTAGTTCAACAGGAGAAATGCGAGGTACAGTGAGTTCGAGTATGATGTGCCGTAAGATAGCCACACAACTGGCAAGTTCACCAGTATTGCCACGGTCCGGTTGCGATTCACGTTACAGTTTCAATTGAAGTCAGAATCCATTTTACTTGAAATGTTCATCTTATGCACTTCAACAAATGATCTTTGGTTGTATAGGAGGCGGCTGTTCGCGATGAATTTCATGTACAGTTGTTTTAGATAAAGTACTGAAGTGGTAATGCTGAATAACAGCACGTGTTTGACAACCAGAACTGGGCTAACATTCACAGTGAATTCTGTTAAGCTTCCTGAACGATGACGAACACTTGGCAGATTGTAATCCTTTAAAAGTATGAAATCA
The DNA here is from genome assembly GCF_040414725.1 of Anabrus simplex. Taxonomy (NCBI): domain Eukaryota; kingdom Metazoa; phylum Arthropoda; class Insecta; order Orthoptera; family Tettigoniidae; genus Anabrus; species Anabrus simplex. The sequence continues at coordinate 388,759,288 of NC_090266.1, read as the reverse complement.
TTTTATTTTATTAAATACCCAGCCCATTTTACCCTTTGCCAATTGCATAGTCATGTTGAAGCACCGAATCCCGTGAGATATTCGAGATTAAGAAGAGTTGGAAGTGGCCAGGACGTGGGTGGGCATCCCAACTACTGTTGGCAGGAGTAAGACTGGAAAGGAACTTACCACTCGACTGCAAATAAACTTCGGCTCAGGATGCATGATTATTTGCCTCTGGCATAGCTGGGGGGGCACTGACCAGGTCGCCAATGTCCGGAGTTGAGTAAGGCAGTTATCTGTTTTAAATAAAGGACACACTTCAATGCATCATGAAAATAGAGCCAATATAAGATTTAGTAAATTAATCTCGAGCTGCCACAAGTGAGCTGTGAGATAACAGATCGAGATAAATTTTGCTGTATCTAATGGAAAACTTTTATCTTAACCTGTTTCTGAGGCTCATTCCTTAGAGAAAACTTTTTTTCTGCAATTGGGTTTACGTCGCACCGGCACAGATATGTCTTATGGCGACGAAGGCAAAGGAAATGCCCAGGATTTGGAAGGAACCGGTTGTGGCCTAAATTAAGGTAAACCCCAGCATTTGCCTGGTGTGAAAATAGGAAACCACGGAAAACCATCTTCGGGGCTGCCGACAGTGGGGTTCGAACCCACTATCTCTTGGATGCAATCTCACAGCCACGCGCCCCTAACCGCACGGCCAACTCACTCGATCCTTAGAGAAATCAGTATCATACTCTTGATATATAGATTTAATTAAACCATTCTAAACATCCCTCCCCGAGTGCCATTAAAGCTTCCTCCTTCATATAAGTTGTGGATATAACGGATACTCTTACTGCCCTTGCTTACAATATACTCAGACCGATAAGACCACGTCATGTCCATACTAAAGAAAATCCTATTTTGTTGAGACTAAAGAGCTCTTACTAGCTGCGACCATGACAGATTCCTTATTCTGAGCGCCCACTTCTTATAGAGGCAAAAGCAAGTCATGTTTTTGTTTTTTGTTTTTTTTGTTTTTTGGCTATGGACTTTACGTCGCACCAACACAGATAGGTTTTATGGTGACGAGCAAGTCATGTTATAATGATAAATTAGCTTACACTTCGACATAAATGCTTGCTTTAAAGCTCAAACTCCAATAATATATCAACATTTGTATAGCAGAAACAACCATTTCGAGGGTAATTGGAATGTTCCAGTCAATAACATCACTTTTTAAAAATCACCACGTTTTCCTGCTGCTAATTGCACATCTACATATAAAATACTCACTGAACTTGTGAGAAAAAAAGGGAACGTATCTTAAAGATGCACACCACCCATTTCCAGCAATAATTTTAGGTACAAAATCATTCTCTCCGTATTGAAATTAACAGCTTAATACTCAGGCATGCAATGTAGACCTCGGGATGAGTGAAAGTTTTCTCTTGTCAATGAGCTTAGAATTAACAGCAGAGTTAACTCTATACTCGGTCGATATATTTTCCAGGAGTTAACCTTGTACTCATTCCTGTTCTAGCCTATAATACAGTATTTAGTAGTAAAAAACTACCCTTATTCTCTTTTACACGATAATAGTAATCGTATCTAAGACAGAGGGGTGCCTTACATATCTGTTCACTCGGAAGGATGCCCATTCGAATCCGGATCGGGGTCGAAATAGTTAAAAACATCAGCCTACATGAATCTTAAGCACATCAAGAAGGGCTCGCTCTGAATAACATTTTAGATAATGCCACTGTTTTCCCACCCGCCAAGTATTTACAATAACCAATTCACTTAGATATGTAAATAAAGGAGAGGAAATATCAAAGAGGTTTCTGTTTTCATTGTCTCATTTCAGATAAACTGAATAACTTTTTAACTGTAAACAGGTAATGCACACAAAGCGAAGAGTGATAGTCTCAACTTTTTCTGAAGGTGCTATATGTTAGATGTTACAGGAATCGGAAAATATTTTGTGGTGCTTGAACAGTTGTAACGTACAGGAAATAGTAATGAAGGGAAGAAAATCAATTTGTCAAGAGGTCTATTGAAGAGCTACATTGGCTTTCCACCCGGAAATACTAAGACATGGTGTTGATTCTGTCCCCAGTTTCCGAGTAGTTCCCTATCCGCACACCCACCTGTCCAAAGTACCGGAGAGAAAGGCCTGTTGAAGCGTACAGGAATCCACTGACGTCAACTTCTTAACTGGGTAGCCTTAAACCTTAAATGCCGCAATGGGAATTTTATCTATTTTTATCCGTGGATGATAGTGATATTATTGTTCATAGATTAATTCATACGACTGATCGATTGAAATATCATTCCGTTATCTGCCATCCCTTTTTTCTCTTATTTGGTTCAAGTATGACGGTTTTTGACATCATTCTCTTACAATTATTTACACTATCGTCATCGATTCTGCATCGTGTTTCCAACGGGTTACGGGCCTCCCGATTAAATTGTCCTCTTTTTAATGAAAGCATAAAACGTTTCAGTTATCCCAGATTAATTCCCTGCTATTCAAAAGAACGTATAAATAGTTTCCACCTACTTTTCGTTCCTTCCAGAATGTTTTGAATTACAAGTTGCTTTACGTGGCACTGACACAGATAGGTCTTATGGCGACGATGGGATAGGAATGAACTAGGAGTGGGAAGGAAGCGGCCATGGCCTTAAATAAGCTACAGCCCCAGCATTTGCCTGATGTGAAAATAGGTAACCACAGAAAACCATCTTAAAGGGTTGCCAACAGTGGGGTTCATTTCCACTATCTCCCGAATGCAAGTTCACATCTGTGCGCCATATTTGCACGGCCAGCTCGCTGAGTTTTCCAGATTTGAACGGTAACAACAAAATACCGACTGGAGCCAGTTAGTAAAATTCTTGTGAATCCCATTTTATTATACCCTATTCATTAAACAGAATGGTACTTTTTCAAAAATAAACGCGTTTAGTTACGTATAGTAATGTTGGTCCGAATGCCTGACTGTTGTCCGAATAAAATTTGCTGTAATTTAAACACATGAGATAGGATAAAGGAATATCTCTCAGCCTGAGACTCACTGGAAGCGACTCCCTCATCATAATGTTCTATGACATCACGTAGTCTTAACGAGCCGGAGCAAAGTGACTTTAGACAGGTTTAAAAACTCTTAAGCTTGACTCTAATTTCAAGGGATATTGGCTCCTCTGTTAACCCTATAATGAGACCACTTGGGTTGCAGGTCACACAGACCCCATCTTGTAGCAGCAGCAGGTACAGCTGCCACCAAATCCACATCGATAAGCGGTTGTCGGAATATTAAGAGCCTCTCAACTTTTCTGTGCTGGGCTGCAGAAAGCCTCCCCTGCTTTTCATTATATCTGCACAATTTTGAAGTAGGGGAATATAGAATTTTAGATCGAGAATATGAGCATTAGCCCCAAATTATTTCATGAAAGTTGTCCTTCTTCAAACACATCAGTTTCTCTTAAGTTAATGGTTAACATAGGCTTAGTGTATTTGAATTCACAGAGGTATGATATAGTGATCCTGGCTATGGTTGTTTAAAGATCGTACTTTTCGTTTTTTTCTTATTTAAGTTCGGAATGAAATATCAAAGGCGGTGAACAGTAGGCCTGCAAGTAATTGGTTGCAAGTTTTAGAGATTAATTCTGTAAAATTATTTAAAATTAAATGTATCTAAATGTGATCTAAAGAGAAAGGAGAGAGTTAATATTGTGGTTAAGAGAAATATATAAGAATAAAAGCATAAGATAAGAAAATAAGGAGACGAGCCTTTTTTGAAAAATAATATGGAAGTGCCACACCTACTGGACCACTGCAATTGAAACCAAGACACATTGGTATGAAGTATACCTGATGACACACCTGCCCTTTTTATTTAGTTTCATGAAATACAACCAGCATTAAATTTCTCCTCAAGGTTGAAATTGGTCCTGCTTGTGAATCAGCAATGTAAATGAGCCATGGAAGTAGCAAAGGGAAAACAAGTATGCACAATTCCCCGCCTAGTCCCACGGACCATGCGAATTTTGCTCACTGAAATAACACATGTACCCGTAATACGATCCAATTAACCTATTATGACACGTGATCTGTAATCGTAGAAAGTGAAATGAACACTGTAAACTATGACTGAAAACTATGGCACGGATATTAATTTTCGAGGTGGAAAGGTCGTAGTATCACACTCGTAGCGACAATCATATCTGTTGTCTTTGTAGCTGAGTCAGTAATGAGACGGTTGCCGGTGGTATCTGAGTATCGGTAGTGTTGTGATTCCGATCCAACCTTATGAATATCTTGTTTTGAACGATAGATCGTGCCCCGTTGTAAAGGGGACAGAATGTTTATCCGCACCGAACATGTCACATCACAGCACTTATTAATTCGCTCAAGATGTCTTCCAGAAACGAGAACGTTCATATGTTTCTAATATTTATTGTAAAACAAGGTGGAACATATTCGAGTCGCAACGACTCCATCACAAGCGGATTCCTGACAGAAGGCACTTGGAAGGGAACCTCCCGTTAGAGCTGCTCCTATAACGTATGGACCAAACGAAGAGGGTGTTTGATTGCTCTCCGCAATATTCCTCATATTCACTCACGGACACTTGCATGGCAGACCAACATCAGCCGGTCGTCTCTTATGCAAATATTGCATATCAATACATTTCACTTGTACCATCTGCAGTTACACCAGCTGCTCCACGGACGTGACTTCAATGCTCGAGTAACATATTGTCAGTGGGCATTACGCAGTGTGAGCAATGATGCGGCCTTTTTGTCAAGGGTTCTCTTTACAGATGAATTTTACAACAATATCAATATGAATCGGCGCATTGTGCACATTTGGAGGGCGAATAATTCCCATTATAACTTATAAGACACGGCCTTTTTGTCAATACACATGAATCACGATTTTACAGCAATATCAATATGAATCGGCGCATTGTGCACATTTGGAGGGCGAATAATTCCCATTATAACTTATAAGACAGGAGGTATTTTAAGTGAGGTGGGCAATAGATTTATGGTGTGTGATCTTGGGAGACTACCTAATTTCTTCTTCGACGGCCATCCATTTTCTTCAAAGGGAATTCCCACAGTTGCTGGAATACGTGCCACTGCTCGACGTTACGAATATAGTTACCAACTGGACGGGGCCCCACTCCACGGATCAGTAGTCGTCCGGAGCCATCCTAGTCCTTCATATCCTCGCAAATGGACAGGAATGGGGTGACCCGTACCCTAGCCCGCCACATCACCCGATTTTACGCCACTTTAATTCTACCTGAGGGGTCATTTAAAGCAGGTGGTGAATACACAGGAGCCTGAAAGTCCTGGCCACCTTCGCTAACTGATCACCGAGGCATGCCAAGCTGTTACAGCTCACATGTTACGAGCAAGAATGTCCTTACAACGTGGCGCTAAAATCTCTATAAACCAAGGTGATCAACATTTAGAGCACTTGCTGCACTGAATAGGCCCTATAAAGTGTACACTGCTTCCTACCTACAGACCATCATGAAGTAATTCAACCTGGCTGCGTAACACCCGATAAAAAATATATCCTTTACAGGACAAAATATGAATTCACTCGTTGGAACAAGTACGTTTGTGGTAATATCACGTAAAGTGTAACGGCAAACGGTGAAAAAATGTACCGTCCTTGCAGATTGATCCTGTTTCCTGTCATCTTGGTTTCGCAACAGCAGCGATACGTGATTTAGCCATATTAATCACGGAGAGCCATGGCTGGGACCAATGAAATCTGTTCTTTGTTGTCATGATAGACATTTCCTATCCAAGCATAAGGTAGTGTTATTCGCATCTGAGATAGTTTTACACATTTGTTATAGTTTACATTGTTGAAATAACATTGGCGCTAATGATTCCGTCCATATTCTCGACCATGAACTCTACGATATAGTTATACTAAGGCAGTGTAGGATCAGGTAACAATCTTTTCTTTTTTAGGTTGGCAATGATGTACGAATACACAGGGTCGCGGATCTCAAAAAAAAGGGGCGGTCGGGCTACCCGGTAGAGATGGCAAGATATATGTAAAATTCAAAATGAATCTGAACGTTATAGTACATATTTTTACAAGTTGCTTCACGTCGCACCGACACAGGGAGGTCTTACGGCGACGATAGCATAGGAAAGGCCTAGGAGTGGGAAGAAAGCGGCCGTGGCCTTAATTAATTTCCCGGTGTGCAAATGGGAAAACACGGAAATCCATGTTAAGGACTGCCGACAGTGGAGTTCGAACCCACTACCTGCAGAATGCTGCGCGTCCCTAACCACATGGCTATCTCGCTCGGTAATGTCTTAAACTGAGAATGGAGTAAACCCGGTAGAGCAGCAAAGCTGTGTTGTATTGTCAGATTAATGTGGGAAAAGAAATCTCAGGAAGGTAAAACCAGAACCTATGGATCTATCTGGTTGTAACAATATGCTTGAGGACGTATCCGAGATGCTATGACAAAGTTACAATCTAGAAAGTGTCTCGAAAGATTAATTTTGTGTAATTGTTAAAGATACGTCCAAGAAAAACGCGTGAGGTATAGAGTATAGAAGTAATTTACATTTCAGTTACTTTATAACATTTTGTTAGGTATAATGTATCCAGTATTTTGTATTATAAAATTAACTGCGCCTATTACTAATAATTAGAATACTTGAACACACTCTACTGTCTGTCATTGGAAGATAATTCATTCGTTCATTCATTCATTCATTCATTCATTCATTCATTCATTCATTGGCTGAGATTACAACCACGGTTACCGTGTTGAGAAGCCAAGCCTGTTACACAATCCTCAGTTACCACGCGTTTGTCCAATATTTTTTGTAGTATGGTGTGTTATAGTAAGCCTGAAAAATGCCACGACAGCCACAACTCAAGTTCTATGAGGTCGTACTTGTTGGTGATAGACATGGTAATGATGACAGGCAGCTTTGTTGGCTTAGCGCGCAACAGTTATTTGTCATCATTCATTCCGGTCAAAAATTCTCCATCAACTGTCACAACCATGATCGTGAAATGGAAACAAACCAGTCTCCTAACTCAGACTGTTATGAAGCCTTCGTATATAAAAGCATCAGCTTGTTCTTTTTGTTTTATTTAAAGATAGGTTTCCGGCAAAAGTGGGATCAGAAAGGGCAAGGAATTGGAAATAATAGGCCCTGGCTTTTATAACTTACAGTCCCAACATTTGCATGGTGCGTAAATGGGAGACCAAGAAAACATATTCTGGGCACCATACCCTAAAATGCAAGCTAACAACCTTCCGCGCTGTACCGTGCAGCCAGCTCACTTGGTAACGTACGCCTGTGAAGGAAATAATAATAGTACTTCTTTGTGTTTGCTCTAACTGCCAACGTTCTTATCGAAAACCAGGGTGTCGATATTTCGAGCTGCACCAGTTCTTGGGCATGCCAGAAGTGAACGACACGTTGTTATCGAATTTGAACATCCTACAAAGCAACATACTTCAGCCAGGATCGAATGTACTGTATAGAGTGAAGGCTACTAGAGAAAATGACTCTTTGTTTAAAGTTCCCAGTCCTTTGATCCTACTTTTTACCTAGAAAGCTCGTAACTCTTTAAATTCTGAAGATCTGAAAGACGCAGGTTATATAACACTGCCGCTAATGCTCCCGACCATATTCTTAAGCATGAACTCAACGGTATAGCTGTACTAAGGCAAAATAGGATCAGGTACAAATATTTTTAGATAGGCTATGCTTCAACGTTGGGTTGCGTATCTCCAAAAAATGTAAGGCGAGGGTTGGTTTCCCGTTATAGATGGAAAGACGAATGTTCTTACCTTCCTGAGATTTCTTTTCCCGCATTCATCTGACAATATTACAAAGATTTGCTTCATTCCCGGGTTCACTCCATCCTCAGTTTAATATCTTGCCAGGCGTATAAAATTCTGATTCATTTTCAATTTTCACGACACATATATTCGAGGCTTACAACATGATGACATCACCAGTCACTCTAATGTTTCAATAAATCTTTCTAAACTTTGAAAGAGAAAGTAAGTGTTACTGTTCAAATTTGCACACAGATCCTTCCTGTCAAATAAAACAGGAAGGTTTCCAATAGATTTTTATTTTTAAATTTACAGTACATCGCACCGATACAAAGAGATCTAATGGCGACGGTCCGACAGGAAAGGGCTATAAGTGGAAAGGAAGCAACCGTGGGATTCATCAAGGTTCAGCCTCAGCAATTGCCTGGTTTGAAAATGGGAAACCATGGAAAACCATCTTCAGAGCTGCCAGAGTATGTATAAATGGGAGAGTTGGCACAGGGGCTAATGCACAAGATGGCGACTATACATGGGCTCTTATGGAACTAACTCCTGGGACCTGTGCCAGGGGAAAATGCGCAAGAGGGCGGCTATACACGGGCTCTTATGGATAAAGCTGGCCCAGGGTAGGATAGGCAGTATACATAGGACTTAAGGAGATGGCCTGGGGACTAATGCGCAAGATGGCTGTCGCGTGCAACTTCCTAGTGCTAGGGCTCTCGAGGCAAGATGGCCGCTGCAGAAGCTCTTGCGTATACATGGCCTCTTATGGTACTAACCCAGCGAAGGCTGTGCTAGGGCTTTTCGCGTATTGGGCTAATTCGAGGTTCCATCCACCTAACCGGATGCCCTTCCTAACTTAAGTATAGCACAGGGCCTCTTGCGTATACATACAAACAACGGTATCCTTCCCGGGTACCACCGTCTAGGAACTCTCCTCTGTTTGGTTTTACTCCAAATGATATAACCCGGTATTAATTCACATCCTACCGGTAACAATGTTCCAATCATACCCGTAATCTAATTACCGCGCATTAATTCCCTGACCTCAATCCTTTCCCAGTTTACTCAATATACCTTTGATATTTAGTCATTGTATTTTCCATCCTAGTTATTTTCTCGTGGGTATATCTGGGATACTCACAGCTTAACCGCGCGTAATCCTTGGTGTTTCTAATTGTATGGTGGATCCACTTGGGGAACTAACTATTTCCTCCTCCGTACCCCTACCTTCAGGCCTAGCATTCATCCCCTTTTTAGATCATGCATCCTTCAAATTTGATGGTACCTTAAGATTTCTCCTTCCTACCTGAGATTTCTTCCCGCTGTTAATGTCCTCCTCTTTTTGTGCGGCTTACCTTGAGTGATGATGTCTCACGTTCATCGTCGAGTCATCAATGCCTCTAGCTCCGCCTTGCTCAAAACACATGATACTGCTGAATCATCCCACCCGCTGTCACCCTCCGTGAAACTGTTGACACCTCTCGTCGTTGCTGCAGCTCCCGCAGCTAGTTCCCAGTTCACTGCCTGCTCCTAGTAACACCGACCACTACGAGTCTATTTCCGCGGATAAATGCTTTTAATCCTGAATTTCGTGTTCTGCCTGAATGAAAACATAGTGCTTTCATATTCTTCATTTTTCTGGCTGAAGTTCTTCCTTAGTCTATACTAGCTAATGTACCCGTGCTTCGCTACGGAATTCTACATTGTATGCAGAATTCTAGGTTAGGTAGTGTACACGTTGTGTGCAAGATTGTAATAAATTGCATAGCTCTTAACGTTACCCTAGAAACGCGACGGGGAAATCATCAAATGTACTTTCTCATATGAAGACTGGGTTAGGGAATTTTCATTGTAATATTAGGCCCACTTGGCTACCGTCAGTCAAAATCAGGTTGGGGAGTTTTCATGATAATGGCAGTCACTCTCTCCACCTGACTTTTTACATCCTCAGAAAGACGGTCTAAGTGGTTTTCCCAATTGAAATGAACATAGGTCATTACAATGACGTCAGTAGGAATGGCGCGAAAGGTAATGCTTTCATATGAAATACTCGATCAAAAGAAAAACCACACATTTTCTCACTTTTAACGAACAGTACTACGCTGCCGACCTAACAGTCCAAAGTTCCAGAGCTTGAATGCCAAAGCCGCTGACAACCGTGATCCGTGAACGCTCTTCGTCTTTTTTCGGCGGGAGGGGGTCCAATAGTCGAGAGTCCCAGGGCAAAAAGTATGCCCTTTTACTAATCTGTTTCTTAGGAGTACCCGATAAGTCGGAAAATCTCAACTCATTACACTGGAGGCGGAAAAATCTATCTATATGGAGGCAAATTCTTCCTCCAAGCCAGAGGATAAACACTCACTTGACTGCTAATTTGGAATAAAATGAACATAGAATTTAATAATAGTGAAGAGAAAGAAGCTTTTCTTAAGAAACGTCTCTTTTAAGGGTTGAATTCGCTACGGAATTCTACATTGTATGCAGAATTCTAGGTTAGGTAGTGTACACGTTGTGTGCAAGATTGTAATAAATTGCATAGCTCTTAACGTTACCCTAGAAGTGAGAAAATGTGTGGTTTTTCTTTTGATCGAGTATTTCATATGAAAGCATTACCTTTCGCACCATTCCTACTGACGTCATTGTAATGACCTATGTTCATTTCAATTGGGAAAACCACTTAGACCGTTTTTCTGAGGATGTAAAAAGTCAGGTGGAGAGAGTGACTGCCATTATAATGAAAACTCCCCAACCTGATTTTGACTGACGGTAGCCAAGTGGGCCTACTATTACAATGAAAATTCCCTAACCCAGTCTTCACATGAGAAAGTACATTTGATGATTTCCCCGTAGTGAATTGTGGTGCTATAATTTGGAATAGGCCTAAATTGTAATTCTAGACTACTACTATTAAGTGAGCCTCTGCCTTAAGTGTTCACACTGCTCATTCAAAACAGCTCGTCAGAGTAGGGATTGAATAGCTGGAATAGTGTGATGAACCATTGTGTTACGTACCAGCAGTATCAGAAAATGTATGAAACATAGGAATGGCATGCTAAAGAGAAAGTTTTTTAACTCCCCAACTATTTCCCGCCAATATTCAGTTAGGCTGTTATACACGGTACTCAGCAGTAATCCCATCTATCGGAGTCGAGTGGCAGCATAAGGGACAAAGAACATCACAACAAACAATAGTCAATGTAATGATATTGTTGATCAATGTTATGCGCTTTCGATATTCTAAGCCTCACATTTAGTTTCCTTCCGACTCTGAAATACCACTCTTATCATAGTCGGTACGGTAAAACTTAATAAAACATGGATGATCGGAAATAATATTCTCTGTAACATTTGTTATGTAGTACTTTTCGATAGGACCAAACATAGGTTTAAAAAGAGTAATTTTTCGGTACCTTCCCCTAAACTCAAATTTTATCCAGGGTGAATAAAAGTGTTTATAGCTTAGACTGTAGTTTCCTATTCCTTGACTCTTTATAGCGATTGTCATTTAATTCCGTTCACCATTTTCTCGTGGCTCGACGTTGATATGGACTTTGCCAAAAAAATACAAATTCATGAATATCTCTGGTATCATAGCCGGTACGGTAAAAAAGTATAAGACATAAATGATCGAAAATGTAATGCTTTATAACTTTAGTTATATAGTATTTACCGATTGGACCACTAATAATATAAATATTTGAGAATTACATTTTAGGCCTTCCCCTAAACTACCATTTCACTCAGCGTGGTTAAAATCATTTATAGCCTAGATTGTAGTGGCTCATCCCCCGACCTTACATACCGATTTTCATGCGTGTACAGACAGACAGACAGACAGACAGACAGACAGACAGACAGACAGACAGACAGACAGACAGACAGACAGACAGACAGACAGACAGACAGACAGACAGACAGACAGACAGACAGACAGACAGAAATTACGGAAAAGTAAAAAGTGCATTTCCTTGTTACTGTGGACATGACCGATACAGAAATACCATTCTTTTGAAATTCTGAGCAATGTACAGACAAAACTCTTATTTTGTATGTAAATAGAGTTCAGATCCTTTCAGGTTCTTCGCTTTATCAAAAATTTCGGGGTTTTAAGGCTTGACACAAAACATGCTTATAAACTGGTCCTCTTACCGCATTTTACCTATTCTAAAAACACTATCAGCTTCACTCTCACTTCAATCAACTTTCCCTTTCCCCCTTTCTCCCTTTCGTTAAAATTCACAATATCTGAAAGTGCTAATATATATGTATTGGTACATTTCTCCTCCCATCTTCCCACTCTCGTAACAGTTCCTTTCATTCAAGCTTCCTTACCCTTTCTTCTAAATCCACCACTGTATTCTTCATTTCATCCAGCTCGAACTTATTTTGAAACAAGCACTCCTTAATGTCACTTAGTTCTGCTTTTAACTAAAACTGCAAATCTTCGAATTTCTTATTTTGGTCCATTGATACTTTCCTAGTCTTATCCACTTGACATACTCCCTTCTTATCCTCCTTAAGCTTCTCAATATCACATAGGACAATCCACGGCCCGGGTTTAATTCAACACCACCGATCATAATAACAGCATCACATCTGATGTTAACACCATTTACTTAATGGACCGTGTGTATAAATTTCACTTTCAATCTGCACTGCCACCTCAATATTGCTCAATTGGGGCTGCTATGTTATTAACGCACTCGTAATCTTACTTTCAGCACGTACACAGCACTTTACTGTACGTAGAGTACGTCACCTCGCAGGTTGAATTGCAGCTGTTTTAAAGTATATATTCTTTATGTTCTCAATATTTACGTTTTGTCGCTTTTAACGCAGTAGTAAAACATCTTGGGATATAAAGACGCTTCAGGTCCAGAAATTTCCTCTGAAGGAGGGCTCCTTAATGAGTTATTTAATCTATTTAAATCGACTGTGTGAAAAATCGAACCAGCAACCAGTAGCAGTGCACGCATTTCTGTTCTCGATATTCACATCTAAACAATTACCGCACATTTTTCTAACTTCAGAACTTGTCTCGCTTATTATAGATGGCATGGAATGACATTAGTAGACGAATAAGTTTCAGTGGTGTCTTCAAAAGTAGGAAAGATCACAATGTGAAGATAAAGCTGGAATTCAAGAGGACGAATTGGGGCAAATATTCGTTTACAAGAAGGGGAGTTAGGGACTGGAATAACTTACCAAGGAAGATGTTCAATAAATTTCCAATAATTTGTAATCATTTAAGAAAATGCTAGGGAAAACCAGGAAGGAATTTGCCACCTGAGCGACTGCCCTCAATGCAGATCAATATTGATTGATTGATTGATTGATTGATTGATTGATTGATTGATTGATTGATTGATTGATTGATTGATTGATTGATTGATTTTCTAGTACCCATTATAATGGATTCCAATCGATGAAAAGAAACTCAGGAATGCCTTATTTGGGATTGCTGCAGGATGCCGACTGCGAGTTTCCTAATGGATCATATTTTAGTATGATAGGCTTTTACAGAGTCGATATGTTTCAAGGGGAAATGAAGATAATTATCAGCTTTAGTTAAATAGAATATGATGACATACGATTTATAACGTCTAAAAGTGTTCAATGCCTTTGGTGATATTTAAGAGAATTAATATTTCAGTCCACAACATGGCTGGAAAGAGAAATTTTTGTAGTTGTGATGAATTTCGTAAGCTGTAAGTATGACTTACTCACGAAGTTTCAATACTCAGTGAAATTTAATGCTGTTATAAAAGTATTTTGTATATCTAGAACACTTACAACTCTCTATTTATTTCATATTAAACGGTCTATATGTCTACGTTCGTCAATTAGCATTGCAAATATTTACTCTTCACTATGATGGCCATGGTGAGGAAATACGTTTTACCGAGCTCGATAGCTGCAATTGCTTAAGTGCAAACATCATCTAGTATGCGGGAGATAGTGGGTTCGAACCACACTGTCGGCAGCCCTGAAGATCTGTGTTCCGTGGTTTGCCCTTTTCACACCAGGCGAATGCTGGGGATGTGCCTTAATTAAGGCCAAGGACGCTTCCCTCCCACTCCTATCTCTCTCCTGTCCCACCGTCGCCATAAGGCCTATGTGTGTCGGTGTGACATATAGCAACATGTAAAAGAAAGTAATAGGTTTTGAACCGAGAGAATGTTATAGCCACCTATGAAATTTTCAATAGAATTGTGCCCCAGAAATTGCCCACGTCCGGCTTCAAATAAATGGAAGTATGTATCATTTTTGACTTACAGCACACAGAGCATTGGTAATAGCTGTACGTGTTTTCATGGGTGTGCACTTGTTTGTGGATGTGAAATTCTATGCCCTCTTTAGAAACAAAGAGAGAGTTTTAGTAGAGAACGAGCTGGAATTCCCGGTACGTATTGCATGCAGCATACAGACCAACGGATTTCCACTGAAGCTACTCAATATGAAACTCCGTGTTACAAACAGTTTGACTCAGCTGAACAATACTTCTGAAGATCATTGGCATTTCTAGTACATTTTTGAGAGTGTGAGAGCAGTGAAATATTCTTCCATTCCCATAGCTGTTCAGAGCAACCAATATAAAAGTATAGTTGTGAATTTAGAAAAAAACGGCATGCTGGAATCTTGGACACCCAGCAATTATTTAGAATACATCATATTTATGCATATCACATGTACTTAGCTGTAGGACGTTACATTAACCTACTTTTTTATTGTTCAATTATTTTATGGTATTATGATATCCTTCAACTTCCTAGTATATGTACTTGTGTTTACACAAACAGTCCGATCACTTATGTTCTTGTGAAGTGTTCTTTAGTGCGTATAGTGTTGATAATTTTGACCCAGTATTAGAAAAGTTGCCTCCAAAAGTTCTACAAGGAATTCTAGATTAACAGCATGGAAAATGACTTTGTTTAGTTTCATGCCTGGCATCACCGAACTGTGCAGCTTGATAGCTTTAATATGAGGTCAGCTAAAGACTATTTTTACACCAGGCCCTTATGTAATTCTCGTAAGCGAGATATTCATTCCTTGAGAGAGTGGAAACTGTGACTTTTTGTCAAGCATGGAACAGCCTATTATTATTACATATTGCACCCATAAGGCGAATAGGCTCACGGATAAATTAATCAATTTATCCGACTGGGATATGTTAATACTGCATACAGTGAATTCCGTACAGGTATTTGACTGGACGGCCACAAAGGGAACTCCCATTGCCCAAGTATATCCCCTGCACTTTGTTATATTCATGTTGCGGGTAGAGACTTAAACCATAAATGCCTCCAATAAAAATTAGTGAGCCGACTGTTGACAACTCAAACTGAAATCTTCCCACAAGAAAGCGGAAGTCGGAAAAAAAGGATCCACACCTGGAAGAAAGAGGTGAAAAGAAGATATCAGAAGAGGACAGAGAGATACCCTACACCCCTTGATAAAGTGGTCTGGTCCTAGTTGCACGACGTCATAAGGGCCGTAGGCATTATTGAACCAATCATAACAACGAAACTTTCAACCGCCCTACGGAAGTAATATTCTCAGTTAGTTCGTTTTCGTTACCGAGAGGTGAATTAAGGACTAAATGCAGTCTTTTTGTCTTTATATAATTATGAATAATTTTTGGGATAATTTAAATGCTAAACTAAAACATGGATAATCATTATGTGCAATTACATCTTTAAAATATGTGATGTGGATTCGCCCAAGAGAAGGCGCCGAATGGCGGTAAGTCGTTACAAATCCACTGGGAGAAATAACACCAGTGACGCTGATCAGTTTATTTAAATGTGCACGAACGATTTTATAATTCTTTGCAGCAGTGCAATGGCACCAATTTTTGACGTCATAGACAAAATATAGTTGATTAATTAAGCTACAGACATCATATATATCAACGTGAATAGACCATATCATTCCGCCACCCTCTCTCCAAAAATTAGTACCGGGTCGTGGTTTGAGATTTTTAGAAAATAAGCCGACGACGCCGTGCAGCAGTCATTCTACGACCAGTCTAAGCAGTCAGTCTGGGAGAGAATCTTATAGTCAGTTGTACACTCATTCTTATGTCTTACAGGCAGTCTGTTTACAATCTTAAATCTTGCAGTTAGTAAACAGTGTGGTACATTCATTCCTAAGTCTTACAATTAGTTAACACTCAGATATGATATTTCTATCAGCGGAACTTGCCCGTTATTTGGTATCAGTCGGGTCGCAGTGATATTAACGTCGTGTAGGAAAAGAGCTGGGAATATGTCAAGATTTCCGCGAAGCAGTGCCTTTCGGCGTGTCCGATTCAACAAACATGTGTAAGTTGTACTTCATAAACTTTAATCAGACTTGCATCGTTAAAAAATGTAATGTGGGATGAAGTCACATAAATAATTTAATAAGCTCAATAAATCCTGAACAATGAAGGTAGCTTATTTTCAGAAAAGCGGCACAATAATCTAGCGATTGACATAAATAAGAAGAGATGGAAGCAGTTGAAAGACAGTACGGGTAAAACTCAATAACATCGTAGTTTATACAAGCGGAAGGGTAGGAGGTATCCAGCCTTTCACATAGCGGAAAGCGAAGACGGTCAAGGACACATTCCAAGGAAGAGTCCAGTTCGAGAGAAATTTCTGTTTATACACAGATATCGGGAGCCGGAACTACGGAGGGAGAAGAATTCTGTGCGGCTGATCGGTAAAATATTATTTCGGTTAGGTGAATTGCTTTATCCGGACACAAACGTGGATTACAATATAATTGTAAAAAGTCTTATTTGTGTACTTAGTGTGTAATATAGAATAAACCTCAAGAATAACGTGTGATAAATTGTTGCGTGTGATCTATGAATTAATATGCATTCCATCGGTGTATTCTACTGGTCATATACTATGATAACGACCGTCGCCATAGAAAAGAGGACCGACATAATGCAGTGCTGTAACAACCAATGATCCAGTAATAAGGTAAAGAAAATGTTGAATTTAATATTTTTGTAATTAATAGGACTCTGAGCAAAGCGTTGTCCATGTAAGTTAGAATGCTATTAGAATCCCCACGCGATGGATTATGTGATTGATTGTAGATGTAAACATTGAATTCACGTACCTGTATATAATACAATAATGATTATAGTCCATTTGAGAGATTGGAGCAGTCAGATTTAACGATCGGGATTTGAACGTTGTAATATAGCGTCATGGGTAAGATAAATCTTGAGTGTATCGGTGTCAAATTTTTTTGTTCTTATAATCTGATCCGACGCCTATGAGAATAAAGTTAAATGTAATTTTATTCGAAGGAGGAGGAGAGTTACCATAATAATAATATGAAGAAGAAGGAGGAGAAGAAGAAAATATCAGTTAAAATTTTCCAAATATACAAAATCTTTGTAGTTAGCGTGTACTTTGTTAAAATTGGTCACAGTGATAATTTATGTCCATAATAAATAAATAACCGATTAGGTGTGAAAAATTAATAATAATAATAATAATAATAATAATAATAATAATAATAATAATAATAATAATAATAATAATAATAATAATAATAACCAATTTAAATATTTGGGAGAAATTATTCAGCCCTCTGGTTTAAACCGCGAAGCAAATAAAGAAAGAATTACCAAATTACAGAAAGCATACAGGATCACTTGGAACAGGTATAATAAAAAATCAATATCTCGGAATGCAAAACTTAGACACTATAATACAGTGATCAAACCGGAAGCGTTATATGCCTCAGAAACCTTAATCATTGGTGGTGGATCTTTAACCAAAGACATTGAGAAACAAGAAAGGAAAATTTTACGAAAATTTTTTGGCCCAGTTTGTATAGATGGAATATGGAGAAAAAATCATCTCAGGAGATATATTGTCATACTGAAAAAATTTCTCACACTTTTCGGAAAATACGATTGAAATTTTATGGACACATTATCAGAATGAACACTAACAGGCTAACTAAAAGAATTTTCAACCTGGCCCTTTCGTCTAAAACCAAGAACAGCTGGCTTCGTGAAACTGAAACAGATCTCCAGGAAATCAACATCTCAAAAGACATAGTACAGGACAGATGTAAATTCAGAACCAAAATCGACAATCACCACTTTGAAGACAAACCCAACACCAGAGCTACTATAACGTGGACGAAGAACGAAGGAAGAAGCTCAGCGAGAGGATGAAGAGATTTTGGAAGGAAAAGAAGGCCAACACATCAGCTAAGCAAGTTCAACCGTGCTCCTGAGTAGGGCATAACGATGTAAAAAAATTAATAATAATAACTTTATTTTGAACTTATAATCAATTCAGCTGAGGTAGCGTATGATCGTCATGTAGTAAGAAATAAAACAGTGAAATTTAATATAATGTATAATAATAATAATAATAATAATAATAATAATAATAATAATAATCTTATGTCAGAATTTACAAGGAAAGATTGGTAGTTTATTCGCGAGTTTGAGTTTTAGAAGCAAAAATCTATTGTGAAGGCAAGCATATTTTGAGTACAGCAATAGTAATGACGTATTGGTAAATATGGAATCCATTGCTAAATTGAAGGAGATGATAATAATAATAATAATTGACATGTATACGATAAAGAGGTCCAAGTGAAAGATGGAAAATACGATCACGAGCATAAAATGATATCCCTAGAGTCGACGATAGGTGAAATAAGAAAATGGAGTCTGGAACGGCCGCGTCGTCAAGAAAAGAAGTGATAATCGTCTTTAAGGTATAGAAGACGACATGTTAATATAATATAATAAGCTCGATGAATTTTAGCTGAAATCTACGTGGATAAATATGAAATGAAAATAATAAGAGGTGTTGAATACGCCAGTAATTAGCAGGGATGATAAGGTACTAGAAGAAAGAACGAAAGATTAAGTCATTATTTCTGAGACGATGGCGCTCACAGATATTATAGTGGAAACAAATATGGACCAATGAAGATATGAGATCAATAAGCAAGATAGCAATGAGAAAAGAAAAATGTTATGTTGAATAAAGGATTAAATTCTGAGACGAATATAGTAAAAATGATGGGAGTATAATAGTTTATGGATTGATTGCCGACAGTAGAACCTCAGTGTGAGTAAATATGTAATAATGATTGTAACCGTGTTAGAGACTATATTATAAACTGTGATCTAATTTGTGTTATATTTGACATGGTAACTTGTGAAATTTATTATTGACCGTCAAGTAAAGATTTCATTAAGCGACCTAGATTGACATAATCATGAAAATAATGATGGAGACATGAGTTACTGGTATATTTAGTGAGCCAAAGAACAGAGTCACTAGATATGCCAGTCGACGCACCAACGTTATTGTGTTTTGAATGTCAAATTAGGTTGTAAATTCAACGTAGATATTGTAGTTCAGTATAATGTTCATTGTTATGCTATATTTCTTATGAACACTATATTGAAAGTGTTATGTACATTTGTATATAAATTTTAAGGGTGATTTGATCCTTAATTTAGTAATATTAAGGAAGGACAACCCGGTTGGCATACGTCAATAAACTGCAACATTTCTCCTTATCTTAGTAAAAGACATCGCAAGCAAACAATGGAAATAATCACAACCAATAAATGTAACTGTGGGATTACGTCATATCATTGAACCGACCTTGACTAATTAACTCAATGTAAAGAAATTCAATGCTACAGAGTGTTGATTAAGAGTGCGGAAACCTCCTGCCGCAACTATACGTAACGTAATAGGTTGTATATTGGTAGAGTTGCTAAGAGTGAGCAGCGGTATAATTCCTGTATGTGTAGAAAGGCGAGTTCAACTGATCAATTGCAGAACAAAATGAATTTGATAATGTTAAAGTGTCCAATGAGTGTCACAGTGAACATATATTTTTCATGACTGATAAATTGTTTGTATTTTTATTGTATTAAATTTGAAGACAGCCATTAAAGGCGACAACCAGCCATTTGATAATAGTATATGTGTAAAGAAACAACAAAAGGAATTGTGTTTTAGAGATAAGAGTGTGTGTTCATGGACGAATAGGTTTCGCACAGTTAACAGTCTGCAATGCTAGGTTACCTAACCATTTCGCATTAATTGGTTTATCACTGTAGAGATCTCATTGTTCTGGTTATCTTAGCCTTAGGAATGAATTGTTTTAATTCCCTCTACGGTTGAATTATTCTTACTGCCATTTTCTTTGAGTGCAAATAATTATTTATTTTAAGTTCATTTTGAGTCATTCTCGGATGCAGTTAGGTGTTGGTTTTTCCTTTGAGATTGGCCTAGATTTTAAGATTTTGTTATTTCAGGATATCATTATTATTCTGTAACATTTGCGCTCGTTTGAGCGGTAGTAAAACTCACTCCAATTTATCCTATTTCAGTTAACTTTAATTTTTGTTTGATTTTATTTTTTTCATTGTCAGTAAAGTTTATTAATTGGCTTTGAATCAGTCTTGGCTACGTTACTGTAGAATAGCTTGACCCGCAGTAGTAATTTGGATCTCCTATCGGCCCTAAATTCAAGGAAACATGGACGCCCCAGCCCTCGGGTAAGTTTCTGCGTGTGCGGTGACTATTTCTCTTTTCACTAGCCGAGGCAAATATCAACAAGAGGATCGCCGCCACACATGCCATCAAAAGGGCACAATATATTTTTTGCTAGCGGCGTTTCGTCGCACCGACACAGATAGGTCTTATGGCAACCATGTGATAGGAGAGGTCTAGGAGTTGGAAGGAAGCGGCCGTGGCCTTAATTAAGGTAAGGCCTGGTGTGAAAATGGGAAACCACGGAAAACCATCTTGAGGGCTGCCGATAGTGGGAACCGAAGCCACTACCTCCCGGATGCAAGTTCACAGCTGGGCGCCCCTAACCGCAGGCCAACTCGACCGGTAAGAATTATTATTATTATTATTATTATTATTATTATTATTATTATTATTATTATTATTATTATTATTATTATTATTATTATTATTATTATTATTATTATTATTATTATTATTATAGTATTTGTTAAGTTCACAGTTGGCCTTACAAGGGTGAGAGACCTGTAGCAGAGCATGTAAGACATTTTAAATCTTTACAGATCCGAGAGTCGAACTAGAGCTCTAGTTCAGTAGCTTTTCTGTAACCGCTTTACCAGAAATTTCAACTATGAAGTACTATCACCAAGATAAGAATCTAATGAAATCAAATGAATTCATTTGCATGCTGTATTACTCTGTTGCAGAGAAAGAATAGCGGTGTCGGGAAGACTCCTGTACCATGAGGCCGAAATTAAAATTTTTTAGAAGATCTATATTTCTTATGTTCTTTACAGAATTTCCTTCTGACCACACTGAATGCCATTTCCTTCCGTGTTTGTAACTGAAATGCTACTCCGTTCCTGAGATTTGTTCATTTTCCCTTCAAGCACCATTGTGGGTGACAGTCAGTAATAGATCATTTGATATCAAGTTGTAGTGCAAACCTTCACGTTTCTTAGGACGTTGCTAGTCAGATTTTCCAATAATGACAATATTTTCGATAACCATTCAGATATTTTGATATCTAACAAATAAGTATCGTACGACGATCACATTTTTAAGTTGGATATGTTTACTTCTCCCAAAGATATACTCAAAAATGCTGTTTATACTTGTTACATAAGTAACAAACTATGATCAGTAATAAAAAAATTGTCTGCCTCTGTGGTGTAGTGGTTAGTGTGATTAGCTGCCACACCCAGAGGCCCGGGTTCAATTCCCGGCTCTACCACGGGATTTAAAATGTGGTACGAGGGCTGGGACGGGGTCCACTTAGCCTCAGGAGATCAAATGAGTAGAGGTGGATTTAATTCCCACCTTAGCCATCTTCGAAGTGTTTTTTCCGTGGTTTCCTAACTTAAGGCCACGGCCGCTTCCTTCTCTCCTCCTTGTCTACCTATTCCGATCTTCCCATCCCCACACAAGGCTCTTGTTCAGCACAGCTGGTGAAGCCGCCTGGACGAGGTACTGGTCATCCTCCCCAATTTTATTCCATCGAGCCAAAGTTTCACTATCCTGAACACTGTCCTTGAGGCGGTAGAGATGGGATCCCTCGCTGGGTTCTAATGGAAAACCAACCTTGCAGGGTAAATGGATTAACAATGAGAATAAGAATAAACGAATCACTTCTGGATATTTTAATCAATTCTATAGCTGCTGTTTTATACGAGTCAGTAGCTAATCGAGCTGAATAGAATTTCCCACAGCGAGCGAGTTGGCTATGAGGATTGGGACATGTAGCTGTCACCTTGCATTTGGGAGATAATGAGTTTGATCCAGACCGTCGGCAGCCCTAAAAATGGTTTTAATTTGTTTTCTATTTCCATACCAGGCAAATGCTGGATTTGTACCTTAATTAAGGACACTTCCTTCCCATTCTTATATAGATCTATCTTCACCCATCAACCTCATAATACCTGTCAGTGAGACGTAAAGCAAATAGAAAAAAGTCCTGCGCTTTCGAATATTCTCATGAATAAAATTATTAGTTATTTCAAAAAGTAGATTTGTTTTCCTCACTTCTTTGCATATGTTTTTCTGAGAACAAGGCTATCATAGGCGCTAATTTTAGACCACTTCTTAACTCTTCGATATAAGGCTCCCGTTGTGCTCCAAATAAGATACAGAACAGGTATGCCAAACACAGAAGCTTGGTACCCATAGCTCAAGAGTGGTATTGGATTCTGGGTACTTACAAACAAGTAGGGAAAGGCTTCATCGGAATCGTGGGTGAAGGAGGAGGATGCACAAGCAAAGACGTTTCAAGTTATTTACCGCAGAATTAAAGCTGTGCTCTTCAAGAATATCACTTCCTTAATCATGTATTCTTATGGCTCAATCACGTCATATAAATGCTCTCTTCATTATTTCCATGAACGACCTATTTTTAGCCTAACAAATTCAGTATGTCGCAAAACGTCTCCTCAAACTGTTTTAAATAATCCTGAAATTTGCTGTTTAGAGGAATTCTTTTAACAAAATTAGTTGGTCGAACATGAAAAGTTATGATAAGAAATTGTATACTATTTTAACCGAATTAAATGTTACACTGTCACATTCCTTTTAATTTAGACTGATAATCACGTTGTTTTTATTCTTAAAATGGTCTCCTCTACAATAGCCAATCTCTAGTCGAAGCGGCAGCTTTAAAATTAACCATGAATATACTGTAGTACTCGCACACATCTCCAAGGTGTTTCACCTCCCTTTTGATGCGATTAAAACATTTGACGATGTCCACCTAATTATTCGAAACATGTCATGTAAGATTTTGTTTTGGCTGTTTATCTTGTAACTGTTCATTTAAATGATAAATCATGCTCGACGAACTAATACTTTTTCTCATGTTCTCAGAAGCATACGACAACTGCGATCACCGTCTTGTTACCTGACCGTTCAAGTCGACTCAACCGCCAAGTGGCTAGCAGCTTGTGAAATGTGTGTAACAATCTGATATTGCTTCCACTTCTGTTTCTAAGACCCTCTTTTCCATTATCTACTCTCCGCTTTCTTTGTCAACTCTGGTTTCTGACGAGTGACCAGAATATTAGACTCGGTAGCTTGTATTTTTCTTGTAACTTATTTTGTATTGCTCTTTCCCTATTTTTCCTGATATTTTCACTCTTCGAGCTGATGCAACTTTTCATGTTCTTCTCTAGTGGATACTGAAAGGCTGACAATATTATCAGCTCTCCTCTTAAATCTAATAAACCTCTGAATAGAGTAGAGGCTTACAGCACCACACCTGACTTCCTGTAGATATCACAGATATTTTTCCACACTGATTCATGTATACGTGGTGAGTAAGCTGCGCCTTTTTCCCTCGAATATGTGCAACCTGCTATGAAATTTAATCTCTATTAGTGACATCAAACGAAATCTCTTACAGCAGTTTTATGGACATATAGTTCGATTTGGACTTCCTCGCACAACGGGGAATCGTACAAGAGGCAGTAACTGAAATGAGGCCCATCTTGAAAACACTGCTCCCTTTTATGTAGATCGGACGCCACTTACCTAAACGTGCTTATGAAATGTTACAACACTTTGCAAACTAAAGCCATCCCTATATCTGTCGCTTGAGAAGTACATATCTGATCGGTCCAGGAAGCCATTTCTATATAAGAGAAAATGGCGTTATGGAGTCACAGAGGACCCTATATTTTTCGATTAATTATGGACACATATATTCACCACCGTACTGTACAATCTCGTTACATCGATATTGACAGAAACCTGTTTTTAATTACGTTATAAACTATGGCACGTAAATGGTAGAGAGCAGACGCGGTAGCTTACGCCAAGTAATTACCACTACTAGAGCATTCAATACAAGCTTAAAACCGGGCCATAATGCTGCAATATATGAGCAATATTTCGAAGTGAGCACCTCTGTCTTCAAGTAAATACGGAGATAAAATGTGCAAAGCTGTATGCTCCAAGTAGCTCTGTAGGTTTATGCATGGTAGATATCTACTGTAGCTTCACGGGGTGGAGAGGGTTAAAACTCTTCTTCGCTCATAACTTACCTTTCTCTATTTTCAGAAATACGAGAAAGTGTCCTTATTTTTTATAAATTTTTATTAATAAAACTTCCCCCATGAGGAGGCTACCACAAGGATAAAGTATATCAAATACACAGAATTTTGTCTTCTAAGTTTGCTAGTTTGCCAGATAGAAATACTCATCACAAGGCTCAGGAATATGTTTGGAACGAATTTATAATGTGGCATGATGTATGGTTCTTCAAATGTTATATAGGTGGTTGCGGAATATGGTTACTGAACCTCGTATGAAGTCGTGTCCGGTTGAGACCGAGAGAATCTCCTACCTGTACAAGAAATTTAGGGACTGTGCCTCGAGCTCCGATCATGAGTTCATGGACGGAAATATTGTCTAGGTGATATAAGTCCTTATAGTAGTTCACGGTTGGCTGGTAAATCGACTTCTTCTCGGCGTCCACCTCTTCGGCCTGGCCAACGTGCGACTCGAAGCGTATTGTGGGATCTAAGATTAGTCCTTGCTTGCTAGCTGGTTGTAAGGCTATCATGTCAATACGCCTGTTATCTCTACCGGTAGCTAGGCCAGAGACCTCTTCGTGCACCGTGAAACCGTGATCCCTCAGCGAGGTCGCAATCATGTGTCGAATTGTATGATGGCGGGAATTTCTCAATACCTCCCCGTGAGGTCAGGCACCCAGGACATGGGCAAGAGTTTCGAGCTCTCCGTGGCAAAACCGACAGAGGGTGTTGTCTTACGACTTCCCCGGCTCGGAGCGAACGGCGCACACATTAGCTGTCATCTTGATGGCCTCTCTCCATTCCACACAGGATAAGCCTCGGTGATCTGTTATCTAATTGTTCCCTGGCGTGTATTCCTGGAAGAGTCCAACGCTCTTTCCTTCGTGCGGCAGCTTCGTCCATGACTGAACTTCTCTCCCTCGTAGTATCCGTCGGACCTTCCTTACATTGGGAAGATGGCTGTTTTTGGACATAACTTGATCATTCATTTCTATGCCTAGATCTTGCAAACAAATTGTACTTTCTTGCTCAAAGTTGCATTAATGTAGCCGTTATTTGCAAGAGTTAATTTATTACAGATGTTAATATGCTGTAGTTTGGCTTCCCAACTGACGCGAAACAAATCAAGGCCTTTATATTTCCTTTCGGTGTACACCATGTGATCCGGAACGTCTGCTGGTAGTTGTAATAATTCTTTAGTTCCACTCTTTAATATTTTATCCGCATCTGATAGAAAAGTTTGGGGGATATTGTTTAGGGGAGTAACTTGTAGTGGGTAAATAAGAGTAGGTGATATTAAACTATTTAGAATTGAAAATTTCTGGATGGATTGCAGCATTGGTGAGCTAACAAGGGTGTCAATCTTGTTTCGCGTCTTGTCAAGTACGGCTTGTGGATCCAGTTTAAGTTCATTAATGAAGTTCACATCTAAGTGACGAATCGCACTTCCGTTGCATTGCGATTTAATTTCACAGTCATTCACGATGATATTCTCCTCCGTTAGCTGACCTTCATTGATAGAGAGACAAGCTGATTTTGAAGCACTGATGTCCAGGCCGAGTTCCTTAAATCTTTCTATGGCGATCCGGGCTAGTTCGGCAGCAGATTCGGTGTTTTTCCCAAATATTACCGTATCGTCCGCGAAACACAATATGGTGAGGTTAAGCTGCTCGTTTGCAATCGAGTAACCGTAATTTCCTGCTAAAGAATCTTCAGATAGTTCTCCCACAATATGTTTGGTAGCGATGTTAAATAATGCCTGTGACAAAGAGGAGCCTTGAAGCACACCGCGATTAATTTTGATGGGTTTTGTTCCCTGTTTTCGGGTCTGTATCGTGTTACGGTTTCGTCTTGCAGTGAAATTAGCAGCCTCGTCAGTTTTTCGGGCACTTCGACCGACTCCAATTTGTTCTGGAGGTGCGCAAGTCTGATGTTATCAAAATATTTTCGAACGTCCAGAAATATAATGCATACATCGTTCTTTTCTATCCTGGTGTGCTGTAAAACGGCTTCCAAAATTGAAATGTTTATGTAAGTACCGGGTGTACTGGTGAAACCCCTTTGATTGTCAAGGAACACAATGTAGTTCGGAAGCTGTTTATCAAGAACTTTCTCGATGACTCGTCTAATTACTGAGCATATAGTAATTGGACGCCAGTTGCTGGGATCATTTACATCACCTCGTTTATGAACCAGAATTGTACGGGCTTTCTTGAAAATCGATGGTACTAACCCTTTTGTTAGTATTCTAATGGCGATGATTGCGTTTATCTCTGAAATTGTGTTGTTTTTAATAGCTCGGACGATTACGTGGCCAGGACCGCTTGCAGTGTCCATCTTGACGTTCTGTGTTGCCTGAACAATGTCTTCTTTAGATATGACCAGATTGTATAAGTCGTTAGTCTTCATGAGTTCACTCTCAGTGCCTTTTTGAGGGTATTCTAGTCTTTTGTGGTTGTTCGGCCTAGAAAATATGTCCGAAAAATATGTGTGCAATACTTCTTCTTTCAGCCTGAAAATTGGTTGCTGGTTTGTAAACACGTTGCGTATGGCTTTTCGCCGCTGATTATAATATTAGAGCTGAGTTATAATAGGTTATAATAAATTAGACATAATTGATTTCACTACGTACAAAAGCGTTGTGCATACCATTCCCAGTCTTATGCTCGATCCTCTGAACCGACTAATATGTACGAACTCCAGTCATTGGAATGGTTGCAAATATCTGGTCTCAAGAGGAGCGTGGTTTCATGACACTGCGGTCCTTGTAGCAAGGCGCACCTATCGATAAATTTGAGGAATAGTGTTTGTACGGAGAACCAATATATATTCAGATGATGAATACGTGGATACGATACTACTCTGTGGAGAAGCAAGACGTAATGCATGGGAAGCATGTTGCTTACACCAAGCACGATTTCCTGGACGAAGACCACCGTCTGCGAATACGTTCCGAAGGACTGAAAGACACCTGCATGAAACAATGTCGCTAGAAGGGAACCACCTGATCGGGATGCTCCAGTGACATTTGGTAATAATGAAGAAGCATTGCATAATGGAACTGAGAACAAACTGCGTAACAGTTCGCAGGGCATAATAATACAGCTGGGTTATAATAGGTTATAATAAATTAGACATAATAAATTAGACATAATTTATTTCACTACGTAAACACTGACTACGTATAAAAGCGTTGTGCATACCATTCCCAGTCTTATGCTCGACCCTCTGAACCATGTTTTCTGTGCATATTGCATCACAATAAGTTCCACCCTACCATGCACAAATACACCAGGTCCTCCAAGGGCACGATTTCCAAGTATGTGTGGCTTTTTCACGATGAATACTGCTACTAGTGGAAACTGATGCAGACTTTTTATGTGGCATTCCTTCCAGTGACGAATACAAAATCCACAAAAACGGGACTTTCAATTGCCACAATATCCTTTATTACTATATATATATAATCGTCACTGCATAAGCGAAGCTACGTTTCAGGTGCAATGGAGTGTAAACGTGTGGTGCGGGATATTAGGTGACCAGCTAACTGGACTCATTTCCTCGAAGACAACCTCATGGGACCATGGTACCTTCAGTGTCCTTGGGAAGACCAGCCACTGCAATATTAATGATTTGGTCCCAGCAGGATGGACCTCTTTCACACTGCTCATTGTTCATAAAGAACCATTTGCACAGAACATCCCAAGAAGTAGATTGGACGAAGAGGCCCTGTTACATGGCCATCCAAACCACCTGAAATGAACCCGCTGAATTACTTTCTTCTGGGTTATTTAAAGAAAAGTGTCTAAGTGTAGGAGCCAGAGAGCCCGAGTCATCTACGGGTGCTAATCACTGAAGTCTGCAGGGATGTTTCGCCACGCATGTTGCAGCGTGTGCGAATGACGCTCAGACAACGTGCCCAAATTTGTATTAACGAAAGTGAACCTTAATTAAGGCCACGCCCGTTTTCTTCCTACTCCTAGACTTTTCCTATCCCATCGCCACACATGACCCTCCTGTGTTTTGTGCGACGTAAAGCGAATTCTGATCGGATGTACACCAGCTATCTCACTGCGCCTTCGACAGTGATAACCGGTTCCACTATAAACTTTCCATTACGGGGTACGTTACATAAAATTATGGTAGAGTTCGTCGAATGTAATAAATGATAATCATTCATTTTCGTATTGTCCGACTACATGGCTAAATGGTTAGCGTGCTGGCCTTTGTTCACAGGGGTCCCGGGTTCGATTCCCGGAAGGGGCGGGAATTTTAACCATTATTGGTTAATTTCCCTGGCACTGGGGCTGGGTGTATGTGTTGAATGTGTTGACTTCATCATCATTTCATCCTCATCACGACGCGCACGTCGCCTACGGGCATCAAATAAAAAAAGACCTGCATCTGGCGAGCCGAACCCGTCCTGGGATCTCCCGGCACTAACAGCCATACGCCATTTCATTCTCGTATTCATTATTGCGGCTCTTATAGTTTGAAAGAAATCCATTTAAATTATAGGTCAGCATAGGGTTTGAACCACTGAACACACACGACATGTAGCGATGGCCGTTAACCATGCAGGCTACGAAGTAGCCTGATGTACGTCCTCTTATACCGTAATATTTCAGTGTCAGCCCAGTCTCTGATAAACGTGGAGCATTCCTGTTATACGTTACGCGTAGCACAGTTCTATGTGTTGATTCATTACTACCTGCTGATTGCTGGTTTGTCAGCATCGAATACATGTACCTCAAGCCATACACAGTTCCGCAAAAACAGAATGAGAACGTAGTATTTTCTGTTCCTCACCTTCCATATTTTATCAGAACTAATTTTAATTATTATAAAACTATAATGTCCGCCTCTGTGACGTAGTGGTTGGTGTGACTAGTTACCACTCCCAGAGGCCTGGGTACGGTTCCTGGCTCTGCCACGGAATTTGGAAAAGGGTACGAGAACTAGAACTTGGTCCGATCAGCCTCGTGATGTCAACTGAGTAGAGAGGGGTTTGAATCCCACCTCAAGCATCCTCGAAGTTGCTTTCCGTGGTTTCCTCACTTCTCCTCCAGGCAAATACCGGGATGGTACCTAACTTAAGGCACAGCCACTTCCTTCCCTCGTCCTTGTCTATACCTTCCAATCTTCCCATCCCTCCACAAGGCCCCTATTCAGCATAGCAGGTGAGGCCACCTGGGTGAGGTACTTTTCCTCCTCCCAATTGTATCCCCGACCCAATGTCTCACGCTCGAGGACACTGCCCTTGCGATGGTAGAGGTGGGAGCCCTCGGTGAGTCCGAGGAAAACCATCCCTGTACGGTAAACGGATAAAAATATAATTCACCTCAAGTTATATTCACGCACGCCTGTGAATACCCACAACATTTATATATCTGAAGGTTCAGTTGTCTCTGATAAAAGTATACCTGCAAGCAACGTTACCAAGCGCTTATTCCTATTTGAGCGGCTGTACACAAGGAAATGCTGTCCTGTGCCAGGGGAGATTTTTCAAGTTAGGTTTTAAACTGTGGGATGAATGAATACGAAGAAGTAGGGGTGACTAATTCACTCAGTATAATAGGATACAACAGTATTTTTCTCCTAGCTATAACAATATAAGTAGAATAAGTAAGATACAGAAGACTACCATACATATTGCCAGGCAGTGATCAAACATGTAAACACGTGAGAAGGATGGTGATCAATGTATCTAGTTCTTAGGAATGATTTGTCACTGGCTACGGTGAGAATATATTGAATAAACATACTTCTATCCCAACCGTGCTGTAACAAAGACATCCAATATCCGATATGCAAATGACGAGCAGTAATCGGTAGTGGCAAGAAGAAATGATAGGAACCTCTCTTCGAGCCATGACGGGACTGGAAATCAATTTACAAAATAAAACAAGCTAAGGGTATACGGGATATAATTGGTTAAGGGGGAAATTCCTCTCGAAATTATAAATTATTCGTAGTACTGTGTTAGGAAATATAGTAACCAAAATATGAATGACAGTCTCACTCACAGCAAATTTGAGTGCAATGGTGAATCGTTACCTTCCTTCAGAGAATTTTAATTATGAATCGAGTCCTCCAACCAGCTTAATAAAAAACAGTGTGTATACAAATTTGATTTTAGTGCACAATGTTTTCTATATTCTGGGAAGATATATGTTAAGCGCTTTTGGTAGGTCAGGAGCAAATGTTTGCAAAATACTTGCAGTGAGAGCCGTGATTTGAAATCCGTCCATGCATGCACGAATTTCGAAGTGAAGTATCAACTGCTTGTTGTTAGGAATGTATATAATTTATAGGTCCCTTATATTATGTTCCCGAAGTCCGTATTCAATTAAAAGTAAATTATTTTTACAAAGATTTAAAAATATCATTGGTCCATTCGGAAATGTCATTTGAATAATAGCGCTGGTATTGCCAAATTATTTATACACTTGCGGAAGAAAATATTCAAACACCATAAATTAAGGAATGTAGAATACAGAAATATTGGCAATATATTTGTCGATGTAACATATTTAATTAATTAAAGATAAAAGACTACAGATTAATATCCACGCGAGAAAACCCATCGCAAATATGTCATGCTGGTCCATTAATAACTGGTGTAATCACCTGACTGTTGAATGCTGGCATGCAAACGTGCATGCATTGTGTCGTACAGGTCCCGGATATCAGCTTGTGTGCTGGAGTTCCATGCCTGTAGTACCTGGTCGGTCAATACAGGGACGGCTAATGCCAGTTGTGGATGACGCTGGAACTGACATCCAATGATGTCCCATACGTGCTCTTTTGGAGACAGATCGAGGGATCGAGCAGGCCAAGGCAACATATCGACACTCTGTAGAGCATGTTGGGTTACATCACAGGCATGGGGGCGTGCATTATCCTGTTGGAAAATACCCCGGGAATGCTGTTCATGAATGGCAGTACAGCAGGTCGAATGACCTGACGGACGTACACATCTGCAGTCAAGGTGCGTGGGATAACATCGAGAATGCTCCTGCTGTCGTAGGAAATTGCTCCCCAGACCAGAACTCCCGGTGTAGGGTCCAGTGTGTTGACACATGTGGAATGCAGGTGCTCACCTTCCCTCCTTCTAACCAACACACGGTCATCACTGACACCAAGGCAGAACCGGCTTTCATCGGTAAACACAACGGACCTCCAGTTCATCCTCCAATGAGCTCTCGCTTGACACCACTGAAGTCGCAGACTGCGGTGGTTTAGGCATCTCACTCGGAGCTGTCCTTCAAGTAACCGATTTCGAACAATTCGTTGCGTCACTGTGGTGCTACGGCCACTCGAATTGCTGCTGCGGACGCGGCACAGCCATACGCCGAATACGGCAGTCCTCTCTCCCGGAGCCCGGTCTTCTTGGGAGCGTACCTTCTCGTGATCACTGCTGCCAGCACGCATGCACAGAGGAGAAATTCCTGCCAAGTCGTTCTGCAACAGCGCCGAAGGAAAATCCACCTTCACGTAGCCCGATTATACGGCCTCGATCAACCGCAGTAAGCTGTTGATACTGGCCTATTCGTCGTCGTAAAGGCATTCTTGATCCACTCACTGTCACTCCGTCCAATCTCACAGGTAACTAATGCTGTCGCAGAGTACAGCCCGCATTTAAATCAAACCTGATGTGCAATGTCGTGGGGCCGCCACTTGCGCCACGCTAATGCGATTTACAGGAAATTTGAATCAACGTCTTATTTCATGTGTATAAACACGCCTACCAACGTTCATTAATATAGCACAACCCCTTATTGGTGTTCGGATATTTTTTCCGCCAGTGTATAAAGTACTAACATTTCCTTGAGTACATATTCCTGCATGTCTGGAAACTATTAGAAGAAGTTAAAGTGGGAGAATATAATAAAGAGTTAAGTAAATTGCCAACCCTACAATTTTATATATTGGTATAAGTCTGTTACAAACCAAAATATGAATGGCAGAAAGCCAGTAGGAGAAAACAGTGATAGTTAGATTGAGGGGAAAAATCATTCGACAGGAACGCCGTACCAATTAAGAACGGTATTTTTATATCCAGTAACGTCGATTATGGTTATACTTTAATGTATTCTAACACAATTTAGAGTCGTCTTAGGACTACGAACAACCAAACGGAGCAGTGGAAATCCACGTATGACATCCCTAAATCATTGACTGTCTTAGTACGTTGACAACTGTAGTGTAATGGCATCTCTTAGAGTAAATGGTTCAGAACATTTAGGTTTGTCGTAATCTTACGGAAGGACAAGCTAGAGCTCTGTGCGGTTCTTAATGGGATCTATAGAGTCATGTTCATTGGGCAGAGGATTTATTTCGGACATCGAACGATGGTCCCCTACGTGACAGCGTACAGAGATTGAGGAGGGCTGCATACCGTGTAAGCTTACCGAGACACTTTGAGAAGACCTCTTCCACAACCACCCTTGAATATATATTGCTTTAATAGAGGGGGGAAATACCAGTATTTCATATGAACTCAGTGCTAAACGAAGGTAGATTATACGATGTAGATATTGTGACAATAATAATAATAATAATAATAATAATAATAATAATAATAATAATAATAATAATAATAATAATAATAATAATAATAATAATGGCATTCGGAGAGGCCTCGTTCACGTCTTCCGAACTGACGTCTATAGGCAACCTGCGAGAATGGTCCCGTACCTATGATGAATAATAATGTTCAAAACAGCACACATATCCACTTGGCAAACGAAAGGAATTAATCAATTAAGGTTAGAATCCCTCAACAAGCTGGAAATTGAACCCGTGAACCCTTGGACCAAAGAACAGCACGCTGAAATTTTTGTCGTGGAGCGAGACTAGACTCTTGTCCTCATCACGAGTTGGCGCATTTCTTTTCAGGCACACCCCCAATGAGATGATCTACATGTACCATTTTAACTACATACAGTACTAGCCGACCTAACAACCTTAAATCTATGGTAATACCAGGAATTGAATCCGGAGCGCTGAAGACGGCAGCTAATAATGCTAACTGCTACGTTATGGAGACGGACATCGTCACATGGCATTTATTGTTTGTAAATGAAGGTAACATAAGGGGTATAGTTGTTTAACAGATGTTTTATTAATTACTATAATTATTACCGAACTCGATAGCTGCAGTCTCTTAAGTTCGGCCAGTATTCAGTGTTCGGGAGATAGTGGGGTCGAACCCCACTGTCGGCAGCGCTGAAGATGTTTTTTCGTAGTTTCCCATTTTCACACCAGACAACTGCTGGGGCTGTACCTTAATCAAAGCCACGGCCACTTACTTTCCACTCCTAGCCCTTTCCTGTCCCATCGTTGCCATAAAACCTATCTGTGTCCTTGCGACGTAAAGCAAATTGTAAGATAAGAAAATTCATATATTTATTGATTGCTGTTAACAGGGGCTGGACTCGAATAACATGAGGGATCCACAGTATACATTAATCAAATATTTCGACATTGTTTTAGGGATCTTTCGATATTATGTCGAGCATCTCAAATACTCGTTGCCTGCTGTCTGATAATGTATGTGTGTGTATTTCCTGTGAAATGATGATGTAATTGGGTAACTAGCAGCGGGTCTCTTCAATTCAAACAGCGGGAATCACTGACAATCACCACCAAGACTGTATTCTAGCCCGTAAACACCCATCTCGTTATATTACCCCGGTTTAGAGAGAGGGACCGATCAATTACAGAATTGTTGTAATGCAAACTCAAGTCCTCATCCCGAGGTGGTGCAGCTCTTTTAAGGTACACCCCCATTGGAGGTGAGCTGCATGTACCATTTCAATCACATCCCAGCCCTCCTGCCGTTCTTAAATTTCTGGCAGTACCGGGAATCGAACCCGGGCCTCCGAGGACGGCAGCTAATAACACTAACCATTACGCTACGGAGGCGGACAGAATTGTTGTAAAAGCCGCGGAATGCATAAAACTAAATCACAAGGGGCTTGTTAACCACCCGGTTTACAATTCACCCACTGAACCTCAAGAGTGAGAGAAGTGTCATGTCTTGTGTGATATATTTTCGAAGTATGAAGTGTGTGCAATTCTAGCACTGGTTAAGCGTATTGACCTAAACATTGCCAGCACATACAGCTGCAGCATTTCCATTTGTAATTCTGCCGTTTCATAGTCCACAATTCAGTTGCTTGGTACATCATTCTCTTCGAGGATTGACGGAAAAGGGTTTTATCACAGTCTGCGAAATACCTTCCACCTTGTTCAACTGCATGAATCGTTCATCAAATTCTCCCGTAAGTTTGTACAAAAAGTGACTTTTTTGCACAAACCTTCGTTACAAGATACCGAACGAAGTTTACGAAAATTACCTATATTCTCCTTCCACCTCTGTGGTGTAGTGGTTAGTATGATTAGCTGCCAACCCCGGAGCCCGGGTTTGATTCCCGGCTCTGTCACTAAATTCGAGAAGTGCTACGAGGACTGGAAAGGGGTCTACTCAGCCTTGGGAGGTCAAATGAGTAGAGCGGGTTCAATTTCCGTCTCAGCCATCCTCGAAGTGGTTTTCCGTGCTTTCCTGTTTACTATCCAGGCAAATGCCGGGATTTTACCCAACTTAAGAGGCCACGGCTACTTGCATTCCTCTTCCTTGCTTATCCCTTCCAATCTTCCCATCCTCCACAAGCGCCAGTTCAGCATAGCAGGTGAGGCCTCCCCTTGGCGCGGTACCGTCCCTCCTCACCAGTTGTATCCCCACCCAAATACCTCACGATCCAGGACACTGCCTTTGTGCCGATAGAGGTGTGATCCCTCGCTGAGTCCGAGGTAGAAACCAACCGTTGACGGCAAACTGGTTAAATAAAATAACAATTATTATCGTTTCCTCATTTCAAGTCTTGAATGAACAAGAACACTTCGGTGTCCCCGAAAATCGTCAAAAGTAGATAGTGGGACGTAAAAACAAGAACATTTTGATTAATAATAAAAAAGAGAAATTGTTTGTGTGCCAAATATGTATCTTAAGAAAGCAACCTGCTGGACTGTTTCTTCGTTTGGGAGGAAGTTGATCAATTGACGATTCTGGTTACTGTCTTTAACGACACACCCACTGAGAACTTCTGATTTCTTCTTTCAGTTCAAACAATCCGGAAAATGAGTTTCCTATGCTAAGCCAGCCGACATTGTTGTGAAACAAAAGATTTGCGTGTCCGATGTATGTCTTCCGCACGACTGCGTTCAATAACCTTGAAGCCAAGAAGTTCTTCCACAAATCGAACAGCATTACAGAAACGAATATGTACCACAGCTGGGCGAAGCCAGATCTATCTGAAGACTCGTCTAAAGTCACAGCGTACACAGAAGCATCTCTTATTTTCTGCTTGTGTTCAATATAACGTGGTCAGCGTGGTGACAACTCCTCAGTTGACCTCAAGAAATGGAGTGAACCCCGCTCCAGCTCTGTCTAAGATCAAAATTCAGGATCAAAAGCCCCGAAGTCTCTGGGTAAGAGGCATACACGCTACCCTTGCATCTTGGGTCGGGATAACTGAGAAGAAGAGTGGGATGAAATCCCTGCCTTGGGGGTAATTTGCGTTGAGACTGGGCTTGTGTGCCGTCTTCAGCATTAGAATTCATCATAGGAAGGGCCTCATTCTCACAGACGTGCAGGTCGCCTGTCATGCGTTAACTCGAAAGACCTGTACTAAGTCCCTCCGGAGACCAAAAGCCACTATATACTGAAATGTTTATTGTTGAAGTGCCGTTTTCAGTTCCCTCTCTTTATCAAAGCGACTGTCTGATCGCTTAAAAAAACATATCGGTTTTGTTAACCCTCCAGGGTTGTCTTTTCCCTCGGACCCAGTGAGGGATCCCATCTCTACCACCTCACGGGTAGTGTCCTTGAGTGTGAGACTTCGGGTCGGGGGATACAACTGGGAGGGAGGACCAGTACCTCTCTCAGGTGGCCTTGCCTGCTATGCTGAACAGGGGCCCTGGGGAGGATGGGAGGATTGGTAGTAGACAGGAAGAGGGAAGGAAGCGGCCGTAGCCTGAAATTCGGTAGCCTACCATCCCGGCATTTGCCTGGAGGAGAAGTTGAAAACCACGGAAAACGGCTTCGAGGATGGCTGAGGTGGGAATCGAACACACCTCTACGCAGTTGACCTCCCGAGGCTGAGTGGACCTCTTCCAGCGCTTCGTAACACACTTCAAATTTCGTGGCAGAGCCAGGATTCTTACCCGGACCTCCAGAGGTGGCATCTAATCACGGTAACCACTGCACCACAGAGACGGACTCTTATTATTATTATTATTATTATTATTATTATTATTATTATTATTATTATTATTATTATTATTATTATTATTATTATTATTATTCATGTTTTCATTCCATACGCTGAATGGGTATGGCAGGCTACTTAGAGGTTAACGCCGTCTCTCTGGCCAGAAGGTATGTGACAGTGATTTTAGTTGTGGTGAAAGGTGAGAAGAGATTTTCTGTGGCCTATGAAAGGAACTGTCCCGGCATTTGCCTGAAAGTGAGGATGGCAAACCACAGAAAATTATTGTCAGGACAGTCGACAGTGGGGCCAGCCCACTCGCCCCCCGAATGCAGAGCTCGGCTCTCCCTAAACTACTACTACTACTACTACTACTACTACTACTACTACTACTACTACTACTACTACTACTACTACTACTAC
Source organism: Anabrus simplex (assembly GCF_040414725.1). NCBI lineage: Eukaryota > Metazoa > Arthropoda > Insecta > Orthoptera > Tettigoniidae > Anabrus > Anabrus simplex. The sequence goes on along the minus strand of NC_090266.1, from coordinate 388,722,209 downwards.
GAAACGTTCTCATTCCTCCCCTGAAGGGGAGGCGGGCCTCTTAGACGGTTACTCCGTCTCTCATACCGGGAGATTTGTTACGGTGAAGGAGATGTGCGGAGAGGGTTAGGGGGTAGGCGGTCGTGGCCTATACTACGAACTGTCCCGGCATTCGCCTTAGTGCAGGAGAATAGAAAACTACGGAAAACCATTCTCAGGACAGCCGACGGGCGAGGCCAGGCGAGATATGCAGCACTGTGCCCTAGGCCCGTCTCCCGAATGCAAAGGCGTAGAGCCTCGGTAGAGCCGTGACCACCTCTCCTCTGCTCGGTTGGCCGGTCAGAGTACAGAACTTATGGGACAACTACCCACTCTGCATCTACCGACCTCTCCCTAAACTATCTATTTCTAGTTTTCATTCCCCTCCCTGAAGGGGAGGGGCGGGCCACCCTGAAGGTAACGCCTTCACTCTGGCCAGGAGTTTCGGCAGGTTGGAGAAGGAGTGATGGTATGGGGAGGAGGGTAGCTTGATGTATGGAGTTAGAAGCTGTGTGTGGATGGTATTTAATTATCGCGGATGTGTGCAAGGATTAAATATAATGGGAAAGGAAGGTGGGTAAAGGAAGGGTTTTTTGTTCTGAGGGAGGGCATATGTTTTTTTGTGGGGGAGGGCATATATATATTTTATTTATTTATTTTTTGTACATTAATATTTAAATACGGTTTACAGTTTGACAGTACTTGGGATATTAACATAAATGAATGAGTTTTATCTTTACAGTCATGTATGAAGTTCCAAAGTTTAACACAGTACTGATTAGAAATTTTCCGTTGATTCCTTCGCCATGATGATCTCTTCTGAAGATAGAGGGGCCAATTTGTGAAGAGTAACACTAATTTTGTGATGCACTCACAAGACGACATTTAACTGGATGTAAGTGGATTCAGTGATTAAAAATATTGGGGAGGATGCGAGGCTAGAATGTGGGTGCAGGAACTGAGAGGGCTGGGGATGTGTTCAGACAAGGGTTTCTAACGGAGTAAAGTGGAAGTGCGAATTTAGGCCGGAATGGGTGATAAGAAAATGAAGATTGAATGTTTGGTTTGATGTGGCTTGTAAGTGAGTGAGGACTAAGGGACGGTTGTAGGGATGTATATTTAGTAATGAAATGGTGACAAAACGAATTAGATCCTCTACTGTAGGTATTTGAAAGAGGGAACGGCTAGGTGACGTAGGTGGATCAATGGTTCTGATAGGGGCTATGAGTTCTGGTCGATTTCGAGGTGGTGCAGGGCGGCAACGGCAGCGGCGAGAATACACTGCGTGATTACCTCCACAGGTATGGCATTGCGGGGGTTGATGCATGTTGGAGCACCGGGGTGTAAAGTGATCTTGATTGCAATGTCCACATTTAGGAGTCTTTGCGATACACTGAATGGTGGTATGATTATTTTAGATGAGGCAGTGCTCACACCGGATGGCTTGTGGTGGTGGGGCACGAGATGGTTCCACTTTATGGTGGTGCCTATGTATAGAGACCCCGGTGGCCAAAATACGGTTGACATCTTCGGACGATGGCAGAAGAATTCTCACCATACAGGTGGGACCCGTGGAGTTCTTGACTCTGAATGCCTTCTTGACTGGGATGCCTTCCGCGTGAAGTTCGGAGATTATTGTTTCTTCCGTAATTGAGGGGTCAACACCTCGTATTACACAGCTGAGAAGGCGGTAACGTGGTGGGGACGGAGGAGTTTTGATGGGTTGAGGAGAGAGGAGTTGAAAAGGGGTAGTTGATCCAAGTTGGAGAGCTCCTATTGCAGTGGTGAGTTGAGTGGCCGCGATGTCCCCATTAACTTGAATGATGACTCCAGTTGTTGTTCGTCGGATGTCCGCTATATCCTCACGGCGCATATTCAATCTGAGCAGGGTGGAGAAAATAGCGTTGGGAGACTGGAACTCGGGGGCAGGATTTGAGAGTAGAAATGAATGAGGGGGTAGGTTTAAGCAAATGGGAATAAACGATGGGACGTCTTATGCCGGATACGGATGAAAGACCGAGTGTAGAGGAATAGTGGTGGTGGGTGGAGAATTGGCAGAAATGGGCTGATTGATGCCGGCCATCGACTGCGGAGGCGCACTTGGTATTGTCTGTCGATGGTGCAGGGTTCGGGTCCAGAGCAAGGCGTCGTGGGGCTTGTTCTTCCTCCGGAGCAGACTGTGGAGAAAACCTCTGAAACTGGAAGTGAACTGTAGTGTTGTCCCTCAGCGAAGCTATTGTCGTGGGAAGAAATCTGGCCTGGTAGTCAGGGGCGGCAAAACTAGACAGGACGGCTGAGTGGTAAGCTGCTGCAGCTGTTTGACTGAAGTCAGTGGCGGTGGTGGTAGTGGCTGTCGTGGTCGTTGCTGTAGAGGTAGCTGGACGATAAGGTTGATAGCGATGCATAACGAAGAGTGGTGTTACGGTCGTCTGAGGAAGTGCAGTACGACTGACGATGAGCTCGCCCTGAGGTGACACCTCTCGGAATTTCTTCTGTCCACCTAGTCAGAACACTTTATTAACAGGGAATGCCCTGCGTGCCTGAGTTACGGTGTAGAAAAACCGTTGGACGGCGAAGGATGCCCTAAACGCGCACTGCTAGGTGCTGTACGTTCAGGAAATGCGAAGGACAAGAAGAAGAATATGTAATTCTCGCTCAGATTTTCAGAGGCCACAATACGTCACTTGTAGACACTCATGTCGAAAAAGTTCACTGATATAATTGCCATCTCACACTGCTGTATAAGCAACGCGTAATTTTTAAATTCGTGTGTTAAACAAGTAACAGCTAACTACTGAGGCAGGGGCAGGGGAGAGGCTTCAACAAAGTAAACACTCGGTGCCATCTCTGGAGCAAATAAGGAACACATTCAATCTCATATCTTCAAAATTCGGTAATAAGATATGTAGAGGAAATAATGTTTTAGGCCAGGGAACGTATAAATCGTACATTACTCTTTAAAATATATTTACTGTTTTAACTGTAATTTCTTTCTTTTTTCTACCTTTCTTTCTTTCTCTCCTTCTTTTGACGTAGTATAAACCGTGCAGGTCCGGGAAAAAGAGTCATCGGGCCACGAACCCAATCGTAGTCTGCCATTTCAAAACCGCTGTCCTAAATTGTATAAAGTAACTCGAACCATATCACACCAACGGCGAACACATAGTTCTCAGTAACTAAGCCTCCAGTCCAAAATCTTACCAAAACTTCTATGTACACTGACAGACTTTTCCATAGGAAGAGCAGCTGCATAAAGCTTTTCCGCAAGTGCCTGAACGACAGATTTTTACAATCTTGATGAGCTGTAAAATAACGAGTAAATCACTTCCATTCAAACATAACTCAGAATAGGTTCTGATGAGCAAAAAACGTGCAGTTCCTCTGAAAGAATTCTATTTCATCATACAGTTAAATGCAAAGTAAGAGGTGTAACTTAGTTTGTGTAGATGAAAATTAGCCGCAATCGAACACAATTTTATTTATTCACGTTAATTTTGCTCCATATGCATTTCTAGCGCTCTGCTATTTGGCTGAGCGCCAATTCCATATACAGGAAAAGTAAATTACCAGCGTTGTGAATGTAATATGTGTGGCGGCACCTGCGAGCACAGCCTATGGCAGGTTCTCGCCTCAACTTGAAGGACAGATTTGTGATGAATGAAGCTATTCTAAGTTTTGTGTATGTCTGAAGAAGTAAAATGTAGCACATAACGCTAAGGCTCAGTAATGACATCGAAATTCTCTAAAGAACCTCAAATTAATATCAAGCTGTTTGCCCATCATGTAGTGACAAGTTTCAAGGAAACAAATGAAGCAATGTAGTTAATTAATCATGCAGCAATTGAAGGCTGACATAAATGTAAGATTATTGTATAAAGCCTACTATCAAACATGCATGCGGAACGTCCTCCATGCACAACTGGAACAGAGCCAGGTCATTTTCACATTTAAGGTATAGTTTTCAAACCTACTTGAATAAAGGAAATTTATAACATCTAGAATAATATGACACACAGGGTTATTCCTTTTTGCCATTAACTTCCATGTCACTGAATGCTGCAGTGATAAAACAAGGATTATGTTGCGAGTGGGCCACTGCATTTGACAGTCATTTCGACTACCATGATTACCATCTAATCCGTCTCTGTGATGTAGTGATTAGTGTGATTAGCTGCCACCCCCGGTGACCCGGGTTCGATTCCCGGCTCTGTCACAAAATTTGGAAAGTAGTACAAGGGCTGGAACGGGGTCCAATAAGCCTTGAGAGGTCAACTGTGTAGAGGTGGGTTCGATTCCCACCTCAGCCATCATGGAAGTGGTTTTCCGTGGCTTCCCACTTCTCCTCCAGGCAAATGCCGGGATGGTACCTAACTTACGGCCAAGGCCGCTTCCTTCCCCCTTCCTTGTCTGTCCCTTCTACTCTTCCCATCCCCCTGCAAGGCCTCTGTTCAGCATAGCAGGTGAAGCCGCCTGGGCGAGGTACTGGTCATCCTCCCCAGTTGTATCCACTTACCCAGAGTCTAAAGCTCCAGGACACTGCCCTTGAGGCGGTGGAGGTGAGATCCCTCGCTGAGCCCGAGGGAGAAACCGACCCTGGAGGGTAAAGAGATAAAGAAGAAGAAGAAGAAGATTACCATCTAAGTAACCGATAACACACCCTTTGTGGTCACAGGAACATCTGCATTGAGACATTGAAGATTAAGGAAAACTAAGCGTCCAGCGAGTTGAACTTCCTGCAAGGTAATACCTTTTTAAGCAGATAGTATTCGCTTAATTGTTTAGGAAATATTGATATTTGCTATAGGTGTCGTGTCATTTCAGACCTTTGCTACTGGCATCATGCTTCCGTCAATAAAGATAATTTACTTTAATTTAGTTTAGGTAAGGTCCATCAGCATAATTTTTTTGCTAGGGGTTTTACGTCGCACCGACACAGATATGTCTTATGGCGAAGATGGGATAAGAATGGCCTAGGAGTTTGAAGGAAGCGGCCGTGGCCTTAATTAAGGTACAGCCCCAGCATTTTCCTGGTGTGAAAATGTGAAACCACGGGAAACCATTTTCAGGGCTGCCGACAGTTGGGATCGAACCTACTATCTCCCGAATACAGGATACTGACCGCACTTAAGCGACTGCAGCTATCAAGCTCGGTAAACACATTTTTGCTTCTCATTTGAAGTAGTTAGGCTGTCCTTTGAATCCGGTCGATCGGTCAATGAAGTGACAGGAAAGAATCCTACACGACCCCAAGATCTAAGAATCAATATTGTTCTACAGAAGCAACCGAGGTAGACGACCGACGATGGAATGGTAGGTGTTTATTTTTTTTTGCTATTGGTTTTACGTCCCACCGACACAAATATGTCTTATGGCGACGATGGGATAGGAAAGGCCTAGGAATGGGAAGGAAGCGGCCGTGGCTTTTATTAAGGTACAGCCCCAGCATTTGCCTGGTGTGAAAATGGGAAACCACGGAAAACCATCTTCAGGGCTGCCGACAGTGGGGTTCGAACCCACTATTTCCCGATTACTGGATACTTACCGCACTTAAGCGACTGCAACAATGGTAGGTGCAAGGGTTCAGTATGCGGGGAATGTTTCGGCGTAAAGAAGTAGTACATTAAAAATAAGGTACCATCATTTGTTATGGTTTTAATATTGATAATCCATGCTCAGTGTAAGGCGCAACTTTGCAGTAAATTATTTTGAGATTTATCCAGTTTTTTCCGCATTTTTCTAAACGGATGTTTTTAGTACAGTGTCGCGAGTAACATTCATTGACTAGCTATGCAATGCTCTACTCGGAGATTGTGATACATTGCAACCTGTAATCGATAGTGTCAGTAATTGGTGCGAAGTTTGAAAACGTGCTCGGTCATGCAATTGGAAAAAACGCAAGCGCCAATAAATTGTAATTATACAATCCGGCAGCTGTAATGGAACCACTTTCTAGCCGACAGCACTATTAGCTCTTGCCACTGCGGGGTGCAATACGATCATATTTGCCTCGGTCACCCACTGTTCTGTTCACAACGGATTATTTTATAAGCTTGAGATTTTTTATATCACAGCCTTATTTTAATTCATATCGAAGAAGTTCAGAATTGTGATTCTATAGCTATTGTCAAAAACGTTTTATCTGTCCTTACGATCTGACTGTAATACAGGGTGAACCCGAATTCCCCCGACTAAAATTTTTTTGCTAGTGGCTTTACATCGCAACGACACAGATATGTCTTATGGCGATGATGGGACAGGAAAGGCCTAGGACTTGGAAGGAAGCGGCCGTGGCCTTAATTAAGGTATAGCCCCAGCCTGGTGTGAAAATGGGAAACCACGGAAAACCATCTTCAGGGCTTCCGACAGTGGGATTCGAACCCACTATCTCCCGGATGTAAGCTCACAGCCGCACGCCTCTAGCCGCACGGCCAACTCGCCCGGTCCACCCTCGACCATTTGGAGGTTGTTCAGGGGTACCTTCTGAGTATATTGATATCAGGGACTCTTGGTCTCCGGTGACTCGTTCCAGAGTAATAATGTAATTACAATTTGTTCGGTTCGTTACCACAATCAATCTTGTTTCTGTGAAAATACTTTCGCAACAGCCTGTAATATGCGATAATCAAGATGTACAATACAACACACTGAGTAATGCAACAACCCTCAGACTGAGCGAGTTGGCTTTGCAGTTAAGGTTACGCAGCCATGATCATGCACTTGGAAGATAGTGGGTTCGAACTCCACTCTCGGCAGCCCTGAAGATGGTTTTCCATGGTTTCCCATATTCACACCAGGCAAATGCTTGGGCTGTACCGCTTCCTACTCACTCCCTGGCCTGCCCTTTGCCATCATCGCCATATTACCTATCTGTGTGGGTGCGACGTAAAGGGCTGATAGCTACGTGATCCAAGCCACGTGGCTACTTACTCGGTAGGAATCTGCGTGTTGAGTGTGGTAAATGAGTGCAGGGCTAATGGCACAACACGAACAACCAGTTCCCGACCCATGGGAATCAACCGTTTTTGACTAATGTCCCTTGATCTGGCTGAGATTCTACCCTGTGACTCTCTGAAATGAATTCCTCGACCGTTCAGGCGAGGATTGTCGTTCATTTTTAAGTTTCGCTAATTGTATTCTGATTATTCGTTTATAAGTTATTGTGCTGTTATTACTTTGTAATTATCTGATCTAAATGAAATTAGACGAGGTTTTACAATTTATCTCTTTTCTCACAATTAAAGGACTAGTTTTGCCTGATTCTATGTAAATGATGATGTGTTTGCCGTTTTGATGTAGTGGAACATCAATGCACTACGTTATGTATAATATTATGTTGCAAGCTTGTCGTAGTTGTCTAGTAGATTCATTCTCTAGGCTGTCCACACGAGTCCAGATCCACATGTGTGGTGAGATAGTGTATTATTTATAGGAGTGCACTATTACTTACGGGTAGAACGAAACTGTTATTGCCATCGATATGTCTCAGTCTGATCCTCGGTTTCTTCTTTTCTTTTAGATAGGTCTTATGGCGACGAATGGACAGGAAATGGTTAGGAGTGGGAAAGAAGTGGCCGTGGCCTTAATTAAGATAAATCCCCAGTATTTGCCTGGTGTAAAAATGAGAAACCACGGAAAACCATCTCATAGACTGCCGACAGTGGGGTTCGAACAAACTATCTTCGGAATACGGGATACTGACCGCACTTACGCGACTGCAGCTATCGAGCTCGGTCATCCTCGGCTTCGACAGAATGAAAGGGATGAGCGACGTTAGACATATCAATCCTTATGCATCCAGTCCCTGTCATGAATGATGTATTTCGTGAGGTTGAGTAGTGTGTAAATTTTAGTGGGTTTGTTAGAATGATGACTAATAGCAGTGAGGGAAACAACGGGAAACTACAAAACTTCCCATTTCTGCAACACACCACTTCAGTAACACTGGAACTTTCTATGTGAGATGAAAGGGGAACTGGTGAGGAGCCAGCTAGTGCTTGGGTTGAGTACTCCACACATAAATATACATACATATTACAATAATAAAAAGTGCGACCCCCGGAGAACTCCGATGCAGTTTTCTCGAGTTGACACCCGTGTTTGGCCTGCTCACCCGTGAGAACTCCGCCCGACCATGGATGAAATCTAATGTTGAAGGCGCCTCTAACACTCAGTTTCCGAGCCAGAGGATGAAACTAATGAAGGTTAAAATCACCCACCCGGTCAAGAATCGAGTCAAGGAGCTGGACATACATACATACATACTGAACCCTTTGGTCCATATTGAGGGATACCTACCTTTCTTACCTATCAGCAACTTTCATGAGATCTGTCTCTTGGGTCGTATCGGGTTCTTCGTCACTTGCTGAGGTAAAGGTAGGGTTCAGTAATTCTAATCTATCTACTGGAATGAAAGGTCTATTTAAAAGATTCCTATTTATTCAGGAAAATTCTGAAGCAATCTGATATGTCAACGGTGTCATAGAAGTCAATTGTGTCCACTGGACACCACAATCATTTTTACATAAAGGTCAGAACACTGGTGTGAGACTTTAACGTAACTGCCTGATGGGCATTCTTACTAGAAACCATTGTCTCAATTATTAATCATTTAAAAAAAGAAAGTCTGGAAATCCTTAAATTCGGCTTCCATGTGAGACCACATGTACCATCATAGTAATTCGTTATGGTCCAGCCCTCGTAACACGAACTCTGGACTATGGGTATAATTAAGGCAGTTAAATTGGTGTGTGCCACACAGTGGTTCTACGGCATGGACCCTTAATTGAATCGATGTGACCTGCGTCTATGTCATGGACCGGCATCTAATCTTCTGAGTTACTTTAAAATCATTGTGGATGATGACCGCAAGGAAATGATGCTACAATGGCATATGGCCCTAACCCAAGTCACTGAGGTTGATGACCCCCTGACCATCCAAGTTTCTAGGCTGAAGGCTAAACACAATTAAGTTACATCGGTTGATGACCAAAGTTTCCACTTTACTATCCCCAGCACATTCACTGCTCAATCAATCAAAGTTCAATAATTACAACAATAGCAATGCTCACAAACTTTGTGGCAGTAAAATCCATTTCCTTCGGATATGTCCCCTTAATCGTTACTTTACATTTTAATATTCCCCAGAAAAAAACTAAAATTTCCAGAATGCATCTCCAAGTTATTCGCTTGATTAAAGTTATTTCAAAATGCGGTTTCACTGAATTTAATAATTAAATAAATTTAAATGATTTAGCGAAATGTTAAAGAATAGTAAATTTTATCTCCGCGGACTCTGGTTTCTTCACAAATTTCTACGCAGCTGTGATGTGAATTCAATCTTGTGATGTTTATCTGGCTGGAAAAGAATTGTTACATAATTCATGTCCAGTTATATATCTTGTCTCCTGATCTCACACTTTTAAAATCTAATCTAGTCCTAACCGTTATTAACACTTGGATATCCTAATAATCTACGTACAAACCAAACAACTCGCCATATATTTACGATGTCATCTCTCGTCATACCATTTATGAATTTTGCACACCCCTCACAGACAAACCGATCATCACAACCATCGCTCTATATTTTGGACAACCCTAAATTTGGTTACTCTGTTCCTTATACTCAAAGTTCGTGATTTCAAATGTTCATTACGTCCCCAATTAAACAAATTTTACAGTATTTCACAATACTCAGATCATTAACGGCTATGAATTTCAACTAAATCCAGCATTTTAACGTTTTCCCCGGCCGAGAATACAGTACAATCTCAATTCCACGCCTGTCCCGTTATCACAGCTGAGGCCTCTCGTCCCCAAGTTCGCTTGGCAGTAACATGAAACACCTGGTTTATTCCAGTTGACTGGCTTCTCAAAATGCTCATCTTTTAAACTCTGCCGACATAATTAAACAAATACGATATTCTATCCAACAAATGCACAGATTATGCTTCAAGATGCCCACACTAATTATACGCGTCGCAAATTCACTGCTATGGATTTCTATGTATTTCTTTCCATTCCCAACATTATAAAATATACCTCGGGCTATCGTGTCCCGGCTTCAATGACAGGACTCTAACCTGATTCGCACATCTCATCTCAACTCATATAAAACATTCCTCGGGCTTCCATGTCCCGGCTTCAATGACAGGTCCAACCTGATTCACAAATCTCATATCAACAAAACTAACCTCTGTTTCCCAGCTCCACAATTATCATCGACAAAGAACTGGAATAAAATCCTCACTAGAAATCTCGACGTCTAATATCGCACAATGCATTAATCATGAATAACTTCGATTAAAGGATATCGTATTTAATAACTTGATTTTTACGAGAAAATGACTGAAACATTCTACTACATCTTTTATTGTCAGTCAGACACAGTTTAAAATGGGCCTAGAAAAACGTTTTTCTCCGTGATCAAATTTATCACCCTAGATTCTCACCCGACAGCGTGCTTCCACTCGATTGAAAATGAGTAACCATGGATTTCTACATTATTAACGTCAAATTGCAGACAGAAAAATTTTACGTCGACTGATCATCTTAATTTGGCATCACAAAATATAGGCAGTACACTCACACGGATGACGATCTACATTGGACGTGATATCACTTCGGAACCCTATTCAATAACTTTTTACAACATTATACGGCACTCGCAAGACTTCAAAAATTTATCCAAGTGGGAAATAAAACAAATGACTCTTTTAGTCCTACTCTCACATTTACAAAACTTAGTAGGGGTGACCACTGCGTCGTATATCCCCATTCAAATACACTTTTAGAGATCATGAGACAAGATATAAGAGGTAGTAAGATGGAAAGTCACCTACCTCATGTAGTCACACCATTGTTCGTCATAGGGCTCACCTGCGACCCTGGCATTTTATTTAGCCATTTTTACATTCATGGCTGTACAGATCATTATGTTTCTTCAGGTTTCCTGGAATAAAGCATTAAAAAAAGAAAATACTTTTCACTTGTTTGCTGAGCGCACACGATGTACTATAATTATTTCCGCACACGAATTACTTAATCACATTAGAATTTATTCAGTACTTTGACCGTCCTATCTGGTACAAGTATTTCACTCAAGAAAACTATCTCCTCATGCAGACAAGACCTAGCCACAATGGCTAAAATCTGCAGTTGAACTCAGTCTACTTTCGTTGGTTTGATTTCGCAGAGCAGCTCAACAATTTTTCGTCCGCTTTGTATCACAAATGCCGGAGAAGGAGACTTCGTCATGGCGTCCCTTCATATTTATAGCAGTTACCCCCTCTCTTCGGATATCTCCCTTTGCCGCCAAGAAAATTTCTATAAATTTTCTGACTTAACTAAACTGTAATTTCAAGAGTTTTGAAAGTGACTACATGCTTGCTACATTTCTGGCGGTAGTGTTCATGGACATTTAAAATTTTTACGGGTTCGATTTGTGAAATGATTGACCCCCTTTGATAGGCACTATATTTTTTGACTTGGCTTGGGTCTCGCCATGTACACGCGCTTTGAAATAGTTCACAAAAATGACTTGAGATTCTTCCGCCGTCGACACGTGTGGCTGACGTCACGTACCCCAGAGCGTGGGACCGAAGGTAATCACCCCCTCGTCACGTGTCAAATCCATGCTATCATGAATCCAACTTTTAGTTTAATTGTTCATTTATGCATAATGTTCTTAGGGCACAAAGGTCATGGGTTCAATACATACATACATACATGCATACATAGATACATACATACATACATACATACATACATACCTACATACATACATACATACATACATACATACATACATACATACATACATATTGTACCTGTAATGAGACGCATAATATCTCAGGGGATCTGGCTATAGAAAACGGGGTGCAGGTGCATAGAGGATATGGAATTAAATAAAATACAAAATTGACTATTTATTTAGATAGACAATTTTGTACACGAAGAAAATTAAATGATAATGAAAATGGTCATTATGACTCCATCATTGGAACTCAAAATGTTAATATCTGATCCAAAACGTATCTTATGACCAGGATCAATTAATTGAAAATTAATACCCTTATTGAAATTGAATCTGAATTCAAACAAATTAATACTGTCCTTATTGCTCTCAGCTGGACTACTGTCTAAAACATAAATTATCCAGTCTTCATTTCAATCATTTATGATTGTTATGTCCCAAGTCGTTCCGTTACCTCAACTTTACCTTCCTTCAAAATTTCGAACATCTCTAAACCACAACCGTAATCATTTATACCTGGAATGCGATCATGTTTAATTATTCAGGTCTTAATTCAATTTAGGTACGTTGATTTTTTACGTAATTATGAATTAGAACACTTAGACCCCAAATGGAGCCATTTGTTATTATTCACATTTAATTCAGATTAAATTAGATGGAACCGTCCAAATATTCATAAATTCGAACATTTGAACCCGACTGGAGTCATTTGTACCTATTCAAGTTTAAATTCCGTTTAATTACACATTGTTCATAAAAGAAATATAAACTGCCAAATCCATAACAATCATTACCTCCTTCGAATGACCAAACGAACCCTATCACTTTAGCATCACTACTAGGAATTAGGGGATTAATTTAGTATTAATTAACTGCATTAACTCTAAGTATATCACTCCTATAAGGGCAACTAATAAAAGAACTGCTATAAGGACTGCATTTCAACAAAAGGAAACAAAATAGTATCCACAACCTTAGGCAAACAAATTTACAATAATAATAACAATAATAATAATAACAATAATAATAGTTCCTCAAATGAAATTAGCATATAGGTTCAACTTATCAGATATTACAGAAGTCGACGCAAATACATCTAAATAACACACATGACACTTCATTGGTGAATAAGAATTGAGGAGTTGATTAACATCGATACACGGGTGAAAGAATTCCTAATTCACAACAGAGTAATCAATTCTCGCAGAACACCTGTATCATTAACCTAACACCTTCCAAAAGCACCTCGAAAATATAAATATTATATCCGCAGAAAATCAACATCATCCTAGCAGTCAACATCATTATTTACTGAAATTTGAGGACACTGTCATATTTCATACAGCACCTCTCTATTAATTCATTACGCTTGTTATTTCAGTCGCATCGTAACGTGTATCCCAAGAAGACTTGTTACTAATTATCATACTAAACTCTTTCCAACGTAGACCGGTAACAACAACACATTTATGTCACCTCAGCCATCCATCAACCAAGCATATCAGCTCGTAATAATAATAATAATAATAATAATAATAATAATAATAATAATAATAATAATAATAATAATAATAATAATTAATAATAATAATCTCTGAATCTTAAATATACTCCAAACAGCGATAAACATGACCTCAAACAAAGCGGACAATGCACAAAATATTAATAACAACTTGTAGTGACATGCGTAAGTTTCTAAATAAGTTTAACTAACTGAAATACAATAGCATCCCATATTTGGACCTGAATCGACCAACCACCTGAATTTCCACTAATATCCCCTAGGCTTTTCGTAGTGCTAAATGTACAATAATATTAATAATTGTAGTGTTACTCACCGGAGTCTTCCTACGGTATCCTCCGGTCAGGTCGAATAACCACTGCGTTTTAGTTGTTCATCTAGTGCCTCAGTATCCCACAGCTGATCTCCAATCCACGGCTAGGCTGGGTTCCTTTTTTCGGGTCCATCATCCCGTCCGCAGATTCCCACATTGATACTAGATATTAGAATGATCCGGAAACTGATATCCTTACTGTTATTGTAGTCTTTGCTGACCTAAAATCTCATAAGGCACTCCTATAATTTCTCTTTGCCATACTCTTACACCATAGCATAGATGTAAACGCTTGACTTGAGTAATTTGTGTGCAGGAAAACGACATGGAGAGGGACATTTATCATGGTTCCGGACGAAGAGTGGAGTCCAGCAGGGAAATGTACTGTCCCCACTACTATTTATGTCCGACTCGTTGGCTGAATGGTCAGCGTACTGGCCTTCGGTTCAGAGGGTCCCGGGTTCGATTCCCGGCCGGGTCGGGGATTTTAACCTTAATTGGTTAATTACAATGGCCCGGGGGCTGGGTGTTTGTGCTGTCCCCAACATCCCTGCAATTGACACACCACACATAACACTACCCTCCACCACAATAACAAGCAGTTACCTACACATGGAAGATGTCGCCCACCCTCATTGGAGGGTCTGACTTACAAGGGCTGCACTCGGCTAGAAATAGCCACACGAAATTTTAAAAAAACTATAATTTATCACAATTATGGCCTTTGCTGATGACGCCATGATCTGGGGAGAAAATGAAGAAAAAGTACGGACAAAACTCACCACGTGGGTAGAAAAGTTCCAGGAATTTACATCAGCGAAACGAAGACTGTCGTTATGGCAGTGAACAGAAATGATCGATCACCAAGCATCAAACTGGGAATCTACAAACTGAACAGTGTAGACAATTTTCCATACCTGGGTAAGAGAGTTTCTAAGGATAACCTAGCCACCACAGAAATCACAAACAGGGTGCAAAAGAGTTCCATCTTATACCAAAAATTAAGAGCCCTCCTTTGGGATGAAAAGTTCCCAAGGAAAGCACAATTAACCATGTTCAACAGTTACTTCATACTGATCTTGACTTATGGTTTCGAAGCATGCACCCTCACAAAGGGAGACTCATCAAGACTTCAGGCATCGGAGATAAAATTCGTGAGGTCCACCATCCAGGAAACCAAGATGGATAAGTTAAGAAACGAAGTGGTGGGGAGAGAAGCTGGGATTAAATCATGTATGCTAGACAGAGTCAGAACGTCGTGACTGCAGTGGTTCGGACACGTGAAGAGAATGGAACCTACGAGGACAGCCCGAATGCACCTGGAAAGAGAGGTAGATGGAAAACGGACAGTTGGAAAACCTAGAACCCGTTGGATAGACGTGATCAAGACCGATATTGCAATCAAGAAAAGGTCACTAGGTGGTGTCATAAAGAACAATTATACATGAATAGTGGAGAGTGGAAGAGGCTTATCAACAGTACCCGGGAAAACTGAAACTTTAAACAGATAATGAGAACTCAGTACAATGTAATTAATTTCTCTTACGTTAAATTGCTCCACCAACCACATATGGTTACACAAAAACATATCAGTTACGAAAACCTATGTTTTACTTGTAAAGAGTTTCACTTCACGTTAACTAGGAATGAGGTTTATGTGTGACTGCTGGCCTAATTCATCACAGTTGACTTGCTCGTGGCGAGAGTCAAACACATTCATCCTTCGGCTGTATCGCCTGAAGAACACGTTCACTATTTGCGGCATTTTACTATTTCAAGGGCACTAACAGTTTTTGTGCTAGCAAACAAGAATCCAAAGTCTATATCACCTGCAAACTTCTCGAAACATCCTACGCTTGTAATTTTATTCACTGTGTCTACGTAATGTAAATTTTGATGTAATTAGACAAGCCACATCGTAGCTAACTTCAAAGGTCAGTGACCCATCTCAAAGTTTCCAATTAATACACATGTTACTCACCGTACCAAAACAAAACAAAGTCTCAACTCAATTTTTCTCGTAGCTTCTATTTAACAAACACTGTTCGTCGTGTCAGAATAGGATACGTATGACATCACTGAATGCAGGGTAACGTGTCGAACCAACTCTTTTTTCCCGGTCACACAATCGAACTTCATTTCTCGCAAAATTGACCCGCACTATCCGTAGATAAAGACAAGACATACACATCCGTGAACTCACTAGACCAGGACCTCTCAAACGCCCAAAATCTCACGCGTGCAAACAGCGGCGCAGAGTTCCTGGTCACAGTGCATCGATTCCACTCGGCTCGGCTCAGACCAACTCTTCGTCTCTGGGCTACTCGGCTAAGCTCGGCTTGACTCGGCTCAACTCGGCTCGGATTTGGAGCACTACGGAGCAAGTGAGGAAGAGGGAGACAGGGAGAGCGAGAGAGACAGGCGTGGGGAAAGAGAGAGACAGCGCTATTGCTCCAAATCGAGGAGTGGGGGTCTGCACTCTGGGCAACCAAGCGAAGTCGTCTTTTGTACCACGCACAGCGAATGCAACAGGCGCATGCACCCTGAGAGGCTCTGCACTAGACACTTCGCTCGGCTCAGTGCTTATCGCCTCACACCTCGTACGTCACTGATGACCAGTCACATGCCCAGTGCAACAGGCCAGACCGTGCGATCACCCGTATTTCTCGCAGACTATCCACTACAAATACGTATACAGTATATAATATTACCACGAACGACGCGGATCATAAGTTCTTGCATACATTTTCAGTACATGCGTACAAGATCGGATCAAGTTCCTGGACTGTCTCTTTTGACGAGAAAGTTCATTACGTAACTAATTTTAAACATCATCTCCTTCAAAATAGTCACGTTACGCTGAAATCCACCTGTTCCAACGCTTCTCCACTGCAGCAATGCGGCCTGGAAGTCATTTTACGTCAGCGAGTCCAGTGTATTCTTTGCAGTTCATGCTGGGTCTCAGCAGTGTCGTGAAAACGGTGATCATTATCTGCATCTTCGTCTTCGGGCAAAGGAAGAAATAGACAGGAACTAAGTCAGGCGAGTAGGGCGGGGGCTGAGTCACGTTTCGCTAGAAACTCACGAACAAGGAGTGCTCGGTCCATTGTCGTCGTGGAGAATCCAGTTCATTGTGCGCCACAGATTCATTCGCTTTCGCCTAATGTTCTGTCTTAAACGCCACAGAACATCGCCGTAAAACGTTCTGCCGAAGGAGGACGAATCCACGAAAAAAATGCCACTAATATCGATAAACACGATGAGCGTCGTCTTCGTTGAGCTGCGGCTCATTATCGAAGTTTTCAGTCGTGGAGGTGTAGGAATCTTCCATTGCGACGACTGCCGTTTTTTTCAGGTTCTTCACATCAACGCCACGTTGTCAGCGGAATATTTTCTATTACTAATATATTTGAATAATAATACTAAGTTACACTCAACGAAGTTCTATTATAGATTTTAACACACTATGTAGACCAGTTCAAGGTAAAATAAGTGTAAATCTACCATAATATGTTCCCTGACATCATTCTGGTCTAGTGCCTATATTTAAGCAAATATGTGCATTATTTATAATCATTTATGTACGACCTCCATTAAATTGTGGGTTAAGTGAAGCATGTCTGATTATGTCTGGGTAAGGATATTCGACACCTCTCCGTGTGTAACAAGAGGTGAGCTCTTACCTACTCCCAAATGTTAACTCATCAAGTTAGATAAATATCTCATTGTATGAAGTGACTACAGATTTTTCAATTCCACTGCCAGAACTTTATCTTCTTATGATGACCTTTCTCTCCTTCTCTGTCTGTCTCCCTTGCTCTGCCGTCGTGGTTGTAATATACAGCTCCTCATTCCCATTCAGTTTGCAAATAAGAGAGAATAGGAACGAGTCTTGGTGTGTGTATAGGTTGGCAGTAATTGAAATAACTTCTCTTGCCATGAATTTCAAATTGGACTACCAGTTATGTTTTACTTCCAACCCGCCACTTCCTGTAACGAAATACCAGAACTCAACTTCTATCCCACACTTCGTCTTATTATTCTCAACTAAGTGAAGAAATCGTCTTACGAAACTTTTCTTCTTTATTATATACTTTTAGCCAATATTTCCTCTTTTAGGTGATCACGGTTATATAATACTCCATTGTATATTGACTACATTGCCATTTTTTTTGCCAGAAAATACACAGCTTTGAAGCTGAATCGTTAAATCTGCTCTACAATAGGACTGGGAGGGCGCACAGTTAGAAGATCCAAGCTGGCAGTACATAGGCCTACTTCGAGTTCATTCTTCGGGGAAGTGGGACATGTATATATTTTTTAAGTGCGAGGACCTGCGAAGCTTCTGTGCCAATCGAAACCTATGTAGTTACAGCAACCCACAATATCGCATACCCAACAACAACAACAACAACAACAACAACATAGGTTACAAAGCTTTAATCAATTTTCAAATTAAGTTTGGGCATGTAGTTAATTGAAACTGTGCAAAAATACTTTTTAAATATAAAAGTAATAACACTGATTGTTTATATAACTGACAACATACTGAAGTGAAAGACATGGAAGAATGAGAGATGAATGAAGCTGTTCGCATTAACAGGATTCGATAGTAGGGTAATGTGAGGCGAATGGAGGAGCATAGGTTACCTAGGAGAATAATGGACTGTTATGGAGAGTAAAATGAGTAGAGGGAGACCTAGATGACGTTGGTTAGACTCATTTTCAAACTATTTAAAGATAAGAGATATAAAACCAATCTAGGCCACAGCACTGGTTACAAAGAAAGAGGATTGTAGCGGTGATTGGTAAATTCACAGAGGGTTGCTGACTGAACGCTGAAAGGCATAACAGTCTGTAATGAAGATGTATGTATGTATGTATGTATGTATGTATGTATGTATGTATGTATGTATGTATGTATGTATGTATGTACGTATGAGAACTCTAACACTCTCGGTTTGGTTTCTTACGTTGAGCACTTCCCGTACACCCGGAAATCTTTGTTGAAATCATGTTGGGACTTGATGCGATTCCTGAGTTAGTACGTACGAATTTTAGATAAAAGCAAGTTGTCCAGTAGTAAATATATACTGACCAATAATATAATCAGTAATTTAATACCCAAACAGAACAGCCCACAACTTTCCAACATGTCTTCGAGAGGCGTCATTCAGTAACAAGCTTCCCTTGCCAGGGCAGATACGGGGGCACCTCCCGTGCATTGAACACGGCAGACGGCTGTCATGTTACAGACAGGAAAGTTGCCAAGCTGCTGATTCTTAGTTGAAATGTGATCGCTGTATTAGATAACATGCACTAATATCTTAGTTTAAGTAGAAGAAGGGAAATGTTAGAAGATACACACCGTTACCTCACTTGAAGGAGAGAATGATGTATAATTTATATTAGATTATTTACGCTGTCATTTTATTTTGAGGGGAAGGGACATGATGTATACCGAGTGGTACAGCTGCCCCTATTCACTCAGTTTTATGGGACCCGCAGATTATAGTCTAACCTGAAAACATAGACCTTGGCTACTCACAGCGATGTCTGGTCTTATTACGCTTTCTATAACTCGTTTATACGTGTCAACGAAATCAGCACTGACGATAAAATACCGGATGATTGTAAAGAATCGTGAAAATTCTGTATCACAGAAACTTCATGTACAGAGAATATGATGGCTGATTGACTACAAGTAGTGTTGATATAACGCTGGCAAACGACACCTCGTGATAACCGAGCGTGCTTGAAGTTCGAGAAGGATAGAGGTGCTCGTCAGTTGGAGGTTCGAGTCCGATACACGATTTTTTTTTATTTCGTTGTTAAATGTTCGCATGAGTCGCGTTTTTAAGACAAATCTAAATGTAGTTCTTATGTTGCAGCTACTCTGTTATGTTCGCTTCTAAGTAGCTCTTACAAGAGCTATTTTCAGTAAAATAAGCTATTACCGACAGAGGTGCAATGGCTTGTGGATAGTCATTCGATTGATGAAGGTAATGTTCAACATCCTTCGTTAATCCTGCAGCGTATGTGGTGGATCCTGCCTTCACTTTGCTGTGCTGTTCCATGTGCCCTACGCATGAAGTCCAGTCGTTCTTCAAGTCGAACGTGCGCAGTTGCTTGGTTGAACGGGTGTGTCATAATGTTGACAATATGTGCAGTGTGCTTCGTTCATTGTAGCCATTTGCCATATAAAAGTTGCAAGTTATTATTCCTTTCTGATGTATGCTTTCTTTCTAAGGGTGAAAAAAGATTTTTTAGACTTAAGGCAGTTAAATCTTAACTACAAATGCCTTAAGGGTTTAAAAATAAAGATGAAAAGCTCTAGATTCGAACTCTGAATCCGTCGGAAAAATCACATGCTCTCTGCGATTAGTACCACTTAGCCACTCCAGGTGACGCACAGTACGTAGTAATGGAACATTCTACGCTATCGCTTGTGTATGTTACAAGTTCTGAACTCGAAACGTGTAGACAAGTTTACCTTGCTGCAAGCACAACAGTATGTTAAAGAATCATGTCTCTCTTAAGCCCAGATAGTTGCAACAATTCCCTATGTACCTATTACTTGGTTAAATGAGTCCAACATTATGTTTCAGATGGTATTCACAATGAATTTGTCCGTAGTCGGTGCTCACGTGGTGATAATGATTGTGTCTTTTTACTATAACTTAGAAGAATATCTGTGACTTCAGAAAGGTCTTCGTAAAGGATGCGTAGGAGAGTACGAAATGAACATTTAAAAAATGCATGACTCAATAAGGTGTCGAACCCTCACTACTCCCTGTAGCTTATCCACGTACACCTAACATGCCTAATTCTGCGTAGTTACTTTCTGATTGAACGTCTAGCTCTTACAAATTTGTATTCAAGAGGGGAATGAATGTTCTCGCTTCGTAAATTTACAGATGTGTTACAGTCTTATGGTCAAGTTTTGTGACTATATTGAACGTTGTAACAGTAGTAATTACATGGCGTAGGCTATCACATCTGCTGAACAGCATTTGCGTGTCATAGATTATAAAATAGTGTGAAAAACGCGTTCCTATCAATTTCGATGTGATGAGACTAAACAAAATGGTGGTGAATAGACATGTCTGTAATTGGTCCTAACCTATCACGTTTTCTGTGATACCGTGACTACCCTTTTCAGTCAAAAGAAAATGTCCTCTTGAACCAATCAGATGCGCAATTCTCTACCGACGGCTGAAGGAGTGGCTATGGTTTGTACAGTACAGTAAGATTACGTAAATGCCTGAAGTATTGGACTCCGCTCTACATAAAGTGGTACAGTGTTTTTGAGTTGGACCTCACTTACTGCCCCTTGTACCGTTTTTTCATTGTGCGGGGAAGTATATATCGGACTAACTGCGCATAAAATTGTTGTAAGATGTTGCGCAAGATAGGGCTACGAGACATTTCATTCCTAGCTGGTTGCATATCTTTGCGAAATAATAGGGGCAGCTGTACCACCTGGTATAATTAGACAAAATTATAGAGATTGTATTTTACACAAAAACAGACAACATTTTCTAATGCCATTTTGCTCTGCAAGATTCGCTTAGTAAGGGTACGGTAACAAATTTACCACAATGCATATCAGACATTTACCTAGTCCCTGAGGTACAGTGCCAAAAATTATATACTTCATTGCACTTTGCAGAAAAGGTACAAGAACAGCTCCACTGATCTGGACACAAGGCTCACATCACCGAATCATGGACTGTAGGTTGTGGTTTAAAGGGGCCGAATATCAAGGTCATCGGCCCTCATGGACTTTCGAACACGAACAAAGGTTTCAGGATTTTCCCCAATTTCCCCAGCTGCTGCTGCTACAGTTCTGACAAACAAAGTCGCTTCACTGTGAATAGGAGTGTGATCAGAAGACCCTGCATCCGAACCCAAAGAAAAAGTTTAAAGCGGATAAATCCGAAGATCGAAGAGCCCATGAAAAGTGATCTCCTCTCCGAATCCAACACTCTTGAAATATATCATTTGAAATGATCGCGCATAACAAGCCAACTGAACTGGTAAAGAAAGCACGTATTAAAAATGATAACTGCTTGCACTACCAAATGGCTACCTATTGAGCGGCCAACTAGCGTGCAATGAATTCTTCCCAGAGACTCAAACACTTAAATAGAGATATTTGAAAGGGGTAATACTTAACGTAAGAATTAATATCAGAGAAGAGGAGAGTTTCAACAAATTACTGACTATTTGTATATATCCAGGGTGTAATTAAAAATAAGATGTGTCCGCCTAATAGGTGCTAGAAGATACAATTCTAAGCAATCCATGCTAAGAAGTTGTCGGATTTCTTTAAACTGAAAATTAATTATTAAAAAGTAAATGTCTTTAGGTTTTCAATAACTTTTCAGGCAGCGGTGGCAAACGAAGTCTGCGGTAGCTAGAGTGGATTGGAGCGAGTCAAGGTCGGTCTGGAGGAGTTGTTGCATAATCCGAGGATGACTTTCCCTATTAGCAGGGGTCAGGAGGGGAGGAGTCAGGTGAAAACGGAATAGTGGTAGTCATCCTGTAAAATCCCTATGTAAACAAATTGTTGTTGTTGTTGTTGCAACCTCACAAAGTAATTGGGATATTTGGATTGGTAATACCGATTAGTGTGCCTAGCAAGTGTCGAAGTCATTGATTGATTAATTGATTGATTGATTGATTGATTGATTGATTGATTGATTGATTGATTGATTGATTGATTCATTCATTCATTCATTCATTCATTCAATCATTCATTCATTCATTCATCCATGCATTCATTCATTCATTGTTGTTTTAAAGGTCGTGTGGAATTCTCTGAAGAATACCAACAAAAGCCCGATCACTGGGGTGTCTACGGTTGGGAAAACGTTCCCGATATATTCGTCTCGGACTTGCTCTATTACACCTTGCCTTACCATAAATTAAAGTCATATCACATTAACTTCATAGTTGGATATAGCCATTGTGTCTGTACTCTGAGCTCGTCTGCAGGTCGCAGTGCACTGAGCTCAAGACGTATTGACCTGCATTCCATAGCATTGAAGTGGAGGATGACCTGGGGGAATAACAGCTGTGTTGACGTTCTGTATAGGAGAGGAATGTATCAAAAACATCTCAAAAATATTGACCGAATTTTCGAGATTTAATTTTTCCTACACTACCGTAATTGAGATACGAGATTTTTTAATATGTTTCCTTAGAATACTATATTCCACCACCAGTTAAAATTACGTACCTTATTTCAAATACATCTGCTTATATATTCGTTTATGTATACCACCACCTTATTTCACGGAGGACAGGGAAGTGGAATACTGTAATGCTCATAAGCTTTCTCACACGGTGTCCTTACACAGCAAGACAGGACAGCATGCACAATGACACGAGATGTGTAGGATAACAAGGTGCAGGGAGATCGTAGATTTTACCACAGTGTAGCAGAGAAACTTGTAGAAGTAAATGAACGTAGAATGGGCAAATAACAATTATGCGGTGAAGACAACAATCTCTCTATATAATCACTGTTATATTTCTCTAGCATATTAATATATTTGTTATTTTACAGAATGGTCCATGGTTTCGGTTACTGTAGTTACGTCCTAGTTCGTGAATCATGGGCAACGACTGAGTGGCCTAGTATACGTAAGTGGTCCTGACAGTTGGGATACCAGTTGCTACGGAATGGGAGTGGGCATTTCGGACATATTCTGAGTCATGCACATCCTTGTGCTGAGGTGGCTACGACTATACAATCCACCGAGGTCCCTAACCCGTTAGAAGAGAGATCCTCACTTGGACTCTTTGTAAGTAGGGTATGGGAGTAAAGGAGTCCCAAATCTATTTGAAAGGCGAGGGACTCCTTGGAAACAACTGGGCGAACGAAATGGAACTCTATAGGAAGCTTTCAGTATTAATGGGTCTTATGGAATAAAGAAAGTAGAACTGGCTGAGTCAGCAAAGAGGATGCATCTGGATGTGGTAGGCGTAAATGAACCGGGGTGAGTGGCTCAGACGGTTGAGGCGCTGGCCTTCTGACCCCAACTTGGCAGGTTTGATCCTGGCTCAGTCCGGTGGTATTTGAAGGTGCTCAAATACGTCAGCCTCGTGTCGGTAGATTTACTGGCACGTAAAAGAACTCCTGCGCGACTAAATTCCGGCACCTCGGCTTCTCCGAAGACCGATAAACTAGTTAGTGGGACGTAAAGCAAATATTATTATTATTATTATTATTATTATTATTAATATTATTATTATTATTATTATTATTATTATTATTATTATTATTATTATTATTATTATTATTATTATTATTATTAGGATTAAATGATATTCGGGTAAGTGGATATAACGAGGAAAAGGTAGGAGATTATAAAGTGTACTTGGGTATTATAAAGGAAAGTGCAGAGTGTGGGGTAGGGCTGTTCATCAGGAATACTATTGCACGCAACGTAGTTTCTCCTAGGAACGTAAATGAGCGAGTGATGTGGGTAGATTTGACAGAAGAAATAGGACGTGAGTTGCCTAGGAGTATTCTCCATGAGAAGGTACAGGTAAAGATGAAGTTGACAAGTTTTATGAAGCATTGAGTGACTTCATAGTTAGGGTCAACGGCAGGGGTAGGATAGTGCTAATGGGCGATTTCAATGTGAGAGCTGGATATAGAACTGAAGGATCCGAAAGGGTGATTGGTAAATGTGGGGAAAATATGGAAGCTACAGTACTAGGAATGGGAAGCGTTAGCTGGGCTTCGGTGCTAGTATGGATTTATCGGTTACGAATACATTCTTCAAGTATAAGCCTATGCACCTCTACACATGGGAGGGTACAGGTACCGGATCCATAATAGACTATATCTAATACGACTTCGAATTCAGGAAATCTACAGTATTAAGAATGTACGGGATTTACGGGTATTTTTCGGTGATACAGACCACTACCTGATCTGCAGTGAGCTAAGTATCTCTAGGCCTAGGATAGAGAAAGTGAAATCCGTGTGCAAAAGAATAAGGCTAGACAATCTTCAGGACGATGAAATTAGACAGACGTACATGGATATGATTAGTGAGAAGTTCCTAACCGTGGACACTAAGGAGGTTCAGGATATAGAAGGAGAATTGGAAGCAAACAGGAATGCTGTAGTAGAAACAGTAAGGGAATGCCTAGGAACAACTGTGTGGGAAAATGGGAGAAAGCGAACATCTTGGTGGAATGATGAAGTGAGAGAAGCTTGTAAACGTAAAAAGACGGTTTATCAGAAATGGCTCCAAACAAGGGCTTATGCAGACAGGGAATTGTATGTAGATGAAGGAAACGAAGAGAAACAAATAGGTGTTGAATCCAAAACGAAGTCGTGGGAAGATTTTGGTAATAACGTAGAAAGGGAAAACTTTCTGGAAAGTAATAAAGAATTTTAGGAAGGGAGGGAAGAGGGAAATGAACAGTGTAATTCAAAGTAAAATGAAATATTTCTGGTGGTATCGTGAACATCCGAGCTCATTGGGAGGAGGAAAACGGTGTTGGGTGAAATTACGCTTGAGGAAGTGGAAAGGATGGTAAATAAACTCCATTGACATAAACAGCAGGAATAGCTAAAATTAGACCTGAAGTGGTGAAGAATAATGGGAAGGCAGGGATGAAATGGCTTCATAGAGGAGTAAGGTCAGCATAGAGTGTTGGTAGAGTACCTTCAGATTGGATAAAAGCAGTAATTTTACCCATTTATATGCAGGGAACAGGAAGGATCGAAACAGCTATGGAGGTATATCATTGATTAGTATACCAGGCAAGGTATTCACTAGCATCTTGGAAGGGAGGGTGCGATCAGTGGTTGAGAGGAAGTTGGATGAAAATCAGTGTGGTTTCAGATCATAGACGGGTCTTCAGGCTCAGAATTTCAGTACGCGTCAGGTAACTGAAAAGTGCTGCGAAAGGAATAGATAGTAGTGTATATGTTTCCTAGATCTAGAGAAATCATATGACAGGGTATCGATGGAAAATATGTTCGCTATACTGGGGGGACTATGGGATTAAGGGTATATTATTAAAATCAATCAAAGGCATTTATGTTGACAATTGGGCTGCAATGAGAATTGATGGTAAAATGAGTTCTTGGTTCAGGGTACTTACAGGAGTTAGGCAATGCAGTAATCTGTCACTCTGTCGTTCGTAGTTTACCTCGATAATCTGCTGAAAGTTACAAAGAAGCAGGGATGGATTCAGTTAGGTGGAAATGTAGTAAGCAGTCTGGCTTACGCTGACGACTTGGTCTTATTGGCAGATTGTGCCGAAAGCCTGCAGTTTAATATCTTGGAACTTGAAAATTGGTGCAGTGTGTAAGGTACGAAAATTAGCCTTTCTAAGGCTAAATTAATGTCAGTAGGTAAGAAATCTAAGAGAATTGAATATCACATTGGTTATACAAAGCTGGAACTGGTAGATAACTTCAATTATTTTGCATGTTTGTTCCCCCAGGATGGTAGTATGTTAAGTAAGATTGAATCAAGTTGCAGTAAAATTAATGCAGTGAGCTGGCAGATGCGATCAACAGTATTTTGTAAGAAGGAAGTTAGCTCCCGCACGAAATTATCTTTACATCGGTCTGTTTTTGGACCAACCTTGCTTTACGGGAGTGAGGACTGAGTGCACTCAGGATATCGCATTCATAAGTTAGAAGTAACAGACATGAAAGTAGCGGAATGATTGCTGGTACAAACAGGTGGGAACAATAGCAGGAGGGTACTCGGAATTAGGATATAAAGGCTATGTTAGGAATGAACTCGATAGATGAAGCTGTGCGCGTAAACCGGCTTCGGTGTTGGAGTCGTGGGATTTGGATGGAGGAGCATAGTTTACCTATGAGAATGATGGACTCTGTTATGGAGGGTAAGAGAAGTAGAGGGTGACCTAGAAGACGACGGTTAGAGTCAGTTCCTAACGATTTTATGATAAGAGGTGTAGAACTAAATGAGGCCACATCACTAATTTCAAATAGATGATTGTGGCGACGCTCAGTAAATTCACTGAGGCTTGCAGACTGATCGCTGAAAGTCATAACGGTCTTTAATGATGATGTATGTATGTTATTTTACAGATATATTATAAAAACACGGCATGCTATAAACGCAAGGAATACTCCATAGCTTTCTGAGACCTCGGATAGAGGGGAAGTCGCAGGCATGGGTTGCTCATATTTTGCAGAATCTGGCTACATGGAGGGAGCAAAATTGATAGAGTCCGTGGTGATGTTCACATCAAACCTCGGCATGGTTAACCTTTGAAAGCTAGTGTAATAATACACTGACTGACAGAGCAAATGCAACACCAAGAAGGAGTGGTCAGAACTTTATGCCAATTGCAGGGTAGACTGACGTCACTGAGGTATGCTCATGATGTGAAATGCGCCGCTGTGCTGCGCACGTAGCGAACGATAAATGGGACACGGCGTTGGCGAATGGCCCACTTCGTACCGTGATTTCTCAGCCGACAGTCATTGTAGAACGCGTTGTCGTGTGCCACAGGACACGTGTATAGCTAAGAATGCCAGGCCGCCGTCAACGGAGGCATTTCCAGCAGACAGACGACTTTACGAGGGGTATGGTGATCGGGCTGAGAAGGGCAGGTTGGTCGCTTCGTCAAATCGCAGCCGATACCCATAGGGATGTGTCCACGGTGCAGCGCCTGTGGCGAAGATGGTTGGCGCAGGGACATGTGGCACGTGCGAGGGGTCCAGGCGCAGCCCGAGTCACGTCAGCACGCGAGGATCGGCGCATCCGCAGCCAAGCGGTGGCAGCCCCGCACGCCACGTCAACCGCCATTCTTCAGCATGTGCAAGACACCCTGGCTGTTCCAATATCGACCAGAACAATTTCCCGTCGATTGGCTGAAGGAGGCCTGCACTCCCGGCGTCCGCTCAGAAGACTACCATTGACTCCACAGCATAGACGTGCACGCCTGGCATGGTGCCGGGCTAGAGCGACTTGGATGAGGGAATGGCGGAACGTCGTGTTCTCCGATGAGTCACGCTTCTGTTCTGTCAGTGATAGTCACCGCAGACGAGTGTGGCGTCGGCGTGGAGAAAGGTCAAATCCGGCAGTAGCCTAACTGTGGAGCGCCCTACCGCTAGACAACGCGGCATCATGGTTTGGGGCGCTATTGCGTATGATTCCACGTCACCTCTAGTGCGTATTCAAGGCACGTTAAATGCCCACCGCTACGTGCAGCATGTGCTGCGGCCGGTGGCACTCCCGTACATTCAGGGGCTACCCAATGCTCTGTTTCAGCAGGATAATGCCCGCCCACACACTGCTCGCATCTCCCAACAGGCTCTACGAGGTGTACAGATGCTTCCGTGGCCAGCGTACTCTCCGGATCTCTCACCAATCGAACACGTGTGGGATCTCATTGGACGCCGTTTGCAAACTCTGCCCCAGCCTCGTACGGACGACCAACTGTGGCAAATGGTTGACAGAGAATGGAGAACCATCCCTCAGGACACCATCCGCACTCTTATTGACTCTGTATCTCGACGTGTTTCTGCGTGCATCGCCGCTCGCGGTGGTCCTACATCCTACTGAGTCGATGCCGTGCGCATTGTGTAACCTGCATATCGGTTTGAAATAAACATC
This sequence comes from Anabrus simplex, assembly GCF_040414725.1. NCBI lineage: Eukaryota > Metazoa > Arthropoda > Insecta > Orthoptera > Tettigoniidae > Anabrus > Anabrus simplex. Next base: position 388,693,968 of record NC_090266.1, on the reverse strand, counting down.
AATTATTCTTCCGTGCCGACTCTGTTTTTTCCCCAACTTTCATCCCTTTAGAACCACTCCTCCTTGGTGTTGCATTTGCTCTGTCAGTCAGTGTATATAGTACTATGTGGAGACATGCGGTAGCAGATCCTCGAATCGAATGTAAGCACATACTGGTGATCTGAGGCAAAACCATGGAGTGGATATCCAGCTTCCTACTAAAGAACGTCGACTTAATGATGAGGATTTACCTTCTCACCGATCGGCCAAGAAGCCCTTCATTAATTCATCCAACAGAAGACAGACTTACTCCTGCTAATGAACATCTCAAATGACATTCCATAACCCGTTTATGGCATTATAGAGCGACGAAAATAAGTTTAATTTGATATCGTCAGTTGGAATGAGAATCAGTCTTCGCGTTGCAGATTAAATATTCACTCCACGCTACCAGATTCCCACCGTGAAGTAAGAAAGCAGGTAACATCATGTTATGGGGATGCTTCTCCGCTAAAGTGTCGGTCTCTTAGAGCTATAGGGATGTCTTGGACAATAATAATGTTACCTCATGCTAAATGACACCTGCTACGCCAGCGGACTTTTCAACTCGATAACGACCCTGAGCGTCGTTCTCAATGTTTACAAGTGTATATTCAGCACAAATAAGTCAACGTGGTACAAAGGCCAAATCAAAGTCGGGATTTGAATCCGATAGAACACATCTGGAAGTGTTAGAACAAAGCAATGCACTAACAGACGAGATCTCTTGGACACTTTGCGATGTGATATTGTGCAATTTAAAAATACACGAATACATTAATTAACATTTTTGAAAACTGATTTATAAAAAAGGCCCTGTATAAATAATAGTAATTTACTTTTGTAAGAACATTTAATAATAATGCAATTGGCTTCATGTCCCACTAACAACTTTTACGGTTTTCGGAGATGCCTAGGTGCCGGAAAATTAGGCTAGCAGGAGTTCTTTTACGTGGAAGTAAATCTACTGACACGAGGCTGACGCATTTGAGCACCTTTAAATAACACCGTACTGAGCCAGAATCGAACGTGCCAAGTTGGGGTCAGAAAGCCAACGCCTCAACCGCCTGAGCCACTCAGCCCTGCGTAAAAAAACATTTAGAACTTAAGTGACAACTTAAGTACATACAGTATCATGCTGAGTAACGTTCCGTTGTTAACCACTACGATGTTACATTGAATTTCCTACTTTTTACTTCTTGTTGTTTTTGTTTACGTTGTCGTTTTTGTTGTTGTTGTTGTTGCTTTACATCATCAGTCCTTATACTGGTTAGATGCAGCTTCCACGCACTCCTATCCTGTGCTATTTTTTTTTTTTTAAGTGACGACTACATCCTACATCGACTCTAATATGTTTATCATAATCATGCCTTGGTCTACCCCTAAAGTTCTTACCACCTACACTTCCCTGATAAAACTAACCAATCTGTTCTTTGGTATCTTAAGGTCCGTCCTATCATTCTGTCCCTTCTTCTGGTAAAATTACGCCAGATTGTTCTCCCCTCACCAATTCGATTCAGTATCTCTTCATTCATGATTCGACCTATCCATCTCATCTTCACCATTCTTTTGTAACATCACACTTCCAAAGCTTTTAATAGCCGAGAAAATGGCTGTGGGGTTTGGGTCATGTAGCTATCAGCTTGTATTTGGGAGACAGTGAGTTCAAACTCCAACGTCGGCAGGCGTGAAGTTGGTTTTCTGTGATTTCCCATTTTCACACAAGGCAAATGCTGGGGCTCTACCTTAATTAAGGCCATGGCCGCTTCCTTCCCGTTTCTAGCCCTTTCCTATTCCATCGTCGTCGGTGGGATGTAAACAAAATTCCATAATAATAATAATAATAATAATAATAATAATAATAATAATAATAATAATAATAATAATAATAATAATAATAATAATAATAATAATAATAATCTTCATCATCATCATCTACAATACAAATGAAGAATCTTAAACTGTTGTCCCACCTGCTGTCGAATTATGGAAGTATGTGGCTGGTGAAGTCTGACACTGCCTTAAGGTCAGTGAGAAATAGCGCCAGGCTGAGTGGCTCAGACGGCAGATCGGTGGCTTTCTGGGTCCATGTTGGCGGATTCGATCCCAGCTCAGTCCGATGGTATATGAAGGTACTCAAGTACACTAGCCCCGTATCAGTAAAATTGCGACACCATAAAAGTAGTCAGCGGGACGTAAGTCCAGTAGCATTAGGCATATTACGAGAAATGGCTGATTTATGTTTACTAGAATAACTGTTATGGGAATGTTAATGTCTCTGATTTTTCATGAAGTGACTGATGTAAGGATTCGAAAATCTATGGTAAATTAATATTATTAAAACGAAGGATCACGGTATAGTGTATTCAGTTATTGCATGAAATGAAAGATATTCCACTTTATCTATTTCGTTGACATTCTATGTACAACTGTTGAATGAATTAAATTATTTTATATCAACAACCTCTGTGTAAGGAAGGGACAGTGGGAGGCGGTGCACGAAAAGTGGAGCAGCGTGATGAACCGCACTCCTGCAAATGGCTAATAGCCTGGAGCATTTCTCTCTCGTCCCACTCAGGAGGTAGCTGAAGAAAGACAGATGCCTCTCTTCGCTACGAATGCACCTTTGAAGATACATTTTCTGTGGTTTAAGTTTGTAATTCCTCTTATACAATATCCGTAGAGTTCTACTAATGGTGACTTTTGGGGAATAAATCTGCATTTAGTTTTAATATTTACATTGATGCTATTACGGTCCGTATTAATAGACCTTTTGGGTTATCATGTCTGCATTAATTTCATTTCTGAACACTGAAAATATTTAAATCAACTTGATTATTTCTATGAAAAAGATCGTTATGTAATTCGTTACACCTATACATGAAAAGGTTGTGGAAGAATTAGTGAACATATACAGTAGTTCTATTGTATAAATGTATGGTTTGAATATCTACGAAATGAATTCCTCTTGCCTTTGGAACTGGTAGGTATCATTAATTCATTATTAAATACGTCCGCCATATACCTCCAAGAAAACATTCCTCTTACCTAATTGATGTTATCCAACAACATGAGCATTTTCATGCAGGGTATTCTACACGCTGAAACTATTAAAGCAGCTCAATTTTAGTACCATAAATTATTTCTTTACAGGACAAACTCGACATAACACAGATGATATACAGGTTTGTTCTTTTAATATGTTTCATATGTTTAACCAGTTTTATATTAGCGTATAAACATTTTAATATGGTACTTTATATGCATATGATATTAATCTGTAAGCTGAAGAGGAGATTTGTGTAACTGACATATTAGTAAATATGCTAGATTTTCTATTATTGTATTGACAAGGTGGAACTTTAAATAATAACAGTACTTTAAGTCAATACCGACCATTGGTGGCCATGATGGTCAAGTTTACAAATACAGGAATGTACTGTATATTAGATTCTCTTTAAAAGTGTATTGTGATGTTTGTATAGTTCATGACTTATTTTGAGGTCAGTACAACGTGAACCATATATTTTTAGTTAAGTTAGACAGGCCTTCTCAAATAGTTGTTAACATTGACAGAGGACAGTTTCTTCATGGATTCGGAATAGGACACAATATACTTCATTCACCATAAGAAATAAAAATGCAAAGAAGCTTTCCATTCTACGTATCAGTTACTTTTATGGCAAACCATGGAATCATTTGATATATGCGGTCTACCACCACATTCATGTGACTTTCTACTTCATATCGTCGCTCCTATGCCAAAACTGAAAATGTGACATTGCACTTCCAATCCATTATTATCCTTAAGACTGGCCACGCCTCCAAACCACATACAGTCCATCAGAACAGTTTTCGTTGAATTCACGTTCCTGTGTGCGTGTGTAAAGGAAAATGAACCTTAAGTATATCACGCTCTAGGAGTGGGTAAATAGGCCTATGCCATTCAAACATATATTCCTGCATTACGGTACAGTAAGGTTTTATTTTCCTTCACACATCAACATATTAAAATGAACTCAACGAAATTTGTTCTGATGGACTGCATATCAATATGTGGCTGGGAGGATGACCAGTCTTAAGGGAAATAATGGATAGGAAGACCATAGTCACATTCGCGGTTTTGGCATATGAGCGGCGATATATTGTACAATTATTAAGCCAGGAATTCAGTGGTAGTTCCTTGGTGATAGTCAAGTGAAGAGAGCTAAGGATTATCATCAGGAAATGATTTGAGGATAAGTATCGGTCAGGAATCGGTATGAGTCATTGCAGTTAAAACAGCAAAAGGGAAAATGAGGAACAGGGAAGCGTTACAGAGGAGGGGCGAGGCAAAACGAAAGGCAATGCTAGGAAAGGGAAACGTAGAATAGAGGAAAGGAAGAGGAAGCTAGAACAGGGTCGCGAACGGGATAGAAGGGAGTAGGAAGCAGGTTCGGCAGCCATCAGAGGAACTAAGGGAGACCCGGGGAGGAGAGGATCCAATGAGGCGGGTGAGGTTGAGGTTCTGATCATGGGCGACTCTGTTGTGAGTCATGTTGGAAAAGTGTGGGTTGGAAAGGGAAGTAGGGTAGACTGCTGTCAAGGAATTAGGTTAAGGCAGATATTGAGGAAAGTAAAAGAGAAGGAGGAGCGTAAGGAGAATTTGATCATTTTCCACGTTGGTACGAGCAACGTAAGGCAAGCAGGAGTAGGTACCAAAAAGTTAGGGATATGAGGGATTTAATTACTACATGGTGCCCAAGTTTAAGGAAACGGACACTTTAATCAGTGGATTACTGTGTAGGAGGGATACTGACTGGAAGGCGATCGGAAATTCATATGAGACTATGGAGTGGGTATGCGGAAAATTGGAAATGAGGCTTTTAGATTCAAATAGGTGGGCAGGAGGCAAGTGTCTGTGCTCACACGTCCTTCAATTGAACCGCAAATGTGCGTGTAAGTTAGAGGATTTGTTTAGAGGAGTCACTGGGAGGTACATCTACGGACACGGGGTGGCATACGGAGTGGTGAGAGTATTGTATAGCGAGCTGGACGTCATGTAATGACATTGTTCGTGTTAAACTGATAAAGCAGAGTCAAAAAAGAATAGAATTAATTAATGTAATATGCATATTTACCAGCTATTGTAATAGGAGTTAAATCATATTAAGAAGTTATATCGTGAATCCGAAAGTTTTCTCACGGAACTGGAGTGCTTATCGTAGAAACTGGATAGGAGCTATAGGATGCTGTGAAAGACAAATTTTCAACCTACGAACAGATAAGGATGAAAAACATGAAATTATACATGCATGGTTGATCTCCAAGTTATAATAGGCAACTCTATGTTTTTGGGGTCTTCAGATCTAGAAGTAGTGGCGCTGCCACTGATGTGGATTTATTTGAATATATAATCAGCTGTGTAGGGAACGGCACAGAAAGGATCGTTATTGTAGCGGGTGATCGCAGTTTACTAAGTGTTAACTGAGGAGGGAATGCGGATGACAAAGCATGACCAAAAATGGTGAACAATTTACTCTTGGCAAGGTTAGTTGTATCGGAGAGTGATGGAACCAACAAGACAGAAAGTAATTATGGCGTGTTGCTATTAAAACTTGATGACCTCTATAGAGAAACTGAAGTGTTAGATGATGTAACTGACGACGAAGCTATTTTTGTCGCAGAGAGGAAGGTCCAGAAAGTAGGACTATTAGGCAATACCACCTAGTTGAGGGAGAAATGTATTAATTTCTCCTTCTCCCATTTGGAGGCTGCCAAAAAAGACAAAGATTATATGAAAAGTGGATTGACAGTTACAAAGGTAGTGTAAAATATATCATATGTAGAGGATTAGTATACCATATTATACCTATTAATCACTAGAAATCTTTTCAATCAATACTTTGGAGCCTTATGAGACAAAGACTACGGGGAGTATAAATGATTTCTGACTATTTTAATGACCCATTCAGGGCCGCTAACCCTTAATGAATTCTTTATCCAAATTTAAATTTCTAGCAAGGAGTCGTGGAATATGTGAGTAATTGAGCCTCTTGCTCCTGTCATCAATTATAATACCTCTGTGTAGCTCAGAGGGTATTTCTTAGCGTTATATAGAATTGTAGGTTCATATATGAAACATTTCTCCTTGTGTGCATCGTGTGGTTGAGTCGATGATGTCTCGGTTCTAATTAGGCAGAAGTATTTAGTCAGTAGTATGTAAAGACAGTTGAATGCACTTCGAGTTATTCGAGTTCGAGTCGGCACGCCGGGTGGCTAGTTGCCAAAATACATTAATTATTGGGTTTATGCGATGTAGCGTATTTATTTTCAAAAATAAAATATGTCCTTTGAAATGTACAGAGTTCTTCGAAATAAGGCTGTTGTAAAACACGTGTAAGGGACGTGATTAATGGAACACAGATAAATCCGAGCTAAAAGTACCTAAAAGACTGAACTGCATGGTGATTATGAATGACCAGTATGCATTTGACATGGATCTCTTGCTTAATAATTAGGATTGTTATGAAGCCTTGGCATGGACGTTCCGAACTAAATTTTTATTTCATGTAGTATGGGCTTTACGTCTGATAGATTAGAGTTTGGTACACTTTGCTTCGAAATATCAATCAATCAATCAATCAATCAATCAATCAATCAATCAATCAATCAATCAATCAATCAATCAATCAATCAATCAATCAATCAATCAATCAATCAATCAATCAATCAATCAATCAATCAATCAATCAATCAATCAAGCAATCAATCAATCAATCAATCAATCTTCCTTAATGCAATATACCCAGATTAAGAGGGAAAGCTGAGGTTAGTTTCATGCCTTTGATGTTATGAAGCTAGTTATTTTTTGGAGTCTGTGGTAGGTTTAGTTGCTCTGTAAGAAATCTCAAATGTTCGTTTCCACCAAAATTAGGTAATGACTGTTACAACTGGTCAGCACAATCTTTAATTTGTCTCTAACTGTAGCCACTGTATGACCATTTTCAATTTGTGACATGATACATTTCTAAACATTGCTTCATTTTGTTGGAAGTTAATTTCAACATTAACAGGTAATATGGCGTTCACTGTCATAAAAGGTATAACACACTGTGTACTATTATTGACTTATTATCTTAAATGGCGGAAGTGAAGTTATCATTGCATGTGTCAGAGTCTCCTTTCGCCAAGTAGAATGTTTGTGAAAATTCGTGAACTAGAAAATGTGAAGGATATTGATAAAACAGAAAATAATAATCAGCGCAATGTGGATCCTGGAGAAAACGCCTAAACTTATTTCCAGAGGATTTAATCACTGTCAAAAATAATCGTATGATACCTATTTTCTAAGGTATGATTTGAACCATCGCATCATACCTTTAATCACATTAAAATTCCTTGGCTTAGTATGAAGGTATGACGAATATTTCAAATAAGTTTAACTATTAAAGCGGCGGTAAACAGTAAACTAATGGAAATTTTGTCTTTAAAAATCGCGGTGGTAATTGTTGTATTCGTCCATAGAGACGGACAAAATGTGTTGACATTTTTGGATATCTCATCAATGATTCGATCCTGTATTTCAGAGCATATATTGCCCTCACACTGAATATTTTTGTCTTACTTTTACGTTGAGCCGGTATTTGTTAACAGTAGAAACAGCTTTCTTGCACAGTGGTTTATCCTGGTATGTTCGGCTACTTTGTTTTTTTACCATTTTGTTCTTGGTTCCTATTCCAGAATTTATTGGAATCAAGAAAGATGTTACGAGTTTTAATACTGAACCACTTACGTATCTTTATTATTATACATAAATTTGAGTAATTCGCCTGCATTAGGTGCCTCCTCTATAATCTTCAGTCCGCTATAACTGTTTGGAGAGAGGTGCATGAATTCCGTACTCAGTTTTACTATGAATCTTCATTCAACTTCTACATGAAAGTCGTACTTCGAATCCAGGCAGATTACATACAAAACTGTACATTTACTCGATCGATTGTTTATTTCCACCCGTCCCCAACCCCCTTTTGGATTTCTCTTCACTGATATCCTGTATTTCTAATGTTTCTAAATGATGTATTCCTATGCAATAAAATGCAGTTAAGATTGAGAATGAATCTCCCTGGTGTCTTTCACTAATGTGTCATCCCAATATTTGTTTGTAATAAAATATAAATTAAACCTCAAGAGAATATATTCATGTGGTGAAGATATCACATCTACCCATATGATGCTAACAACAAGAAACATCCCAGCCGTATGCCTCTTGTGTTCAGAAGGAAATGACAGATATTCTCTGAGCTGGATCTCTAATTTTGCACACATAATTTGTACGATAGAACTCAACTTCTGTCTCTATTAGTTCGAAACATAATGTACAATTCTTGTTTTAGGTAGGTATGTACGATGTTCGTCTCTATTCATAGATAGTACTACTCCAACGTTCCTCAATCTTTCCCTGTCTTCTGTCACCCTGTATCCGTTTATCGTTACCCGTTTTCCGATTGTCGTTTGTAGGGATGCTGTGAATTTTGGCTCAATTTCTGTCCTCGGATGATATTTAAAGTTATGTTTCTCATTGATTTTGCTGATGAACTCACCTGGGTTCGAGCCCAGTTCACTCGAGCTAGAACGCCAGAGGCTTGTTCACTTTGTATCGCACCCACCATTCCACCGTGGACACGGATATTCTAAACTTGGATCGACACACACTTGTTGATAGAAGAATACGTTGTGCACCTCAACAATTTCAGTTTTACAACCATGCACGTTAATTTAAATTGAAATAATCTAAGTACGTGTGCTGATATCATCCCATGTTTCACCACTTCGTATATGTGAGCTGATTCGAACCTCAGGAAATATTTCTACATCAGTATAATTACAATGCATTACCACTCTGCCGCTAGTGGCTTATCAATAAGCACGGGTGGAATAACACATTCTTTGCTCATCGGCTTACTGTAACACTAAGGCTATTATCGCAATACTAATTGGGCCGTAACACATCCTGCAAAACAAAATCCATCATCTTTACACATGTTTGCATACATGTGCAAATGCCACTATTATTGTTAATGTGGATTACAACGCCAGTTCTAGTACATATCAGAAAACGCTCACTCTATCAACAAAGTCCTATTTCATGGAAATATCCAGCTAACCAGAGTGATAGAAGCAAATATGTGCCCGTAACTACTATGGGCGTAAACTTTGCAGTTGACTGGCGCCATGTAAAACGACTGATTATCGGTATGAAATGTGGAATACACATAGAGAGCGGGAAGTCAAATAACGAATTCGTTCTGTCTACTCGTTATTTTGAGAGTGTATGTCAACATTAACGAGGAGAAATCAGAACAAACATACATACATTTAACACTTCTCTAAAATGACGTATCAATAACACATCAGTGCACACTTTTATCTGATTAGACTGAATACATTGTTCACTCTTTGGGTCTGTTAGTTTACATTAAAGTCTAATCAAATCAAAATCATTCAGTACTGATCTGCATGTCTCGCATGGAATTCTAGTAGCATCCAAATGGATGGACAAAATTCTTATAAGCGACAGACAAAGTAACTTTTATTGAAACCTACTGGACTTCGTCTGGCTTTATCAGCACTGATTCATTCTCAAGCCTATACTGGAATATTTCAAATCAGTATTAAGAAGGACAATGATACAAGGAAACTTCGAGTGATGAACATATTATGCTGCTGCTGATGATGATGCTTGTTGTTTTAAGGGGCCTAACATCGAAGGACATCGGCCCAATGAACATATTATGACAGCGTCAACAGCTAGCCGGCTATTGAGCATGAAACGTGGTTAGAAGAACCATTCTGGTCATCTTAAGGAGAAATTATTTCACCTTCAGTTTTATATTAATATACCCACACATTGAGCATACCGTTAATCAGTCGTTTTATATGGCACCAGTAAACTGCGAAGTTTGTGTCCATAGCAGTTACGGGCACATATTTGCTTCTGTTACTCTCTTGAGCTCATTATTGAAACGTATCCAACAGTTGTATCAAGGTAAGGTTCTGAAAAAAGAAGCTGTTGATGCTGACGAAATGGGAGACCCAATTTTGAGGTCAGAATTTGACAGAGCTGTGAAGACTTAAATATGAACAAGGCAACTGGAATTGATGACATTCCCTCTGAATTACTAACTTCCTTGTAAGAAACCAGCATAGCAAGCTTATTACATTTAGTGTGTAAGATGAATGAGACAGGAGAAGTGCCATCCGATTTTCGGCAAAATGTTGTTATACCTAATCCCAAGAATGTCGGTGCTGACAAGCGTGGAAACTACCGCACCATTAATTTAGTATTTCATGGCTGAAAACTTTTAACACGTATTATTTACAGAAGGGAAGGACAAATAAAAGATAAGTTGGGAGAAGAATATTTTGGTTTCAGAAGAAATGTAGGAACACGTGAAGCAATCTTGACTTTACGTCCGACCTCAGCGGATCGAATTAATAAGGACAAGTCTACGTACATGGCGTTCGTAGATCAAGAAAAGGCATTCGATAATGTTGATTGGACCAGGCTTTTGGGGATTCTGAAGGTGATCGGAATCAGATACAGAAAACTGAGAAGTATCTACAATCTGTATAAAATTCAGTCTGCAGTGATAAGAATCGAGAGTATTGAAGAAGAAGCAACAATCGAGAAATGAGTGAGGCAAGGCTGCATTTTGTCCCCCCCCCCCTCCTCACCAACTCTTCTCAATGTTTATAAAAACAGGCAGTAAAGGAGATCAAAGAGGCATTTGGAAAGAGAATCACAATCCAAGGAGAGGAAATCAAAACCCTGAGATTTTCCGATGTTTTTTTAATTTCATCTGAGACTGCAGAATATCTCGAGAAGTTGCTGAATGATATGAACGGAGTCTTGGATAAGGAGTACAAGATGAAAATAAATAAGTCAAAAACAAAAGGTTATGGAGTGCAGTCGAACGAAGGCAAATGATGCAGGTAATAAGTCTTAAAGGAAGTAGGTGAATATTGCTGCTCGGGTAGTAAAATAACTAGAGATGTCAGAAGTAAGGAGGACATAAAGCACAGACTAGCACAAGCAAGGAGGAACGTTCTTAAAAAAAGAAATCTGTTCACTTCGAACATTGATATACGAATGAGAAAGATGTTTTTGAAGACTTTCGTCTGGAACGTGACATTGTATGGAAGTGAAACATGGACGATAACTAGCTCAGAAAGAAAGAGAATAAAAGCTTTCTAAATGTGGTGTTACATAAGAATGCTCAAGGTTAGATGGATAGATCGAATCACGAATGAGGAGATACTGATTTGAATTGGTGAGAGGAGATCGATTTGGCTAATTAGACGAGAAGGGATAGAATGATAGGACGCATCTTAAAACACCCGAGACTGGGTCAGTTGGTTTTTGAGGGATGTGTAGGCGGTAAGAACGGTAGGGTAGACCAAGGTATGAATATGGCAAGCAGATTAGAGCAGATGTAGGATGCAGTAGTTACGTAGAAACGAAAAGGTTAGAACAGGATAGGCTGGCATTGAGCGCTGCATCAAACCATTCTATGGACTAATAAATCAAACACTACACATTAATTTATTAAACAGAGACTACAGTCAGTAGGTTCACATTGTTATGGCTACTATTTTAAAATGAACTTCTCACTGTGGTGAAAAAAGTTAAAAAATAGCAATTACTTTCATGAAATAGAGGAAATCATTATTTCGTGTTTTAAGTAATTATTTCTTTCCCAAATGTTGTACGTTTATTGAAAAGACGTTATAATACTAAAATATAGCTGAAAATATATTAAATATATAGTGTTGAAACTCTAGTCCTACGTTTAATTTCCATGATAATTTAGTGCACTTTGAAACGGGCACATCTCCAGAGAGCAAATTTTTATTTTTGAACTCAGTACTGCGTGAATGAAATACCCTTTACTAGTGCAGAATTTCAGATTTCATTGTTTAGCCCATTCACTACTTATTTAGCTTTTCGTTTCTCCACTAAAATTTTATTGTGGTGCTTTGTTCTTTTCCAAATGACTGATTCAGATGTGAAGTAAATCATTCTTTTTATAATGATACTCGAATAGTAAATGAACTGGTAAGAGAAAATTCAGGAAGTTTACACATGATATAGTCGTTAACTAGATTTGTAGCATGAACCATTTTACAGGTTTTCAGTGAATGTACATTGCAGTTCAGTAAAGAATTAGGGATCACAATTCCTGGACTCATGCGGTTTGAAGTGTTAGTCGATGATTTGTTCAATGTCCTAGGAACATATTATAAGGGTTGTTCAAAATAGATATAGCTAACAACACTGTAAATAACTTAAAAGACAGCCAAGGACACGGTTTAGTGTTTGTAATAACATCTCAGAACATGGTCAGTCTGAGACACGCGTCCGATAAGTGGAGGAAAAAAACGGAAGCAATGTCCTAATTTAATACAGGAATACAATGCAAGTCCGAAGCAATGTGCGTTGACCAGGAACAGTGCCACGAAGTGTGCTTCTGCTCCAAAGTAACGCACGTCAACACGTTGTCAACGCTACAGTGGACAGTAGGCATTGTTTTCGCTTACTTTTAGGCTTCACTCACCTTACAGACAAGATCACTCCCTTTGTGACAATCACGTCTTCAGTCTACAAAATAAACCCCTGAGGAATATTTCACCACCAATCAAGCTGTCCCTGGTGCTGTGGAAAAGTGTTTCAACCAGCAACCAGCTTCCTTCATTGTGGAGGGTACGTAGAAAATTGGTCAGTCTTGGGACTGTTGCCTGAACGGTGAGAAAGTTTGTCTATGGAATCTTTCGTACGTTGGGAACAGCATAATTGTGTTCTCAGTCAAGGAAATGAAACGATCATTTCATGTGCCATCTATGGTCAAATGTGAATATAAGGAGCTTATTTATGAGGGAAACATCTTATCACCAGTACGCTGTCATTTTGACGCAGTGTATGATGTCCAATGCATATGGTGAAGTTCCTACACATCCGTCTAAATTTCAATTGAACAACTCCTATAAATAAAAGTAAAAGTCCTTTATGATAAAATTGTTTACGTGAACTATTCTTACCAAGCGATTTCGTACGTGATGAATAGAATACTTGTATCCTCACTCAAGGAAATTAAACAGTCAACTCCTTTGCTATCTATGGTTGAATATGAATATAAACAGTTTATTTAAGTATTTGTGATTCGGGTTTCGAACCCCACTGTCGGCAGCTCTGAAGATGGATTTCTGTAGTTTCCCATTTTCACATCAGGAAAATCCTGGGGCTGTACCTTAATTAAGGCCACGGCCGCTTCATTTTCACTCCTAGCACTCTCCTGCCCCATCGTCGCCATATGACCTATCTGTGTCGGTGCGAGGTACAGCAACTCGTAAAAATTTGTTATAGGCATGCTCCGTTTGAGCCACGTGCTTTTTAAACACACCACAATTGGCATCATATATAATTGTATGGTCCGTAGACTTGTTCATATTACCCCATTTGCAAATATGATTTGGCCCTCAATTCCGCAAATTCAGTTGCATTAATAGTAGAGTTAAATAATTCGTGACCGGGCGAGTTGGCCGTGCGCGTACAGGCGCACGGCTGTGAGCTTGCATCCGGGAGATCGTGGGTTCGAGCCCCACGATCGGCAGCTCTGAAGATGATTTTCCTTGGTTTCCCATTTTCACACCAGGCAAATGCTGGGGCTGTACCTTAATTAAGGCCGCGGTCGCTTCCTTCCAACTCCTAGGCCTTTCCTGTCCCATTGTCGCCATAAGACCTATCTGTGTCGGTGCGACGTAAAGCAACTAGCAAAAGAAAAAATTCGTGTATTAGTACAATACTATACAATTTCGCTATGTTCTAGGATATATTACCGGTAACAAGTATACAGTCATATATTGAACCCTTGGTGGTCCGCAAAGGATACCTACCTTCCTTACCTATCAGCAATTAGCATGAGGTCTATCTCCTGGGTCGTTACGGGTTCTTCGTCACTTGCTGAGGTAAAGGAGGATTTCAGTATATCTAATCTAGCCGCTTGAATGAAAGATCAACTCTAGAAAAATTATGTGTTTTATTTAAAATTTTTAGAAATCATCATTAAAATTTGAACTCACCTTGTCCAATCAACGCAACAATAATTACAACGCAGAGGAGAGGTATACAGGTTTTATAATCTTTGACTTAACTGCCTGATGGGCATCCATACTAGAAACCATTGTCACAAATTAAGAATGAAGAAAAGAAATTCTGGAAATCCTTAAATTCCGTTTCCATGTGAGACTATTTGTACCATCATAATGATTCATGATGGTCCAGCCCTCGTAAGACAATCTCTGGACTCTTGGTATAATTAAGGCAGTCCAATCGATGTGTGCCACACAGTGGTTGTACGGCATGGACCCTTAATTGAATCGATGTGACCTGCGACCATGTCATGGACCGGCATCTAACTTTCTAATTTACTTTCAAGTCATTGTGGATGATGACCGCAAGAAAAATTATGCTATAATGGAATATGGCCTTAATCTAAGTCACTGAGGTTGATGACCCCATGACCATCCAAGTTTATAAGCTGAAGGCTAAACTCAATTAAGTTAAATCGGTTGATGACCAAGGTTTCCATTTTACTAATCCCAGCACATTTAATGCTCAATCAATCAAAGTCAAAGAATACAACAGCAACAACAACAACAAAAATGCTCACAATACTTTGCGGCAGTAAAGTCCATTACATTCGGACATGTCCCCTTAAGCGTTACGTTAATAATTGAACTTTCCCGGCACAATAAACTAAGATTTCCAGAATACACCTTCAAGTTATTCACTTGGCTTTAAGTTATTTCACAAATACGGTTTCCACTCAGTTTAATAATTTAATGAATTGAAATGATTTTATAAATCCTAATTAACAACAAATTCTATCTCCGCGGACGAATGGTTTCTTTAACAAGTCCCTACTCAAATTCCCACGTAATTATATTTTATAATTCTTTTATAATGTTTATCGTCGTTTGGTATCGGGCAGGTGGAAGAAAATTTACATAATTTATTTCCAGTATTATATCTTGTTTCATGACATCACACCATAAGTTTAATCTAACACTAGCAATTATTAACACTTGGATAATCCTAATTAATAAGTGTTAAAACTCCGCGTAAGTAGCTCGCCGTAAAATGTAAGTCAGATACTATGTCATATCCCATCATGACATTTAAATAAGGCTTTTTGCACCCTTCAAAAATAAATCAATAACTACTACCAACATTCTATTTTGGACACCCTGAAAATGATTGACTTCGCTCTTTATAGTCTAATTTCGTGGTTTCAAATATACATTCAGATCTCAGTTAAACAAGTTAATATTATACAATGCTATCTAATAACACACACGTTACTCATGGATGAAAATTTCAACTAGTTCTTGCAAATTACGATATCCATTCTAAAGAATACAATCTAAGTTTCAACACGTAAAAGAGCGTACGGATACCGTTATCTTCCCCAGCGGCGACCCCTCCGATCAGCTGGCCTAGCGGAACAAGCTACACTTCGCTGTCATAGCTATGATTGAAAACACCTCTCCTATATATTCAAGCTTAACAGGTCTCAAAAGAATGAAATCTACGATTTCGTTAATAAAATTACAAATACGACATTCCTGGGCCAAACAGATTACGCACACAGATTTGCTTAAGATGTCATTCAATAATTATACACGTCACAAACTGACACTTACGTGGATTCTCTCACGACTTTCATCTCAAACATTATACAAATATCTTCCTCGGGTTCACTCAGAATCTCCCGGCATAATTACAGGCTTCCAACCACCTGATTCACAAAAATCCTACCTCAGCACACATCTAACAGGACTTAAACACGACAAATCTCCATGACAAAAGGAATGGAATAATAATCCTTAGAATCCACAACGCATAATTACACACAAATGCTCTAATAATCAACATCTTCGCATAACGTGACCTGGTATTTTAGAACTGGATTTCACAAAAAATGACTGACAAACTTTACTGTTATTTATTATCAATCAGACACAGTTTAAACGGACAGAGAAATAGCATCCCTTCGTGACAGATATTCACCGATCTGCATTACTCAACACGACAGTGCGCCTACACCCGATTGAAACTGGGTAACCACGGATTTATTGCACCACTCCCTTCATAATTCAAAAAAGAAATATTTTACGTCAGATAAAAAAATCTTAACTTGATACCACAAAATACAGAAAATAAATTCACGGAATGACGATCTAATTTGGACGTTAATCGCTTCGTAACCCTCATTATTTACCATTTACAACACATTACACGGCACTCGTAATAAATTATAAAATTTATCCAAGCATGAAAAACAAGTAACCTTTCGTCATATTTTCTGACATTCAAGAAAAAAAATGAGTGACCAAACTGCGTCATATATACCCATTACAAATATATAAGTGTGACATCATAAAACAGAAATATAGGCGGTGATAGTGGCATTCCACCTACCTTAACTGCACGCCAGCTTCCATCGTATTAGCTCACCAGCAACCCTCCGATGTTTATTTAGCCATTTTAACACTTCTGGCTTCATATTTTGTTTTATTCATATTTCTTTCCTGAAAATAAAGGCATGAAAAGAGAAAGACCTTTCAATCGATATTTTCGCGGACCGAACACGAATGTTTGGAATGTCGCCCGCACACGAAACACTATTTTCTTTTACAACACAATATTATTTGAATTTCACCAATACTACTTCGGCGTTTTGACGACCGTCTTTACATATCATTTATACTGTAATGAAACAAAACTATCTTCACTTTGAGACAATACCCCAGCCACATCGGCCAAAATGTATGTTTTGCTGCACTTATTCTATTATTCGTCGATCAATTCACTCAACAGTGTGACCTTCTCTCACGAGCTCCAATGATTCAATGTAGGGTGATTTCAAGATCGCCCCTCCCTTTATTTATAGTTTTTCGTCCCCTCTCTTAGGCATTTCTCTTACGTCCAAGAAATTTTGCGTATTTTTTCCGACTTTGTGGAAATGCATTTAAAGCAGTTTTTACTATAACCAAGTACTTGCTAAATTGCCAGTGACACTATTCATGAACATGTAGAATTATCTCGTATCAAATTAACTGGTTAAATGACCTCGTTTGATAGACACTATATTCTGACGACCTGGCGTAGGGTGAATAGACACGCGCGTCTTTCATGATATGTTCTTTGAAAAGGCTTAGCAATATCAAATCTGTATTACTAAAGACCAATTGTCTTACAGATAATTACAGGATATTCATTACATTACGTTCACTGCTAATTTCTTTTATTAAATATATTTATTTAACCAACACCTTATTCTGTATCCATCCACCTTCGACACGTGCGGTTGACGTCACATCTCATAGCGTGAGAAAGACAGTGGCAACCTTCCTGTCTCGTGTCACCTCTGCGAGATGAATTTATATTCGATATTCTCATTAGGATTAATATGGGGCCTCATGTGGTAACTTTACGACTCAAATTTCTTGGGACATAAAGGTCATGGGTTCAATATATAATGTGGTAATAAAGGAAAGGGACCAAGGAAAATATTGCTAGTTATGAGATAAATCCCACCAATCCACCAACTAGAGGACAACATATAGGTGTGGTTCATTAGAGGAAAATGTGCAGATGGGAAAGATAAAACGTTGAGTCTAATTCCTGAAATTATCTTTTATGCGCGAAGTAACAATGTATTGAAATTTGAGGAGACTCCAATAAAGATGACGTCAGCCATTAAATATCCAAAGGTAAATAAATACAACTAAAGCAAGGGTTTGAAGAACAAACTGATATTACTAATTGTGAGACAAGTAACGTTGCACGGTGAAGCATCTCTCTGAATGCGACATCGATTTTAAGCTATTTATATTCGTCCTATAAGGCGTAGTTTGGTAAATTACAGTATGTTAAGAGAATCAGGATCTTGAACAACTCTGTTGTACATTATATCCGAGATTAATATATTTTCTCCAGATTATATCTCCAGACAAAATCCTCCATATAACTTATTTCTGACAGTGGCATGCGGAGAGGAACTCTACAACTCCCTAACAAAGTTATTAATAGCATTATCTGTGTGGGCACAAAACTCAAAAGTTTGAGATTATATCGTTAGCCTTGGGAGGCTCTTACAACTTTTCATACCTGCAAAATTATTTGACTCACACGCAATCCTATTCTGGATACAACTACATATTGTTTTAACAATCTCACACAAACTGTGATGTGATGGAATTCCTATGAAGCGACTTGGTTGGATTGATACGAGGATATTCAAACAAGAACTAAGATGAGACTCGTTTGAAAGTTTCTACAGCGTACCTCTTATTAGAATGAGAGTTACCCTCCTTTGATAGCATATTCCATGAAATGTAAGGCAAGAGGTGAAATTCCAGGCTTATGGAAATTGGAGTAGCGTACTTAATATCGGAATGTGAGTAATCCTTCTCAAGCAGCATATTCTATCTTTCATATGGGTAAGAGAGCATAAGAATGTGTCTTAAACTGGTGGTACTGGGTGTGGTATATTGTTGCTTTATGGAGAAATATCCTAGGAAAATCGTCTTCTCTTAGAACGAATCAGAAGATAATTTAGATGTCAAACAATGGAGGTATCAGTAAAAGGAAGGTAGGGGACATGAAAGCTGCGGTAATGAAATTTTCCTATACTCTACAAATCTCATACCGTTGGGGTCGGGAGAGGATAACAATAAACTAGAGAGCCTTGCAGCTATGAACTACTGAGCTAGCGATACCATCGCCCTCATTCTAACCATCCAAATTGAGACCTGTTGGTGGAGGATTGGACGAGGCTTCTAGACATTGAATAGCTTGAAGCTGATAACAAATATACATCAGCCGTACGATCCAAATCAAGAAGTCATCTGGATAATGATCTCCGTCGACACTGTACCCTAGAGATTGAAACACTTCAGCACATTGTGAATTGCTACGTAGTTCTGGTCATAATACCTTTAGGTCACCATTAGCTGGAGTTCTTTAAGTTTTTAAAAATCGTGTGACTATTGCTGGCCTGGTGCAGCCGTTGTAAGGCAGACCCTCCAGTGATGGTGAGCGGCTTCTGCCGTGTATAGGAAACTGCGTGCTATCGTGCTGTGCGTGATGTGTGATTTGCGAGGATGTTGGGGACGTCACGACCACCATGTCTCTGAGCCAAGGGAATAAACAATTTAAGATTAAAATCACCGGGCTGCCCGGGAATTGAATCCGAGCCCTCTGAAATGTTAGCCAAAACGCTAACAATTCAACCAAGGAGCCTGGCGTTCTTAAAGTTAAAGGTTGCACAATACTAGGTCTTTCACTACCAATGGCATGATGGGGATAGAGCCCTCCACATAAGTGGACTAAATCACAGGCCCGATAATCTGATTACAGACAAAAGAGAACCGATCAGATGCAGGAGTTACAGTGCCGTATTACGAGGACAGACACTATATCCGATGTCACTGGGTTCATCATTGGTGCGTGAGGAACCAAACACTCAGTTTTGGTGTATGTCATCAAATCGACCACACTAAGGATCTCATCGTGTCCATTTTCACAGTTTTAAAGGATTTGGTGGCAATTATTAAGACCATATATGACGTTTGACGTATGGCAAGAACTACCGCTATATGTTTCTCATTCACTCTTCAATGCTTCGGCGGTATGTTCTGTGTTCTTTAGTTTCCATTACCTTCTTTTTTACAATTATTACAATTAGCTTTACGTCGCGCCAGCACAGATAGGTCTTACGGCGGCGATAGTATAGGAAAGGTCTAGGAGTGGGAAGAAATCGGCCGTGGCCTTAATTAAGGTACAGCCTCAGCATTTGACTGGAGTGAAAATGCTAAACCACGGTAAACCGTCTTCAGGGCTACCGGCAGTGTGGCTCGAACCCACTATCTCCCGAATGCAAGTTCACAAATGCAAGGCCACCTCACTTGGTTCTAATGTTTAATGAAATGGCGTATGGCTTTCAGTGCTGCGAGTGTCCGAGAACATGTTCGGCTCTCCATGTGCAGGTCTTTTGATTTGACTCCCGTAGGCGACCTGCACGTCGTGATACGGATAAAATGGTGGTGAATACGATACATACACCCAACCCCCTTGACAGAGAAATTAACCAATGATTGTTAAAATTCCCGACCCTGCCGGGAATTGAACCCGGAGCCCCTGTGACTAAAGGCCAGCGCGCTAACCATTTAGCCATGGAGCCGGACAATGTTTAATTATTAACATATTAATGCAATTTAGAAATTAATTCATTTACCTAATATGCCACAGTAATATTTGCTTTTATGGCAGCCTTCAAATACTGTAACATAAAATCTAAATGTAAAAAACGGGATTTTTCGAAATATTGTTGTTATCGTTGTTGACATTGTTATTGTTCTTGTTTCACTTGAAAGACTCAATTGATCAGCAGCTTCGGATACTCTCTAGTAACTAATAACGTGCTCCTATAAAAATTATAATTAACTAATTGTGCTTACAAATATAATACGGGCTTGCGGACGTGATATAAGGTGCATTTGACTGAAGGGAGTCGGGAAATTTATAGGTACAAAGAAAACTCAGAATAGTGACTGCTACCGCCAGGATTTGAACCTCGATCTCCAACCGGTGCATTTCCAGAGTACTAACTGCGAGCGTTTGTAATCTGTCGTCTAGGAAGGTGAATATTTAGGAAGTGTCCTCGGGAATCTTTAGTGATGCCTGTTTGGAACTGATTACCTGCTCACACAAATTTAGGTAGACCTACAACATCTAAAGATATTGAACAAAATCTATAGTGGTCTAAGCTTGCTACTCCGGATTTCGATGATTAATAACAACAGAGTATTTTCGTTGCATGACAATGAATTGATTAAAATTAAAATTTAAATTAACTTCTTTCCTAATATATATTCTCTTTTGAAATTTATTTAAGTACATTGATATTCATTTTAGTTAACGGATGCCGTACAGAACACAGTTACGCCGAGGAATATTTTTACTTTATTGTTGGAAACAGAATGTAGATAAAAAGGTAGCTCCGGTGAGAGGGAGTTGTGGTTTTTATGGCTCATAAAATGATTCATTTTAAATAATGTACACAAGATGGACCGCAACGTGGGATTTATTTATTGATTAAGTTAAAGACGAAAGCACGAAATCGACGGCTCCTGAATGTAACCTAGAAGCTGGAAACAATTTAAGTACAGCTCACACTCCGTAGGACATTGCGTTAATATCTAATAGCAAATATCTAACAGTGTTTTACAATACCTTATATCAGTTCTTGTGATTGCAAACTGTGTTAACATCCAGGAGGACTTGAGATTTTATATTAATTAGTAGATAAGTTTAGTATGTATGCATTAATAGCAGATTAACCTTAATGGCGAGTATTCATCTCCAAAGAACACATATTTTTTACATTGGAAGTACAAATTATCTCCATTTTGATGAGACATTAAGATTTACAAGATGTCCTTCAGAAATATTGTAACTAAAAATATTATAAATCAACGAGGGAAACGAGCGTACGCCAGTTAAATAAACGCGGGTCTTACAAAAATTAAGTTACTTTGGGACATATAACGAAGTGTTTCTCCGGAATTTTCTTGAAGTAAGACAGGAGCACGTAACATCTACGTCATAATGCCGTTAGAAAACCTAATGATTAGAGAGAAAAATACGATATAACGACATTACGACGTTCAGAAACTCAAAAATCTTTAGCCAATCATGGTTATCAAACGCATTTTCCTGGTATACAAATGATATGTACGCAGCGTAATTCTACTTAGTCAATAATTAGCTACAGAGTTAGTATTCCGTTGCGTTTTCCTATATTATTCCGGAAGCCAAACTGATCTTCTAACAAAATTGTAAATGCATGAATGAAACGTCTTCATCAACTGGAGTACTAACCCACTGTAATAAAATTACGGCGATACACAATCAGAAAGAAATAGCCCTGTGCTTACTTAATGAGAGTAAATCCCCATTAGCCAGTACTGTTATTTCAATTACAACCTCCGTCTCATTCCCTCAAACCACAAATTAAAAAGATTTAATAGCAGCTGTACTGGCTTAGCTCCGTAGAATCTCCACGCCAATGAAACATCTGTTTATTTAAAATCTCCAAGACGAACATTTTCAGAATCCAATTATCTTTCTTTCGACTACCAGAAAAGTTCAGAATATTTAAACATATGAAATAATTTGAAGTTGGAATAAGGGGTGATAATTACATTTAAGATTGTTAACTAACATTGTTTGTTTTGAGATTCAGGAAAGCTTTTTAAAATGTAATTAAGGATTCATACGAATGCCTCTCATTGATGGGAAGATGGGGATAAAAAAAGTGAAAATTCGGTGTTTGGTATGAAATAAATCAAAATCAAGAACTGAGGGCCAATATCCGAAGTATGGGAGTTATTATCTTCAAATTATTAAGTTTTCCTTCCCGCCTTGACATGTTATTGAATTGTATTTTAACAAAGTATCAAATAGCAGACCATGGAATTTATTTTAGAAACTCTACATTGAACAAATATACGTAGTCATTCTCATTTCAGTCAGTAATATGCCTTAAGGAACACTTATTAAACTAATTTAAGATATAAGAAATCTAGCGTGGATTTCACCACATTTTATACACTGTGTGAATACGTATTTCCCCGGAGTAATTTCACCGCTAATTACGTTTCTCATCAGAAACTGATTCCTAACTTTCAACACATCACAAAGTGAACTTACAATGTGCAGCACATCCATTACAGTTCGCTCATGGATACGCAACACTTCAACAATCCAAGAAAATGCAAGCACTCAGTTCTGATCAATGTTTCTGAGGCCACACAACCAATCACTCTTAACAGAAGATTGCAGTGAAAAACCACACAATGTAACTTTAACATCGGCCTTAGAACAATATGTAACTTATCGAAATAAAGGGACAGGGAGACTCATTCTCGAACTTCAATTCTCATACTCAAAATCTTGTCAAAACATAAGAAAATTAGGGTAGGCTACAGTTTAGCATTAAGAAGAAATAACTGAGTCCTTAGGTGAATTCAATCTGGAGGAATCAAGCATTCCCACATGTATAAATCTCATGTGCAATCTCTTTGAACCAATAATGAGTGAATGTCTCAAATTCTACATTGGAGAAACCGGTCAAAGTTTCTGGGTACTATACGTAGATCACAACAGAGCATTGAGCATAGCATAGAATGTGCCTTCGTCAATCACTTACTAGGTACCGGACAAGGGCATACACACATCAACACAAGCATGGCAGTTTTCTAGTTAGGCCTAACTGATATGTCCTTAGCACTCTAAAAAGAATATGAAACCTAAAATCAATCTTTATCCGAAGGTTTCAACATTAACAATAAGCTGCCACGAATTAAATCCTGTCCACTAGGATCACACAAACCACGATGTTGATGAAAGGCCCAAGATGTC
The DNA here is from genome assembly GCF_040414725.1 of Anabrus simplex. Lineage (NCBI taxonomy): Eukaryota > Metazoa > Arthropoda > Insecta > Orthoptera > Tettigoniidae > Anabrus > Anabrus simplex. Next base: position 388,670,423 of record NC_090266.1, on the reverse strand, counting down.
AAGTGTTCGTGACCCTGAAGTCAGTTCCTGAGGATGGTTAGTGTTATGATAGAAAACGCTCCAGTGAGTTAATTCGTTTATCCAATAAAAAGTGTACCGTAGTGAGGTTTGAGGGATGAAGTCTACTTTTATTAGGTTTCATGTGAGCTTAAGGTGAAAACGACTCCCCTTTATGAAACGCAGATTATTATTAATGTTATTGTGTAGAAGCCATACATTTCAATGTTGACGGTTTAACAATGAGAAGACAAAATCAGTTGAAGGACATTTGTATTAAAAATGAAGACATAAATGTAACAAGATTTATAATTACTGACAATGGGACGTAATTCATTCACTGAAATGGACAAGTACAGATTCTTCAAACCACAACAACAAATATAAAGAAAAACATAACATAAGAGTAAAAAGGCTCTTTTCCTCCATTTTTGCGATATGAGAAATCTTAATATGTCCATTTGAATAGAGGAAACTTGTCATTCTGGAAATAAAAACCTCTTTTTGTTTCACTTGTAATTAATTTGTATTAATAAGTCATGTTCACGTGATTGGAGGATTTACATATTCGTTAAAAGTGAACGGCCATTCTCCATTAAATTAACCTTCCGGTAGGAAATACACTGCACGCATTAGTGGTTGTAAATCTAGCCAAGAGCTAATGTGCTACATGCATATTCACGACACGCTTTCGGTCTTTCAAGTTGATGTGGTTTCTATACGCTTCTCCCGTTGATAGCCACCGAATTAATATTTACAACTCTATAGTGTGAAGTTTCTGATGGAGTTCATTGTAGAATTTATGTACAGTTAGTTTTCGATGAAATATAAACAATTACTTGAGCATTTGGTTGCTAGATTTAATCAGTATTTCAGAACTTAATTAAATCAATTCTTGATGATATGGTCGTAATGACTTATCGGTGTGTTGATTCACTTTATATGCCTTGCATTGCATGTGTGGGAGGGATGAGGCCACGCCAAATCAATCTGTCTATCCAGTGCACATTGAAAAATGAAAATTAATACTCGGTACAAACGGAACACTCCCACACGGAAAGAAACGTATTACTTACTCATTATTTCTTCCTTTCCCCTTCCCAGGATGAATCAAAATGATCTATGTGATGAAGACAGTGACTGTATAGTTGTTTTGAACAAATTTTCAACATCTATTAAATAGTGCATAACAGAACCAATAACATACATGTCTCACATTAATACACGGAAACGTTTAACAGGACAAACGAAGAAACCTAGTCAAAGCAAAACATATCGTCGTTGCCGGGACAAAACCTCCTATGTGGTAATATTTTTGGAGATATACTGACCCGCAGCACATACATTATGAAGAGCGAAAATGAAAATGCAAATCCACAGCCTGTTTCCAGTCACTCGACGGGTCAGGAATGGAATGAATGAAGCCCCCATCCAGCGGCGAGGATAGGAATTGTGCCGGCTGCCGAAGCCTGTCACACTCCTCTGGGGCAATGATTAATGAATGACAGATGAAATGAAACGACATTGGAGAGTGTTGCTGGAATGAAGTATGGCAGGGAAAACCGGAGTCCCCGGAGAAAATCCTGTCCCGCCTCCGCTTTGTCCAGCACAAATCTCACATGGAGTGACCGGGATTTGAACCACGAAATCCAGCGGCGAGAGGCTGGCGCCTGAGCCACGGTGGCTTTCAAGAGCGAGAATGCCTTGACAATATTCACACAATATTGCACCTTAGATGCCAGAACCTTATTGGCCAAAGTTCTTTTTTTTTTGCTAGGGGCTTTACGTCGCACCGACACAGATAGGTCTTATGGCGACGATGGGATAGGAAAGGCCTGGGAGTTGGAAGGAAGCGGCCGTGGCCTTAATTAAGGTACAGCCCCAGCATTTGCCTGATGTGAAAATGGGAAACCACGGAAAACCATTTTCAGGGCTGCCGATAGTGGGATTCGAACCTACTATCTCTCGGATGCAAGCTCACAGCCGCGCGCCTCTACACGCACGGCCAACTCGCCCGATGCCAAAGTTCTAAGCTAAAATATTTCACATAGGAGGTTTTGTCCCGGCAGCGACGATACACTGTTTGACGTAGATGTTCAGTCACTGAATAACAATATTCTAGGATATTTGAAGTTAACTGAAAATTCTTCATATTAACACGAATAGCAGTAATAAAGTGAATTGCACATAAAAATTCAAATCAAATCCAATATGGCACAATATGGTACTTGCTTCGTTTTAGCCTCTTCACGTCCAAGATAAAACTTTTCAAAATCGAGTGTTTTCACAGCCAACTTGGATTCCTCGCCTACTCGGAAGCTACACAAAGCGTATAATGTTGTTTGTTCTAAACATGGTATATACTTCATCATCGTAAATACTGAAATTGTATTAATACTACCATGTCCACTTGTTATTATGACTTTAATGAATTATTCGACGTCAGTAACACTAATCAAGCAGACATTTCAATATAACTGTTATCATCAATGAAAAATGTACGCCAATATTGAAGAATTTATTATTAAACTTCATAACTAATAATTTTACTTCTCTTTTTTTCTCTTTCAGTTAAACCTTTGAGCGCAGCAATTCTGAGTAGCAACCAACCACTGTCAGCAGACCGCAAATACGAAATTGAGTGTCAGTCTGTGGGCTCCCGTCCGCCTGCCAAGATAACGTGGTGGATAGACAACAAGGGTCTTGACAACTACGTCGAGAAGGTAATACAATCTTCACTCTCTGCATAATCGTCATTTCTACTAAACTATTGTATCCCATTATTACGGCACATCAATATCGAATTTATCATAATTAACTAACGGAGCTTCAAAGGAATTCCGTGAATTTATTTTGCAAGGTAATTTCAAGAAATTTTAATACGCGACAGGGTTAAAACCTGGGCGCCAACATAGCTGAAAGACAATTATAATAAGTAAGACTCCAGAAGTTATATTGCATGTTATTTTAACGTATCATATGATTAGTAAACACCAGAAATGTACCCGGGCAATTATAGATTTAAGCATTGATAAACAAAATGTCTCGGAAGAAAGCATTTCGTTATGAAAGTTGAGGATAAAAAACAGACAAAGACGGGAGTAAACGGTTTATCAAACAATTTTAAATAACAGCTAATATATTCTGTGTGTGTGTAACGAAAAATCCTCATTCATATCCCCAAAACACACAATCGTCGGCACAAGGTATGTCAGGCAATGACTGCACAGTGAGTCACTGTGCATGGCGTAAGTATATAGGCTCATTGTCACATGCTCTAAGAACCTAGGACAGCGTATTTTTGAGGAGAAAACCACGAACAACAAAACGGAGAAGACGGAATTTATATCAAATGCAACTCCGGGAGTAATTACATTTTTATTCAATTGCCGATGATCAGTATGAATTAATCGGACACGTATGTTAGCGGAGCTTTAGTTACGCTTTTCAGCTCTTCCAAACACACCCACGCATGTATTCTCACTCACTTGAGTAACCCGACTGTTGGGGAAGCTGGTAACCATCATGATATTTTTGTCTCTGCATACAGTAGCGTTGAAAAGTATTTTGTATTATCCTGTATTAGTTCTCCATTTGCAGTAATGCTTACCAACAGGCATAAACAACACATAGTTATGTGCTTAATTATTTACTTGTGCTGAGAACTAGTAGAAACATTTTATTTCAATCATTTTCCACAAAATGCTAGTTCACATCTATTTTATAATGTTGTAATCACAAAACAAATTATCGATATGGTCTACTATGTTGACTAACTTTATGACTTTGTATCAGTACAAAAAGTTAAGGAATGTCCTGTTGGTTTAGGACACGAAGACATCATCCTGTTAGGGTGAGGTAGGATAAAAATATAGTACGACTAATTATTATTGTACTATAGTAAAAAGCAAAGCAAAGCAAAGTCACCTCCGTACAGGCCATGAAGGCCCCTGGAGGAGTGGAAGGTAAAGTCTTTCACCATTGTTAACCTCGGTACGTGATGGGGTAGTGTGGTTAGCTGTACGCCCGGTCGCCTTTGCCCCCAGGAATTAACCTGGTACTCATTTTTGGTGTAGGCGGAGTGAACCTCAGGGCCATATGCACCTCCGGAAGTGGAAATCTCGTTTCTTAAATTTCACGACTTCCTGGCGGGGATTCGAACCCACGTCCTTCCGGGCTAACCCAGCACGCCTTTACCGCCTCGGCCAGGCAGCCCCTATTGCACTGTAGTAGTATATTAATTACCTTACTGTCGTGGGAGATTCCATTGTTAGACATGTGGTGAAAATGTGTGGAGGAAAGGGAAACAGGGTAGAGTGTTATCCAGGAATTAGGTTGAGGCAGATGTTGAGGTTAGTAGAGGAGAAGGTGGAAGGAAAGGAGAAGGTGGTAGTGTTTCACATTGGTACAAAAACCCTAAGGCAAGCAGGTTTAAGAACTGACCTATTTGGGGATGTGTGGGACCTGGTAAATGCAGCACGGGTGGAGTTTAAGGATGCGGAGATTTTTATCAGTGGAATGCTTTATAGGAGAGAAGGTGATTGTGGATTTCAATGAGACTGTGGAGTGGGTATATGGGGAACTCTGAATGAGACTAACAGATTACAATGGGTGAGATATGTGCTCAGATGGCCTTCACTTAAACCGCAGTGGTACGGTAAGTTAGAACATTTGTTTGGAAGGGTAATAGGGAGGTGCATTCAGGGAAACGGGATGGCCTAGGGAGCGGTGATAAGGGTAAAGGGATCCGGAGGTCAAGTAGGGATGACATAAAAATGCTAGTGTTGAACTGTAGGAGTATTGTAAAGAAAGGAATAGAATGAAAGAATATAATAGATATATGCTTCCCAGATATTATAATAGGAGTTGAATCATGGCTGAGAAATGATATAATTGATGCATAAATATTCTTACGGGACTGGAGTGTGTATCGTTGAGATAGGATAGGAATGGTAGGAGGGTGAGTATTAATTCTGGTGAAAGAAGAATTTGTAAGCTACGAAAAGTTTAATTATGACAAACATGGAATTCTAGGTGTAAGGCTCATTTCTAAAGACAGTAGACATCTTGATGTTTTTCGAGTGTACAGAGCGAGAAAGCTTAGCGCTGACGCTGATTAAGAATTATCTGATAAGGTAATCAGCTATGTGTGAAACGGTATGGAAAGGAATGCGTTTGTAGCGGTTGATCTCAATTTACAAAATGTCAATTAGGAAGGTAATGCGAACGACAGGAATCACGACCAACAAAATGACAATAAGTTAATATGGGGAGGACAGCTGGTTCTGAAAGTGATTTAACCAACTAGGGGGAAGAATATTCTGGACGTGGTGCCGGTAAACCACATGACATTTATAGAGAAACTGAAGTGATAGATGGTTTAGTGATGACGGGGCTGTTTTTTGTCGTAGTTAAAAATAAATGTGATAGAGAGGAAGGTCATAAAATTAGGACTATTAGGCAGAACCATATGGCTGATAAAACCGGCATGAGGGAGTATTTGAAAGGTAATTATGATCGCAGGAAAACGGTAAATAAAAATGTAAACATATTCTGGGATGGGTTTAAAGCAATTGTTGAGAAATGTGAAAACCTATAAAGGTGGTAAGGAATGGCAAAAACCCTCTATATTATAACACAGAAGTAAGGAGACTAAGAAGGAGGTGCATATTGGAAAGAAATATAGTTAGAAAAGGCTATGGAAGTAAGGAGAAATTTAAGGAACTTACTAAGAAATTGAATGTAACAAAGAAATCAGCTAAGCATAACATGATGGCAAACATAACCGGCAGTCATACAAATTTCAGTGAAAAAGAGAAGGGTATATATTGGTACTTCAAGGCATAAACAAGTTCCAAAAGTACATTCCAGGCAGCATTAATGAACAAGGGGAGTGTATATGTGACGATCTTCAAAAGGCAGAAGTATTCAGTCCGCAGTATGTAAAGATTGTTGGTTACAACGATAATGTCCAGATAGAGGATGTGACTAAAGAAGTATTAAAATTTACCTATGATAACAACGACATTTACAGTAAGATACAAAAGTTGAAAACTAGAAAATCTGCAGGAACTGATAGCGGTAAGATTTCTGGGGATATATGGAAGACAATAGGTTGGGATATATTGCCATATCAAAAGTGCTTACTTGATTACTGTTGACATGAAAGAGCTATACCAACTGAATGGAGAGTTGCTATAGTAGCCCCTGTGTATAAAGGAAAGGGTGATAGACATAAAGCTGAAAATTGCAGACCAATCAGTTTGACATGCATTACATGTAAGCTTTGGAAAATTATTCTTTCTGGTTTTATTAGACATGTTTGTGAAATTAGTAACTGGTTCGACAGAAGGCAGTTCGGGTTTAGGAAAATGTTATTCCACTGAAGCTCAACTTGTAGGATTCTACTAAGTTATAGCAGATACCTTGAATTCAGGAGGTCAAATGGGCTGTATCGCGATTGACCTGTCTAAGGCAGTTGATAGGGTGGATCATGTGAGACTACTGGCAAAAATGAGTGCAGTTGGACTAGACAAAAGAGTGACTGAATGGCTGGATATATTTCTAGAAAATAGAACTCAGAGAATTAGAGTAGGCGAAGCATTATCTGTCCCTTTAATAATTGAGGTGGGAATTCTTCAAGGCAGTATTATTGGAGCTTTATGTTTTCATATATATATATATATATATATATATATATATATATGTGTGTGATATGAGTAAAGAAGTGGAATCAGAAATAAGGCGTTTTGCGGATGATGATAAATAAGATACCAGTTTGTGAGCATCTGCATAATGACCTCGATAATGTTGTGAGAAGGACAGCAGGCAATGGTATGATGATAAACGGGGTTAAAAGTCTTGTGAGTTTCACAAATAGCAAAAGTCCTCTCAGTTTTAATTACTGCGTTGGTGGGGTTAAAGTTCCTTATGGGTATCATTGTAATTACCCAGGTGTTCATATAAGGAAATATCTTCTTTGGGGTAATCACATAAATGGGATTGCAGATAATGGGTACAGTTCTCTGCACATAGTTATGAGGGTGTTCGGGATTGTAGTAAGGATGTAAAGGTGAGGTCATATAAGTCTGGTAAACCCCAACTAGAATATGGTTCCATTGTATGGGACACTCACCAGGATTACTTGATTCGGGAACTGGAAAAAAGTCCAAAGAAAAGCAGCTCGATTTTTTCTGTCTGGGTGATTTACGACCAAAGAGTAGCGTTACAAAAATTTTGCAAATTTTGTGCTGAGAAGAATTGGGAGAAAGGAGAGGAACTGCTCAACTAGGTGGTGTGTTCCGAACTGTTAGTGGAGAGAAGGCGTGAAGTGACATTAGTAGACGAATAAGTTAGAGTTGTGTCTTTAAGGGCCATTTTCTCCAAATCGAGTTAAACCTGGTATAAATTAAACCCGTTTAACTTTAGTACTTAGTTTAAACTTGCGTCCATTTTCTCCACCAATTTCTGACACTCGTTTAGTTTAAACGGGCGAGCTGTCGTTGGCGCTAACGTTGGCTGCACTGAAGGAATAGTCGAAGGCATGGTCGATTGGAATTGGCCAATCAGAGCCAAGTAATTCAATGACCGACATTTTTGTAATAATATCAGCTGTTTGTGGCCAATTAATGCTATCGTACGTAGTGAATAAAGAACAAATTCGGCGGGATATTAGCTTTACTGATAAATAAATTGTTTACATTTGTGCGAAGTGTTGTGTCATAATTTTACCTATTGCTGTCTACAATTTCTTGGAACGCACTTTTATTTCTTACTTTTCTCTGTCATACTTTACCATAAACAAGTACCGTGGGCCTAATACGTGTCTTTTGATGTCTGTATTGTCTTACGGAACACACGGGAACGTTGAAATATTAAAATCCTCGTCTTTCAGCAATAGGCCTACGGTATTCCTTTCCTCAGAAAATCAACATTTATGTGAACTTGAAGTAAATAAATTCCAAGCATTCTCGGGATCTATCTCCTATTAAAATCCATCGCCCTCGGTCGGGATCAATCTCACAAACCTTGGATCCAGCAGACAGACCACTGAGGAGATGTATTACTGGATTCCATATTCGTTTATAACATAACCAAGTTCGCGATATGTCGTACTGTATGCACAATACCCTTCTCCCTATAGCATTAATATTTATATTGCTGGTATGCTGGCAATAGTTACGATGAAACATTCGAAACTATAATTTATTCTATTACAAGTTTACTAGCAAGCATGAAACACTTTATTGTTTTTCTGATCCTATAAATATATAATCTAGCGATTAGAAGTTGTATACCACCGCCTCTCCTACCGTGCCGGTCAACATTCTGATGGTAAAAATATTTTCGACAACCTGGATTCGAACCATCTAGTCACGGACTCAGACGATGCTGACCTAACGTTTTAGCACACCACAGCCACCAGGCGTGGCATGATGACCGGACGTATTACACGACTTATGTAGGAATATTTTTATGCTTTACATTACAGTATTCATACCACCAATAGTATATTACAGTATATACTATTATAAGGAGACTGCAATTTATGGTCTGTGGTCCCCGTTGTTAATAAGAAAAATGCCTGCTGCTTAATATCTTAAAGCAACCAGAATCATTGCCTCTAGCGAAATAGCATTATTTCGTGCAGTTGACGTTTTAAATGAATCCTTCTTCGATACTAGACAATCCTTGCTGTTCGCTTATGAATTATAAATCCATCAAAAAAACTCCGTTACATCCGATTTTCCAAGTTTGTAAACTTTTGTTCGAATGCTGCTTCTTAACCTCACTTGCACATCAAAATTATTTCCTATTTAACCAAAGACTTCAATAAATTCTCCCATTTTTCTATTGCTAATATTAGGTTATAATTTTAGTACGTATTCTATTAAAGCGCTGCACTACTGGTAGTCAAAACTAACCCTTCTACTGGGAAAATCACAGATACGTTAATAAAATGTCAAGAAGGTTGAATATAAACAGCAGTTTAAACCAACAATGTAGAAGGTTTAACTTTGAACCAAGTTTAAACTTGATACAAAGTTTAAACCAGCATGGGGAAAATGAATGTTAGTTTAAACTCACACTTAAACCAGATTAAAATAAACCTAGTTTAATCTCGTTTGGGGAAAACGGCCCTAAAAGTAGGAAATATCACAATATGAATATAAAGTTGGTATTCAAGAGGACAAATTGGGGCAAAAAATCGTTTTTAGGAAGGGGTGTTAGGGATTGTAATACTGTAACTTACCAAGGGAGATGTTCAATAAATTTCCCATTTCTTTGAAATCATTTAAGAAAAGGCTACGAAAACAACAGATAGGGAATATGCCACCTGGGGGACTGACCTAAATGTAGATCACTATTGATTGATTGATTGATTGATTGATTGATTGATTGATTGATTGATTGATTGATTGATTGATTGATTGATTGATTGATTGATTGATTGATTGATTGATTGATTGATTGATTGATTGATTGATTGATTGATTGAAGGAACGTGTCTGGGATCATTAATTTAATACATATTTCAGTGAGTTTAGCAAGAAAATAATATATTCTAATGTTAGTATTTATCTGACGATTGTACCCCTTAATTCACCTCTACCTGGACACGCCTGCTATCTTCATTCATTTCCGGCATTTTGAATTGATCGTCACAGACAACTGATACTTCCAATAGCAGGCAAACGTATGATGATATGGAGAGATCAGGTAAAAGGCATGATGAATATTCTGATTGTGATTTCGGTGGGTGAAATAAAATATGTAGGCCTAGTATGACGGCCACACCACGAATCTAGGGATTAAATATTGCAAGTAAACAGATCAGGGCATGATCTCTCAATTAATGGAGCTTAGTCCTCTCTAACGCCCACATATGATTTATTATTCAGGTCGATTAGTCCGTGTAGAAGTGAATCCTTGTCATACACGAAATGCAAGCAAGGCAGGTAGAAATAAGGGGATAGGCGGAAAGAGGGAATTCGTAATGAAGCGACTAGGTGTCGTAGTTCCCATAGAGTTATAGTTTACACGGTGTTAACTGTGAAGGACTACGTGTTCATAATGAAATGAAATATTAATTAAGAGACATTCTGCATGTGGTAGATGTTTTAAGAGTTTGTATTTCAGCGGTGAGTGAGATTTTAGTCTCATATATGTCTACGATTAACAGTTATTTATTTCAAATGATAATTTTCCCATTTGCTTCCCTTTCCTCAATGGTTATTTTAAGTAATATAAAACATGAGAGGGTGTATGATGGTGGTGATACACGACATTCTCTTCCACTATAATTTGAGACATTTTAAAAGAAAGCACAATGGGAAATCATCTTACAAACCATTGATAATGCAAGAAAATCACACTCACACTTAATTTAAAATTAAGACAAAGAAAGAAAACAATTGAGGTAATAACAATGACATAAATGTGAACATTTTCTACGCACACAAAATAAAAATTCCGTTTCTTGAAACTTCTCAGAATGAAAATAGGTAAGATGCTCATTTGCGTTCATCACATAGAACAAATTAGAGTTAATTGAGTGAGTTGGCCGTGCGTTTAGTCGGCAGCCCTGAAGATGATATTCCGTTTTTTCCCATTTTCTTACCAAGCAAATGCTTGGGCTGTACTTTAACTGAGGCCAAAGCCTCTTCCTTCCCGATCTTGGCTCTTTCCAATGCTTATGTCACCGAAAGTCTTCGATATGTTAGTGGGGGCGTTAAACCACTTCCAAAAAAATCCAATCCAAGATTTGAATCCAGTCTCACAACACTAAATAATCCACAATTTTTCTTAAGATATCTGAAATCGTAATTTTCTCCAGAGTATATTTTGTTCACAACATTGGAAATTACGCTCTTGCTTAAGACACTTGGAAATCACAGCATTAAAAATAGAAATCACCATTGTCTTGCTCACATGATGTAATCGTGCGGTCTAACTGGGAGATTTTATGGTCCCGTTGAACTTATCTGAAGACCGACATGAAGAACAGGTTTGGTGTCAGGAGCCTCCACCCGAACATCTTCAGGCAGTGGGGAAATCGAACTGAGAAAGGTTTAGGTTCTCTCGCATTGTGGGGACGTTGAGTGATTCGATTGGCCGAAATGAGAGAGTTATTTTGGCTGGATGTCTGTTCTTCCCAAATGGTCGACGTTCTTTTTCAGAGATCTGCCAGTGTCGTCCAAAATGATAAGGTAATGTCTCCTTTACCGAGCATCCTCACGAGTTTGTTGTTCTGCAACAGGCGAGTCCGGACTCCCCTCCATAAAAGGAGACATTGGGATATAGACTGCGAAGGCTGTGGATGATTTGGAAGGATAGCATGAAGTTGTGTTGTTATTTTTCACTTCAATTGTACTTCTGCAGGAGATTTTTCGCATACCAGTTGTACTGGTTATACAAATAATATCAATAATAAGAAGGAAAGGTCCCCTATAATTCATAGCACAGTGAAGTTTCAAGATGGATGTGTTCATAGAATTCACACCATCCAGTTATATCAGATGGGTAAACAGAGGCCGTGGTAATAATGGTGGTTGGAATGGCAAGACAGATTGCACTCTCGCCCTACTTAAGAAATAGCGCAGTGGAAACCGTACACATAAGCGTTGAATAACAGAGTGTGGCAAGTCAAGTAAGAAACATGATGGGTTCGAGATTAGAAAACCAGAAAAAAACTACTATAAATTTTGATGACAAATGTATTGGAACAAATCAAACCAAAATTTTTACAAAATTTCCTCGAAATACCACTAAACTATACAAAGATGGTACTTTCTCAACCATTAAATTCAAAGTTTGCAATATGCTTCAAGATAATACCTACGAGAAAGACAATAAGAGAGAAAGAACCAGGAAAGGAAATGAAGAGGCAGGAAAAACGGAAAATATCCCTACCTAACGACAAGTTAATAAGATTAGCAGAAAATACAAAAAATGTTGCAAAGTCACAATCTCAAAAAAGCATAAGATACAATACAAAAGTCCTCCAAAGTGAAGTCCATAGAACGGTCAGGAATAAATTAACATAGATAGGAAACTGCATCTATTACCAGTCAATCACAATATGTCATGTTTAGTAAGATCATCGACCAGGTCGAAATCATGGTTATTTAAGGAAGCTGACAGTCTCATTCCAAACTCACATAATTATAATCATGAATCCGAAAGACAGTTCATGCGTAAGCATGCATGGGGCTCGGGAAGCACTAGACATAGAACACGCACAGCTCGAGAAAGAGTTGCACCCGAGTTCTTAACTTGATATAATTCGTAGATAGAAAGAAGGTGAAAACTTGGTTAGTAAATGCCATGCTCCCAAATTAAATTTCCAAAGGGAAGGTTATTCCTTCTAAAGTTCCAAATTTGCAAGAAAAAATAGAAATGTTTGTCATACCTCAACTCAAAGTTCGTTGCACTAAGACAGGAAAAGCACTCATGTGCACAGTTCCATAATGACGGAGACGATATTTGGCGTTCCACCCACCACACAGGCTAAGGTCCATCTCAATTAACACGGAGAAAAGCCTGGTTTATATATGCTAGAGTAGAGGGGAAACAATTGAGGAGAAACAGATCGAGCACATTCCAGATGTTACGGGAGCGTACGCGGCAAACAAAATCGTATCGTGTGACGTCATCAAGAGTACGAGTGGGCAAGAAGATACTCAGTTAACAGTAGATGACGAAGATGAATAGAGCTGCAGTCCGTAGAGAGTATATGATTTTCAATTAATATTTGCTATGAGGTTGTTGTGTCCCAGTTGCAGAGAGAAATACGGCGTGTTATCGTAATGAAGGTGAGTCCATAACAATAATAGAATGATGAGGGTTATGTGCATGGCGAATTTCCTTGAAGTAGATGCCGGTGATGTGACGAGTCCGTTACACAGTGGAGTTGTCTGCAATCAGAGCATTATTGTCCAGCCCCATGGCTAAATGGTTAGCGTGCTGGCCTTTGGTCATAGGGGTCCCGGGTTCGATTTCCGGTTGGGTCAGGAATTTTAACAATCATTAGTTAAGTTCTCTGGCACGGGGGTTGGGTGTGTGTGTTGTCTTCATCATCATTTCGTCCTCATCACGACGCGTAGGTCACCTACGGGCATCAAATAAAAAGACCTACACCTGGCGAGCCGAACCCGTCCTGGGATCTCACGGCACTAATAGCTATACGCCATTTCATTTTTAGAGCATTATTTTCCCGACTTTGCTTTGAACTAAAATGTTTTCATTTGAAGACGCTGGGAGTTTGCTTTAAAAGTCTGAACATGTCTTTCTGCCAGTCCGTTTGTAGCCGGGTGTCCTGTTGTGATGAAATTCCCCTTCAAGCGCAGAACTGTAAACTCTTCACTCTGAAATATGGTTGCATTATCCGAGACTATCCTTCTAGGAAAAACTTGGGAGGCAAGAATACCCTTCAAATTAACAGCGGAGGTACTTGTATGGGTATCTCTGAGGACCCTTATTTCTGCCCACTTAAATATTGCATGAATACAAACTATTAAGTACCAACGGCCGTAGCCGTGTTGAAACACCGGATCCCGTGAGATCTGTATTCTTAAAGTATGTTCCAAATACCAATTTTCATGAGATATAAGTATCTTCATAAAAGGTATTCAACCCTTTCTTCACCTTTTTTCACCCCCTTAACAGGATTTTCCGAAAGCAAAATGTACGTGTATATTTTTAAAGGAGATTCCAAAAACCAATTTTCATGTCTTTAAACTATTGAGTTTTCGAGATATATTTTAAAAATACCTTCATTTTTGTTTTTGAAAAATTCAATTTTTTTATGTGAATAATTATATCTCAAAATTTGAAGATGTTACAGACGTGAAAATTGTCATTTCAAACCTCTTTTAAAAATAAAGAAATACTTTTTTGTTTTCGAAATATCCAATTAAGAGGGTGAAAGGAATTGGAAAAGCGGGCGAATTTTTAAATTGAGTACCGGTACACCTACAGAATATAAGTCAATAACTTAACATGTTTCAGACGTGAAACTTGGTATTTGGAAAGTCCTTTAAACATACAGGAGGTTTTTATTTTCGGAAAAGGCACTTAAAGGGGGGGGGGGTGAAAAGAAGTGGAAAAAGTGTTGAATTAATATTTATGAGGATACTCGCATCTCAAAAACTGAAGATGTTACAGACGTGGAATTAGGTATTTGGAATCTCTTTAAAAAATAAAGAAACATTTTTTCGACTTGAGAGAAGACTTTCTCACACGTACAGATCTATGTCGAATTGTCAACCCAGCCCCAAAAGGTAATACCACAAACGTGGTTTGTAAAGAGTTTCTGGGGTAAATGGTACTAATGATTATTCAGTGATTATACGATTACTTTCAACAAATTACTAAATCCACGGAAGCGAAGCCGCGGGAAACTGCTAGTTTCAGCATATTCCCCTAATTCCATGTCCTCTTCCGCCGATAGTTTGTGACAAGGGAAATGTAGTAAATTTTTATTTCCTAATGCAAACCTAAATAATTCAAACATTCTGCGGAATTGTCACGAAAGATGGCCATTTGACGTACTGCTTGGTGTTTTCTCTGCAACTGTAAATTTAAGACATTCGCATTTTGAGTGACGTCAGCGAGAAAAGTCGAATTTTCTGAGAATAAGGTTTTTTCGAGACTTTTCTGCAGTTCAACAGAGTTTGAAATATGTTCACTTAGAAATGTGACAATTTGACAACGAAAGAATATCAGCAGAATCTGACTGCGAGATAACCACCTTACTTCAGTGTGTAGAAACATGTACCCGCAAGCAGAATTCCTTCCTTCCAAAAGGGACAGATATTTTCTCTGAGTGTAAACATATAAACTTAGATCATCTGAGAGTTGACGCCTTGAATAGTCCTTGGGATGATGTAAAAAATGTAAACGGTATCGATAAGAAAGTTGAAACTTTAAGTTCACTTATACTTGGTCTGCTTGATAAACATGCACCTAAGCGTACGGCCAAAGTCTCCCGACCTCCTTCTCCATGGCTGACCGATGACATTAAACAAATGATGTCTCACCGTGACGCGTTACACCGGCTCTACAGACGCACACACTCTTCCAGAGCGCTTGAACAGTATCGACAACTTCGGAATAGAATTAAAGTAATAATTCGAAATAAGAAATTTTCTTTTTACAATCACCTGGCTGGAAATTTAAATGTGCCAAACACTTGGAAACAACTTCGTTCCATTGGAATTGGGAAAGCTTTGCCCCAGCCATGTAATCCAGACATCTCTCTGGAGAGATTGAATGCTCATTTTTCTGAAGTAAAAATTAAACCGGAAATACGCACAATATCACAGACTATAAAATCTCTTCTGAACCACCCACCACCAAATAGGCCATTCTTTGAATTTCGCGAAGTCACAGAGATTGACGTGAAACGCGAGGTATTATCAATTACATTATCTGCTGTGGGACCTGATGAAATACCCATACTCATAATACAACACATCATTGACATTATTCTTCCTGCCATTACTCATATATACAACACGTGCCTCATAAGTGGCCTCTTTCCAAAAATGTGGAAAAATGCCATTATAAATCCTGATCCCAAAACTTCCTCACCTGTACTTATAACAGATTATCGACCTGTTTGCATACTTTCATTTCTCTCCAAGCCTCTTGAACGCATAGTACACGTGCAATTAACCGACTATTTAAATAAATACAAACTAGTTGACCCTTTACAATCGGGTTTCTAAAAGGGACACAGTACGGCCACTGCCCTGCTGAAAGTTACAGACGACATGAGACGCGCTATGGACGAAAGGCAGGTGACGTTACTTACACTTCTTGATTTTAGCAGCGCTTTTGACACAGTAAATATAGACGTATTGGTTGCCAAATTGAAATCGCTTCACCTTGGACAGACAGCCCTAGAATTCTTTCTCTCATATCTTACGGAACGAAAACAACGCGTAATTATTCAGAATAGGTCATCCGAATGGGTAATGAAATTTTCAGGAGTACCACAAGGCTCTGTACTTGGACCACTTCTCTTTGTTATCTATATTAACGATATATCGACACGGCTAAGACACTGTAAATACCACTTGTATGCTGACGATCTGCAGATTTATTACCATTCCAAAATTTCAGACATCAATCAAGCAATAGGTTATATGAACTCTGATTTAAATAATATCTGTGCATACGCTCATGAAAACTGTATTTTAATTAATCCATCAAAATCTAAAGCTATTATTGTTGGGCAGACGAAACAAATCAGTGCGGCAAGAAACAAAAACATTCCTCCACTAACTTTATCTGGTAAAATTATTCCGTACGAAAACTCGGTAAGAAATCTTGGTGTAATTATAAACGAGAATCTTAACTGGGGAGAGCACATTACAAATATCTGTAGAAAAGTGTACGCGTCCTTTCATCCACTAAAATATCATCAAAATATGCTGACACTAAACATGAGAATTAGGCTTATAAATACTCTTATCCTCGCTATATTTTCCTACTGTGACGTAGTACTAATTGATGCCACGAGAGAACAACTAAACCGATTACAACGTGCTATGAATTCGTGTATTAGATTTATCTTTTCCTTACGCTATGATGTTCATGTTACCCCTTATTATCGACAACTTTCCCTTCTAAAATTTGAATAATATAGAAACCTCCACGTGGCAGTATTAATCTTTCGAGTATTAAAAGAGAATATCCCATACTACTTATCTTCACAACTCAATTTCCTATCCTCTTTCCACCAGCATAACACACGCTCTGGCAGTACACTTGCTATCCCTCTCAGCAGGTCAGCAGCATTCAGCCGTTCCTTTGTTGCAAATGGAGCTAGAATATGGAATTCTCTCACCCACAACATTAGAGCCATACAATCCTTAAATTCCTTCAAGTTGTCTTGCCGTGAGCATCTCCTCGATATGTGCCGCCAGGCTGAATGAATCTGGCAGAGTGAATGTGTGTATGAATGTACGTTTACTGTGCTTAGGGTATTTAGTGTCAATCAACTTTTAACTTGTAACGATAGTTTAAGACATGACTGAGATTATTTATAGAGTTTATGTTATTTTGTTTCATATTTTGTTTCTAGTTTGTAATGGTAGTTTTAAGATAAGATTATGAATATTGCTCTCAGATGTACTATGTTAATGAAGTGTGGTTAAGTGTAAGAGAGGACCATGAGTCCTAACTTCGCCACTACAAATAAAGGCAAATATAATATAATATAATAATAAATATCACTAACAACTGAGATGCATTGCTGCTACCTAGAATTGACAACCCGATTCTCAGCGAGCAAGCGCGCAGGGAGAGGCCACAATTATTGTGCCATAAATCTGTCCTTAACTATTTCGATATTTTGTTTAGTGTCATCGTCACCATTGGAGAAGAGCTGGAGGATGCTTACTTTTTTCTTCGAACTTCAGGACGTGTCCATTGCTATAAGCCAGATCCAAGCTGTATGATATCCAAAACACTTAGAATGCTTGCCGTCTACTGCAAAATACTGTAAACCTGTGAAGTTTTCTAGTCAAAACTAAATACCACGTTGTTACTGTGATTAAATTATGATTTTAAAAATTAAACCTCAGTCTGTCCGAGGCCGTAATATATCACATCACGGGCCACCGGTTGGCCATCACTCAGGTTGTCGACGTCGACGATTTTGGTTACCGGGGAGATTGATTACCTCGTATCGAGTAGGGGTTTATCAGTCGCTTTGATGAATACTGTAATGAACTCGAAGTGTCGGCTACATGTATACTCATCCCCGAAAAATTTGGCAGGCAAATAAATATTTCATTTTATACATTCTCAAAACGCAAGGGTAATCGTAAACTGTGATGATACTCTGAATCCTATCACCTACACAATAAGTTCACCCTATCTCAAAGAAGAGACTATCGAAATAAAGAAAAAAAGAAAGAAAGAAAGAAAGAAAGAAAGAAAGAGAAAGAAAAAAGAAAGAAAGAAGGAAATAAAGTAAGCAAGCAAGAAAGAAAGACAGCCAACGCTTGTGCGACTGAACACACATAGCGTACTACTGCGTGCAGAATATTAGGCCAACAGTCGTAGACCGCAACTAACACGTGACACCACCCAGACCTTACTGTTCCTCTGTATGACTGGCTTAAACTAAATGTGGAGGAACGAATACGAACCAGTGAAGGATGTTACAGTCTGTGTAAAACAAAGAGTGGATCATAAATATCCGCCCTTAATGAAATTTGCTATGACTGAAGAAAATAAGGAGAAATGTGCTAGTCCAATGTAATGTGATTACAGATTCAACCTTGTAGAGGTAGGGTTCAATGTTACCCTGCTCTCATCTTTTGGGTGGAGGTAATTAATTCCTCAGTGAAGTTGCTAGAAGTATCCACGAAGGAGAATGCGGGTCCCTTAGACAATTCATTTCAAATTAAAAATCACCGTAAAATATATGGGCCAGATTTTTTTTTCGCAAGTATACGTGGAACAGTTCACGGTCCACGGTCCAACCCGGACGAAGAACGTAATGATAGTTCAACAAATCGTGGAAGCTTCATATCATATATAGTTTCGTTTATATTTATTATGAGGTACACCGTTAAGTCATTGATTTTTTTACTTTCCGCGCAGTAATACGGTATTAAACCCATTATCTAAAATATGAAATCTATAGTCTCCGTGGACGCTGCGACACACGGCAAACGATCAAGCCTCTTTGGAGTTTCATCTCTTCGCTCTTCTACGCGAAAGAGTTTCCGATCAGTTTGGAAGGGGGACCGTTCCTAAATATTATTCTCCGAGTTCGACGCAACCACTGGGAAGTCGAAGTTAATACTTCGCGATTTTTCTTGACGTTTGGTATTATGTATGATTTTCGCGGGTTAAGATAAAGAATAATGCAACAGGTGGTGCAGATGCTGATAAGAGAGGCGCTTCCCGTTAAAATTTTCACGATTTCAGGATTATAATTAGTGCCGATGACTCTGTGAGAATTACACCTATTTTTTATATGTTGAGAATTATGATATTAGCATCGGCGTGATAGCACGAAGTTTCGAAATCAAGTGAGCTTAATTTCCAGTTGTGATCCTTTGTAAGAAAGAAAGTTGCCTGTCAGCCACAAGTACATGCTGGAAAATTTGGCAGCGTCAGGAGTGACTATATTAGGAAAACGGAGCATGGGAGACTCCTCGTCATTAAACTGCGGACGAGCGGTCTGTGTCTTCGTCAGTCTGTATCGGAATTGCACCGTGTCGGGAAATCTACACTCAGAAAGATTTTCAACTGTGTTCGTCAAAATTCTAACATTTGTAAGAGCGAATCAATTGGTTATATTTGATGAGCGTAGGGTCCTATGTTAATTTAATTGAGGCCAAGTCTTCGAAATTTAACTTTTTCTTCAGGAGTAGTTGACAATTTAGCTAAACTTAGATAAGTTTGAAGTTCGGAGAGACTTGTAGGATTTACTCAGCAGTAATGAACCTTTTATCCGCGATTGAGAATATACTTGGCTAAGATTCATATTCAGTGTTGATATTTAAACGGAGTTAAGCTGTGTCGGGAGACAACGAATGATAGATACATACGCTTCAGGCGAGAAAAGAATGTTTTCGTGAAAGAGGAAGCTTTATCCAATCCAAGACACCCGGTCATAGACATCAAGCAGCTGAAAGATACGGTCGCCTCAGAGAAAGACATGTGCTTATTGCCGTGGTGTTTTCATTCATTGATTACACCAGAAGACGTTACTCCATCAACGCGAATCGAATGTAGGATCTTTGCGTATTATATATGTGTTATATGTGGAATGCGTAAATCATCAAGGTGAATCTAAATCTTGTTAAACTATATCCATCAATAATGGTCATTGTAGTGGTTGTATGTTTAGTCCTCAGCCCGAAGGCTGGTTGGATTCTCAACAGCTCCACCATCAGCTGTCATAGATGGCCTAGGCATCACTGAAGAGGCGTACTAGGGAAATGAGGAGTGAGGTAGTTTCCCATTGCTTTCCTCACCGAGCCAGAAGTTGTTATTACATATCAGTCTGCCAAGCCCACTGAAATGCATGCACCAACTGACCCTATGAGCAATATTTTCACACCATTCATAGCAGAGACTGGCTGCAGAAGGAATGGCATTACTAGCATCACTCATACCTCAGTCACTTTCATTTTGTCAAAGCCAAGGATAAAGCTGAGACAGATCAATGAAAGTAACAAAATTGCTCTAGCCCATACCAGAAGACATAGTGCACTGTAAACACTAGGTCCCGCCAGCAAAATGGTGGGTAAATCATATGGGACAGACGGTGATCTGAATAGAATGACGAGGAATACCACATCTCTCAAAAGGTCTGTTACTATTTAATTTCAAGTGTATAAGTTTTGTTAATGTTCCGTCTATATTTCTTTTTAGCTGAGTGGTGCCACATTTCAGTAAGATGAAGGAGTAGTTGTCCGTTATGAAATCAGAGTCGGCATGTGGACATGAAAAGTAATATTGTAGTTGCAGTGCGAATACAAGGCTGAAAGCAGATAAATCCGGAAGCTTTACTTCGTTCTTAGGGATTGTGCCCAAAGTTAATTAGAAATTAATAGTCAATTACACTAATAGTAAGAACACATTTTGTCCCATAAACAAATGATTAATCCTAGAGGAAGTGGGTATTGGCAGATTCAGATTTTGTAAAATTTGAAGTTGTGTAAGTAGTTCAACATTAATTTGGGATAGATGTGAGGCCCAGTCTTTGTGTAGATAT
Organism: Anabrus simplex; assembly: GCF_040414725.1. Classification (NCBI taxonomy): domain Eukaryota; kingdom Metazoa; phylum Arthropoda; class Insecta; order Orthoptera; family Tettigoniidae; genus Anabrus; species Anabrus simplex. The sequence goes on along the minus strand of NC_090266.1, from coordinate 388,649,677 downwards.
TGGAAATGTTATTCATCAAATATGGAGTAAGTGGTTGTATTTCTTAACTATACGACCGTATTTCAGACGTAGTTGTGTTGATCCAGTGAGTGGAATCTTGTCCGGTTGAGTGTGTACCTGTTTTTGGTACAGGGTGTAGCCAGGCTTGAACAGCCGCGCCGCCCCCTGTTATGTTTAGGTGCCATGCAGTTCTGGAATGTTATCAATGGATAACCGTGAGAGCTCATGTACATTTTGAGACGTCTGAATTGATATTGTGAATTTTTTGTCCCATGATTCGGATATTGTGTGAAATCGCAGGTCAGTGCAGGTGAAGGGTATATTTTGTCCCATGATTCTAAGCGGAGCTTCATGAAGGTAAGTTATTCTTAGGGCTCGATGATTTGAATTTGGAGAGTAGGGGGAAGATTTGTTGATGGTTAATATGCCAAGTGAGCTGATGTTAACAACGTCATGTTGAGTTAAGTATTTCGTTTGAGAACGTCATGTGTTAGCCCGAGTGTTTGTCGGAGAGGAATAAATATATTTTCATGGAAGGACGGGGCGAGCCGGCCCCGAGGTGTTGGGATAGCGTGCCTGCCTCTTACCCGGAGGCGCAGGGTTCGATTCCCGGCCAGGTCAGGGATTTTTACCTGGACCTGAGGGCTGGTTCAAGGTCCACTCTGCCTACGTGATTAGAATTGAGGAGCTATCTGACGGTGAGATAGCGGCGCCGGTTTCGAAAGCCACGAATAACGGCCGAGAGGATTCGTCGTGCTGACCACACGACACCTCGCAATCTGCAGGCCTTCCGGCTGAGCAGCGGTCGCTTGGTAGGCCAAGGCCCTTCAAGGGCTGTAGTGCCATGGGGTTTGGTTTGGAAGGACGGGACATTTATTACTGGATGTAGTCGACTTTTCATTTCATATCTTGCATTCTCTCAAGTAACAACCAGTGTTGTAAGCTGAGTGGACCCTCACAAATGACCAGTCTTCATGAAAGTCGATATTACATTTACTAGCGATCATGTTGTAAAGCCCTGGTGTAATTATTCATTTATGTAAGATTCAGTTACATTATATGGACATGCAGAGTGTTCCAGGAGGAACGGCCGATATTCAGGGATATGACAGGAACGATCATTTGAAGCAAAGAAATTCAAATGGATATATGCCCTAATCCGAATGGTTTTCGAGATAGAACACATTTAATACATTTGTTTTGGGCTCGTGGTGCACGCGTATGTCTTACCCATCCAAACTCTTTACGTTTTAAAATGGGTACAAGTTTTCCGCATATAATGTTCGCTATACACGTGTACGTGGGATATTGCTACGTGCAGAAATTTGCCGTCTAATGGTAGAAGGACTACGCTGCATTTCTTCAACGATGTGTTGCTGTTCCTGCTCAGGTTGTTGCTCTACACGTTCGGAAGGAAAGTGGGAACTTGGAAGAATACCTGATTCACGCAATGAGCTGAAAACTCTGGTAAACCCTCTACGATCAGGAATTCCACGTGCCGGAGAGTGCCGGTGGTATTCTTCGATAGCAGCAGGAGCACAACCATCGCAGAACCCGTAAAAATACACCATTATATATATAAAAGAACATGTCTTGACTGACTGACTGACTGACTGACTGACTGACTGACTGACTGACTGACTGACTGACTGACAGACAGATTCATCATCACCAAGCCAAAACTACTGGACATAAAGAAATGAAATTTTGGAAAATACTTTCTATTACAATGCAGGTGCTCACTGGATATCCCATCACTAAGGGGACGAAAGCGGGTGAAATTTTAAAATGTGTGTATCTATATCTCGAAAAATGAACAGCTTAAAGACATGAAAATTGGTATTTGGAATCTCCTTTAAAAATAAGAAACACGTATTTATTTTCGGAAAATCCACTTAAGGGGAGTTAAAGTAAAAAAAGGGTTGAATACCTTTTATGACGATACTTGTATTTAAAAACCTGAAGATGTTACAGACATGAAAATTGATATTTGGAATCTCCTTTAACAATAAAGAAACATGTATTTTTTCGCTTTTCGAAAATCCACTTGGGGGGGGGGGATGAACGTGCGTGAGAAAAGGGGGTGAATTATAAAAATGAGTATATATATATCTCGAAAATTTAACAGTTTACTGACGTAAACGTTGGTATTTGGAATCTCTTTAAAAATAAAGAAACACATATTTTTTGTTTTCGGAAAATCCCCTTTTTAAGTGTGAAAACGGTAAAAACGGGATGAATACCTTTTATGACGATACGTATATTTAAAAAACTGAAGTTGTTACAGACATGAAAATTTGTATTTGGAATCTCGTTTAAAAAAAAGAAACGCGTATGTTTCGATTTTCGAAATTTCACTTAAGGGGGTGATCTGGTGTGATAAAAGGGGGTGAATTATAAAAATGAGTATATCTGCAGTATATCTAAAACACGTAACATGTTTCAGACATGAAAATTGGTATTTAGAATCTCCTGTAAATGTAAAGGAACACGCATATTTTTTTCGGAAAATACACATAAGGGGAATAGAAAAGGGGGTGAAATTTTGAAAAAAGCATATCTACAGTATATCTCAAAACTTAACATGTTACAGAAAATTGGTATTTGGAATCTCCTTTAAAAATACAGAATCACGTATTTTTTGTCTTCGTAAAACCCTCTTAAGGGGGGATAAAATGGAATTAAAAAAGGGTTGAATTCTTTTTATGAGGATACTTATATCTCAAAAACTGAAAATTTTACAGTCGTGAAAATGGGTATTTGTAATCTCCTTTATAAATAAAGAAACACGTACTTTTTGTTTTCGGGAAATCCAATTAAGGGGGAAGGGTGAAAGAAAGTGGAAAAATTATTTATGAATTACTTTTATGAGGATACCTATATCGCAAAAACGGAAGGTTACAGACTTGGAAATCGGTATATTGAATTTCCTTTAAAAATAAAGAAACATATTCTATGCTTTCGCAATATCCACTTAAGGAGATGGGTAAAAAGAAGTGGAAAATGAGTTGAATTCTTTTCATGAGGATACTTACCTATACTTACATATCAAAAAGTGACGATGTTGCAGAGGTGAAAATTGTTATTTGGAGTCTCCTTTAAAGATAAAGAAATACGTATTTCTTTGTTTTCGGGAAATCGACTTAAAGGGGATGAAAGAACTGAAAAATTAGTTGAATTCCTCGTCTGAGGATACTTATATCTCAGAAACTAAAGATGTTGCACCGCGAAAATTGGTATTTGGAATCGCCTTTAGAAATAAAGAAATATATATATTTTTTGTTTTCGGAAAATTCACTTACAGGTTGAAAGAATTGAAAAATTTGTTGATAATTTGACGAGGATACTTACATCTAAAATAACTAAAGATGTTACAGACGTGGAAACTAGTATTTCGAATCTCCTTTAGATATAATGAAACGCATTTTGGGGGGAAAGTCAACTTGCAGGTGGGGGTTGTAAAAAGAAGTTTAATTCTTTTTAATGAGGATACATATATCTCAAAGACTGAAGATGTTACATTCATGGTGATTGGCATTTGGAAACTCCTTTATAAATGAAGAAACACACATTTTAGGGGATGAGGGTGAATCATCTTAACGGGGGGTGGGGGTGAAAAAGTAGTTGAATTATTTTAGGATATATCTCAAAAGATGAATATGTTATAGACATAAAATTTTGAATTTTGTATCTTCTTTCAATGTAAAGAAACACGTATTCTTTTGTTTTTGTAAAACCCACGTAGGGGAGTGAATGAATTAAAAAAATAGTTGAATTCTTTGTATGAGGATAATTATATCTAAAGACTAAAGGTGTTATAGACATGAAAATTGGTATTTGGAATATCTTTTAAAAATAAAGGGACATTCACTTGTGTTTTCGGAAAATCGACTTAGATGGAGGGCGAAAATAAGTAAAAAAGGAGATGAATTCTGTTTCTGAGGATCCTTATATCTCAGAAACTGTAAGTTGTTACAGACGTGAAAGTTGGTATTTTGAATGTCCTTTAAGAATAAAGAAACAGGTATTTATTTTTTCTGAAAGTCCACTTAAGAGGGAGAAGTGTGTAGAGAAGTGAAGAAGAAATTGAATTATTTTGATGGGGATACAAATCAGAAACTAAAGATGTTACAGACGTGAAAACTGGTATTTGGAATCTCCTAAAAATAAAGGAAATGTATTTTTTTGTTTGCAGAAAATCCACTTAAGGGGGTGAAAAAAGTGGGAAAAAAGGTTTAATTATTTTGTGAGGTCACTTATATTTCAAAAATTGAAGATGTTACATACGTGAAAACTGGTATTTGGAATCTCCTAAAAATAAAGGGTAGGCCTATGTATTTTTTATTTTCGGAAAAATCCGTTTAGGTGGGAGTAGGGGCTGGTGAAGGACAGAAAATTGGGTAGAATTATTTCTCTGAGGATACTTATATTTAAAAATCTGAAGATGTTATAGACGTGGAAATAGGTATTTGTAATCTCTTTTAAAATAAAGAAACATATATAATTTGTTTTCGGAGAATCCACCTAAGGAGAACTGAAAAAGGGGGTGAATTTTTAAAAATGAGGATATCTACAGTATATCTCAAAAACTTACTATGCTATTTTAATCTCTATTATTAATAATAAGGAAATATGTATTTTTTCGTTTTGGGAAAAAACACTTGAGGTCTGAAAAGGGGGTTAGATTCTGAGGATACTGATGTCTCATGAAGTGAAAATGTTACAGACGTAAAAGATTGGTATTTGTCTTCTCCTTTAAAAATAAAGAAATACGTATACTTTGCTTTTGGAAAATCCACTTAAAGGGGTGTTGAAAGAATTGAAAATTAGTTGAATTCTTTTTATGAGGATACCTAAATCTCAAAGACTGAAAATTTTGGAACCGTGAAAATTGGTATTATGGAAACTCTTTTAAAAATAAAGAAACACTTATTCATTTGTTTCCGGATAATCCACTTAAGGAGGGTGAAAGAATTGGAAAATTAGTTGAATTATTTGTATGAGCATACTTATATATAAAAAAAACTAAAGATATTGCAGACAATAAAACTGGGTATTTGGAAAGTCCTTTAAAAATACAGGAACAGCATTTTTATAGGAAAAGGCACTTAACGGGAGTGAAAAGAAGTGAAAATGAGTTCAATTATTTTTATGAGGATACGTATATCCCAAAAACTGAAGATGTTGCAACACATTAAAATTGGTATTTGGATCTCCTTTAAAAATAAAGGAACATGTATTTTTATTTTTCGTAAATTCCACTTAGGTGGGTGTGGGAGAAGGATTGATAAAGGGGGTGAATTATTTTTATTCGTTCTAGTAATATCTCAAAATCTGAAGATGTTACAGACGTGGAAATAGGTATTTCGAATCTCCTTTAAGAATAAAGAAACATGTTTTTATTCATATTTTTCGACTTGAGAGAAGACTGTTTCTCACATGTACAGTTCTATGTCGCATGGTCATCTTTTCCTCAAAAGGCAATACCACAAACGTGGTTTACAAAGAGGTTCTGGGGTAAATGTAACTCAATTTTTCGGTAAATTTTTATACTTTAGGGATTTTCAGTTAATGTCTGAGTACACTACCGAGGAACGATTAGTTTTATCAAATTACGAAATCCACGCGAACGAAGCCGCGGGTAACTGCTAGTATATATGTGTCTGTCTGTTAGGTCATCAGCCCAGAGGCTGGTTGGATCCTCAAATAGCACCATCAAAGGTTATGCGGTTGTAAGGAAACCGCAAAAATCAATGGCAGCACCAAAATGAGGCGTACTAGGCAAGACGAGGAGTGAGGTAGTTTGCCATTGTTTTCCTCACTGGGTCAGAAAGTGCTATTGCAGCACGACTGACCCTATGAGCAACACCTTTCATAACACTCAGATGCACTAGTCGTGCTCTGAATGTCATTACTCAGCACCACCCATACCCCAGCAGCTTCCATATTGTCACAGCTATGGATGAGACTGGGACTTCGGTGGAAGATACACTTTACTCTGGCCTGTGCTAAGAGATGGATACAAAAGTACTGTATCCATCAGAAAATGGCTGCAGGCAGATATATACACACACATATATATATATATGTATGTATATATATCCGTGCTTCGCTACGGTATTATAATGAAATTTCTAATTGAATGCTTAACGTTTTATATATACAATCCGCCGAAATTCGCGATCTAACTCGTTTTCTGAGAGAATCCGCCAAAATTCACTATCTGACTCGTTTTCTAATAGATTACGGCAAGCTTACTCCCATTTTTCAATCTGTTTTCCAGCAATCAATTTCGTACTCCCCGGGCTAGGTCCAGATATTCCACCCGGTCACTTGGGTCCCTAAATCTTTGCCATCTTTTCCTATAAGCATTTTGAATATGTATCAAATCTTTCAGGAGATCCGGCGTGGTGTCGTCTTGGGTAGGTACCTTGGCGGTACTGAAACCGCGGGTCCAGAACATTATTATTATTATTATTATTATTATTATTATTATTATTATTATTATTATTATTATTATTATTATATGTTCTGGACCGTTACTTGGCGGTAAATTACATCTGCTGCCATTGTCATTATTGAGAATGTGCACCATTGCAGCGCGTAGGCAAGTGTGCGAGATTTCTGGCGATACGAATGACATACTTTCGTGCATTATTGACCTTGTTATAGAGGTGAACAATTTGACGGTCAATCTCATTCCTATAGTTTATTCAAATGTGTTTACATTTTTATTTATATGCCAGGAGAATCTACTGTAATCTAAGAACGTTCTCCGAAGGAAAAGATGGCTGTTGAAAACGAACCCAGGAAAGATTAAAAATGATCGGTTTATGATCAGAATAAGTACATCGAAAATCTACAGCCTGTTTCCAGTCATTCGACAGGGTCAGGAGTGGAATGAATAAAGCCCCATCTAGCGGCGACAATATGAATTGTGCCGGCTGCCGAAGCACACCTCTGGGGCAATGATCGATGAATGACAAATGAAATGAAATATTGGACAGTGTTGCTGGAATGAATGATGACAGGGGAAACCGGATTATCCGAAGAAAAACCTGTCCCGCCTCCGTTTTGTCCAGCACAAAAGGCGCATGGAGTGACCGAGATTTGAACCACGGAACCCAGCTGTGAGAGGCCGGCGCGCAGCCGCCTGAGCAACGGAAGCTCCTTCTAAGTACATTATGATCAGTAGAAGCAATTGATCTCACCTCCTTTTTCACCACACCGCCGTTAAGTTTATTTACCCCCCTCCAGCAAAAAATTAGAAAAGGCGTATTTCTGTATGTTTAGTGGAGATTCCAAACACAAATATTCACGTCTATTACCTTCAGTTTTGAGATATAGGTATCCCCATAAAAATAATTCACTTCACCTAAGTGAAATTTCCGTCAAAAAATACTTGTTTGTTTAATAGTAAAGGATCTTCTAAATACCAATATCAGGACTCTAACTTCTTCCGTTTTTTATTTATGTGTCCTCATGAAAGGAATTCAACTCCTTTCCACTCCCAACCCCCAAGATGGTATCCTCCTCAAAACGCGTTTTTCTTTGTTTTTAAATGAGATTCAAATACCACTTTTCACGTCTGTAACAACTTTAGTTTTTATTAGATGTATGTATTCTCATACAATTAAGTCAATTAAGTTTTCAATTCTTTCACCCCCCACCCTCTTCATTTGATTTTCCGAGAATACGTGTTTCTTTACTTTTAAAGCAGATTCCAAATATCAAATTTCATGTCTGTAACATCTTCGTTTTCGAGTTATCAGCAGCCTAATTAAAAGAATTCAATACCATTTTCAGTCACGTTTACCCCCTCCCCCCGCTCCACCCAAGTGGTATTTCCGAAAACTAAAAAGACACGTTTCTTAATTTTTAATAGTGAGAAAAAAATACCATTTTTCACTTCTGTAACATGTTAAGTTCTTTGAGATATACTGTAGAAATTCTCATTTTAAAATTTCACACCTTTTGAGTTCCCCTTAAGTGGATTTTCCAAAAACAAATCACCTATGTTTCTCTACATTTCCAGGAGATTCCAAATACACACTTTTTACGTCTGTAACATTTTACGTTTCTCAGATATTCTGTAGATAGAGTATTTCAAAAAATTCACACCAATTTGTCACTCCTGTCTAACCGCCATTAATTGGATTTTGCAAAAATAAAAATACGTGTTTCTTTATTCTGAGATATGTGTATCCTCATTAAAGGCATTCAACCCATTATTCACCCTTTTACACCCCTCCTATTGGGATTTACACAAAACAAAAAATACGTGTTCCTTTATTTTTAAAGGAGATTCTAAATACCAATTTTTACATCTGTAAACGTTTAAAGTTTTAAGATGTCGACACACTCATTTTAAAAATTCACCCACATTTCACCCCCCATTATTTGCATTTTCCAAAATACCTGTTTCCTCATTTTTAAAGGAGATCCCAAATACCAATTTTCAGGTCTGTAATATCTTCAGGTTCTGAAATATAAGTAGCCTCATTAAAGGCATTCAACACTTTTTTCACCCTTTTCCAGCCATCCTACTGGGTTTTTTCGAAAACAAAAAAATACGTGTTCCTTCATTTTTTAAGGGAGATTCTAAATACCAATTTATACATCTGTGAAGTTTTAAAGTTTTAAGATGTAGGCATACTCATTTTAAATATTCACACCCTTTTCAACCCCCATTATTCGGATTTTACAAAAACGAAAAAATGCTTGTTCTTTACTTTGAAAGGAGATCCCAAATACTAATTTTCAGGTCTGTAATAACTTCAGGTTTTTAAATACAAGTATCGTCATAAAAGGTATTCAACCCCTTTTTTACTTCTTTAACTCCCCTTAAGTTGATTTTCCGAAAATAAATACGTGTTTTTTATTTTTAAGGAGATTCTAAATACCTTTTTTTACATCTATAAACTTTAAAAGTTTTGAGATATACTTACACTCCATTTTAAAAATTCACCCCCTTTTCAACCCCCCATTAATTGGACTTTCAAAAAACAAACAAATACGTGTTTCTTTATTTTGGAAAGAGATCCCAAACACCAATTTTCAGGTCTATAATCTTCATTTTCTGAGATATAAGTACCGGTATCCTGATTAAAGGCATTCAACCCCTTTTTCACCCCTCCTGTTGGGATTTTCTGAAAACAAAAAAAAATACGTGTTTCCTTATTTTTAAAGAAGATTCTAAATACCAATTTTAGATCTGTAAACTTTTAATGTTTTGAGATATACATACACTTATTTTAAAATTTCACCCCCTTTTCACCCCTTTAGCGAAGGAATATCCAAAAATCCTTTCTTAGCAAGCACCTACATCTTAGTATGAATATATCCCCAAAATTTCATTTCTTTATGTCCAGTAGTTTTGGCTCGATGGTGATAATCACTCAGTCAGTCAGTCAGTCAGTCAGTCAGTCAGTCAGTCAGTCAGTCAGTCAGTCAGATAAAATAACTTGTCCTGACTGACTAATTCATCATCGTCGAGCCAAAGCTACTGGACATAAAGAAATCAAATTTGGGTATGCAATTCTATTACAATGTAGGTGCTCAGTAAGGGAGGATTTTAGGATTTTACGTCGCAAAAAGGGTGAAAAGTGGGGTGAAATTTTAAAAGGAGTGTATGTACATCTCGAAAACTGAACACTTTCAAGACATGAAAACTGATACTTGGAATCTGCTTTAAGAGTAAAGAAACGCGTATTTTTGGAAGACCTATTTAATGGGCAAGGGGTAACAGGACACACAAAGGATATGAATTATTAAAATTAGTATATCTCAAAAATGTAACATGTTACAAACGTCAAAATTGGCATTTTAAATCTCCTTGAAGTATAAAGTAACGCATACTTTTTGTTTTCAGAAAAATCACATCGGGGGGGGGGGGCTGTGTATAAAGGACTGAAAGTGGTGTTGATTCATTTTTATTAGGATACTGGTATCTCGAAATCTGAATATATTACAGACGTGAAACCTGGTATTTGGAATCTTATTTAAAAATAAAGGAACACGTAGTTTTTGTTTTCGTAAAATCCACATAAACGGGGGTGTAAAAAGGACTGAAAATTGTTTCAATTATTTTTATGAGGATACTTATATCTCAAAAACTGAAGATGTTACAGGCATGGACATTCGTATTTGGAATCGTCTTTAAAAATAAAGGCACACGCATTATTTTGTTTTCGGAAAATCCAATTATAGGTGGATAAATGAATTGAAAAACGAGTTTAATTCTTCTTATGAGGATATTTACACTGCTGTTTGTAGAAAGTGAAACACCAAGACCGAAAGCTCTGATCACAGTGCAATTTATTCCACAAATTAGGGACATGACAAGACACAAACGATTACAATTACAGAGCTGTACATGCACGGTGACCGTGGAAATTCAGTACGGCGTAGCGCCACCACGCGCTGCAATCAGAGCCGCTAGACGTCGTGGCATGGAATCAAAGAGTGCCTGAATATGCTGCTGGGGAATACTCTGCCACGCAGTTTGTAGGCGCGTCCATAAATCATCAACAGTGGCTGCAGGAGGACCTGAACGAACAAGGTGCCGACCGACCATATCCCAGATATGTCCAATGGGTGAAATATCCGTCAAACGGGCAGGCCAGGAAAGCAGTGGTATCCGTCGTTCTTCGAAGAAGGCTTGCACATTGCTCTCCACATGCGGCCGGGAATTATCCTGCTGGAATATGGCGTCTGGAACGGCCTGCTGGAGGGGCAGTGCCTCGGGCTGTGAAACTTCCCTGATGTAGCGGTAGCTGTTCAGATTGCCCTCAAGACGTAGGAGGCGAGATCTCATGTTATAGGCAATTGCGCCCCAAACCATCACACTTGGCGTTTGTCCGCGATGCCGCTCAACAATACAGCTGCGTGATGGCGTTCACCACGGCGGCGTCTAACACGTATGCCGCCATCACTGTAGGACATGTTGAAGCGGGACTCGTCCGAAAACACTGCATTTTGCCACTCAGCACGCCAGTGTCGGTGTTCACGTGCCCATTGCAGTCTACGGCGTGGGTGGTTGCTGGTCAATGGAAACCGGCGCAATGGCATGCGTGCCACAAGTCCGGTCCTTAGAAGACGGCGTCCAACCGTCGATGCAGACATCCCCATACCCGTTGCACTGCTCCAACGTCGAGCCAACACCGTGGTAGAAAGTTGTTCCGTCCGTTGCGGCCAAGCGGACAAGATGGCGGTCATCTCGCGCTGTGGTCACACTGTGTCGTCCAGTACCCTGTCGGCGCTGTGTACGGCCCTCTTCTCTCCACTGGTTCCACATACGCCTCACTGTTGAAGCAGCGTACCCTGTACGAGCCGCAGTGTCACGGAACGATAGACCCATCTCCTGGAGCCCTATCATTCTACCCCGTTCGAACGCACTCACATGCTGATATTCCCTCCTGTGATGTCGGCGAGGCATAGTGGCACTTAGGTACACGTTTCCACTTCCTATGCCGGCTCCGCACTGACTGAGCGTTGCGTAACACTGCCCTGGCTGGTCACACACAGAAGGGCACTGCTGTGGCTACGCGCACGCCATCTCTCTTCAATTTAAAACACTTATTATGGTTCCACCGTTCTACACGTCCTCTGATTTTGGCGTGTTTCAGACCATTTCTGAGTGTTTCACTTTCTACAAACAGCAGTGTATATCACAAAAATTAAAGATGTTGCGGACATGAAAATTAGTATTTGGAATCTCCTTTTAAAAAAGAAACAAATATTATTTGTTCGCGGGGGGAGGAGAATCTACTCGAGCAGGGTGTAAAATAAGTTTAATTATTTTTATGAGCATAAAAATAAGAAGTGGACTTAAAACAATACACCACGAAGGGGTTTGGACTGGAGGATGAGGAATGATGACAAAAATATTCGTTGATATGAAACCGTACGAATTACGAAGATAAAATATCAAATCATATCCTAGGAGTTAAATAACAGAAGGTTTGAAACAAATCTAACCCCACAGAGAGTTAAATGGGGTTTAGCATCCGAAAACAAATATATTAATTCCTTCCTCCGAAACGGTTTAACGTACGAAGACAAAATTCTGAATAGGGGTATATAGCTTAAATCCAAGGTGTGAAATAGGATATTTTTTAAACGTACCAACGCTTAAGTGTCAAATGAGGTTAGATCCGTAAACTAAATTACTCATCTTTCCAGAATCGTTTGCGTACAAAAATTGTAATTTTAGGAGAAGTGTCTTCTTTTATATCCTACTAGCAAGATACCCGTACTTCGCTACGGTATTATACTGAAATTTAGAATTGAATGTTTATTGCTTTATATATAATCCGCCGAAATTCGCGATCTGACTCGTTTTCTGAGAGAATCCGCCAAAATTCGTGATCTGACTCGTTTTCTAATAGATTACGGCAAGTTTCCTCCCATTTTTCAATCTTTATTTCCGGCAATCGATTTCGTACTTCCCGGGCTAGGTCCAGGTATTCCACCTGGTCAATTGGGTCCCTAAATCATTGCCACCCAGGACCCGTTTCCAGCGCGGTCCGCACATTTGACGACGGTCCAGAACATTATTATTATTATTATTATTATTATTATTATTATTATTATTATTATTATTATTATTATTATTATTATTATTATAATTATTATTATTATTATTATTATTATTATTATTAGAGATGTTCTGGACCCCACAGCAAGATGCAAGACCGCTACATGGCGGTAAATTACATCTGCTGCCGTTGTCATTGTTGAGAATGTGACCAGCGCCATTTTCGCGCGTAGGCAAGTGTGCGGGATTTCTGGCCATACGAATGACGTACTTCCGTGCATTATTGAACTTATTATAGATTTGAAAAATTCGACGGTCAGTCTCATTCCTAACGTTTATTTCAAATGTGTTTAAATTTTTATTTATACGACAGGAGAATCTACTGTAATCTAAGAACGTTCTCCGAAGAAAAAGATGGCTCGTGAAAACGAACCCAGGAAAGATTAAAAATGATCGGTTTATGATCAGAATAAGTACATCGAAAATCTACAGCCTGTTTCCAGTCATTCGACAGGGTCAGGAATGGAATGAATAAAGCCCCATCTAGCGGCGACAATAGGGATTGTGCCGGGCGCCGAAACCTGTCGCATTCCGCTGGGGCAATGATTAATGGATGACAAATGAAATGAAATTATATTGGACAGTGTTACTGGAATGAATGATGACAGGGAAAACCGGAGTATCCGGAGAAAAACCTGTCCCGCCTCCGTTCTCCGTTTTTTCCAGCACGAATGTCACATGGAGAGACCGGGATTTGAACCACGGAACCCAGCTGTAAGAGGCCGGTGCGCTGCCGCCTGAGCAACGGAGGCTCCTTATAAATACATTATGAACAGTAAAATCAATTGGTCTCAGCTCCTTTTACACCCCACCGCCGTTAAGTTTATTTACCCCACTCCCAAAAAACTGAAAGGAGGCGTGTTTCTTTATGTTTAAAGGAGATTCCAAACACCATTGTTCACGTCTATTACCTTCAGTTTTGAAATTAAAATAATTCACGTTTTTTCACATTCACACTCCTCCACCCCCACCCCCATCCCAAGTGAATTTTCGGCAAAAAATACTTCTTTCTTTAATAGTAAAGGATCTTCTAAATACCAATTATCACGACTGTGACTTCTTCAGTTTTTGATTTATGTGTCCTCATGAAAGGAATTCAAATCCTTTTCAATCCTGCCAACAAGATATACCCCCCCCTCAAAGGGGCTTTTCTTTGTTTTTAAAGGAGATCCAAATACCAATTTTCACGTCTGTAGGCCCTAACGACTTTAGTTTTTATTAGATGTAAGTATTCTCATACAACTAAGTCAATTAATTTTTCATTTCTTTCAACCCCCCCCCCCCCGCATTCATTGGATTTTCCGAGAATACGTGTTTCTTTACTTTTAAAGCAGATTCCAAATATCAAATTTCACGTCTGTAACATCTTCAGTTTTGAGATAATAGTGGCCTAATTAAAAGAATTCAACACCATTTTCAGTCACTTTTAACACCCCCTCTCCACCCAAGTGGTATTTCCGAAAACTAAAAATACACGTTTCTCTACTTTTAATAGAGATAAAAAATACCATTTTTCACGTCTGTAACATGTTAAGTTTCTTGAAATATACTGTATACATTCTCAATTTAAAATTTCACCCCCTTTTTAGTTCCCCTAAGAAGAGTTTCCAAGAACAAATCACCTATGTTTCTTTACATTTACAGAAGATTCCAAATACCACTTTTTACGTGTGTAACATTCTACGCTTCTCTGATATTCTGTAGATATAGTCTTTCAAAAAATTCACCCCAATATGTCAATCCTGTTAAACTGCCAGTAATTGGATATTCCAAAAAAGTTAAAAATACGTGTTCCTTTATTTTTAAAGGAGATTCTAAATATCAATTTTTACAGGTGCAAACTTTTAAAGTTTTGAGATATAGATACACTCATTTTAAAAATCCCCCCTCTTTCACCCCCCACTATTTGGACTCCCCAAAAGCAAAAAAGTATGGTTCTTTATTCTTAAAGGAGGTCCCAAATACAAATTTTCAGTTCAGTAATATCTTCAGTTTCTTAGGTTTAAATATCCTCATTAAAGGCATTCAACCCCTTTTTCACCCCTCCTATTGGGATTTTCCTAAAACAAAAAATGCATATTTCTTTATTTTTAAAGGAATTTCAAAATACCAATTTTTACATCTGTATACTTTTAACATTTTAAGATGTAGATATACTCATTTTTAAAATTCACCCCCCCTTTTTCACACCATTTTCTGGATTTTCCAAAAACGAAACAATACCTGTTTTCTTATTTTTAAAGTAGATCGCAAATACCAATTTTCAGGTCTGTAATATCTTCAGGTTCTGAAATATAATTAGCCTCATTAAAGGCATTCAACACATTTTCACCCTTTTCCACCCTTCCTATTGGCATTTTCTGAAAACAAAAATATACGTGTTTCTTTATTTTTAAAGGAGATTCTAAATACCAATTTTTACATCTATAAACTTTAAAGGTTTTGTGATATAGACACACTCAATTTAAAAAATCACCCCCTTTTAACCCCCCAGTTAACTGTATTTTCCAAAAACAAAAAATACGTGTTTCTTTATTTTTATTGGAGAACCAAATCACCAATTTTCAGGTCTGTAATATCTTCAGTTTCTGAGATATAAGTGTCCGCATTAAATGCATTCAACTCCTTTTTCACCCCTTTCCACCCCTCCTATTGGGATTTTCCGAAAACAAAAAATACGTGTTTCTCAATTTTTAATGAAGATTGTAAATACCAATTTTTACATCTTTAAACTTTCAAAGTTTTGAGATATAGATACACTCATTTTAAAAATTAACCCCCCCTTTTCACCCTCCCATTAATTGGATTTTCCATCAACAAAAAATACGTGTTTCTTTATTTTTAAAAGAGATCAAAAGTACCAATTTTCAGGTCTGTAATGTCTTCAGTTTCTGAGATATAAGTACCGGTATCCTCATTAAAGGTATTGAACCCATTTTTCGCCCTTTTTCATCCGTCGTATTGGGATTTTCTGAAAACAAAAAAATACGTGTTCCCTTATTTTTAAAGAAGATTCTATATACCAATTTTTACATTTGTAAACTTTTAAAGTTTTCAGATATAGATACACTCATTTTAAAATTTCACCCCCCTTTTCACCCCCTTAGCAATGGAATATCCAAAAATTCTCTCTTAGCGAGCACCTACATTTCAGTATGAATGTATCTCCAAAATTTCATTTCATTATGTCCAGTAGTTTTGGCTCGGCGATGATGAATCTGTCAGTCAGTCAGTCAGTCAGGACAAGCTATTTTATATATATAGACTAGCAAGATACCCGTGCTTCGCTACGGTATTATACTGAAATTTATAATTGAATGCTAATTGTTTTAGATATATAATCCGCCGAAATTCGCGATCTGATTCCTTTTCTGCGAGAATCCGCCAAAATTCGCGATCTGACTCGTTTTCTAATAGATTACGGTATGTTTCCTCACATTTTTCAATCTTTCTTTCCAGCAATCGATTTCGTACTTCCCGGGCTAAGTCCAGATATTCCACCCCGTCAGTTGGGTCCCTAAATCTTTGCCATCTTTTCGTATAAGCGTTTTTAATATGGATCAAATCCTTCAGGAGATCCGGCTTGGTGTCGTCTTAGGTGCCTTGGCGGTACTGAACCCGCGGCCGGACTGCATTCTTAGTCATTACCCGTCCAGGACCATTTTCCAGGGGGGTCCGCATATTTGACAACGGTCCAGAACATTATTATTATTATTATTATTATTATTATTATTATTATTATTATTATTATTATTATTATTATTATTATTATTATTATTATTATTATTATTATTATTATTATTATTATTATTATTAAAAGGTGTTCTGAACCCCACAGCAAGCTGCAAGATCGCTACTTGGCGGTAAATTACATCTGCTGCCAGTGTCATTGTTACAATGTGACCAGCACCATCGTCGCGCGTAGGCAAGTGTGCGGGATTTCTGGCGATACCAATGACATACTTCCGTGCATTGTTGACCTTATTATAGAGGTGAACAATTTGACGGTCCATCTCATTCCTATCGTTTATTTCAAATGTGTTTAAATTTTTATTTACATGCCAGGAGGATCTACTGTATTCTAAGAACGTTCTCCGAAGGAAAAGATGGCTGTTGAAAACCAGCCCAGGAAAGATTAAAAATGATCGGTTTATGATCAGAATAAGTACATCGAAACTATATAGCCTGTTTCCAGTCATTCGACAGGGTCAGGAATGGAATGAATAAAGCCCCATCTAGCAGCGACAATAGGAATTGTGCCGGCTGCCGAAGCACACCTCTGGGGCAATGATCGTTGAATGACAAATGAAATGAAATATTGGACAGTGTTGCTGGAATGAATGATGAGAGAGAAAATCGAAGTATCCGGAGAAAAACCTGTCCCGCCTCCGTTTTGTCCAGCACGAATGTCACATGGAGTGACCGGGATTTGAACCACGGAACCCAGCTGCGAGAGGCCGGCGCGCTTCCGCCTGAGCAATGGAGGCTCCTTAAGTACATTATGAACAGTAAAATCAATTGATCTCACCTCCTTTTACACCCCACCGCCGTTAAGTTTATTAACCCCCCCCCCAAAAAAAAATAGAAGACGTGTTTCTTTATGTTTAAAAGATATTCCAAACACCAATGTTCACATCTGTTACATTCAGTTTTGAGATATAAGTATCCCGATAAAAATAATTCACTTTATTTTCACTTCCTTTCACACTCCCCTCCCCCCACGCCGTAAGTGAATTTTCCGGCAAAATATACTTGTTTCCTTAATAGTAAAGGATCTTCTAAATAGTAATTATCACGACTCTAACTTCTTCAGTTTTTGATTTATGTGTCTTCATGAAAGGAATTCAACTCCTTTTCACTCCCGCCCCCCAAACGCGTTTTTCTTTGTTTAAGGAGGTTCAAATACCAATTTTCTCGTCCGTAACAACTTTAGTTTCTATTAGATGTATGTATTCTCATACAATTAATTCAATTAATTTTTCAATTCTTTCACCCCCCCCACCCCCCCTTCATTGGATTTTCCGAGAATACGTGTTTCTTTACTTTTAAAGCAGATTCCAAAGCAGATTTCACGTCTGTAATATCTTCATTTTTGAGATATCAGTAGCCTAATTAAAAGAATTCAACACCATTTTCAGTCACTTTTACCCCCCCCCCCCTTTCCACCCAAGTGGTATTTCCGAAAGCTGAAAATACACGTTTCTTTATTTTTAATAGTGATAAAAATACCATTTTTCACTTCTGTAACATGTTAAGTTTTTGAGATATACTGTAGAAATTCGCTTTTTAAAATTTCACCCCTTTTTATTTCCCCTTACGTAGAGTTTCCGAAAACAAATCGCCTATCTTTCTTTACATTTACAGGAGATTCCAAATACCCACTTTTTACGTCTATAACATTTTACGTTTCTCAGATATTCAGTAGATATAGTCTTTCAAAAATTCACCCCAGTTTGTCACTCCTGCTTAACCCCCATTAATTGGATTTTCCAAAAACAAAAAAATACGTGTTTCCTTATTTTTAAAGAAGCTCCCATATACAAATTTTCAGTTCCGTAATATTTTCAGTTTCTGAGATATATGTATCCTCATTAAAGGCATTCATCCCATTATTCACCCAATTACACCCCTCCTATTGGGATTTAAAGAAAGCAAAAAATACGTGTTCTTGTATTTTTAAAGAAGATTCTAAATACCATTTTTTTACATCTGTAAACTTTTAAAGTTTTAAGATGTAGACACACTCATTTTAAAAATTCACCCCCTTTTCACCCTCCATTATTTGGATTTTCCAAAATCAAAAAAATCCTGTTTCTTTATTTTTAAAGTAAATCCCAAATACCAATTTTCAGGTCTGTAATATCTTCAGGTTCTGATATATAAGTAGCCTCATTAAAGGCATTCAACCGCTTTTTCACCCTTTTCCACCCTTCCAATTGGGATTTTCCGAAAACAAAAAAATACGTATTTCTTTATTTTTAAAGGAGATTCTAAATGCCAATTTTTACATCTTTAAACTTTAAAAGTTTTGAGATATAGATAGACTCATTTTAAAAATTCACCCCCTTTTCACACCCCCCATTAATTGGATTTTCAAAAAAAATATATATATATTTCTTTATTTTTAAAGGAGATCCTAAACACCAATTTTCAGGTCTGTAACACCTTCAGTTTCTGAGATATAAGTATCCTCATGAAAGTCATTCAACCAAGTTTTCACCCCTTTTCACCCCTCCTATTGGGATTTTCCGAAAACAAAAAAATACGTGTTTCTTTGTTTTTAATGAAGATTCTAAGTACCAATTTTTACATCTGTAAACTTTAAGAGTTTTGAGATATAGATGCACCCATTTTAAAAATTCACCCCCTTTTCACCCTCCCATTAATTGGATTTCCCCCAAACAAAAAAATACGTGTTTCTTTATTTTTAAAAGAGATCAAAAGTGCCAATTTTCATGTATGTAATATCTTCAGTTTCTGAGATATAAGTACCGGTATCCCGATTAAAGGCATTCAACCCCTTTTTCACCCTTTTGTGCCCCTCCTATTGGGATTGTCTCAAAACAAAAAATACGTGTTTCCTTATTTTTAAAGAAGATTCTAAATACCAATTTTCACATCTGTAAACTTTTAAAGTTTTGAGATATAGACACACTCATTTTAAAATTTCACCCCCCTTTTCACCCCCTTAGCGACGGAATATCCAAAAATCCTCTCTTAGCGAGCACCTACATCTTAATATGAATATATCTCCAAAATTTCAATTTCTTTATGTCCAGTAGTTTTGGCTCGGCGATGATGAATCAGTCAGTCAGTCAGTCAGTCAGTCAGTCAGGACAAGCTACTTTATATGTATAGATTGGTGTAGATGTGTGGCATTTCAGCCAGCGCGCGTACAAACACAGTTAAGCGAGGCTTCTCTCCGATATACTTTCATTCCCTCACACTAATTCACTCACAACACACCATAGACAACTGTGCGTTCAACGGGGTAGTTTAAAGGCAGAAAGACATCCCGAGCAAAAAGGTTGAAAACAACGAGGTATGTTGGGCTAGAATGAAACGCCAAAGAGTTTGGGTGGGCAAGACATACGTGTAAACTACTAGCCCAAATACAAATGTAGTTTCATGGACCTTCATACTCTGAGTCGGTATACAACTGGGGAGGATGAACAGTACCTCGCCCATGCGGCCTCACCTGGTATGCTGAACCGGGGCCTTGCGGGGGGATGGATGGATTCGAAGGGATAGACAAGGAAGAGGGCAGGAAGAGGCAATGGCCTGAAGTTAGGTGCCATCCCGGCATTTGCCTGGAGGAGAAGTGGGAAACCACGGAAAACCACTTCCAGGATGGCTGAGGTGGGAACCGAACCCACCTCTACTCAATAGACCACGCGAGGCTGAGTGAACCCCGTTCCAGCCCTCGTACCACTTTTCAAATTTCGTGGCAGAGCCAGGAATATTACCCGGTCCTCCGAGGGTGGCAGCTAATCACACTAACCATTTCACCACAGAGGCGGGGGATGACCATTCCTTCGAACTGTAAAAATCGTTCAGTGTGATACACCCAATTTCTTCGTGATCTTCACGTTTATTTCCCCATTTTCCAATCGTCAAATTATGCGGCATTCCTCCACTTTTCTTTTCTTTTCTTTTGCGACATCTGCACAACGATGTTCCCCTTGATTATTTAACAGACAGGCTGATTCGAAGTCTTCAATAATAAGCTTTGCATTATTTTCATCATTCGCCAAATACTTGAAAAAATGAAAACCCACAGTCTGTTTCCGGTCATTCGACCGTGTCAGGAATGGAACGAATGAAGCCTCCATGTAGCGGCGAGGATAGGAATTGTGTCGGCTGCCGAAGCCTCTCGCACTCCTCTGGGGCAATGGTTAATGAACGACAGATGAAATGAAATGATATTTGAGAGTGTTGCTCTAATTAAAGATGACAGGAAAAACAGGAGTACCCGGAGAAGAACCTGTTGCGCCTCTGATTTGTCCAGCACAAATCTCACATGAAGTGACCGGGATCTGAACCACGGAACCCAGCAGTGAGAGGCCGGCGCGCTGCCGCCTGAGCCACGAAGGTTCTCTCAAATACGTAAACAAATTCATTGGACGTTACACCCGATGCATTTCTCCGGAAATCTGATAAAAAATACGTCGTTTTATACGATATGTCGTAAGAAGCCGAAGCGATTTTTTAAATACAGTGTTTATATAGAATTCAGACAGGGCCATCAGATTTTGCCGTTATATCCAGTACGTCGTAAAAAGGTCTTGACTGCATTTATTTAATCCAAAAGTCATATAATAATTGAATTTGGGGCTGTGAGGCAAGTTAATGTAGTGATTCATAACTCCCGGTCAGAAATCAGTTGTTCGAGGAAACAGCATCGTTATTTGAATTAAATACCTGCCTTAGAGAATTTAAATGATTTGAAATACGAAATCAGTAGTAAAGACGTATACCCTTTTAGTAAAATTACATCCGATCTCCATATATTTTTCTTTATCAGGAAGTAGGTTAACCCAGCATTCCATTTTTTTTTCTTGTTCGCCTTGTTCCCCATTTCCATAACAAGAGTTACCGTCTTGTTACTGCGGTAGCTTGCTCCACAATGGCCGCCATTAAGGCAGAGAATTACGATGTGTGGCTGTTAAACTGATATTAGCCGTTCGGGAGATTTGAGCGTCCGTCTGCTCGTAAAGGCATCTTGAATCCACGGTAATATCGACGGTTCTTGAGTAATGTTCGGGATAAGGGTAACAAGTACACAAAAGCCTAACAGTCTGGAGATTCTTATAGGAATACCCGTTTGAATTTACAGTCCCCGGAGCTACAATGTTTAGTTCGTTATGCGTCGACCCTGATGAAGCAAGACCATAAATTGAGAATGAAGAAGGGCTAGAATGTAAACAATGATCTTGTAGTGACAACCTCAGAACTTAACTTCACACAAATTACATAACAGAATACACGTTTGAGGTCTTTTGGAACAAATATTTACGCTGATACATAGTTCGTGACACGGGACTCTTACGTATTTCCGTCATTGAACTTACAATCTTCCAGAACGTTCACCCGCTCTCACACTTACTTCACTTAAGAAATAAGCCACATGTCACATAAACCTGTGGTTGAGAATAGACACTGTAATTATATACTCGTAACCAAGGTTCTGCTGAATTTTCTTCCGTTTCTTTCCAACTCACCTGAAGATGGCTGTGTAGGAAAGTTATTAAAAATAATAGCAAGCTTGTATTTTTGCGTTGTTATTCAAATCGCTATCACAGACACGGGATCTCTAGTTTTACAGGTAATCCAAAAGACAGGGATATGACTTTTCATTTAAAAATTCTACATGCATTAACAGGGAATTAAACCACATCCTCCATGATGAGAAGCCAGTAAGAATACCACCCATCCTTCACGCCCCTG
Source organism: Anabrus simplex (assembly GCF_040414725.1). NCBI lineage: Eukaryota > Metazoa > Arthropoda > Insecta > Orthoptera > Tettigoniidae > Anabrus > Anabrus simplex. The sequence goes on along the minus strand of NC_090266.1, from coordinate 388,627,632 downwards.
GAGGAATATGATACTGTGTGATTTTCAAAAGACTTTAACCCTGCAATTATCCTAAATGAATTCAATGTAAACATGCAGCGGAATTAGTGCTTATTCTGAAAGTAGCATCTTACTTTTTTAGAAATATGTATTTGCAAAGGCAGCTGAGCTGAAGCTCACTGTGGTGCAGTACTTTCTAATATTATAATGGCTATAGAGTATTTATAAAATAAATTAATACACGTTAGTAATAAAAGTTTGTAAAATCAAATCAATTGAACAATAATTTTGGTTTCGAGAATAGATCGAAGTACTACATATTACACATTCGTTAATATAATAAAATATTAATATAGTATATCATACAAATATAATCATATGTATATTATCAGTATATTATTTGAAGAATAAATTGTTGTGTTGATTTATTCTGATATATATTCTTAACCAAATTGATTTTTCTATGCTTTGGTTTTGTTTTATATAATTGAATTACATTTTTAAATGTTTCATATTGATACACTGCAAGAGTAAACAAACAAGCAAAAAAAAAAAACAACTAAATATACAAGAAAGAAAGTGTCAAAGTTTTATTCTCAGCGCTGCTCGCAGATTGTTTTGCAGAAACTAATGGTACTACTCCTCCGCATTAAATTTCTGCCTTGGGAGAACGATGTGCTTTATGATAACACCAGCCCATTTTTAGGCAAGAATCACCGTAACTTTCACATTGGTGGGGGTCAGCCGAACTGTTGTTCTTCGTGATGACCCGTAAAGACACCACTCGTTCGATTGGCATTTAACCTTTAGTTTCCAAGATCTGGCCCAGGTCTCATCAATGGTAAGAGGGGCTCTACTTCTCGCTCATGGCGCTGCATATGAGTACGATCAGATCCATATCACAGCCATTTTCAAATTGCCGTGAAATCATGTGGAAACCGTTATCAGGCAGCTTTTCACATCCCCAGGCGGTCCTTCAGGATGTGAAGCACAGTCGAAGACGCCGATCTGGTATCTTGGGATAACTTACGAATCGTGGATTTTGGATCCTTCTCCACCAACGCGGACACTGTTCGCACATCAGCGTCACTTACCTGGTGGATAACCAGACCGAGATATGTCACAATTTCGCGTCCTTCTCTAAAGACTCTTACCCACTCTGCTACTGTTCGGTAACGTAATGCAGATGTACCACAAAACTCTTGAAGTCCATGGTGACACTGCAGTGCATTGGGACCTCTAGCGCATTCAAATTATATGCAGCTCCTCTGCTGTTGCTTCGAAAATACTGTATTCAGCAACCGGTCGTTCACATCTGCTCTGTTTCTGCTATCACCGCACACGCGCATGAATTGGAAAGAACGCGTTTCATTTCTCGGAGGGAGGTAGGTATTTATTCTACCTGTGGTATGAAGGATATTTACTGGCTCCGGTTCACGGCAGGGCTAACAGAATTATTGCCACTATTAAAAGTTAGCTTATGCATTTTAGACATATGCTGAACTTGAAGACCTGTATTATTGCATGAGCTGAGACACATTTCCAGAAATATAGACCCAAACAATTTACAGTAGCATTTATTAGAATAGACAACACAATCATACCAGGCTACACAGTGTACCCTAATCTAATTTTGGTTCCTGCCTAGCCTACTCAGGTTTTGTCTCCCGTGCTTGCTTTATCATAGCATGTTAAGTTGTGTGTGCCATCACCTTCCGCAGTTGTTTACAATAAAATAACAGTTATTGAAGGACTTATTTGACTATATGAGGATTAGATTGAAAATTAATAAAGAAGTCTATTTTATTTCCAATTGCAATGAGACATTATTCTCGTATACTTGTCTAACGGTCGAGAGAGGTTAGTGAATATGATTTCAGGTCAGGCGATAAGGAATACCTTCTGACTTAATCGTTGTTTGTCTGTCCATTGTATTAAAAACAATCTAAACAATGTTAATCAGCTTGGTAGAAGTTGATCGGTGAGTGTAAAATTCATGCTGGCATTGTGATGTATAAGGTTTGACGTGGTGAAATATACGAAAATATAAAATCTGTCCAAACACTTTTTCAGGAGCACAAACAATAGAAATTGGCGTCTAATTTTCAATAAATGTAATTTCACCTCATTTAAAATTGGGACTAATTTGGCTCAATTTCCACAAATATGGAAATATCTGAGTCGTTAGTGTTACATACGAGACACGAAGGAAACGTAAGCAAGTCGGGACAACAATGGAACTACTCATAGTAAAATTTAATAAATACCACTAATCTTGATTTTTACCAATACACACTAAAACACCAATATTTATTTTATTAAATGAATCACACACGGAATACTAACACATTTTAATATGCACTAACTACTTTATCACTATGATAACAGAAAGCACTTCTATCAGCCTACCGTCTACTAGCACTGTAGTGAAGATGGTATTGTCCGGTTATCATTCCTGTTTAAATGGGCTGGAGACTCCCTACGTTAAATACATTATGAGTGAGTAAGGAAAGAGGAGGATACTAAAGATGCGGGAAATATAAATTGACTAATGCTGTAAACTATAACGTCTCGTTACAATCTCTAAATTATCCTGTTCGTGATGTTAAGTGCAAGTGTGTGCTTTGAAATTAAAAATGACATCCATATCGTTCGCATTCTGCGTAAAACTAGAGGGCCACAAGCTTGTTACATTTTTCATCCTACGGCTGTTCTTGCTTTCATCAGTGTTTACATAAAGAGCTTAATATCTGAATAGGCCACAGAGGAGCTTAAGTCTCTTGTCTTGTCCTTTCCAGTGACAAGTAATTCTCTCTTAATTGAACTGCAATATTACGACCTGTGGGTTGCCCCAACATAAGATTATAGAGTCTGTAAAAGATGTAGACAAAATTATGAACGGGGTATTTGTGCAGAGAATGACTCGTCAAAATTACGAATGAAATAATCGCAATCAGGTCACTGAGGAAATTATACTTTGCTTTCGAATGTGAGTGTTGGAGGAGTAACGCGAAGCGTATGGAGCATTCACGCGAAGGCGTTCAGACGGAAAAAAATATTAATAACTGGTTTGTCAATGAACTGAAAATAAGAAAGCGGTATAGAATGACGGGGAGCTACGAGGTGTAAACACACTTCTAAACCGATTCCAGTTCAAGCTTCATGGTGAGACATGGAGGCCAACGTGTGAATAGCGTTGCTTTTTAAAGTGGACAAGAAACAATGTGCACTGGGCTGAATGTTCACAGAGAAGAATGACTCGTGGAAAAAGAATGACCAGCTAGGTTGACGAAGACAAATTCACGAGCGTCTTTTGTAACATGCCGTGACAGGCAAACCAGCAAAGATTTTCTGAATGGGTCCGTTTATCTCTCAGGCTGTGGAGAGCTTGTGAATAGTCGCAACAAAACGAGAACATGCTCCCCTGTTACCAAATGAATACAAACGAATAAATAATATGTGGACTAGTAGACTGTATTTATACCCTCCTTGTTTAAATACACTTTTCAGACATGGACGTTGTACTTCTAATTAATTCGGAACTTCACCTCTTGCTCAGTGTAATGTACAACGCCTGGCATAAATCGGGGACTGTTTGTTCAGATACAATCGCTCCATTAGAGGTGAGCGATCTATAAAGTGAGAATAAATATTTAGAACGAAATGTTTGAAATGATGTAGGTTTTCTCTACACATATTCGGGGCTAGAATATTTGAAGACTCCGCTTCTAAAACTGCTTCCTTCCACTTTTTAGAAAAATAACGTAATGGCGGTTTTAATCTCTCGACAAACTCTTCTAACATATCTGTTACCCATTTTATGGTTAAACTTGTTCTTTCCCTGCGTAATTTAGCTTCAAAACTTGATGTAATTTTTCAAAACTCTCTCCTTCCACCACGTGTACTGCTTCAGAACAATATCTTTCCCTACATGATTTATTTTCAGAAGTTCTTCAGTCTATTCTACTATAAAAGCCATAATAAACCAATCACTACTGATCTGCATTTAGGGCAGTCGCCCAGGTGGCAGATTCCCTATCTGTTGTTTTCCTACCCTTACCTTAAATGATTTCAAAGAAATTGCAAATTTATTGAACATCGCCCTCGGTAAGTTATCCCAATCCCTAACTCCCCTTCCTATAAAGGAATATTAGCCCCAATTTGTCCTCTTGAATTCTTGCCTTATCTTCATGTTGTGCTCTTTCCTACTTTTAAAGACACCACTCAGACTTATTCGTCTACTGATGTCATTCCACGCCATCTCTCCACTGACAGCGCGATACATACCACTTAGTCGAGCAGCTCTTCTCCTTTCTCCCAAGTCTTCCCAGTCCAAACTTTGCAACATTTTTGTAACGCTACTCTTTTGTCGGAAATCACCCAGAACAAATCGAGCTGCTTTTCTTTGAATTTTTTCCAGTTCTTGAATCAAGTAATTCCTGTGAGGGTCCCATACGCTGGAACCATACTCTAGTTGGGTTCTTACCAGATACTTATATGGCCTCTTCTTTACATCCTTACTACAAACCATAAATACCCTCATAACCATGTGCAGAGATCTGTACCCATTATTTACAATTATAATTATTTATGTGATTACCCCAATGCAGATCTTTCCTTATATTAACACCTAGGTACTAGCAATGATCCCCAAAAGGAACTTTCACACCATCAACGCAGTAATTAAAACTCAGAGGACTTTTCCTATTTGTGAAACTCACAACCTGAATTTTAACCCCGTTTATCATCATACCACTGCCTACTATCCATTTCACAATCTTACCGAGGTCATTTTGCAGTTAATCACAATCTTGTAACTTATTTATTACTCTGTACAGGATAACATCATCTGCAAAAAGCCTTATCTCTGATTCCACATCTTTACACATATCTATATAAATAAAATTGTTCGTGTCTGTTTGTTTGTCTGTCTGTTTGTCTGTTCCACCATCACGTCGAAACGGCTGGATAGATCTCAACCAAACTTCATATTTAGAGTATACTCCTCCCGGGGAAGGTTTCGATATGCATATCATTTTAAAATCTTTGAATACACGGGGGGTTTATAGGAAAACCAGAATGGTTTCTCCACCATCACGTCGAAACGGCTGGATAGATCTCAACCAAACTTCATATTTAGAGTATACTCCTCCCGGGGAAGGTTTCGATATGCATATCATTTTAAAATCTTTGAATAGACGGGGGTTTATAGGAAAACCAGAATGGTTTTTCCACCATCACGTCGAAACGGCTCGATAGATCTCAACTAAACTTAATATTTAGGGTATACTCATCCCGGGGAAGGTTTCAATATGCATATCATAAATCTTTGAATAGACAGGGGGTTTACAGGAAAACCAGAATGGTATTCCTCCATTTTCTCTTATACTATTGATTTTCTGTAAACTTCGTTTGCCGTACGTGAAGCGTCTCTTCATTATAAACAATTTTCGTTATGTTCATAATTTACCTTACTCCTTACATGACGGAGAAATTTACAATTTTCTGCTGGTACCATGCTCTGCATTGAGTGACCGACAGACCGACAACGAACCTACAGGTTACCATGGCAACGTCTCTGACTGCATGCCAGCAGGAAAGTAACGTATTGCCATTTTCCTCATCATGCTTTTAAATTCGTGGTTGTTCTTGGGTAGAAGGCAAGAGAGGCGTCAATCGGCCTATCTGCGGGATATTGTCGGAATATCGTTGGATGTTATAACCGCCTTCGAATAGATTAAGTAATAACACCATTAGTCATCTTCTTATTATTTGTTTACCTAGGAATCAATGGACCTAAATTTCTCCTCTGTTACCGCTTTATTATACCCATAACTCACACTAGCATAATTTATTGAGGGGCATTTGATTTTCCAATACATTCACTTGGCATTTACATATTTGTCGTTATCCGGCTGTCCTCAGTTATAATCCATTTTCTATTACTTTCAACTTTCTTAACTGTATTATTTTCTTCCTTAATTACGCCGTATGTACGCGAGTGCTACAAACTACTGGATGTATTTCCACCAATACTCATATTTAGAATACACCTGTCCTTGATAGGTTTTAGGGCAAATATTGTTTCTAAATCCCTGAACTGACTGGGGGTTTATACGAAACCGAAACAGTGATTTTGCACTTCCACAAAATATACACAATCAACGTTAATTTAAATCTACCTGCCTTGGTAGAAATTAATTTCTAAACCTTTTTTCTCATGTGCATCATTTCGATACGAGGATTAATAAGGGAGATATCATTTACGGACCGTTCTTTGTATAAGTCCCATCGGACTTAACTCACGAGCGGGTGCGTGTAAAGCGTATTCCTTACAACTTGAAAACTACTGAATATATTCGAACCAAAATTCATATTTAGCATCCACCTGTCCAAAGGTATGTTTTAAACGTAAATAACATTTCATGTTCCGGAATGGACTGGCGGTTTATAGGGAACCGAAATGGTGATTTTACTCTTCCACAATATATACAGAACAAGACCAACCTGACTGGAAATCGACCAAACGTGATGGAATTCCACCTCTAAACCTTTTTTCCTGTGCAATTTTTCGTCAGGAGGATTAATAAGGGAGATATCATGAATTGTCAGTTTTGCAGGTTAAGTCCAGCGGACATAGCTAAAAAGGTGTTTTACATGGAGCAGATTCCTTATCTATATAAATCAAATCGTAACGACTGTGTGCCTCTACACTGACTATTTTGGCGAAATTTTCGTACAGCTTTCCGTTTAAGGGGTAATAATGACCATCTGCATAATTTTTGGTTTAGTTTCCTGAAAGTCCTAATTTTTACCCGCCTCGCCCAAAATCCAGATTGCGGCATAATCTGCCAGAAGAAAAAGAAGATAATTGAAATTTGACAAAATTGTACGTTTAAGCCTGTAACGAACGGAAAACATCCAAGATCATTAAATTTTTCACTTTTTATCCCCGAAGAATATCGAAATATGCAGGCAATTTTAATGATGGTGCAGACCTTCGGAAATTCCTATCACATAACAGATTGCACAATCTCCGTTCAATTTGGAATGATCTACAACCTTGGTCTTATGACTTTTTGCCGTATCTGTAACCCTTTTACGTTTGATTTTTCTCTATTAATGGATGTTAAGTCAATTTGGAATTTTCACATGCATAATTCATACTTTCAATTACTTAGATGAAATACAGAATCATTAAACTCTTCACGAAAATTGGCCCATCCAGTAGCCATATATGAGCCAAATGCTATGTATGTAGCTGTCACATAATTATCCGAAAAGTAATGTAATGTGAGATAATCTTACAAGAACGTTACCCTGTTCCACGTTTCTAACTCAATCTGACCCAAGAATAGATGACATATCATAGGACCAGCCATTTAGGCCACTAAATCCGGCGTGTCTTATGGTATAATCCTTTGCCGATATGACGTACGTTTAGTAGCAGTTAATCTGTAAATGAAGGTCTTCAATATTGTAAACACTCATATACTTTCGTATGTCGATCTATATATATTCACTGATGTCGATTTGTAGCGATCGAGAAAGGGTGGGTCTGCTATTGTAATCAGTACTCCCCACACCGAATTTGACTGGCAGTATGAAAGGGTTCCTTCTCCAACTCCTGTGTAACTGTCATTAGTAAGGAAGGTCTACAATTGTAATGAATAGTTCACTTCTCGATTTGACTTGCAGAAGGCAAGTGAGCATGCAGTTTTGTTTAAAACTCCCCTACCCGATTGTGTCTGGCAGTGGCAAGGGTGCGCGCCATTATAAAGAAATGTCCTCATCTAAAATGTGACTGGCATTAGGCATAGTGGCCTGCTATTTTGATGCAAACTCACCAACTTGGTGTGACTGGCAGTAAGCTGGCTGGAAGTAGGAAAATGGGCCTGGCATTATAATGATAACTGCACAACTCAGTTTCGAGTGATAGTAGGGTAATTGCCTGCCATTATAATAAAAACTGTAATCTGTCTGGAAGTAGGAAAGGGGGGCTGCCATTTTAACGAAAACTCCCCAAATCGATTCTGTCCGCATGGTAGGCAATGGGGCCTGCAATTATAATGTAAACTTCCCAACTCGATTGTGAATGGCAGTAGGCAAGTGAGCCTGCCGTTATATCACAAATCCATAACAAACACTTTACGTTGGAAACAACGTACGGGGACCTCCCCATGCTCTTTCTCGGATAACGCTAAGAGACATGCAATTTTAAAACAATCTTATTTACTGCATACACACTATTTACTTCGATATTCGAATACAATGTAGAATACCGTAGCGAAGCACGGGTACATTCGCTAGTCATTAATATACATAAGAAATCATTAAATTCCAATAATACTGCCTTGAGGAATTCCCCTCTTAATTGTTACACAGGGATAGATAAAGCTTCGCCTACTCTAATTCTCTGAGTTCTATTTTCTAGAAATATAGCCACCCATTCAGTCACTCTTTTCTCTGGACCAATTGCACTCATTTTGCCAGTAGTCTCTCATGAGACTTAGATAGGTCAATTTCTATACAGTTCATTTGACCTCCTGAATCCAGGAGAGACTATCTGCTATATCTTGCTGGAATCCTACAAGTTGAGCTTCAGAGGAATAACCTTTTCTAAACCCAAACTGCCTTCTATCAAACCACTTATTAATTTCGCAAATATGCCTAATATAGTCAGAAAGATTGCTTTCCCAAAGCTAGCATGCAATGCATATCAAACTGACTGGCCTGTTATTTTCAGCTTTATGTCTATCACCATTTCTTTTATACACACCGGCTACTATAGGAACTCTCCATTCATTTTTATAGCTCCTTCACGCAAACGATAATCAAATAAGTACTTCAGATATGCTACTATATCCCAACCCATTTTCTTTAGTATATCCCCAGAAATCTTATCAATTCCAGCCGTTTTTCTAGTTTTCAACTTTTGTACCTTACTGCAAATGTCACTGTTATCGTAGGTAAATTCTAATACTTCTTTAGTATGAGTCACCTCCTCTATCTGGACATTATCCATGTAACCAACAATCTTTACATACTACTGACTGAATGCTTCTGCTTTTTGAAGATCCTAGCATACACACTCCCCTTGTTCATTATTGATTCCTGGAATATCCTACTTGGAGCCTGTATCAACCTTAAGGTACCTATCCACACTCTTCCATTTTTCACTAACATTTGTATGACCGACCAGGAGTAGAAGCGCGTGGTGCGTCCGAATATGGACAATAAAAATATCTGATTAATACAATATACCAACGTAAATGACAGGAAATCTATATAAAATAGCTTGTCCAGACTGACTGACTGACGGATTCATCATCGCCGAGGCAAAACTACTGGACATAATGAAATGAAATTTTGGAGATACATTCATAATGAAATGTAGGTGCTCGCTAAGAGAGGATTTTTGGATATTCCATTGCTAAGGGGGTGAAAAGGGGTGTGAAATTTTAAAATGAGTGTATCTATATCTGAAAACTTTAAAAGTTTACAAATGTAAAAATTGGTATATAGAATCTTCTTAAAAAATAAGGGAACACGTATTTTTTTGTTTTCAGAAAATCCCAATAGGACGGGTGAAAAAGGGCGAAAAATGGGTTCAATGCCTTTAATGAGGATACCGGTACTTATATCTCAGAAACTGAAGACATTACAGACCTGAAAATTGGTACTTTTGATCTCTTTTAAAAATAAAGAAGCACGTATTTTGTGTTTTTGGAAAATCCAATTAAGGGGAGGGTGAAATGGGGGGGTTAATTTTTAAAATGAGTGTATCTATATCTCAAAACTTTGAAAGTTTACAGATGTAAAAATTGGTATTTACAATCATCATTAAAAATTAAGAAACACGTATTTTTTGTTTTCGGAAAATCCCAATAGGAGGGGTGGAAAGGGGTGAAAAAGGAGTTGAATGCATTTAATGAGGACACTTATATCTCAGAAACTGAAGATATTACAGACCTGAAAATTGGTGATTTCGTTCTCCAATAAAAATAAAGAAACACGTATTTTTTGTTTTTGGAAAATACAGTTAACTGGGGGGTTAAAAGGGGGTGATTTTTTAAATTGAGTGTGTCTATATCACAAAACCTTTAAAGTTTATAGATGTAAAAATTGGTATTTAGAATCTCCTTTAAAAATAAAGAAACACGTATATTTTTGTTTTCAGAAAATGCCAATAGGAAGGTTGGAAAAGGGTGAAAATGTGTTGAATGCCTTTAATGAGGCTAATTATATTTCAGAACCTGAAGATATTACAGACCTGAAAATTGGTATTTGCGATCTACTTTAAAAATAAGGAAACAGGTATTGTTTCGTTTTTGGAAAATCCAAAAAATGGAGTGAAAAGGGGGGGGTGAATTTTAAAAATGAGTATATCTACATCTTAAAATTTTAAACGTATAAGAAATAAAGAAATATGCATTTTTTGTTTTCGGAAAATCCCAGTAGGAGGGGGTGAAAAAGGGGTTGAATGCCTTTAATGAGGATATTTAAACCTCAGAAACTGAAGATATTACTGAACTGAAAATTTGTATTTGGGACCTCCTTTAAAAATAAAGAACCATACTTTTTTGCTTTTGGGGTGTCCTAATAGTGGGGGGGTGAAAAAGGGGGGATTTTTAAAATGAGTGTATCTATATCTCAAAACTTTAAAAGTTTGCACATGTAAAAATTGATATAAAGAATCTCCTTTAAAAATAAAGGAACACGTATTTTTAACTTTTTTGGAATATCCAATTACTGGCAGTTTAACAGGATTGACATATTGGGGTGAATTTTTTGAAAGACTATATCTACAGAATATCAGAGAAGCGTAGAATGTTACACACGTAAAAAGTGGTATTTGGAATCTTCTGTAAATGTAAAGAAACATAGGTGATTTGTTCTTGGAAACTCTTCTTAAGGGGAACTAAAAAGGGGGTGAAATTTTAAATTGAGAATGTATACAGTATATCTCAAGAAACTTAACATGTTACAGACGTGAAAAATGGTATTTTTTATCTCTATTAAAAGTAGAGAAACGTGTATTTTTAGTTTTCGGAAATACCACTTGCGTGGAGAGGGGGTGTTAAAAGTGACTGAAAATGGTGTTGAATTCTTTTAATCAGGCCACTATTATCTCAAAACTGAAGATGTTACAGACGTGAAATTTGATATTTGGAATCTGCTTTAAAAGTAAAGAAACAAGTATTCTCGGAAAATCCAATGAATGCGGGGGGGGGGGTGAAAAAATTAAAAATTAATTGACTTAGTTGTATGAGAATACTTACATCTAATAAAAACTAAAGTCGTTAGGGCCAACAGACGTGAAAATTGATATTTGGATCTCCTTTAAAAACAAAGAAAAGCCCCTTTGACGGGGGGGGGGGGCGGTATATCTTGGGGGCGGGATTGAAAAGGATTTGAATTCCTTTCATGAGGACACATAAATCAAAAACTGAAGAAGGCACAGTCGTAATAATTGGTATTTAGAAGATCCTTTACTATTAAGGAAAGAAGTATTTTTTGCCGAAAATTCACTTGGTATGGGGGTGGGGGTGGAGGAGTGTGAAAGTGAAAAAACGTGAATTATTTTAATTTCAAAACTGAAGGTAATAGACGTGAACAATGGTGTTTGGAATCTCCTTTAAACATAAAGAAACACGCCTCCTTTTAGTTTTTTGGGAGGGGGTAAATAAACTTATCGGCGGCGGGATGTAAAAGGAGGTGAGACCAATTGATTTTACTGTTCATAATGTATTTATAAGGAGCCTCCGTTGCTCAGGCGGCAGCGCACCGGCCTCTTACAGCTGGGTTCCGTGGTTCAAATCCCGGTCTCTCCATGTGACATTCGTGCTGGAGAAAACGGAGAACGGAGGTGGGACAGGTTTTTCTCCGGATACTCCGGTTTTACCTGTCATCATTCATTCCAGTAACACTGTCCAATATAATTTCATTTCATTTGTCATCCATTAATCATTGCCCCAGCGGAATGCGACAGGTTTCGGCGCTCGGCACAATTCCTATTTTCGCCGCTAGATGGGGCTTTATTCATTCCATTCCTGACCCTGTCGAATGACTGGAAACAGGCTGTAGATTTCCGATGTACTTATTCTGATCATAATTTTTAATCTTTCCTGGGTTCGTTTTCACGAGCCATCTTTTTCTTCGGAGAACGTTCTTAGATTACAGTAGATTCTCCTGTCGTATAAATAAAAATTTAAACACATTTGAAATAAACGATAGGAATGAGACTGACCGTCGAATTTTTCAAATCTATAATAAGTTCAATAATGCACGGAAGTACGTCATTCGTATGGCCAGAAATCCCGCACACTTGCCTACGCGCGACAATGGCGCTGGTCACATTCTCAACAATGACAACGGCAGCAGATGTAATTTACCGCCAAGTAGCGGTCTTGCATCTTGCTGTGGGGTCCAGAACATCTCTAATAATAATAACAATAATAATAATAATAATAATAATAATAATAATAATAATAATAATAATAATAATAATAATAATAATGTTCTGGACCGTCGTCAAATGTGCGGACCGCGCTGGAAACGGGTCCTGGACGGGTAATGACTAAGAATGCAGTCCGGCCGCGAGTTCAGTATCGTCAAGGCTCCCAAGACGACACCACGCTGGATCTCCTGAAGGATTTGATCCATATTAAAAATGCTTATAGGAAAAGGTGGCAATGATTTAGGGACCCAATTGACCAGGTGGAATACCTGGACCTAGCCCGGGAAGTACGAAATCGATTGCTGGAAATAAAGATTGAAAAATGGGAGAAAACTTGCCGTAATCTATTAGAAAACGAGTCAGATCACGAATTTTTGCGGATTCCCTCAGAAAACGAGTCAGATCGCGAATTTCGGCATATTATATATAAAGCAATAAACATTCGATTCTAAATTTCAGTATAATACCGTAGCGAAGCACGGGTATCTTGCTAGTACGTACATATGAATCTAGTGATGTCTTCATAAAGATTTGCAATAATTTTACCCTAGGCTAAACCACGTGTATGTGTTAACGTGTGCAAAGTGATATTCATACAGCAAGAACGTATTAAACACTTGAAAATGTAATATGATATATTTTGTTTGTGTAAATTTTGTACAGATCTAAATTGAATTGTCAAGTGTTGCATACACTGGATTCATGAAATCAGCAAGAGATGACGAGCATTTGAGAAAGTGAGACATCAGAAATTCGATAAGTTATAATATTGTGTTTTATAAAGGAAATTTTGAAGTGTTATATATTATTTGTCATTAAGTTGTAGGTGTAATCATCAAGTTGTAATTTTGTAAAATATTGTTATGTTGTATACAATAATGAATGAATGTACAGTTGTATTGAAAACAAGTGAAACGTAAGTGGCAAAGTGTAGGTGTGAGCCATTAACGGAAGTGCTACTTGTTTCAGGCTCAGAGGGGCGAATGTGATGTTTGGGACATCACTGCATGTTTTCAATTATTGAACTATATAATTTACTAGCAAGATACCCGTGCTTCGCCACGGTATTATACTGAAATTTAGAATTGAATCTTTATTGCTTTATATATAATCCGCCGAAATTCGCGACCTGACTCGTTTTCTGAGAGAATCCGCCAAAATTCGTGATCTGACTCGTTTTCTAATAGATTACGGCAAGTTTCCTCCCATTTTTCAATCTTTATTTCCAGCAATCGATTTCGTACTTCCCGGGCTAGGTCCAGGTATTCCACCTGGTCAATTGGGTCCCTAAATCATTGCCACCTTTTCCTATGTAAGAGGCCGGTGCGCTGCCGCCTGAGCAACGGAGGCTCCTTATAAATACATTATGAACAGTAAAATCAATTGGTCTCACCTCCTTTTACACCCCGCCGCCGTTAAGTTTATTTACCCCCCTCCCAAAAAACTAAAAGGAGGCGTGTTTCTTTATGTTTAAAGGAGATTCCAAACACCATTGTTCACGTCTATTACCTTCAGTTTTGAAATGAAAATAATTCACGTTTTTTCACTTTCACACTCCTCCACCCCCACCCCCATACCAAGTGAATTTTCGGCAAAAAATACTTCTTTCTTTAATAGTAAAGGATCTTCTAAATACCAATTATCACGACTGTGACTTCTTCAGTTTTTGATTTATGTGTCCTCATGAAAGGAATTCAAATCCTTTTCAATCCCGCCCCCAAGATATACCCCCCCCTCAAAGGGGCTTTTCTTTGTTTTTAAAGGAGGTCCAAATATCAATTTTCACGTCTGTTGGCCCTAACGACTTTAGTTTTTATTAGATGTAAGTATTCTCATACAACTAAGTCAATTAATTTTTCATTTCTTTCAACCCCCCCCCCCCCCCGCATTCATTGGATTTTCCGAGAATACTTGTTTCTTTACTTTTAAAGCAGATTCCAAATATCAAATTTCACGTCTGTAACATCTTCAGTTTTGAGATAATAGTGGCCTAATTAAAAGAATTCAACACCATTTTCAGTCACTTTTAACACCCCCTCTCCACGCAAGTGGTATTTCCGAAAACTAAAAATACACGTTTCTCTACTTTTAATAGAGATAAAAAATACCATTTTTCACGTCTGTAACATGTTCATTTTCTTGATATATACTGTATACATTCTCAATTTAAAATTTCACCCCCTTTTTAGTTCCCCTTAAGAAGAGTTTCCAAGAACAAATCACCTATGTTTCTTTACATTTACAGAAGATTCCAAATACCACTTTTTACGTGTGTAACATTCTACGCTTCTCTGATATTCTGTAGATAGAGTCTTTCAAAAAATTCACCCCAATATGTCAATCCTGTTTAACTGCCAGTAATTGGATTTTCCAAAAAAAAAATACGTGTTCCTTAATTTTTAAAGGAGATTCTATATATCAATTTTTACATGTGCAAACTTTTAAAGTTTTGAGATATAGATACACTCATTTTAAAAATCCCCCTTTTTCACCCTCCCCCCCCCCCCCACTATTTGGACTCCCCAAAAGCAAAAGGTATGGTTCTTAATTTTTAAAGGAGGTCCCAAATACAAATTTTCAGTTCAGTAATATCTTCAGTTTCTGAGGTTTAAATATCCTCATTAAAGGCATTCAACCCCTTTTTCACCCCTCCTATTGGGATTTTCCGAAAACAAAAAATGCATATTTCTTTATTTTTAAAGGAATTTCAAAATACCAATTTTTACATCTGTTTACGTTTAAAATTTTAAGATGTAGATATACTCATTTTTAAAATTCAACCCCCCCCCTTTACACACCATTTTTTGGATTTTCCAAAAACGAAACAATACCTGTTTCCTTATTTTTAAAGTAGATCGCAAATACCAATTTTCAGGTCTGTAATATCTTCAGGTTCTGAAATATAATTAGCCTCATTAAAGGCATTCAACACATTTTCACCCTTTTCCAACCTTCCTATTGGCATTTTCTGAAAACAAAAATATACGTGTTTCTTTATTTTTAAAGGAGATTCTAAATACCAATTTTTACATCTATAAACTTTAATGGTTTTGTGATATAGACACACTCATTTTAAAAAATCACCCCCTTTTAACCCCTCAGTTAACTGTATTTTCCAAAAACAAAAAATACGTGTTTCTTTATTTTTATTGGAGAACCAAATCACCAATTTTCAGGTCTGTAATATCTTCAGTTTCTGAGATATAAGTGTCCTCATTAAATGCATTCAACTCCTTTTTCACCCCTTTCCACCCCTCCTATTGGGATTTTCCGAAAACAAAAAATACGTGTTTCTTAATTTTTAATGAAGATTGTAAATACCAATTTTTACATCTGTAAACTTTCAAAGTTTTGAGATATAGATACACTCATTTTAAAAATTAACCCCCCCTTTTCACCCTCCCATTAATTGGATTTTCCAAAAACACAAAATACGTGCTTCTTTATTTTTAAAAGAGATCAAAAGTACCAATTTTCAGGTCTGTAATGTCTTCAGTTTCTGAGATATAAGTACCGGTATCCTCATTAAAGGCATTGAACCCATTTTTTGCCCTTTTTCACCCGTCCTATTGGGATTTTCTGAAAACAAAAAAATACGTGTTCCCTTATTTTTAAAGAAGATTCTATATACCAATTTTTACATTTGTAAACTTTTAAAGTTTTCAGATATAGATACACTCATTTTAAAATTTCACACCCCTTTTCAACCCCTTAGCAATGGAATATCCAAAAATCCTCTCTTAGCGAGCACCTACATTTCATTATGAATGTATCTCCAAAATTTCATTTCATTATGTCCAGTAGTTTTGGCTCGGCGATGATGAATCAGTCAGTCAGTCAGTCAGGATTGGTAAGATATATATTTAATCACTAATAGGCCATTTTTAAATTTATATATGTATACTAGCAAGATTCCCATGCTTCGCTACGGTATTATACTGAAATTTATAATTGAATGCTTATCGTTTTATACATAACCCGCCGATATTGTTGATCTGACTCGTTCTCAGAGAGATTACGGCAACGTTCCTACCATTTTTCAATATTTTTTTCCAGCAATCGATTTCGTACTTCCCGGGCTACGTCCGGGTATTCCACCCGGTCAGTTGGGTCCCTAAACCTTTCCCATGTTTTCCTATAAGAATTTTTAATGTGGTACAAATCCTTGAGGAGATCCGGCTTGGTGTCGTCTTGGGTGCCTTGGCGGTACTGAACCGGCGGCCGGACTGCAATCGTAGTCATTACCCCTCCAGGACCCGTTTCCAGCACGGTCCGCACATTTTGACGACGGTCCAGAACGTTATTATTATTATTATTATTATTATTATTATTATTATTATTATTATTATTATTATTATTACTATTATTATAGATGTTCTGGACCCCACAGCAAGATGCAAGACCATTACTTTGCGGTAAATTACATCTGCTGCCATTGTCATTGATGACAGTATGACCAGCACAATTGTCGCCCGTAGGCAAGTGCGCAGGACTTCTGGCGATACGAATGACATACTTCCGTGTATTATTGACCTTATTATAGAAATGAACAATTGCACGGTCAATCTTATACCTATCGCTTATTTCAAATATGTTTAAATTTCTATATATATGCCAGAAGAATCTGCTGTAATCTAAGAAGGTTCTCCAAAGGAAAAGGTGGCTCTTGGAAACGAACCCAGGAAAGATTAAAAATGATCGGTTTATGATCAGAATAAGTCCATTGAAAATCTACAGTCATTCAACCGGGTCAGAAATGGAATTAATAAAGCCCCCAGCTAGCGGTGAGGATAGGAATTGAGCCGGCTGCCGAAGCCTGTCACACTCCTCTGGGGCAATGATTATTGAATGCCAAATGAAATGAAATGATATTGGAGAGTGTTGCTGGAATGAATGATGACGGGGAAAACCGGAGTACCCGGAGAAAAACATTTCCCGCCTGCGCTTTGTCCAGCACAAATCTCACATGGAGTGACCGGGATTTGAACCACGAAACCCAGCGGTGAGAGGCCAGCGCGCTGCCGCCTGAGCCACGGAGGCTCGTTATAAGTACATTAGGAACAGTAAAATCAATTGCTCTCACCTCCGTTTTCACCCCACCGCGGTTAAGTTGATTTCCCCCCCCCCCCAAAAAAAAAGATGGCGTGTTTCTTTATGATTAAGGGAGATTCCAATACCAATGTTTACGTGTGTTACCTTCAGTTTTGAGATATAAGTATTTCCATAAACATAATTAACCTTTTTTCACTTATATTCACACTCCCCCCACCCCCTTAAGTGAATTTTCCGGCAAAAAATATTTGTTCCTTTAATAGTAAAGGATCTTCTAAATACCGATTATCTTCAGATTTTGAGATATGTGTCCGCATGAAACGAATTCAACTCCTTTTCACACCCGCCCCCAAAGACGATTCCCCGATCCCCCCTCCCCCAAAACGCGTCGTTTTATTTTTAGAGAAGATCTAAATACCACTTTTCACGTCTGTAACAACTTTAGATTTTAATAGGTGTAAGTATCCTCTTACAATTAATTAATTTTTCAATTTTTCACCCGCCCCCACCCTCCCTTCATTCGATTTTCCGAGAATGTTTCTTTACTTTAACAGGAGATTCCAAATACCAGTTTTTACGTCTGTAACATTTTACGTTTCTGAGATATACTGTAGATATAGTCTTTCTAAAAATTCACCCCAATTTGTCACTCCTGTTTAGCCCCCATTAATTAGATTTTCCAAAAGCAAAAAAATACTTGTTTCTGTATTTTGAAAGGAGATTCCATATACTAATTGGCTGGTCTGTATTGTCTGCAGTTTCTGAGATATAAGTATCCTCATTAAAGACATTCAACACCTTATTCACACTTTTCAACCCCTCCTAATGGGATTTACAGAAAAAAAAATACATGTTCTTTTATTTTTAAAGGAGAATCTAAATATCAATTTTTACATCTTCAAACTGTTGACGTTTTGAGATATAGATACACTAAATTTTCAAATACACCCCCTCATTTCTCCTCCCACTATTTGGATATTCTTAAAACAAAAAATTTCTGTTTCTTTATTTATAAAGGTGATCCTAAATACCGATTTTCATGTCTGTAACATATCCAGTTTTTCAGATATAAGGATCATTATTAAAGGCATTCAACCATTTTTCACCCCTTTTCACCCCTCCTATTGGGATTTTCCGAAAAAAAATGCGTGTTCCTTCATTTTGAAAGTAGATTCTAAGTACCAATTTTTACATCTGTAATCTTTGAAAGTTTTGAGTTACAGATACACTCATTTTAAAAATTCACGCCCCTTTCAACCCTCCACTATTTGGATTTTCCAAAAACAAAAAGTACATGTTTCTTTATCTTTAAAGGAGATCCCATATACCTTTTGTCAGGTCTGTAATATCTTCAGTTTCTGAGATATAAGTATCCTAATTAAAGACATTCAACCAATTTTTCACTCCCTTTCACCCCTCCTATTGGGATTTTCCGAAAAAAATACGTGTTTCTTTATTTTGAAAAGAGATTCTAAATACCAATTTCTACGTCTGTAAACCTTTACAGTTTCGAGATATAGATACAAACATTTTACAAATTCACCCCTCCATTTCACCCCCATTATATGGACTTTCCAAAAACAAAAAATACGCGTTCCTTTATTTTTCAAGGAGGTTCCAAATTTAAACTGTCATGACTGTAACCTCTTCAGTTTTTGAGATATAAGTATCCTCAAAAAAGGTGTTTAACACATTCCCCCCCTCCTTTTCACCCCCATTCATGGGATTTTCCGAAAACAAAAAATTACGTGTTTCTTTATTTTGAAAGAAGATTCTGAGTACCAATTTTTACATCTGTAAACTTTTAAAGTTTTGAGATATAGATACACTCATTTTAAAAATTCACCCCCCTTTCAACCCTCCACTATTTGGACTTCCCAAAAACAAAAAGTACATGTTTCTTTATCTTTAAAGGAGTTCCCATATACATTTTGTCAAGTCTGTAATATCTTCAGTTTCTGAGATATAAGTATCCTCATTAAAGGCTTTCAACCCATTTTTCTCTCCTTTTCACCACTCCTATTGGGATTTTCCGAAAATAATACGTGTTTCTTTATTTTGGAGGGAGATTCTAAATACCAGTTTCTACGTCTGAAAACTTTTACAGTTTCGAGATATAGATACACTCATTTTAAAAATTCACCCCCCTTTTTAACCCCACATTATTAGGATTTTCCAGAAGCAAAAAAATGTATGTTCCTTTATTTTTTAAGGAAGGTTCAAAATTTAAATTTTCATGACTGTAACATCTTCAGTTTTTGAGATATAAGTCCATTATAAAACGTGTTCAACCACTTTCCCCCCTTTTCACCCCCTTTCATGGGATTTTCCGAAAACAAAAACATATGTGTTTCTTTATTTTGAAAGGACATTCTAAGTACCAATTTTTACATCTGTAAACTTTAAAAATTTTTGAGATGTAGATACACTCATTTTAAAATTTCACCCCCCTTTCAACCCTCCACTATTTGGATTTTCCAAAAACGAAAAGTGCATGTTTCTTTATTTATAAAGGAGATCCCAAATACCGATTTCCAGATCTGTGACATCTTCAGTTTCTGAAATATAAGGGTCCAAATTAAAGGAATTCAACCATTCTTCACCCCTTCTCACCCCTCCTATTGGGATTTTCCGAAAACAAAAAAATATGTGTTTCTTTATTTTTAATACAGATCAAAAGTATCAATTTTCAGGTCTGTAATATCTTCAGTTTCTAGATATAAGTATCGGTATCCTGATTAAAGGCATTCAACCACTTTTTCACCCTTTTCCACCCCTCCGATTGGGATTTTCTGAAAACAGAAAAATACATGTTTCCTCATTTTTAGAGAAGACTTTAAATACCAAGTTTTACGTCTGTAAACTTTGCAAGTTTTGAGATATAGATACACTCATTTTAAAATTTCACCCCCCTTTTCACCCCCTTAGCGACGGAATATCCAAAAATCCTCTCTTAGCGAGAACCTACATCTTAATATGAATGTATCCAAAAATTTCATTTCTTTATGTCCAGTAGTTTTGGCTCGGCGATGATGAATCAGTCAGTCAGTCAGTCAGTCAGTCAGTCAGTCAGTCAGTCAGTCAGGACAAGTTATTATATATATATACTAGCAAGATACCCGTGCTTCGCTACGGTATTATACTGAAATTTATAATTGAATGCTTATCGTTTTATATATAACCCGCCGATATTCGCGATCTGACTCGTTTTCTGAGAGATTACGGCAACGTTCCTCCCATTTTTCAATCTTTTTTGCAGCAATCGATTTCGGGCTAGGTCCAGTTATTCCACCCGGTCCGTTGGGTCCCTAAATCTTAGCCATGTTTTCCTATAAGCATTTTTAATGCGGATCAAATCCTTGAGGAGATTCGGCGTGGTGTCCTCTTGGGTGCCTTGGCGGTACTGAACAGGCGGCCGGACTGCAATCGTAGTCATTACCCGCCCAGGACCCGTTTCCAGCACGGTCCACATATTTTGACGACTGTCCAGAACGTTATTATTATTATTATTATTATTATTATTATTATTATTATTATTATTATTATTATTATTATTAGTAGTAGTAGTAGTAGTAGTAGTAGTAGTAGTAGTAGGGTGGGTGAAATTAGTTGAATTTAGGTATTATTATTATTATTATTATTATTATTATTATTATTATTATTATTATTATTATTATTATGGACCCCACAGCAAGATGCAAGACCTCTACTTGTCGGTAAATTACATCTGCTACCATTGTCGTAGATGACAGTATGACCAGCACCATTGTCTCCGGTAGGCAAGTGCGCAGGACTTCTGGCGATACGAATGACACTTCCGTGAATTATTGGCCTTATTATAGAAGTGAACAATTGCACAGTCATACCTATCGTTTATTTCAAATGTTTTTAAATTTTTATTTATATGCCAGAATAATCTACTGTAATCTAAGAAGGTTTTCCAAAGGAAAATATGGCTCTTGAAAACGAACCCAGGAAAGATTAAAAATGAGCGGTTTATGATGAGAATAAGTACATTGAAAATCCACAGGCTGTTTCCAGTCATTCAACCGGGTCAGGAATGGATTGAACAATCCCCCAGCTAGCGGTGAGGATAGGAATTGTCCCGGCTGCCGAAGCCCGTCGCACTCCTCTTGGGCAATGATTAATGAATGACAAATGAAATGAAATGATATTGGAGAGTGTTGCTGGAATGAATGATGACGGGGAAAACCGGAGTACCCGGAGAAATACCTGTCTCGCCTCCGCTTTGTCCAGCACAAATCTCACATGGAGTGACCGGGATTTGAACCAAGAAACCCAGCGATGTGAGGCCAGCGCGCTGCCGCCTGAGAGACGGAGGCTCCTTATAAGTACATTAGGAACAGTAAAATCAATTGGTCTCACCTCCGTTTTCACCCCACCGCGGTTAAGTTGATTTATCCCCCCCCCCCCTCAACACCGCCACCACCCAAGAAAAAAGGAGGCGTGTTTCTTTATGTTTAAAGGAGATTCCAAATACCAATGTTCACGTGTGTTACCTTCAGTTTTGAGATATAAGTATTCCCATAAAAATAATTCACTTTTTCACTTACTTTCACACTCCCCCGCTCCTAAGTTAATTTTCAGGCAAAAAATATTTGTTTCTTTAATAGTAAAAAAATCTTCTAAATACCGATTATCTTCTGTTTTTGAGATATGTGTCCTCATGAAACGAATTCAACTCCTTTTCACACCCGCCCCCCCAAAAAAAACGAGCCGTTTAATTTTTAAAAATTTTGAAAATTGGTACTTCTGATCTCTATTAAAAATTAAGAAACACGTTTTTTTTGTTTTTGGAAAATCCAATTAATGGGAGGGTAAAAAGGGGGTGAATTTTTTAAATTAGCGTATCTATATCTCAAAAATTTGAAAGTTTACAGATGTAAAAATGGGTATTTAGAATCGTCATTAAAAATAAAGAAACACGTATCTTTTTGTTTTTGGAAAATCCCAATAGGAGGGGTGAAAAGGGGTGAAGAAATGGTTGAATGTCTTAAATTAGGATACTTATATCTCAGAAACTGAAGATATTACAGACCTGAAAATTGGTGTTTGGGATCTCCTTTAAAAAAGAAACATGTATATTTGTTTTTGGAAAATCCTATCAATGGGGAGTGAAAAGGGGGTGAATTTTTAAAATGAGTGTATCTATATCTCAAAACTTTTAAAGTTCATAGATGTAAAGAATGGTATCTAGAACCTCCTTTAAAAATAAAAATCAAATAAACATCCGACCATTTGTTGTATCAATTGAAGAAAAGTTACACGCATATTGCAAAATAAACATTATTAAACAAAACGTTTACAACAAAACGGGTAAAGAACCCGAGATATTAAAATTAAATTTTGTTGCATGGAATATGTCTGAATGACATTTTTTAGTTATGTTGCCTGTTTCATTAAGCCCCTAGTTTTTTGGCCCGATGGATCGATTTCCAACCGTTCATAATATGCGATAGTAATACCCGATACACTAGTAATTATCATAAATTACATATACACATTCCGATCACTCGGACACAAATATATAAACACTTATTCAGTACTGCGTCTGAAAAACCCTTCTAAAATAGTCGCAGATTATAATTATATGGGTCCGAACCCATGATGGCGGATAAGGCCTGAACCTTTTTCCCAAGAATAGTCGGGCTATGTCTCCCCGTTAACAACTAAAAGACAACATTAAAACACAGAAATAATACACTGGACACAACAATACACATCAGTAGATAAATAACTAACCACACCTGCAAAATAAAGCACACAGAATATTACACACCGAATTTGATAAAGCTGTCGGGTCAAGAACCCAGCATATGCGGCCACTGGACTTCGCATATCTCACACATAGGCACAGCATAGCAGTAGTTGACCCGACAGGGAAATCAGCTGTTTGTCAACGTCAACACCAAAATAACTGGGCTCTGTGGTCAGGCAATTGACGAGGATAACGGGATCATTTGTAACAAGTTTCACTTCTTATCTCTGCATTCAGCCTACAGCTGAGTCAAAGGGGATTCTACCTGGATAAGAACAATAACACGTCGGCTTTCGCCACATTTTCCGGGCTTCAGAATAGCGCGCAATTCTGACCAGCAAAATACAGCTCACAGCCTTACATAATCTATATATATAAATATAAAATAGCTTGTCCTGACTGACTGACTGACTGACTGACTGATTCATCATCGCCGAGCCCAAACCACTGGACATAAAGAAATGAAATTTTGAGTATATATTCATATTAAGATGTAGGTGCTCGCTAAGAGAGGGTTTTTGGATATTCCGTCGCTAAGGGGGTGAAAAGAGGGGTTAAATTTTAAAATTAGTGTATCTATATCTCAAAACACGTATTTTTTTGTTTTCAGAATATCCCAATAGGAGGGATGAAAAAAGGTGAAAAATTGGTTGAATGCCTTTAATCAGGATTCCGGTTCTTATATCTCAGAAACTGAAGATATTAAAGACCTGAAAATTGGTACTTTTTATCTATTTTAAAAATAAAGAAACACGTATTTTTTTGTTTTTGGAAAAACCAATTAATGGGAGGGTGAAAAGGGGGTGGAATTTTTAAAATGAGTGCATCTATATCTCAAAACTTTGAAAGTTTACAGATGTAAAAATTGGTATTTAGAATCATCATTAAAAATTAAGAAACACGTATTTTTTGTTTTCGGAAAATCCCAATAGGAGGGGTGAAAAGGGGTGAAGAAGGGGTTGAACGCCTTTAATGAGGCTACTTATATCTCAGAAACTGAAGATATTACAGACCTGAAAATTGGTGTAAGGGATCTCCTTTAAAAATAAAGAAACACGTATTTTGTTTTGAAAATCCAATTAATCGGGGGTGAAAAGGGGGTGAATTTTTAAAATGAGTGTATCTATATCTCAAAACTTTTAAAATTTACAGATGTAAAAATTGTTGTTAGAATCATCATTAAAAATTAAGAAACACGTATTTTTTTGTTTTCGGAAAATCCCAATAGGAGGGGTGAAAAGGGGTGAAGAATGGGTTGAATGCCTTTAATGAGGCTACTTATATATCAGAAACTGAAGATATTACAGACCTGAAAATTGGTGTTTGGGATCTCCTTTAAAAATAAAGAAACATGATTTTTTTTGTTTTTGGAAAAAACAATTAATGGGAGGGTGAAAAGGGGGTGGAATTTTTAAAATGAGTGCATCCATATCTCAAACCTTTTAAAGTTTACAGCTGTAAAAATTGGTATTTAGAATCATCATTAAAAATTAAGAAACACGTATTTTTTGTTTTCGGAAAATCCCGATAGGAAGGGTGGAAAAGGGTGAAAAAAGGGTTGAATGCCTTTATTTGCTACTTATATTTCAGAACCTGAAGATATTACAGACCGGAAAATTGGTGTTTGGGATCTCCTTTAAGAATAAAGATGCACGTATTTTTGGTTTGTGGAAAATCCAATTAATCAGGGGGATGAAAATGGAGTGAATTTTTAAAATGAGTGTATCTATATCTCAAAACTTTTGAAGATTATAGATGTAAAGTTGGTATTTAGAATCTCATTTAAAAATTAAGAAACAAGTATTTTTCCGGAAAATCCCAATAGGAGGGGTGAAAAGGGGTGAAGATGAGTTGAATGCCTTTAATGAGGCTACTTATATCTCAGAAACTGAAGATATTACAGACCTGAAAATTGGTGTATGGGAACTCCTTTAAAAATAAAGAAACACGTATTTTTGGTTTTTGGAAAATCCAATTAAGGGGGGTGAGAAGGGGGTGAATTTTTAAAATGAGTGTATCTATATCTCAAAAATGTTTAAGTTTACAGATGTAAAAATTGGTATTTAGAATCATCATTCAAAATTAAGGAACACGTATTTTTTGTTTTCGGAAAATCCTAATAGGAGGGGTGAAAACGGGTGAAGAATGGGTTAAGACCTAAAAATTGGTACATTTTATCTATTTTAAAAATAAAGAAACACGTATTTTTTTGTTTTTGGAAAAACCAATTAATGGGAGGGTGAAAAGGGGGTGGAATTTTTAAAATGAGTGTGTCTACATCTTAAAACTTTAAAAGTTTACAGATGTAAAAAATTGGTATTTAGAATCTATTAGAAAACAAATCAGATCGCTAATTTTGGCGGATTCTCTCAGAAAACGGATTTCGGTGGATTATATATAAAAAATAAGCGTTCAATTCTAAATTTCAGTAAAATACCGTAGCGAAGCACGGGTATCTTGCTAGTCTCGTATAAAATAGGCTGGCTCATTAACTAATCTATATCATAGCTCCAAATATCATATCATGGCTCTCATTACTTCCTCTTGTCATCTCAGGCCCGTAAATATTCATAGGCAATTTTCTAGCCTCACGTATAAATAATCCTCAGTTCGACGACCGGTACATTAATTAATTTGCCTGCTACCAAAGTTAAAGACCCTATTCTACTTTCTACGTTGAAAGATCTCCCATTGCGTCTCCTCACAGCTGAAATTCGTTCATCATGCAATAAAACATTCTATCATATACGGTCCCTCTTTGACTTTACGACGCTTATGGCGTACAGCCCATTAGGTTTTGTGAAGAACTTGCCGATACAACTCTATCTAATTTCAACGCACACTGGAATAAAATACAAAAAACTTTAACACACACCTATATATAACCTATTCCTTCCCTTATTCCTATCTAAATAGATGCACCACTTAGCTCGGGGACTTACATGCAAGCAGCCCTGAACGTATTTAACTTTACTAAAATAAGCAATACAAATGTAACTCTGGTTTACATTTAAAGATTAATTTACTTGTTTTAATCGGCCCTAAACTAGTGCACCTAGATATCACTTAACATGCTTATGGAAGAAAGGACTTAACTTGGCAGCAACCTCTCCATCAGCGACGAATCACATAACCGCTGTGTCATGCGTGCTTAGCCCATGACTACGGTAGACAGCACAGGAATGAGGGTCCTCTTGTCGACTCCTGGATACTTCATGGTTGCTGTCTCCTTGATGTCGGTCGTATCTGGAACTGTTGAGTTAAGTTATAACCATCTACTTACCCGCTTAGCGTGCTCTAATGCACGATTACAACATTAGCACTAGCTATTATTCGACTATAGCCTCCACACAGATATGAGTCCGATCTACGCGGCACTAAATTAAGGGAACTGGGCCCGGTTGCAATTTGTCCTTGTCAGCGGTTATATTTTAAACGACTCGTACACGTTTATTACACAGTTCGCGTACGCGTTAGATGTTATTTATAAATGCATATCGTCACTAGCTCTTGTGAGCTAAATCACAGCGATTCTGTTTCACAAGAACTGTTTCCTAACTGCACAAAGAAATTGTCTTGTCACTCGCGAATCACGACACGTCACACTTGGCGTTCAAAAGCAGAAGGAGAGCCCTCCCTTCACAGTGCAGATTTTATAGTTTCTCGATGTAGCCAGCTGCAAGGAAAACCACCACCAAGCAGAACCTTTTTCTTTGTAAGAGGTCGCCAGATGTTGACGGCTGCTCCCTTTAATACAAATATCTCTCAGTTTAGCACACCTAAATAGTTGTATCAGCTTCTGTTTCTCTATAATTTTAATCTTAATTTCATGTGGTGTCTGATCTGTGGAATTTAGCTTAATGGCGGATTAATTGCTTAAAATTCAGGTGATGCCAGTCCTGGAAAAGAGAAGTTTGTCAATCTATGTCAACTGTTCGGTACATCCCCTCATTTAAATCTCATCCCCTTCAGAGTCTGCTGTGCCCTTGGGTACGCAGTTATTGGGGTCTACATGATTTAAATCACGTCTTGTGGCTCAGGTCCAACAAGAGGAATTCGTTCCTACCGGAGCACTACGGGGTTCTCACAGCCTATTTCACAGCCATCCAGTGTTCCTTCCTTCATTACCCGCAACTATATTGAGCGCTTAAATAAAATTATGCTACAGTGTTATAATAAATACAGTGAATCATATTATGATATGGTTCAATATGATAGTAATTATCCCTGCTCATACATTTAATTATATGATATACTGTTTCCTATCACATATTAGGAATGTTAACGCATGTATTGCACGTGTATCGACTTCGTTTTTTACAGGTAGGCTGAGTAAGATCTACTGTGAGAATGTAAGGCCCTCACAGCAATGTGGACGAGTTTGCAACAAAAAAAATGTCAGCGCCGTGCTTTCAGTGGAAGCATGTTTTCAGTTACTATACCTAATAGCCAGATAATACACTTGTTTATAAACAGCAAGGATATAACATTGACCTTCTAAAATGCACTATCATCTTTAAAATATCGAAGTGCTATGGATCAGGTAGTAACACTTAATATTTCAAATATTTCAAGATTTTAGTTAGACTACTACTGCTAAAAAGTTATGATGTATTCTATATTGTTCAGACGAATGAAAATGTCCGAATGAGAAACCTAGCCCTTATGTGGAGGGTTTGAATAACAGCGCATTGTGTGACCCATGTGGGTGGGATTCTTCTTCGTTATATGACTCAAAATTCAGGAAGTTATTTAACTTATTTCCTTTCTTTACGCTCTTTCCATAATCTTAGATTTTTAGATAATTACTGTTAAAATTACTATTGCAGACATCCTAGTTGTATAGTATAGCAGTGACTACTATCCAGAAACAAGACTGATAAGAAGGACGAACGTAAAATTCTTCTTGAAGGATCTGATCAAATATTAAATCAATCGGATCAAATTTGCAGAAGGTATTTTAAGTTAAAAATGTATATTGTGAAAGGAGAGACTAAACCTTTTTAATTTTTCAGTGTTATTGATATTTCTTCCCCCATAAATTCGCCCCCAGGGAGCACTCACGCCGTTATTAGTTTCGTGTTATCGTGGGCAATTAGATTCATTGTATAAACTCCCTGCAATTTTAGCTCTTTCGATAATATGCTGCATAATACGTTGTGTAATTATCTCCTCCCCCAACCTGTGTCCTGCCTGGCTTGTGATGCGTGTCCTTTTAATCAGCCATTGCTGCTGACGTGCACGGCATTTTTATCTCCACCGAACCCCATCCTCGCACACTAAAGCCAAGTTATTTCTCATTAATGACTACCGCGTCAACGTGATAGAAAGTGTACTCGTCTGCAATCTACGATTACTCGTCGGCAGCCAATTTTCACCAACTTTCGCCGTGTATAAATTTGAACTACCGCTGGAAATATTGATAAATTAAGAGTTCAGCACTTACACAAATAATATCTCTTATTTATCAGTTATTTTGCTGTCCAGTTGATCACAAAATTCAGCAAGGAATCGAGCCCCAAATGTCCAACGTAGGTGGACATGGCTATGTCCTCCATAATATGATTTTCAGTCATTTATTTACTGTCAAAGTAAGTAAGAGCTGTATGTCTTCCATATAAATAAAATTATTTTGATCTTGCGCCCCAAAGTTTTGTATCATACTTCCTTTGAATCTCGGAAGTGGTATACAGAAGTCCAAATAAGGTTCAGTTCAACTTTCGTTTGTTTCTTTCCTTAATTATTTCATTGTTTGTTTGTTTGTTTGTTTGTTTGTTTGTTTGTTTTTTGTTCGTTTGTTTGTCGACATCACGGGAAATGGATAGAATTTCGTGAAAATCAGTGTGTAAGGTAAAATATATCTGAGATATTCTTTAGGTTATATATCATTTGCTTACTATAGAGTGGCGTAGCAATATTAAGGTGTCATAAACCTGAAATACTGAATGTCTCCTTTAATAATACCTGTATCCAAAACTGTTTTAATTATTGAAAATTGGGATAAATACAATTTTCACTCGTTTTTCGTGCGCTTTGTAGCGTACGAGAAATAACAATAGAGATATTCTTGATTATTGCAATTTTCACGTACACAGGGATACATATATACATACATATATACTGTAGATACACACGTCGTTAGCTGGCTGAGCGTGTTGGGTGACGTAGACGTGAGTTGACATTCGAGAGATAAGGGGTTTGAACTCTACCGTTGCAGCCCTGAAAATGATTTTCATTTTTTACCCATTTTCACTCCAGTACCTTAATTAAGGTCACGTTCTCTTTCTTCCTGTCCCAAAAGATCTGTCTATGTCAGTGCTTCGTTAACAATAAAACATAAAATACGTCTTCATTATAGACTGTTATGCTTTTTAGCTTTCAGTCTGTAAGTCTCTGCGGATTAACTATGCAACTCCACATTGCTCCATTTCTAACTAGACATGTGGCCACGTTTAGTTCCATACTTATTATCATTAAGTCATTAAATCATCAAATCTGAGTCTAGCCATCGTCACTTTGATCTTTCTCAATACCGAGTCCATTATTCTCCTTGGCAATCTATCCTCATCTATTCCCCTCACAGGACCACAACGCCGAAGCCGGTTTATACGTACAGCATCATTCATCGAGTTCATTACTAATTTAGTCCTTTTGTTTCTCTTTCCGAGTACCTTCCTACCATTGTTCCAATGAGTTTTTACCAGGGATCATTCTCGTTACTTTCATGTCCGTTACTTCTATTTTTTGAGTAAGACATCCTGAGACTATCAATCAATCAGTCACTACTGATCTCCATTTAGGGCAGTCGCCCAGGTGGCAGATTCCCTATCTGTTGTCTTCCTAGCCTTGTCTTAAATGATCGCAAAGAAATTTGAAATTTATTGAACATCTCCCAAGGTAAGTTATCCCAATCCCTAACTTCCCCATCCAGAAACGAATATTTGCCCCCAATTTGTCCTCTTGAATTCCAGCTTTATCTCAATATTGTGATCATTCCTACTTTTAAAAACATCACTCAAACATATTGATGGTGGTTCGTCCGTCGGATGGGAACGTGAAGGCTTGAGAAGAATCCTTCCTGCTATTCGACAGAAGTAGGCTATGTGCCGGCATCGGGCTTCATCCTATCAGTCCTAATAATCATTATAAATTCGTTCTAGGTCATTGGGACCATTGATGGAGCACACATTTTTATTAAAAATCCTGGAGGGGAAGACGCACAAATGTATATTAACAGAAAAGGATGGTTTTCTTTATGTGTACGGGTAACAGAATTAACAAACCAAACCAAGCCCCATGGCACAACAGTCCCGAAGGCCATAGCCTACCAAGTGACACTGCGTAAAAACATCTTCGAAATATAATTACCCTCTTTTTGATCTGGTAACTTTAACAAGTGACATGATTATGGTCCATTTAGCCCATGAAGACTTCTTAGTTCTCTGCCTGTCACATTAATACCACTATCACATTTGCAATATTAGCGTGTTATCTGCTATATGGACACATAGTCACATGTAGGCCCCTGTCCAGGTACGGAATGAACACTTTTACCCAATCAGAAAAGATATTATCCAATGCTATTAAAATTTTATTTTATAAACGTATAAGTAATGAAATGTAAAATCATCTCTAACTGGGAAGATAATACTAGCTTGATTATGTTTACAAGAAATTGAAGAAAATTTACGTATTTTCGTTATATTCGAATTTGTGGAAGTAGATTTTATTTTCGTCCGCCTCTGTGGTGTAGTGGTTAGTGTGATTAGCTGCCACCTCCGGAGGCCCGGGTTCGAATCCCGGCTCTGCCACGAAATTTGAAAAGTGGTACGAAGGCTGGGAAGGGGTCCACTCAGCCTCGCAAGGTCAACTGAGTAGAGGTGGGTTCGATTCCCACGTCAGCCATCCTGGAAGTGGTTTTCCGTGGTTTCCCACTTATCCTCCAGGCAAATGCCGGGATGGTACCTAACTTAAGGCCACGGCCGCTTCCTTCCCTCTTCCTTGTCTATCCCTTCCAATCATCCCATCCCCCAACAAGGCTCCTGTTCAGCAGAACAGGTGAGGACGCCTGGGCGAGTTACTGGTCATCCTCCCCAGTTGTATACCTCGACCCAATGTCTCACGCAGTAGGACACTGCCCTTGAGGCGGTAGAGGTGGGATCCCTCACTGAGTCCGAGGGAAAACCCAACCCTGGCGGGTAAGCAGATTAAGAAAGAAAGAAACATTTTATTTTCCACCACCAGTAATCTTTCCTCCACACATGAAAAGAGGAATCATTTTTCCTCTTAGCTCTAGCTGGTCTCCCAAATCTCTTCTTCGACGTCCATTATCACTCAGGTCTCCACGTATGTACAGTATATGAAACAAACGCGAGTTGTCACTCAGTTGTTACTGATGTCTCGGAACACACGGTCAACATGATCTCCATTGCGCTAGCTAGAACGATACATCAAGTCGGCCGTGCTCCGTTTTGCGAGTTTTGCGCATGCTCACAAATAATTTGCAACGCTTGGCAACAATGTGCGAGGATGATCTCCAGACTAACTTAGTGCGTGCATAATACAGGTTAATGAATAACGTATTCTTGGTACGAAATTAGTCCTGCCTTAGTCCGGACTAACTTCAGTCCGAACTAAAGTAGGACCAGTGAATGCTTATGAATAGCACCCTATAAGTCAGTCAAGGAATGCATAACGTTCTCTGTTATTTAATATGCGCGGAGATGCATCGCTGCTACCACACAATCATGCATTCCTTTACTCACAACAATGTAAAAGGAATGAAATGCTGAACGAAACAAACAATACGGCCAATGGTTTGATTACAGTAAATTTACAATTCTCCACCCTTCAACTTTGATCTTCAGGTAACAAGTAAAGTCGGCCGAGCGCGGAGGCCATTTCACTGGCCCACCACGCCCTCCCATTTCCCTGGCCAATGATCATTTAAGCACTGGGTGACGCGGCGAGTGAAATGCGGAGGAACTCCACCATGACAAAGCCACATTCACTGCCTAATATCCAGAGGAACATCTCCGAATATTCCAGGCAGTGATTCTACCCAGAAATGGTAGAACTCCTGACCGTTCAGGCCAGGAGGAAGAACATATGGCTTAAGTAACTTGTCACGAACAATGCCGGCCCGAATATTGACACTATATCGATGCAGAAATATGCGCACTAGTGACACACGAGGAGTTTTTTCCACCTTCCTTCACGCAGTCTCCTGCCAATGGACACGAAAATGATAAGGTTGGCGGCTATTAGGGCTATTATTAGCCATTCACAACAATTTATACCGAAAACATAGTAGCCAATATCGACAGAATCGGGATTGGGAAGTGACTGCACTAAGCGAACTAGAAATTTGTACATACGCACCACGATCTCTGCCTCCATCTATCATACACCCTACTTCACCTTCCTTTCCTCCCATCTTCTGAAGCACAGCAGCGGGCAGCGATTCGTGCTCTGGCAGAGTGAATAAGGCGTCGCGCGACCGGAAGTAACAGGCTAAACTGATTTTCTTCGAAATGGAACATTTTCTCCGCCAATCTGTTTGCGCTATCGTTCTTTACACGACGTAGAGAGCATCCCTGACTTTTTCTCGGTATAATTAAGATATATCCTGTATAACAAAAGTGATTGCAAAGCCGATTTTTAATATTTTATATCTGATACATTTTACCTTACGGCCTATAATAACGGAAATATTCACGAAATTAGATCACTATTACTAAGTTCATCAGCAGCACGCATCGTTACAAGTTACTTTATGTTCGAATCCCGTCCCGGTCAGGGATTTTTACGCCGGAATGAGTGGCTCAGACGGTTGAGGCGCTGGCCTTCTGACCCCAACTTGGCAGGTTCGATCCTCGCTCAGTCCGGTGGTATTTGAAGGTGCTCAAATACGTCAGCCTAGTGTCCGCGGATCTGAATCCTATAGAGCATGCCTTGGATGCATTGGGGAGGCGGATTGCATCCCGTCAGCCTTCACGAATGACCCTCCAAAACCTTCGCATTGCACTTTCGTAGGAATGGGATCGACTGCCAAAAGAGCTCTGGGACCATCTGATAGAGAGCATGCCACGACGTGCGTGGTTGGAATACAGGCAACAATATTATTCGTCAGACCACGCTACGTTCCGCAGGTCAGCTACTATCCACAATCGATGATTTCTAGCCTATTGACGACGAGCAGCTTTATGGGCCTGTGTGAGCAACGGTCTCTTGCGAGGTAACCGACTCCAAATGTTCATTGCATGCAGTTTCCGTCAAAATGTTCTCTCACTAACATGTTGGGATGGACCATCATTCACTGACTGCGGCAATTCCTGTTGCGTTGGAAGCGATTTTGATTCACAAGCCGTGAAACGCGTCTCCGGTTCCACTCAGTCAGGATCTTTCTCAGACCACAATTTTGACGTCATGTTTTGTGACCACGAGTAGTACCCCATTGCTTGTAGACACGTTGAATAGCCCCTGCGAAACACCAGCGAATCCAGGAACTTTATGCAAAGTATGATCATGGGCGCAGCCAAACACGATTTCCCCTTTTTGCCACTCTGTCACTTCCTTACATCTACCAGTTTTGACGTACTCTGTCCTCTTGAAACATCTTGTTTGATGATGATGCTTGTTGTTTAAAGGGGCCTAACATCGAAGGTCATCAGTCCCGCTTGAAACATCAATGACTCGTTCTCTGGGCTATTGTACAGGATTAACGACCCATCTGCGCGTGCGTACTAGGGTGAATAGCTTTTTGTCTGGTGAGGTGCTGAATCGAAGAATTCCTGGGAAGATTTCGATAATAACCTGGAAACGCTAGGTTGAGGGCCAGGGAATCGTTTCTTTACAGTAATGAAGAACCATAGAAAGGGAGGGGAAAAGGATATAAACAGTTTTTTGTGTAAATCAGATGAACTAATAACAGACCGCTGGGAATCACCGGACAGCATGATGAAAAAAATTGAAAATCTTCTTAACTTAAAAGGAAATATTTCTGTTGACGTCACGAACCGAGCTCGCGAGCAGGGGGGAAATGATTGCAGTTAAATTACGCTGGACGAAGTGGAATGGATGGTAAATAAATTATATTGTCATACAGCAGCATGATAAATGTAATTAGATGTGTAATGGTGAAAAATAGTGAGAACGCAGGGATGAAATGGCTTCGCAGAGTAATAAGATTAGCATTGAATGTTAGTACGGTTCCTTCTGATTGGACGAAGGCAGTAATTGCACCTATCTGGAAGCAAAGGAAAAGGAAGGATTCCAACAACTCTCGAAATATGTCACTCACCTCCATTGAGGATGTGCCTAAAAAGACCTACACCACCTCGGGATGAGGACACGAGTTCACTTAACTTTTACTGATCAGTATACCGGGCAATGTGTTCATTGGCATTTTGGAAGGGAGGGTGTGATCAGTGGGTGAGAGGAAATTGGATGAAAACCATTGTGAATCGAAGACCACAGAGGAGCTGTCAGGATCATGTTTTCAGTATGCGCTAGGTCATTTAAAATTGTTACGAATGAAATAAAGAGTTATGTTTATGATTCGTAGATCTAGAGTAGGCATATGGCAGAGTACCTAAGGGAAAGTTGTTCGTCATACTGGAGAAATATGGGATTAAGGGCACGTTATTAAAATAAATCAAAGGAATTTACGTCGACCATTTGGCTGCGGGGAGAACTGATTGTAGAATGAGTTCTTAGTTCAAGGTAATTACAATGGTTAGACATGCTTATAATCTCTGAACTTTGTTGTTCATAATTTACATAGATCAACTCTTGACACGTATAAAATGGGAGGGATTCGGTTAGGTGGAAATTTAGCAAGCCGTTTGCCCTCTGCCGATGACTTGGTCTTAGTGGTAGATTGTGCTGAAAGCCTTCAGTCTAATACTGTATATTGGAACATGAAAATAGGTTAAATTAGTATGATAGTAAAATTAGTCTTTTCAAGACTATTGTGATGTCAGTAGATAAGAAATCTAAGAGAATTTAATATCAGGTAGGGAATACAAGGCTGGAACAGGTAGATAATTACTAGTATTGAGGATCTCTTTTCTCCAAGAATGGTACTAAAGTAAGTGCGATTGAATCAAAATTCAGGAAAGCTAATAGAGTGAGTTCGCTGTTGCGATCACTACTAGGAAGTAGTTCGGCTCCTGAACAAAACTACGTTTACTTTTCTCTGTTTTCAGACCAACATTGCTCTACGGAAGTGAAAGATTGGTGGGCTCAGGATATCTTATTCATAAGTTAGAAGTAACATACATGAAATGATCTCTGGTACAAACAAGTGGGAACCAAGGCAGAAGGGAACTCGGAATATGGATATGGAGTCTAAGTTAGGAATGAACCCGACTGATGATGCTGTACGCATAAATCGGCTTCGGTGTCTGGGTCCTGTGAGGCTAATTGAGGAGGACAGGTTATTTAAGAGAATAATGGACGCGGTCATAGAATTTAAGAGTAGTAGATGGAGACCTTGACGACGATGTTTAAACTCAGTATGTAATGATTTATTGATAAGATGTATAATGGTATACGCGGCCAGAGAACTTGTTGTGACGTTTAGTAAATTCACAGAAGCTTTCATACTGAACGCTGACAGACATAACAGACTATAATGACGATATATGCGCGTATGAATGTAGGCTATGTATGTATGTATGTATGTATCGATTAAAGGGTGCAGTATGTATGTATACATGTATGTGTGTATTTATGTATGAATGTATTGAAACAATTTCGTGATCACTTATACCATCATTTACTTTAGTTTCTATATGGGACTCATCTGGTTTCAACACCACCACGTCCAGAATATTCTTCCCTCTGGTTGGTTCCATCACTTTTTGATTCAGCTATACTTCCCGGATTATGTTATTTACCATTTTGTTGGTCATTTTTCCTATCGTTCGCATTACCTTCTCAATTGAAATTTGGTAAATTCAGATACCCAATACAATCACGTTCCGTTTCATGTTGTTTATCACATAGATGATTATCACATCAAAGAATTTCGCCTCAGCGTCAGCGCCACCCTTTCCGGGTCTGTAAACCCCAAAAACGTCAAGCTGCCGATGTGAGCCTTACGCCTAAAATTTCATGCTTCTCATCCTTAACATTTTCGTACCTCACAAATTTCAATTTCACCAGACTGAATACACCCTTTCCTATTGTTCCTATCCTGTCTCTACGATAAACATTCCAGTTCCTCGGGAAAATTTCCGCATCCAAGTATCATTTCTCAGCCGTGATTCAATTAAAATATCTGGTAATATACCGATTAAAAGGGTGAGTTGGGCGTGCGGTTAGAGGCGCACAACTGTGAGCTTGCATCCGGGAGATAGTGGGTTCGAACCCCACTGTCGGCAGACCTGAAGATGGTTCTCCGTGGTTTCCCACTTTCACACCAGGCAAATACTGTGGCTGTACCCTAATTAAGGCCACGGCCGCTTCCTTCCGATTCCTAGGCCTTTCCTTTTCCATCGTCACCATAAGACCTATCTCTGTCGGTGCGACATAAAATAAATTGAAAAAGGGAATTATATGTATCGAGAACTGGAAAAATCCAAAGAAAAGCAGCTAGAAATGCTTTGGATTATTTTCGACGAAAGAGTAGCGCACCGAAAATGTTGCAAAGTTAGGAAAACTTGGGAGGAATGGAGTCGAGCTGGTCGACTAAGCGGTAGGTCCATTTTCCGAGCTGTCAATGGAGAAATTGTGTGGAATGACATTATTATTATTATTATTATTATTATTATTATTATTATTATTATTATTATTATTATTATTATTATTATTATTATTATTGTACCAGTTGGTACACCTATACGCCGCACATTTGAATTTTCCGCCTTAAAGTACTCCTCTACAGCTGAAAATCTGAACTTTAAAACTGAATTAATTCAACCATTTATCAGAAGATATCACTGTTAATTTCGAATTGTGTTTGTTTACTAATTATCATGAAGTGTGGACATTCTCTCACAGATGTCTCTACCACAAACTATGATCATGCACCCTGGTGCGAAATGAGGGAACTTTTCTTGAAGATATTTTATACTCATAAGTTTTCCTATAACTAAATTTCGTTCTTTCAGTTGTGATTGGCAATATAAATCTTTCTTTCCGCCAGTTTTGAACTTAGCCAATCCCGAATTTCTTTAATTAATTTCGGATCAATCGTGTCCTTCTTCTTCACATTTGATGTGTAAACTTTAGCCGACCAATAAACGCATGTGGGTGTGTCTTAATTATTCATGAAAGGTCTCGAATCTTCCCCGAGAGTATAAAAACTGCTGATTTTCCGGGCTCTCCGCCACTCGTACAACATCTAGCTTAGTGTATAGCAGGAGGCGGGAAGAGCCTCTTTCATCCGCCAGCAGCTCTTCAACAAG
This sequence comes from Anabrus simplex, assembly GCF_040414725.1. Lineage (NCBI taxonomy): Eukaryota > Metazoa > Arthropoda > Insecta > Orthoptera > Tettigoniidae > Anabrus > Anabrus simplex. Next base: position 388,589,948 of record NC_090266.1, on the reverse strand, counting down.
GTAATGGCCTTTTAACATCGTTCTTTTTTCCTTGCTAGCTTAGCAGTTTAACCCGCGGGGCAGGTACGAAACCTTTAATATATAACCTATAACTTAAAACATGTAAATTTTTTTCCATCTTTGTAAGACTTCATATATCTTTAAATGTAAATCGGGGATAGAGAGTGCTTTACCCTCTCGAGCTCCCCTTCATTTCTGAGTTGAGGTGACTATGTTTTCGTAACTCATTTTCTACTCTTTCCTAATGTGTTAAATTTTTCTTATACGGGTCACCTCTATAGCATGGGAATAGCCCCTGTGTATCGGCTTCGCGCCACTTAGGATTTAACAAGCTTTCAAGTAGGAGTGCAAGTACACGCCTCCATTCATCTTGATATTTTTCGGGTCATTTAATTAATCTGTTCCTTTTCCACGAAGGCCCAGTAGATTGGGTACTAGATGCCCCTGTTTCTTTGTATGTGTGCCTTGAGGGCAGTTGATAGTAATGTTGGTTGTTGCCTTTGATAGGCTCGGAAAATTGAGAGCGGGTTAGCTCTTTCACTTGTGGTAAATGTGCCTCAGAGAGGCTTGAGATTTAAATGTGGGAGCAAACGCTCCATTGTATTGAGGGAATTTCTGCCCTTTGGTAATATATTGGTTGTGACAGGAGCTCAGGAAGTGTAAAAATTAGTCTATCTAAATCTCGGCTTTCTTGGTCTTGTACTTGATTTGACTTGTTGTTATTTGTTAAAAATCCGAAATTTTTTATGTGAAAATTGTTAAGTTTTGAAAATATAACCTTTATTGAAATTCCCATTCCAGCCCGCACCTTCTTTCACCTCTGGTGATCCACCAAACCACGGTAACAATTATTATTATTATTATTATTATTATTATTATTATTATTATTATTATTATTATTATTATTATTATTAAAGCGTCTTTATTGTGGCGATGTTAGCTCCCTTCCCTTTCTTAGACTTAACCACTTCATGTATATACAATATAATTTTTACATAAAATTTAAACATATGAAATCTTTACAACCTAAAGTATAACTAAAGCAACTAAAGTATCACTAACTAAACTAACTAAAGTGAGTTAAGTATAACTAAAGTATAAAGAGGAACACATTACAATAAACAACCATATTCGCTCTCATTCATGCATCCCATTCACATTCAAGAAAGACTGGAAGTGCTTATAAGATGACGCTGGCAAAGGATTTAAAATTTTGCCTTAGATTTAGCTTCCCTGATGTCATGGGGAGTTCATTCCACCAACTCGTGGCGGTGATCGTGAACGATCTGTTGTAGTTTGCGGTTCGATGCACAGGAATTTCTAGCGTACAGCCTGACCGGGTATTGAAAAGGTGTAGGGAACTAAGGTAGCGAAATCTGGTGGATATGTAAGGAGGAGTGTATTCAGAAAGCACTTGATACACCAAAGTAGTTGCATGGAGTCTACATCTGTCATTCAGTCGTAACCAAGATAATTGTCTATAGTATCGGAATACGTGGGCATATGGTCATATGTCAATTGCATACCTGATGCATGCACTTTGGGCACGTTGCAGTCTCATGCCTTGCTCGTTATTGATATCAATAAAAACTGTATCACAGTATTCGAGAATTGGAAACAAAAGTGATTGAATGAGCTTTATTTTCAGGGATCAAGGAAATATATTTTTAAAGCGCTTCAGGGGATGCAGGCTTTAATATATCTTTTGACACACTTTCGTCACATGTTGCGACCAGTTCAATGTTTCGCTTATAGCCACACCAAGATTCATAACTCTTTCACAATAAGGAATAATGGTAATGTTTAGTACTACAGGAGGAATTTCCTATTGTTTTAAGACGTGTAAGTTTTTCGAAGTACCAATGATTATTGCTTGCGTTTTAAGAGGATTAATTTTGAGATTGTTACTCAATGCAAAATTAATTATGAGAATTAAATCTGCGTTAACTTGTTGTACAACACTCTGAATTTTATCAGTTCTTGAGTGGTAGTAGATCTGCAGATCATCAGCATAAAGATGATACTTGCAATGTGTAATCGATATGGCAACATCGTGTAAGTAAACTGCAAACAGCAATGGTCAAAGTACAGACCCTTGGGGGACACCAAGGGGTTTGTTAAGCCACTCAGATCTGCTATTATTTATTTTGATACACTGACGGTGATTTTTGAGGTACAAACTGAAAAAGTTTATTGCCGCCTTCCTGAAATTAAATGAATCCAATTTTGAAAGTAGCAGTTGAGGAACAACAGTATCAAAAGCACTAGACAAAATCAAGTAGAACCAGTACAGTCACTTGTCGCATGTCCATTGCGTGTCGGATATCATCAGTTACTTTCAGTAGGGCAGTCGTTGTGCTGTGTCCTTTCTTGAAACCAGATTGGTAAGGGTCAAGCAGTGAGAAGTTAGTCAAGTAAGTGAGGACTTCTTCGTGTACCAAGCGTTCTAGCACTTTGGAAAGGGGTGGGAGAATGGATATAGGGCGATAATCTGATGGTAAACTAGGAGAATTCTTGTTAGGAATGGGAATGACGATACCGTACTTCCACACAGTTGGGAATACTCCCTGTGCAAGGCAATGATTAAATATAAGCGTCAGAATAGGTAATATTGCACCAATAATCATTTTTATGAAAGATAATGTTATGTCGTCATTACCCGGAGCATCTGACTTGAGGGACTAAATTACACGCTTTACATCGTTCCAACCAACATTTTTGAATGTGAATTTTACTTGATTTACTCGGGAATGAGCATTTATGGCGTTAATATCATCATCATCACTTAGGTCATCAACTGGTAGATGATTATCATTATTATTATAATAATTATTATTAGGATAGTTATTATCATAGTCATTATCGCTAGTAATATCATTATTAGTGTGTGTTGCTTTCGTAAAATGAGAATTTAGATCATCAAGTGGTCTACTGGGTGCCTGCTTGGTCAGGCTGCGACCTATAGCCATCTGATGCTAATGTTTCCATATTAGTGCTGAACTTCTTCCGTTTGTTATCTCTTGAGTATATTTATACTTGCTGTTACGAATTAATTGCTTAACTTGATTTCGAAGAATGCGGTAATTTTCGAAATCACTAGTGCTTTCAGTTCGCCTAAATCGCCTATACCATGCATCACGATTTGCCATGACCGACTTAATTTTATTTGTTAGCCAAGGAGACGAAGGGTGAGAAACTCGAATTTGCTTCTTCGGAGCGAGCTTGCATCCGGGAGATAGTGGGTTCGGACCCCACTGTCGGCAGCCCTAAAGATGGTTTTCCGTGGTTTCCCATTTTCACACCAGGCAAATGCTGGGGGCTGTACCTTAATTAAGGCCACGGCCGCTTTCTTCCCACTCCAAGCCCTTTCCCATCCCATCGTCGCCATAAGACCTATTTGTGTCGGTGCGTCGTAAAGCAACTAGCAGGAAATGCGGGCCAGTGGTGATTGATTGATTGATTGATTGATTGATTGATTGATTGATTGATTGATTGATTGATTGATTGATTGATTGATTGATTGATTGATTGATTGATTGATTGATTGATTGATTGATTGATTGATTGATTGATTGATTGATTGATTGATTGATTGATTGATTGATTGATTGATTGATTGATTGATTGATTGATTGATTGATTGATTGATTGATTGATTGATTGATTGATTGATTGATTGATTGATTGATTGATTGATTGATTGATTGATTGATTGATTGATTGATTGATTGATTGATTGATTGATTGATTGATTGATTAGATAATTTCGATGGCTTCCGCTATAAGGATCTATTCAATGGTTCAGGTAAAAGGGATTTCACTGAACTGTTGATAGCTCTGTAGAATATATCAGGTCTGCCATCAGGTTCTTCGATAGATTATTGTACATTAGATTTATATAATTACACAGCATTAAATTTCTTGGAACGCTACAGTACACCTTATTTCAGAATACCAGTTGATGGAAGGCTAGTATAATGTTGCATTCATCGTAAACTCGGTGTATTAAACCTGTTATTCTCCTATAATTATGGTTGTAAAACTTAAGCTCTCAGAATAAATAACCAGACAATGAATGCTTTGCCGAGTACCTCTTGTTATTTTCACAGTAGTGCGTTACGGAAATTTTACAGTCCAATGCATCTTGAGTGTTATTTTTGATGTCTTATGGCCTAAAATAAAATGGAAATTTTCCGTTGTGGGGAAATGCTAATGTTTGTCAATTTGTTATTTATTGCCCGCATGAGTCGACATCGAAAAAATATTCCCAAGACCTCGCTAGAGTCCTTTTTCTTCTTAACAAACTACCTCTAAATGTTTTGAAATGAGATTAAAAAACCAAAACCAGACCCCACGGCACTTAACGCCCTTGAAAGGCCTTGGCCTGCCCAGCGACCGCTGCTCAGCCCGAAGGGTTGCAGATTACGAGGGGTCGTGTGGTCAGCACGACGCATCCTCTCGGCCGTTACTCTGGGCTTTCGAGACCGGGATATAAAAGCCAACTACGTACTAAACCGTCACCAAATTTAACTTGAATTATTTTGAAGTTTAACTCAGCAGGAAAAAATAAGTGTAATAAGCGTATCTAACAAGCAAAATATAATATGGAATAACTAGTACCTCTTCGACTCCCACCAATGAGTGTAATGTACAATGATAAGTCAGCAAATATATGTAATTTTGTAAGTTGATGGCAGTCCAATCTATTTTATGATAGGTTATAGAGTTGATACTGTAAATACCGTATATGGCAAGTACAGTTTTTCTAAATAATACATTTGTGATGCTAGTTTTACCTATTTAAATTTTTGTATTCCTAGAGGACCTCCATGAGGGGTTACTGAACGATTTAGTGAATCTGATGACACGAAAACGAAAATTTCAGAATATTAATACCAAGCAGTTACTTAGAATTTTAAACACACTTATCTTCATTATTTGATTGTTTGCTTCTGAGATATATTGGAATAGACCAAAGTGTGGCTACATTTCTATAAAATAGAACCCAGATAATTACAGTAGAGTACAGTATGTAAAGCATTACCTGATCTTGTAATAATTAGGAGGATCCCGCGAAACTGTACGGTATATCTCAGGAAATAAGTCATAGGTTTGTGAGCGACTGAAAAAGCGACTTCGACAATGTTGTAAGATGGAGAGCAGACAATGGTGTAATGGAAAACGGGATGAAAAGACAGGTTGTAAATTTTAGCAAAAGGAAAAATCCTCTCAGTTTTAATTACTGTGTTGATGTGATAGTACCTCATGAGGATCATAGTAGGTACCTAGGTGTTAATATAGGGAAAGATCTTTCTTTTTGCTAGTTGCTTTAGTCGCACCGACACAGACAGGTCTTATGGCGACGATGGGACAGGGAAGGGCTAGGAGTGGGAAGGAAGCGGCCGTGGCCTTAATTGAGGTACAGCCCCAGCATTTGCCTGGTGTGAAAATGGGAAACCACGGAAAACCATTTTCAGGGCTGATGACGGTGGGGTAATAATATTAACGATGTTCTAACGAAGGATATCAGATCTCTTCTGAGGGTATCCAGGGGTTGAAGTGAGGGCGTATAGCAGAGGGAGTGCGTATGGCTCTCTATTAAGATCCCAGTTAGGGTATGCTTCCAGTGTGTGGAACGAGTTGATGCGAGTTGGAGAAGATAGAAAGGAATTCATCACGATTTATTCTGGGTGATTTTCGACAAAAGAGTAGTGTTACAAAAATGATGAAAATCTTTGGCTGGGAAGACTAGGGAGTAAGGAGACGAGCTGCTCGACTAAGGGGGTAGGTTCCAAGCTGCCAATGGAGAAATGGCGTGGAATTGTATTAGTAGACGAATAAGCTTCAATGAAACTTTTTTTTTGCTAGTTGCTTTACGTCGCATCGACACAGATAGGTTTTATGGATAGGAAAGGTCTCGGAGTTGGAAGGAAGCGGCCGTGGCCTTAATTAAGGTACAGCCCCAGCATTTGCCTGGTGTGAAAATGGGAAACCACGGAAACAATTTTCAGGGCTGCCGACAGTGGGGTTCGAACCTACTAACTCCCGAATACTGGATACTGACCGCACTTAAGCGACTGCAGTTATCGAGCTCGGTAATGAAACTTTTAAAGGTAAGAAAAACCGGGCGTGTTTGTCGTACGGTTTGGAACGCGCAGCTGTGAGCTCGCATCCGGGTGATAGTGGGTTCGAACCACACTGTCGGCAGCCATGAAGATGTTTTTCTCTGATTTTCAATTTTCATACCAGGATAATGCTAGGGCTGTACCTTAGTCAAGGCCACGGCCGCTTCCTTCCCATTCCTAGGCCTTTCCTATCCCATCGTCGCCATTAGACATATCTGTGTCGGTGTGACGTAAAGACCTACGTTTAATACTCTTGGCTGTTGAACAATCTTATTTACGTTAACCGAATGACTGATAAGTGTCACTATACTATCTTTTTACTGTACAGTGACATTTTTATAAGGAATGTTTTCCCTAATACTACATAACCTCGCAGAAGCTCAGAACTCTGAATCGTTGAGACTACGAGAAGCGACATGTGGTGTGTCATGAACTCTCAACTGGAAAATTGGCTATCACCGGCCGTAGATTATGGAGTTGCTGTGCCCACTAATCCGGTTTCGCTAACCGCATTCGAACCTGTTGATCTGTTCCATCATGAGGACGAGAGAGTGATTGGTTGATTGATTGCTGGGGACCCATACAGGTATTGCATGGGAGAATACACGGATGATATATACGTGATTTGAACTTCGCTTGAATAATTGATAGGGAAAGTTAATTTCGAATGTTTGTAAATGAATAATATTGAAGAAGATGAAGTACCAACATGAGATTATGCCTTTGGACATGCTGGTGTGGGCATTTTAATTTAAAATCTTCGAAATAGTGTATTCAACAAATGTTCAACTTACCGTTATCATGCATCCAATATAAATAAAAAATCGGCAAATTTTGGATTTGTAAGCTATGTATTGATTTTTCTTGTTATTTCTTCCCTTGAAATAAGGAAGTATGTCACCTTTTCATAAGTACTTTGGAAGTACTTAGTAATAGAGTTCAGTACAGTATATATGACTTCAGAATAGCTGCTCTCTTAATTTGAAAAGATATAAAATAATTGTTTTTCTCTATTAAGTTCGCTTGTATCATTTGCAACTGTATTAAAATAACGAGCCCCTTGCTAACAGAAAACTGCATTGCGTATGGCAGAAATACATTTCGGACATGAAACAAGCCATTGAAGGCCGGCAGTAGTATAAGGGCCCACCCAGGACATTCCGGCATAATTTTTTTCCTATTGTCCTCAATGGGCCCCACGAACAAAATATAAATAACAGTTATTTAACACTATTCTTATTATTTTTCCTATTGTCCTAACTGGGTCCTGACGAAAAAACTGTTTAAATACCTATAATTTAACATAAGTTTGCCCTCGGAAAAAATATAAAATACCCATAACTTTTTCCTATTTGTCGTAACACATATGTTTTTTCCTATTGATTCACGTGCATGCCGATTCACAACACATAATTTTTTCCTATTTGTCCTAACTGGGCCCAGACGAAAAAGATTGTATAAATACCTAAAACGGTGAAAAAACTGTTTAAATACCTATAATTTAACCTCAGTGAGCCCTCGGAAAAAATATAAAACACCCATAATTTTTTTCCTATTTCTCCTAACACATATTTTTTTCCCTATTGATTCACCAGCATGCCGATTCACAACACATATTTTTTTTTCTATTTGTCCTGACACATAATGTTTTTCCTATTGATTCACCAGCATGCCGATTCACAACACATATTTTTTTCCTATTTGTCCTAACACATAATTTTTTTTCCTATTGATTCACCAGCATGCCGATTCACAACACATCATTTTTCTCTAAAACCAAGAATTTTAAAGATTTTACTTTCTTACTGGTAGAAAAGTATTCTTTTTGCCTTAATTTAAAATAAGAATGACTCCTTTCTAAAATTTGAACTCTATTGAAGGTTTTTTAACTAAATAAATGGAAGTTGAAAACACATTGTCTACTACCAATATTAAATACTCTATAACAGAACCGCTTGGAATTAAAATAAAACCAACAAACGAGCGTTTTGGATTATGGTTGCTTACAGAAAATATGTACAACAATAATTTGGTTACAAATATTGGAGATATAATTTATACATATACCTATTACAGAACCATTTTGCGATAATATTATGGTTGTTAAGATAACAGATTTTGCAGATTGCGAAGGAGATCTAAGAAACTGTAAATTTAAAGTTAAAAAAGAAATTTGTGGTTCTTTTAATAGTTATTTAAGAGGAAAATTTTCGAAGTATAAGCTTTCTGGACATGGAGTTAAGGCTAAAATTCTCTACATCTTAGGTTCTAATATAAAAACAATAAATGGAGTAAAACAAATTATAGAACGAGATTTAAAAATTATAAAAGACAAATACAAAAATCCAGTTGCTATTCCTTATAAAGTAGAACTTGCCGTCGTAAAACTAGAAACCCTGTTGACAGAATTACCAGACATATTACAACAACTTTCTAAAGAACATTATTATTTATTAGACTTAGATATAACACAAGATTTTGCAGGAATATTTAACAAAGAAGAAATGGTTAATTATTTAATAGACAACTATAATTTTCGAAAGGAGGGAGGATACAAGAAAGATTGTAATATAATTGTAAATAATAACAAAACAGTTGGGAAGGATTGTTTAACGTGGATTAATTGTAATTCTAGAGTTAAAATTTATAACAAATGTTTATGCCAATTAACAAGTCCTGGAGTTAGTAAACAATTAGGAAACCATATTATAGATTTTTTAAGTTGTCCAGATAAAAGATTAAAAGATACATTTACGTCTAACTTAGCAAAGGAGAATGGAATAACAAGATTAGAAGCAACAATTTATAATTATATTAATTCAGAATTCCAAAACAAACAAGAATTTAATCCAATAAAAGATTGTTTAAATTTAATACGGTATAATAGAAAATATTTCTATAATGCTCCATTTTATTCTGTTCCGCTATCTAAAATGTGGGAAAAATTAACAGATAGTTTACAAAATAGTTGTTGTGTGGTTTTTAAAGATTTATTACAGTATGTATATTGGGGGAACATAAATACTAAAAAATTAACTGGAATACAAATTAAATTGCCAGAAAAACCAGAAGATAGAAATAAACTGATAAATTATGTATTATCGGCATTTAGTTTTAATCTTTTGCCAATTAATTACTTAGAAATTCTAGAAGACACAGAAAATGAAAATGTTATAACTATAAACCAAAAATGTTATATTAAAGTTGGAAAAACATATTTTTCTAAATCTAATACTCCCTTTTCCACTATATCTAAAGATATCGATATACATGAATTAGGATTAATAAAAACTAAAAATTTTATTCCAGAAATTTTAAGAAAGAGAACTAATATTACGAATAAACTATTTCCTTTCCCTATTAAAGAAATAAAACCAATTTCTAATGTACATACGCTGTCTACTAGGAAAAGAGAGAAAAAATTAGAAGAATTAAAGATCCAAGAGAGAAAATTAGAATATTTAGAAAGAACACAATCCATAAAGAAGTGCACTAGAAAAGGAAGAAAAAATTAAACAAATAGAGGAAGAATTAATAAATTATTTTAATAAAAGATGGGCAGAGTTAGACTTAAGAATTTCTTATAATGTATACGCCTTTATAATTAATAACAAAGGAAAATATATTTATGTAGGTGCATTATGCGAAAAAGATGGAGTTAAATATGTTTATTTTATTAAAGGAATATTTAAAAATAAATTAATAGATATTAGTAAGGATAGAGAAAAATTGGAGGAAGAAGGATTTGTTTTTATTCCTTATAATGGTTTAGAAATAATATATTATCCAACAGAGAAACCATTTATGGAAATTAAAACTAATGGAACTAAAAATTATAATGGACATTCTTATCCAAATATAGAAGTTTTTAAAATGTTACCAGCTTTAGAGACAAAAGAAAATTTAGAATATAACGAGGAAATAAAAGAGCAAATAGAAAATACAAGAATGGGAGAAATAACTGGAAAAGTAAAAGTTTTAGGTTGTAACAGACTGGAAAATTTAGAAGAAGGAATAGAATTAATTATTTCTAACATATCTATAATAAAATATAGGGGTAAAGATATATATATATATATTTAAATTAGAAAATATTGGAGAGTGTTTTGTTTCTTGGTTAGAAAAGGAAATAGAAGATAGAAACATAGATTTAAATTATAAGGTAAAAGTTAAATTAGACAAAATAAAAACAACACCAAACAAGAATAAGGAGAGGCTAGTATTTATTGTTTAAGTTATTGCACTTTTTTATTTTAAATATTAACATTAATAACATCGAATTTTTCTGGTATAATTATATTATTTTGGTTAAAATAATCTAACAGTAATTCGGGGTATGGATTATTTATTCCTTGTAATTCTTCTATAAATTTCCTTATATAATACTTTCCAAAAAGGTAGCAAGGTATTAATCCATTACTTTTCTCTAGATCCTAAATTATGTAAACATTATAATCCAAATAATTAGTATACAAATAAAATAATTTCTTTTCTATTTTGTCTTTAGTTATATAAACATCTACATCGTATGTATACGGTGCAATATATTTTGGTATAGTTATTTTTTCCATTTATATAATTAGAAATACATTTATACAAATATTAATTTAATATATAAGTAGCAATATAATATAAACAGAGTTAGAACTAGAGTTTAAAAAAAATATATATAAAGACAGGTTTATGTTTTAAACTTTTTAAATGGAGTCCAAAGAGTTTAGTTCTAAAATTATAGACTTATATTATAGTAATAAGATGCATTACCAAGAAACACGAGAAAAATTAAACGATTTACTGGACGAAGAGTACCAAGTAGAATGTTTAGATATAATACTACTTAAAAATGGTTGTGCAAAAATTACAACTTACAACAAAGAAGAAGACAAGTTTGTACTTCTAAACGATCTTAATAAACGAGCAAGAACAAGGTACATAAATAGAATTCTTAAAGCTCTTACAAAATGTAACAAGGAAGAAAATGATTCGGAAGGTACTAGCGAGAAAAGCGAGGAAAGCGAGACAGATAATACAGAAGATTATCACGAAAACACAAACGTGGAACCTGTAAGAGTTGGAAAACAAGATATAGAGGAAGATATTAAAAAATCTGGAAGTAATTATAGACAATATTGGATTTAAAGGAGATTTGTTTTTGTATTATTTTTGTTAATTCTTTTATATTTATTTTAACAAACATATTAGGGATATATAGTGCAAACATATTAGGATATATAGTGTAAACATATTAGGGATATACACTATAAGCATAAAAGCAGATATAATGTACAAGCGCTATACAGTAACACCAGATTTAATATAAAAACACACAAAATAGACAGAAGGCAAGAACAGACAGAATATACAGGCTATGCGCGAAAACGGTTGGGTAAACAACCATACGTCCAGATGTGGACACATGGTGGGCATGCGAAAGCGGTTGGGTAAACAACCAAAAAGCACTGTACATTAACACCAAATTTAATATAAAAACACGGCAAAAGGTAGAAGGGCAGAACAGACAAAAATATACAGACAAAACATATTTTTATATATAGTTTATAAATAAAAGCAGACATAATGTACAAGCACTACACATTAAAACCAAATTTGATATAAAAACACAGAAATAGACAGAAGGGTAGAACAGACAGAACATACATACGGAACACAACAACACAACAGAGAGAACATAGACACAACAGACAAACAGACACAACAACCTGTAATCTGTTTACAGCCGGGCGAGTTGGCCGTGCGGTTAGGGGCGTGCGGCTGTGAGCTTGCATCCGGGAGATAGTGGGTTCGAATCCCACTGTCGGCAGCCCTGAAGATGGTTTTCCGTGGTTTCCCATTTTCACACCAGGCAAATCCTGGGGCTGTACCTTAATTAAGGCCACGGCCGCTTCCTTCCAACTCCTAGGCCTTTCCTATCCTATCGTCGCCATAAGACCTATCTGTGTCGGTGCGACGTAAAGCCCCTAGCAAAAAAAAAATAAGGAGTGAATGATAAGAAGGGGTCGTTAAGTTTGTGGCAAATAATTAGCCGCTGAAGTACTTAGTTTGTTCGCAAGCGCTAGTAAAGTCGTAGGTACTAATGTCATGATGAAATCATTGTTGCAGATATCGCCGGATGGCAATATAACGTTGTCCACTTTGACGTTCACTCCCACTGCTGCGGACAACGAGAAGGTGCTCACATGCCGTGCCGAGAACACCCGTGTACGAGCTGGAGTGGAAGAGGACACCTGGAAACTCAGTGTCTTCTGTGAGTGGCTTTCAAATAATTCATATCAAATATGTACTGACCTTGCTGAAATCTGAGTATGTCCTTAATGTAGGCGAGTAAATCTTCCTGTCTTTGCTCAGGCCTAAGTTATAGCAGTGTGATATTTTCCCACTAAGAGTTATGAATGTTTAAAGAGAGGATCCGATGCAACGTGTCTGAAAAGTATCCTCATAATTCTGTTATTTTACGGCATAATATGCGTTGCTGCAATTAGTCTTACACGAACGCAAGTATATTTACAAAACTAATGTGCAATTCTTTATTTCAAAGTGCAATTTTCAAAGGAAATGTCATTTTCCAAAAATACACCATTTTCCTGTACTTCACTCGAAACAGTATTAAACTTCATTTTCTGAAAAATTATTATTATTATTTTTGAAAAATGCTATTATATATTAATAAAAAATTTTATGCAAGAATTGTTTTGCTACTGGCTTTACGTCGCACCGACACATATAGGTCTTATGGCGACTATGGGGCAGTAAAGGCCTAGGAGTTGGAAGGAAGCGGCCGTGGCCTTAATTAAGGTACAGCCCCAGCATTTGCCTGGTGTGAAAGTGGGAAACCACGGAAAACCATCTTCAGGGCTGCCGACAGTGGGATACGAACCCACTATCTCCCGGATGCAAGCTCACAGCCGCATGCCCCTAACCGCACGGCCAACTCACCCGGCTGTAAACAGATTAAGAAAGAAGAAAGAAAGATATGGAAGTTGTGGATCTACAAAAAGACTATAAAGAAACAAGGAAAATCAGGAAGAAATATATAGGAAGGAAGAACACTGATAAAATCAAATATGAACCGGAACTTTATACTCTTCTTAAGCCTACTAAACACAGGATGGAATACACTAATTAGCATTCTAGGACTTAATTAAAGTCGAGAAACTATTTCAAAAGCTAAGTTTACACAATCCTTAATTATTAAAGGTACATCCAAGTATTATTTATCGAAAATAGTGTATAGTAGTAAATATAATGAAATGAAGAGTTAACATGTTCTTAGTTGAAGTATATTTTGTATTTTAAAGCAAACTGAAGAAGTACCGGGCTCGATAGCTGCAGTCGCTTAAGTGCGGCCAGTATCCAGTATTCGGGAGATATTGGGCTCGAACCCCAATCTCGGCAGCCCTTAATATGGCTTTCCGTGGGGCTGTACCTCAATTAAGGCCACGGCCACTTCCTTCCCTGTCCCATCGTCGCCATAAGACCTATCTGTGTCGGTGCGACGTAAAGCCAATAGCAAAAAGAAAAACTGAAGAAGTACTGGGAGGACCGCAAAGCCCGAACAATCCCTTCAAAGAGACCTCGGCGCGGACTGACTAAAGTGATCCTATGTGGTCATAAAAGAAGAAGAAGAAGAAGAAGCGAAGAAGAGAAGAAGAAAAAGGAAACTGCATGCATTAATTATAATTGCAATAAATGAATACTCTCCCAGTCACGGATGACCAATTGAGAGAGAAGTGTATTAATTATTTCATTCATTCATGTCACAAGGTCTGTAAAACTTGTATATTTATTACAAATCATTCATAGTATTAGCCTATTTGTGAAAAGGAGTATTTATTGATAAATTTAGTTTATTTACATATGTATCGTTATTAAAATGTATTGTATTGCAGGGAGTACATTCTATATTACACCACTGATTGAAGATGAAATTGTAAAGAAACTGGTCAATTCTTACAAACTCTTCGCAGAATTTTCATAGAAATTATTTGTCTAGTTCCCCACACGTACGAACTCAAAACAGGAATTGTTTGCAAGAAAACAAATGGTCCATTGCACACATCTATAACTCATTCAGTTTGTGTTACCATTAAGGCGTTATGAAATCACCGATTGCTCTATTATATTGTTCCGTTTCACTATTCTCTTCAGATTTTTATAGCCCCTTTTAGGGAACCACTGTGTTAGTGTGCTTGTAATTATTAAACTGCCCATCACCTAGTTATCGCCTCACTCTATCCTCAACTCATGCGATGTGGTAATATGCAAAGTGGCCCCAAGTACACCATCAGTCAAACAATACTGCAATTGCTAGCATTATTGACATTAGCAGCCAATGCTGGAATCGCATATGTTACAGGCAGCGGACAGGCTCGCAGCTGGTAAATATTAATAAACAAATATTATTGATGCCATTGTAAACAAATATACACATCAATTCTAAAGAATTACCATGACACTTTAATTGGGATCCTACAAATATATGCTGACTTTTGTGGACCTAAATTAATAAAAAGCACACAGTCCAGTAGGTAATTTCAAAAGTCAAAAGTTTACAACATCAATGGTAAAGTCTTTGTAGTCCTGAATAATTGACGCTAATGTCTCTGTGCGAATTGATTAAAATTCCTTCAATTCTGGTATCAATAATGATATAGGTAGTTCCAAAGGAGCAAAGTTTAAGTAGCAAGGTTTCTCGAACTTTTAAAATAATTGACAAAGTTACATTCCCCTTCGCAGCATATTCAGTGAAAATATTTGATAAGTACTCCAGAGGTACCAACTCAAACCACGAATGCTTTGAAAGAAAATTAATGATCCAGTGAACACATCGATAAATCTGTATATGTATATAATCAGTTATAAAATACATACAGACTAAAGTTATCGCTGACACAAGGTGTAACGGTAGCGTGAATGCCTCTTACTCTGAGGCCCCGGGTTCGATTCCCAGCCAGGTCAGGCATAATTAGCTGTATCTGTGGGCTGGTTCAAGGTCCACTCAAGCTACGTGATTACAACTGAGGAGGTAATTGACGGTGAGATTTCTGGCCCGGTCTGGATAGCCAAGAATAACGGCCGAGAGGATTCGTCGTGCCGACCTCCCGACAGCTTGTAAACTTCAGGCCTTTCAGCTGAGCAGCGATCACTTGGTAAGCCCCTACGGGGCTATTGCAACATGGGGTTTGGTTTGGACTACAGTTGTATATACACTATGTGATCAAATGTATGCGGACACCCCCCAAAACATACGTTTTTCATCTTAGGTGCATTGTGCTGCCACCTGCTGCCAGGTACTCCATAGCAGCGACCTCAGTAGTCATTAGACATCGTGAGAGAGCAGAATGGGGCGCTCCGTGGAACTCACGGACTTCGAACGTGGTCAGGTGATAGGGTGTCACTTGTGTCAGAAGTCTATACGCGAGATTTCCACACACCTAAACATCCCTAGGTCAACTGTTTCTGATGTGATGGCGAAGTGGAAAAGTGAAGGGACACGTACAGCACGAAAGCGTACAGGCCGACCTCGTCTGTTGACTGACAGAGACCGCCAACAGCTGGAAGAGGGTCGTCAAGTGTAATAGGCAGGCATCTATCCAGACCATCACACAGGAATTCCAAACTGCATCAGGATCCACTCCAATTACTATGACAGTTGGGCGGGAGGTGAGAAAATTTGGATTTCATGGTCGGGCGGCTGCCCATAAGCCACACATCACGCAGGTCAATGCCTCGCTTGGTGTAAGGAGCGTAAGAATTGGACGATTGAACAGTGCTGGCAGTGTCGCACCGACACAGATAGGTCTTATGGCGACGATGGGATAGGAAAGGCCTAGGAGTTGGAAGGAAGCGGCCGTGACCTTAATCAAGGCACAGCCCCTGCATTTGCCTGGTGTGAAAATGGGAAACCACGGAAAACCATCTTCAGGGCAGTACACAGATCGGTAGACATCAAAGTATAACTCCGAGTTACAACTGCATTAAATATGGTTTGTAAGGATGTACTGCAATACCTGTTTTGATTGAATTCGAATATCGTATTAAACCTGTAAAGGGTGACTATTATACATAAGATATATCAATAGTCCAATTAGAATTTCCAATTACATTATAGGTGGTAACTTCGACTGATGAAGACAGGCTTACGTAGTACTAGTCGATTTATAGTATTTCTCTTAGTAACCATGTTATACAATAGAGACAAAACAACGTCTGCTGACCCTCCGAAGTTGAGCACACCGGAATATTCTTAGCGATTCTTCCATATCAAGGAGAGTTATAGGTATGTGACACCAAGGTGACTTTGGAACATATCACGGGCAATATATTTGGTACTTTAGAGCTATAATGTCACGTCCCAGTAATTAGAATTTCACGTAAAACGGGAAGTTCCGTCACTATGATTACGGTATCAACAGACACATAGCTTTTGTTTCCTTATCATCAAGAAGTCTGTCTTACCTCCAAGATGAACTGAATCATCAAATGCCACTCTGTATAACTCTAGGAAGCATTTAAATGGCAAACATCAATAGAAACTTTTTATTTACTTTATGTTTGATCAATTTTCCTATCTTTGGAGAGCGCGGTTAGCGTATCTGTACACAAACTGCATACAACTGGACGACTAAGGTTCGAATATTGTCCAATCCCAGGTTTCAATTTTCACCTGAGAAATCAGATGAGGAAGGACATTGAACCTTAAATCCCTGGACAGGGTATTTCCAATGATGCCAGAAATACTCAGGATCAGGAGAAGAAATCATCAATTATTTTAAGCTTTTGCTATTTGACACGCTATGTTTGATTATTTTATATTTTTTGTGATTTGCAAATGGAAAACTAGTATTTCAGTTTCATGGTTGTCACTGCACCTTCTCCAGTCTGTTGACATAGCCGATCACTGATCAATTGGGTATCCACATTTTTACATCAAGTGTGGAAAAATGTATACAAATAAGCCCCTAATATAAAATATTATTTCCTAGGAGTAAGTGTTGTCATTTGCTATTGAATGTTTAAAAATAGGAACTTGTCTGTAAATTCATCAGCCCGTGGCCGGTTAGATCCTCAAATAACACCAGCGAAGGTTTTGCAGCTGTAAAGAGACTGCAACTTTCGATAGCGGCGCTTTAGTAAGGCGTACTTGTAAAGATGAGTGAAGCGTTTTGCCTTGTCTTTCCTCACTGAACCTAAAGTGCTATTGCATCATGCATAGTATCTGAATAGTATCTTTCAAAGCATCCAGCGCACTAGTTGTGCTCTAAATCCCATTCCTCAGCACCGCCCGTACCTCAGCAGCTGTCCATATTTTCTCAACAACAAATTAGACTATGAGACTCGTACTTAACGTTGCGTTTTTCTGTGGCCTGTGGCATGAGACTGGCGCAAGAATATCGTATCTCTCGAGAACTACCGTAGCCACAATTGGGTTAGGAACTTATAATATCAAAGATAGGCCCTTATAATTCGAAACTAATTATTGAAAAAATTTTAAATTCAAATACAAAATAGACTGGCAAATTAGCTTGTAGATTTTTTGACAGATGGCATCGTAATGTGGTTTCCACTCTTACGAGGAATCCAAATAATTTGGATGTAACCCGTCATTTTTAAAAAGCCACATACATTGTTCGAGGTATGAAATGAAATCGCCTTGGTGAGAATTCTCTGACGTTATCACTCGGTATTACGCTTCCACCCTCCTCCTGCTCTCTAAAAACAAGCAACTAGAAATGGAAGACGACCGAACTCGGATAATAGTGATATTGAAGAAACGTATCTATGATCACGGTACTGAATGATAATGACGCTTATATTGGAGCACCACGTAAATTGGATGGTTCATACGAAACAGTTTAGGCAAAAATGCTGCCACCTAGTGGCATGAATACGAAGCTTGAGTTCGCACCGCTTCCTGGACTGCGTTTTGCTGCGGTACGAGCACGTGGTGTGTTACCAGTTGTATTCTTCTGTTTGTTTCTGTTCGTATTAATTTTGCACTGTGTCTACAGTATATTATTACGTACGGAGTACCTTTGATCTAAGTTATGTGCTATGTATAAAGTGCTAAAGGCATTTAAGTGTGTCAACATACGTGTTTATATTATCAACGTGGTGTGAGCATGGGAATTATGTCTGCAAATCCAATGTCCTTCTTCATAAATAGTTTGTAGTAGTACATCCGGAGACTGATATCAGCTACTATTCCTGAAAATATTATACACAAGGAGAATGTCTCAGCATCTTCTACTTCTCCTCTTCAAAATCATAGAGCCTCCATACCAGAAGCAGCACAACCCTACACGAAGGTGCAGGAAATTTCACCGCTGCATTTTAATATGGGAATGAAGAGCAGGAATAAGCAGACGCAGTAGCCTTGACTACCGCATCTTACAAGAATCAGCTGCTTTCAAGGCAAACATTGTACAACCAAAGGGAAAACTATTAGAGAATGGAAGCAGTGATTGGCTTTGTAATATAACCGTTCATCACCACGTCACTGACATGTTATGAGGTCCAGTTAAAAATATATGCCATTTTCTGCGACATTCTGCGACATATAGTGTCATAATGAACATTTTTCACCCAGTCCGGGACACGAATGGCACCGCGTCAGCTCGGAGAGTGGAGGTCTTGTTACGCGTACCGAGGGAAAAGGACCCATGTGCAGCGAGTCCTTGTAATAACTCTCTCACTTCGCAGACAGGGAAAAGAGATAGCACGCCGCGCGCAGGAGGATATTTAGGTCAGACGGCGCAGTTCATCACGGTGTGTTAACGTGAAAACTAGAAATTCTCAGTGATATCCCCGCAGATTCATTGGTGCCGACACAAAATCTTCACTAATTAACAACAACAACAACAATAATAATAATAATAACAATAAAAATAAAGGTTTGGATCCAACCTATGGAAATTTATGAGTATTACTCTTTTGAACCAGTGTATTTTATTTTAATCAAAGATACCGAAATATGAAAAACAACCTGTAACAATAAAGTTCGGTGAATGAAGTCAGAACGGTCAATCCGGTAACACTGGCGACACACAACGCTGCACCTGCGTAGCAGCAGGTTTTGACCACCTGCTCCCAACGTTGTTCAGTTGAGCATCGTATGTGTGCCGTGTAAGATTTCTTTAACACAGTGCGTGTTTGGTGCGGTGGTTCTTAAATGCGAGCAGGAACATGAACGACCAAAAAGATTAATGTACAGTTTTGTTTTAAGCTTGGCAAGAGACCGAAAGAAACCCATGCGATGCTGGCACGTGTTTATGAAGAAGTGTGTGTACGAGTGGTTCGCCCGTTTTCAAGGAGGCCGGGAAAGTGTTTCTGACAACACCCGTAGCGGAAGACCGGCGATCGCCCTCAGTGACGAAAACATTGAGAAGGTGAGGGCATCAATCACGAACGGTCGGCGATTAAGTGTACGCATGATAGTGGATTAACTGCAGATTAACCGTGAATCCGTGCGACAAATCGTTACCCAGAAGCTAGGGAAGAAAGAAACGTGTTCTCTTCTTGTGCCATATCACTTGACTGACGACCAGAAGCAGGCTCGTTTAGAGGCTTCACAGGATTTTGTCGAAACAGTGGATGCGAGACCAAATTTCTTGAACTGTATTGTCACTGAGGATGAAAACTGGTGTCTCAGATACGTCAGTTTAAGTTAGGAGGATCTACTCCTTTTTCCTAAAATGGACCTTCGCATGTTTAGATTAAAAGTTTAATTGTATTGTCTAGAAATTTCAAAACGGCATTTTACGTTCATGATTCTGTTTGTAATACAATAAATGCTTTTTTCATGTGAAACACTGTCAATATCATTAAGGTCTTAAGTTGTCCGACATACGTGATCTTACCTTCATATGCCGAAAGTAATGAAAACTGTAATTAAAATAAATCTTCAAAATGCGAGTTTAGTGTACACTTAGATAAACTGTACAATTTAATACATATTGTACTTTCATAGTATTTTTGTTAGTTGTTCATTTTTTGGGGTTTCACGAAGTCTCTAACGGCCTGTTCATTTCCTGTTCACAGTTGTTCCTGTTCTGCATCTTCAACTGGGGTCCAACCTTAACCCTGATGATATAGAAGAAGGGGACGATGTTTATTTTGAGTGTAAAGTACGCGCTAATCCCATCGCCTACAAAGTCGTCTGGAGGCACAATGTGAGTGAACCATGCATGTATAAAATATTCTTAGAATTTAACTGACCTGAATTTTGCTTAAAAAAACGCTACGAGTTCCGAGTGAACACTAGACATTTTCAGAATCGTACCAGCCAAACGTATACACCGATGATTTTTGTTTCCAGAAAAGTCAAGGCTTCCTATTGCGCTTTAAAGATCCCGAATCCTCTAGCTGCGTGGTGCATAGATCATAAGATTAAAGCCTCTTTTCTTTAACAGAGCTCTTTATGACTTTCTCAATGTCACTGTGAAATGTTGTTGATTTACTGCATTTTGCAGCAGCATAGCCTACTATTTGAAGGAATAAGTTACAAGCAACTTAAACCAAACGTTTCCTTCACACATGGTAGTAATAAGTAGCTGTTTCATTCGAATAATATTATAGATCCAAGTTCAAACTTGAGAACTTTTAACACGCACCCCATGGTACAAGTACGGTATCAGAGCCTCATAATTCTATTCAAGGTCTAAGTGACTCTCTGTGGTAGCTCATGTTAATTGCTTCCGTCCATTGCCCACATGATATTCCACTTTTATTGCTTACCCGAGAGTTGCCTTTCTTCCAATGAGAAAAGAACATTACTTCTTTTTCTTTAGATGCCAGAAATGTCCACTTTATGAAAGAATCTTTACAAGGCAATTTTCATACAGAGTTTAGGAGATGTTCAGTTTGCTCTTCGTTGAGGTGAAACTGCTGGAGACAGTGATTAATTTCAGTTTGAAGCTCTCTGGTCGCTCCTATGTTTCGTTCCTTCCAATCATCAGTCTGTTGCGTATATGTTGAACGAAGGCTTCCAATTGCCTTTTAAAGATCTCAAGTCCTATTAGGCTGCGTGGTGCATATATCGTGAAGAATATAGCATCATTTAGATCTCTTTATGACTTTCTCAATGTCACTGTAAAATTTTCTGTCAGGTTTCTACGGAGTGGACACTGGAACTGATATCCAGCTGTGGCCAAATGCACTCATTGAGTGTATTTAACCTCTGATCAGATATGATAAGTGGTGAGATAACCAGTTGGTTTAAATTATTCAATTTTTCATTTTCTATGACAACAGAGTAACAGAATTTATTTTACCTTGAAAAGTCAGGTGAAGGTAATTTATGGTCTCATATGAGGAAATGCATGTAGATTTGTTTCCGTCTAGAGTATTAACAAAAGTAGGGCTCAACTGACCCTTAAGAAAGTAAATTGTTTTACTCATACTATTATTTATTTGGAGCTCAATTTTTGCTACGGAAGTTATGGTGAGATCTGCAAGGTGCTCGTCGGTAGTTTCATTCTTGAGGAGACGAGTCAGATCATCTGCAAGCGCACGTACTGTCAAATTTTCTGCATCTGAGAGTAGCATATATCCGTATTGCTGGGAAATTTATTTCTCACTTAATTCTCTCAGAACGTAGTCTGCTGGTAAAATGAACATTATAGGAGAAAAGGGAGCATCTTACGCCAAGCTTCCCTTAACAGAAATAGTGCCTGCTCTGGTTGTCATATTTATCTGTATGCTGGTTAAATTATCAGTCACCGAGCTCGATAGCTGCAGTCGTTTAAGTGCGGCCAGTATCCAGTATTCGGGAGATAGTAGGTTCAAATCCCACTGTCGGCAGCCCTGAAAATGGTTTTCCGTGGTTTCCTATTTTCACACCAGGCAAATGCTGGGGCTGTACCTTAATTAAGGCCACGACCGCTTCCTTCCCACTCCTAGCCCTTTCCTGTCCCATCGTCGCCATAAGACCTATCTGTGTCGGTGCGACGTAAAGCAACTAGCAAAAAAAAATTATCAGTCAATAGATTTACGACCAGTGTACTAATTTGAGTTGATATAGGAATGGTGCTATGTGCTCGCTCTATATTCTCATGTTGTATGTTGTCGAATGCCTTACATTTATTGAGAAATACAATACAGCAATCGTTGTTCTTAATTGAGGGTCTCAATGGAATAAGGGCCCATCCCAACCGACGGTCGAATTTCACTTATGTACAAAAAAGGTTATCTTAGAGCCATCTGCTGTCAGATATAAAGCTATTTTTGTGTAGAACGCACGTGCCAAATTTAATTTACGTATGCGCTTCACATCTGAAATTGTGTAAAATCTAACAAAACCTTTTTTCTTAAAACTTAATCTGGTTGGGATGGGCTCATATTTCACTGAGCCCCTCAATTTTAGCGACCTTTATACATCAATTTATAATGGGTGTATTAGTGAAAGTCCCTGGACAGGATCTGAAACCATTTTGGTTGGGAATTTCAACAGATTTTCTAAGGATTTTGTCTATCACACGTTCGGCGATCACTGGTCTCCAAATCTTGATAGCCCCCCTTTAGGGATTGAATCAGTCCTAGCCAGCGTGAAACCTGTAGGGACAAAGCGTAGGTAGCCGCGAAGGAACTGGTTTCATAGGCGACAAGTTCCTTTATGTCCTTTAGCCGTATGACGACCTCTCTAGAAGCGGAATCGAGTTGGATTCCGCGACATGCGTTAACAATCTCATCCTTTGAAATAATAACAAATTCTTCTTCGGAAGTGTCGTCGTCCACTTCTCTGCGTATATCTCCTCCATGTATATTCCATCACCAGCAATACTCATTAGAAACCTGTAATGGTTAGAAACGTCGAAAACACTCAACTCACATTCTACTAAAGGCATGAGAGACATTATTTTGCTTACCACATTTATACAGTTGTAGTGGTACTTTTCTTTTACTAATCTCTTTTGGGCTTTTAAACCTTCTATAGGTCAACCTATCGGGGTTAAGTTTCCTAGTTGGTGCTGTTTTTAATACTTTACTGTTGGGTAATAGTGGACATCATAGCGGTTTACAGCATTCTAGGGAAAGGAGTAATAACTACTTACAGCGTCATCAAACTCGCAGTCATTAGGTAAGTTTGTCGTCACCAGCCTTTCAAATATTTCTCCAAATTGCCTACATTGCGTGATGACGTCAGGCTTAAAGTATGAATAACTTACATTATCTGAAAGGTTAGAGGCCTCTGGTTCATTTTCAGTATTTGGTTGAATAGGCGTTGAAATTTGATGGATTCGCTTGATGTCGTTTCAGTACGAGTCTGGATGTGAAGTAATATATCCATTATAAATGGCTGTATAAAAGACGCT
The DNA here is from genome assembly GCF_040414725.1 of Anabrus simplex. Taxonomy (NCBI): domain Eukaryota; kingdom Metazoa; phylum Arthropoda; class Insecta; order Orthoptera; family Tettigoniidae; genus Anabrus; species Anabrus simplex. The sequence goes on along the minus strand of NC_090266.1, from coordinate 388,566,493 downwards.
AAAATTGAGGGGCTCAGTGGAATAAGGTCCCATCCCAACCAGACCAAGTTTTAAGAAAAACAATTTTTGTTACATTTAAAAAAAAACACGCACATAAACTGCAATTTTCAGTCTCTCATGTATGTCATCTTGACTCCGTATTGTTAGCACTGAACTGGTGCTTGTTGTTGTATTAGATGTGCTTTGTATGTTATTAAAATATCTTGACTGTGTGAAATGAATGTATCCTCCTTGTGCTGAAATTCTTATGGCATGTCAGACATTCTGCACTTGGTGCAGAATTTGCTTTTGAAGCTGCATGTCCACATCAATTTTAAAGTATGTAGGGATCAATAAAATTCATGATTGAAATTATTCCTTATCGGAGTCCGGCCCCGCGGTGTAGGAGGCAACGCGTCCGCCTGTCATCCGGCCGGGTCAGGGGTTTTAATTGTAAATTATTAATATCCCTGGCCTGGGGACTGGGAGTTAGTGTCGTCCTTAATGTTCCTTTCCTCACATTCAACACTTTACTCTTCCGCCATTTAAATAATACACACAGTTTCCTCACATATGGCGCAAGTAGGGGCAAAAGATCTTCATAGGTCGACGCCCCGAACAAATAGCAAAAAAATCCTTATCGGATAAACACTCAAGTTTTAGAGTATCATGGGATAAAGTGAAAAAATAATTAACTTTGACAATAAATGTAAATAACATGTATTAAGTTTGAATGTTCCATATAAACCATACACAGCTGTGTTACTGGTCTCTGAAACACTACAAATACAGTCAAACGACAAAATCATCTAAATCAACCAACGTATAAAACACAGGAGTCGAAAAATCTGGAGAAATATTTTAAAAAGGAGACCAAATGACACTGATGACATCAAATTTTGAACTTCACAGAAACATAAAAGAATCCAGTACAAGAAAACCATATACCACATATATTTCTCCTTTCTTCTTGTAAATAACTATAAAGAACACAAGTACCTTGATGTCAAACTGTTATACGGGTGCATGATTTCATTACGTCATTACTTGGGAGGTAAAGTGACGTTAGACTTGGTAAAGCCACATGTTAGTAATGTTAAATTACATACCTACATGAACGTATCTCACCAATTTAATTTCGTGCGGCTATTTCTAGCCGAGTGCAGCCCTTGTAAGGCACACCCTCCGATGAGGGTGGGCGGCATCTGCCATGTGTAGGTAACTGCGTGTTAATGTGGTGGGGAATAGTGTTATGTGTGGTGTGTGAGTTGCAGGGATGTTGGGGACAGCACAAATATCCAGCCCCCGGGCACTGGAATTAACCAATGAAGGTTAAAATCTCCGACACGGCCGGAAATCGAACCCGGGACCCTCTGAACCGAAGGCCAGTACGCTGACCATTCAGCCAAGGAGTCGGAGCGTATCTCAGTGAACCTACAGAACTACCTAAAAACAACGTACAGAATAGAATAAACTTTACCGAGCTCGATAGCTGCAGTCGCTTAAGTGCGGTCAGTATCCAGTATTCGGGAGACAGTAGGTTCGAACCCCACTGTCGGCAACCCTGAAAATGGTTTTCCGTGGTTTCCCATGTTCGCACCAGGCAAATGCTAGGGCTGTACCTTAATTAAGGCCACGGCGGCTTCTTTCCCACTTCTAGCCATTTCCTGTCCCATCGTCGCCATAAGACCTATCTGTGTCGGTGCGACGTAAAGCAACTAGCAAAAAAAAGAATAAACTTAAAAATGTACAAATGCAGTGCTTAAATCAAAATATTGTGAGCTAAGTTTCCAGTTAAATCATCCGTCATAAACAGCTGACAAACATTTCCTGGAGAAAAAAAAAAAAAAGATGCAGGACTGTGGTGCGATTTTTGCTTCAAGGTACTTATGTGTAAAACTGTGGGTCTCAATAAGCTGATTAATGGTACTAACACGAATCGTCTGAATTTTGATCATAATCCACATATGTACGCATTTTTAAAGACAAAACAAATCTAAGGTAGTGGTGTACCTGCTGATTGTATTAATAAGGAAAATTACTCCGTAAGTTTCACATTTTGTAAAATTTGAAAGAAATATTTATTTATTTATTTATTTATTTATTTATTTATTTATTTATTTATTTATTTATTTTAAAGGGCAATTGAATCAATTGCAGTTAGTAGTTAATACCGCTAATGATTCTACTAATTTGAACGGTGTTGTTGCTTTTGTCGTCGTCGTCGTTGTTGTTGTTGTTGTTGTTGTTGTTGTTGTTGTTGTTGTTTTGAATCATCAGTCCAGAGACTGGTTTGATGCAGCTTCCCATGATAATCTTTTCATTTCAACGTAACTACTACATTCTACATCTGCTCTAATCTGCCTGTCATATTCATAACTTGGTCTACCCTATCATTAATACCCTCAAGAACCAACTGAACAAGTCGTGGGTGTCTTAAGATGTGTCCTATAATTCTATCTCTTCTTCTGGTCAAATTTCGCCAAATAGCTCTCCTGTCACCAACTCGATTCAGTATCTCTTCAATCGTGATTCGATCTACCTATCTCACCTTCAGCATTCTTCTGCAACAGCACATTTCAAAAGCTTCTATTCTATTTCTTTCCGAGCTGATTATTACCCATATTTCACTTCCGTACAATGCAACGCTCCAGACAAAAATCTTCAAAAACGTCTGTCTGATTCTTAAATCAATGTTCGAAGTGAGCAAATTTATCTTCTTAATGTCCTTCACTGCTTGTGCTAGTTTGTATTTTATGTCATGTTTACTTCTGCCGTCGTAGTTATTTTACTACCCAATTAACAATATGCATTTTCTATTATCATCTTGTACTCATTTTCCAAGACTCTTTCAATACCATTCGGGACTTTCTCCAGATCTTCTGTAGACGTGAATAAAATAACAATATCATCAACTAATCTCAGGGTTTTGATTCCCTCGGCTTGTATTATGATTCTCTTTCACCCTTGTATCACCCCTTTCTGGATTGCTGCTTCTTTTTCAAAGCTCTCGATTCTTATCACTGCACACTGATTTTTTTCATATTGCATATAATTCTTATTTCTCGGTATCTGACCCCCAACACCTTTGGAATCGCAATTAGCTTGGTACAATCTACATTGTCGAATGCCTTTTCTAGATCTACGAACGCCATGTACTGTTGGGAGATCAGAAGAATGCACATGCCCGGTGAGGCACGGGACGAAGGGGTTTTCACTAGCAGAGCCAGTGACGCAATGGTTACCATAGCAACTCCGCTACTATCCAGGAGACTTTATATTGTCTTCTACTGGCAGCTCTTCGCTCTTGTCAGTTGTAATCCAGCAAACTGCAAAGTGTCAGTCAATGTTTTCGTGTAGCAGATACGAGCAGATAAGAGCCGATCTGTCTGGGCAGAACAGGAAGTTCGTGCTTGCAGGCCACATTCCTCATTCTTGCATTCTTCTCATCTCTACACAGTACGTGGGCTTGTCCTTCTCAATTCAGTTGTAAAGCCAGGTTTGCTTCACGTGTTCCTACATTTCTTTCGAAGCCAAACTGATCTTCCGTTGAATATATAATAATAGAGCATTCATCCCAACACCATCTGAAATTGGCTAGAATGCTGAGTGACCCTACAACTGCTCTAAGTACCTCCCTCATACTACAGCTTATTTATGACAAACTTGGTGAAAATATTCTTATTAGTGTACATTACGCACCTTAACATTACTTGGTGCTTGACGGAGTTATTTTCAATACTTCAGATGTGTAAGCACTTAACTGATAGAAGCAATCAGTAGGATAAGGCGACTGGCAAATTATATATCTTACAATACAATTCTTACCGCCATTGTGATCTGTCCAAACTGCGGTACAGTACTTAAAAGCTAAATCAACGAGTCTTTGTTCCAGTGTGTGGTGCACTAACGTTGAAGTATCGGTGCAATAACAATAATAGCTTCCTTCCTAGCCTTAGTTCTGTCCTATCCCATCGTCACCATAAGACCTGTGCCAAGTTAATTAAATAGCAAAAAAAACCTCAATTGATTTTCTGTTATTTACTCGTTGCTAAGATTGCTTATAAGTCATACTTCCCAACTTAGTCTTATACAAGTTCAGAATAAACTGTTCTATTTGTGTATTTTCACTCATTTTAGTCCTAACGATTAAAATACTTTGATCTGATTTGTCTGGTTGGCGGTAGTCAAAAGTTGTTATACGCCATGTTTTCCAGACTAGCTAATTCTTACTACACTAACATCACATATTATTTTGAAATTCTCAATTGGATATCCATGTAAATACCAACTCCTCCTTTTCATGCTTCCCAATCCGAGTTTCAGCTAAACATTTTAAAACTAATCCGTGTACGATATTAAATTACTGCAGACCATCGAACGGAAACTAGCCCGCCGGTCTGAATGGCTAGACGGTAGAAGCGCTGGCCCTTTGAGCTCAAGTTATTGAGTTCAATCCTGACTTAATCAAGTAGTATTAGAAGGTGCTTAATGCGTTAGTGTCGTGTCGGTAGATTTATCGACTAGTTAAAGAATTCCCGAGGGTCAAAATTCCAGCACCTTGGCGTCTCCGAAAACCGTTAAAGTAGTTATTGAGACCTGAAGCCAGTAACATTATTAGGTCCATTAATTAACAGAAATTAGCCACGCAGTAATCACATGTGAAAAAGGATCATTAAATTATCATTATCCTATGTGAAGCTGTAACTAGAAATTGTCCGTGTATTCACTTGTCATGCTCTGTTGAAATTTGCTCCCTTGTAAAGTTAGGTCAACATATTACTTTTCTTCCCTCTGTCTAGGAAATCTCCTGGATTATTTTAGCTTCTTCTATTTTGAGTGTGATGAAGGGGTACAGAAGTAATGTTTCTCTTCGTCCCCGTCGTGGTAAATAGGAGGAAGGGTGCATTGAGGTTCAGGTGGAGGATATCTGTGTCTCGCTGAATCTAAGGTACTTGATAGAGTTGCAATTAGGGAGTTGAATACTGCAAACAAAAACACTGGACTGTGGGTTGAGGAGAGAGAGAGGGGGGTGGAGCATGATATTACTCTGCGTTTTGTTATAATACAATTCGAGCATCAGATTCCGCACAAGATGTGACTTGGCTCTCGCAGTATACCATATTTCTTATAGCAATGATTTTCGCATTCTGAGGTCTCCGTAATAGGACCTGCAGTATGAGAAACGTAACAAGCCTAGTGGTTGATTTGCACTGCTCAATATCCATCATTCTCATTTAGGAAATGAACTAAGCTCCAAAGTTTGTTATCTATGTAAATAATACTAAACACATTTTTCATATTTCGTTTTTATCTCAGGTGCAAGAAAGTCGAAAGTAAGTTCAGCTCAATTTTTGTCAGTCTTTTTGTTTGTTACGTCATCACGAAAAAACGCCTGCATAGAATTTCTAGAAAATCGGTATTTTAAGTTAACACATACATGGGCTGTGGGAAAATTACAAATTTCTCCGTTAATATTTGCTGTATCAAAATAATATATAGTCGTTCAAAAAGAGAATGGGCTCGTGGTACTCAGTGTTCCTCTTATTTAACATTTCATCAGATTTAATTTTAATTATTATCAAACTACAATTTACTTCCCATACAGACACAAACCCTGTGGACAATGACAGCAAACATTATATCTATTGTACACCTTATTGGGGGCGATCTTCTCTCTGCACGGTTTTAGCGGAGGCAGGTGAGTATTAAATCTTATCTATCTCAGAAGGTTTCTTCTGGACTTGTAGTCACTTCGTCGAGATATCGACAGGGAATAAATGAGGATGTATAAATGGAAATAAGATGTATATTGTAGTTAACTGAGATTTGTTATTAGAAACGAAAATGCAAAAAGTAAAGCTATGAAAAATTAATGGAATTTGAAATAATGTGAAAATGAAATTGAACATGTAAAGATTTACGATTATCAAAAAATATAAACAACACGAATGCAATCATTTGTTAGTCCTAGGTTCCACATTGCCTTCTTGCCTTGAAAATGATACTTGACACAAAAGGAAAAACCTGGAAAGTTAAAATGAGACGGCGAGTTACTTCACTATAATTTTGAAAATTTCGTCTCTCATGACTGAGCATACTCGACCTATGTGCGTGAGACCTAAATATTCTGCTTATATTATGGTTGTCCACCAATTAAATATCAGCGCAGAATATCATAAAATAATTGAGTGAACCCTTAAATTACAAACTGCCACAATGAAGTTCAACTTGGACTAGATTGTAGATTATCAGCAAAGTAATTAATGAAGGGAAGGTGGTCATCACGTCATCATGATGCTCAAAGTTTTAGTTTTAAATAACTGATAAGATTGCAAGATTGACTGCATCACTTGTATAAAAAATGATATCACAAATGATTTAATTATAAGTGCTACAAGAATAATATACTTATTGAAACTAAATATGTTAAAGTGAACACGTGAATTAAATTAGAAATATTCTAAATTATTCCCGAACAAAATTAAATTTAATTGTGAATTTTCAGGTTAACTTAAAATAATTCAATTTAACGAAGGCATTTCCTTCAAGCAAAATGAATTGCGAATGAATCTAAAATTAGGTATTTGGGCTTTCTGTTAATATTAATCATGTATAATACTGTCCACCTGCGTAGGTTAACGGTTAGCAAAGTTAGTTTTCATACTCGAAGGCCTGGGATAATTCCAGGTTCTGCTAGGGATTTAAGGATAACAAGAGAGCTGGTATGTGGTTAAAATAGCACGTGCATCTAACCTCCATTTCGGTGGGTGGGGGCAGGGGGTGTCTGAAAAGAGTTCCACCGCCTCAGAATGAAGACTTGAACATACTACACTTAACACTTGTTGACCTGTAAAAGATTTGATCTGTAAAAGAATATTCACACCATTATTTATCGTCTTATCGTACCCTAAACGCTAATAAAATGCAATCAAAATGTATCTCTATCACATATGGACTCCTTATGAAAACAATATATTCAACGTTCTGAGTCCAAATGACACTCATAAAACAACAAGAAATGCAAAATACAGGAATATGCATACCCCTACCCGATAAAAGACACTAACCACACAATAATCACAAAAGCCTATGACCACAATTTTTTTTTAAGTCACGATTTCTTACACAGCGCAAGTGGGTGGTCGAAACCACGGACTGTTGAATAGGGTTTCACGTGGTGGAGCTCATTTGCGCCGAAATAGGTTATGCTATGCTGATCGGCATGTGTAACCTAGACAGTCTGCCAACACGCCAACAGTGAAATAACAGCTGACCCACTAATATTCTACCTCCAAGTTAAAAACACTCCCAAAATTAAAACTGGATGGTGAGACCTTCCCACTAGTCAAACTCAAAAACTAATATCAGATATTAACAACCCTCAAAATATCATCAAGTCATGTCCACAATCCTATGTCCAGCCAGTTAGCGTCGTCTAATAGGGAATGTTTACATGACCTACACTATTGAGGTTCATGAGCGGGGATTCAAACAAAAAACGAATCGCACAAAAAAGCAATCTCTAAAAAATCCATCAATAAAAACAAACTCTACCGGATGTAGTATAACATAAAGTGTGCCAAGCTCACTGAAATTCTATCTTGATGAAAACTCACAGGAATGCGTTAAACAAACTTGGAGTTATTAGCATGGAATAATAACTCAACGTGGTATTCTAAAATGACACTGTAACTTGACAAGCCATCCTTATAATCCTTCCTTTAACGAAATTCAAAATGTCAATATACTTTCTTTCTCTCTTTCTTAATCTGCTTGCCCTCCAGGGTCGGTCTTTCCCTCGGACTCAGCGAGGGATCCCGCCTCTACTGCCTCAGGGGCAGTGTCCTGGAGCTTCAGACTTTGGGTCGGGGATACAACTGGGGAGGATGACCGGTACCTCGCCCAGGCGGCCTCACCTGCTATGCTGAACAGGGGCCTTGCGGGGGAAGGGAAGATTGGGAGGGATAGACAAGGAAGAGGGAAGGAAGCGGCCGTGACCTTAATTTAGGTACCATCCCGGCATTTGCCTGGAGGAGAAGTGGGAAACCAAGGAAAACCACTTCCAGGATGGCTGAGTTGGGAATCGAACACACCTCTACTCATTTGACCTCCCGAGGCTGAGTGGACCCCGTTTCAGCCCTCGTACCACTTTTCAAATTTGGTGGCAGAGCCTGGATTCGAACCCGGAACCCCGGGGGTGGCAGCTATTCACACTAACCACTACACCACAGAGGCGGACATGTCAATATAAACCGTTCCAAAAATTAGGGGAACATGTTTTTGAAAGTATGCCATACTCCACAAAACAATACCTCACACCCAGGTATATAGCCAACTAAACATTTATTATTTAGCGTTGAAATGAGCTAACGGCCGTAGCCGTGTTGAAACACCGGATCCCGTGAGATCTCCGAAGTTAAGCAACATTGGGCGTGGTCAATGTTTGGATGAGTTGCCACGCGCTGTTGGTAGTGGCAAGGGAATGGAGGAGCGGAAAGGAACTGGCCACACTACCGTACGTAAACTCCTGCTCAGGCACACCTCTGTGGAGATTGGGACCTGCCTTCGGGCAGAATACACCCTTACCTTACCGTTGAAGTATATAAAAGAACATCGATGGATTCGCGTTCATTTTCACAACGTAAACGGAAATGCCCAAATAGGGACGAAAACAAAGTGATAACAGTCCTCAAGAGTGAATTTTTATTACAGTTGGGGAGCTTCAGTATGGTGTATGTCCTTGGCACCTACGTGGCATGCTCCGTGTAAGTCGACGGAGGTCAGGTTGCGGTTTCAGGTCCCATTCTTCAATGAGAGCCTGTTTGAGGTCTTGGAGAGTCTGTGGTGGAACAGGACGCACACGAATATTTCTGTCAAGTATACCCCACACATGCTCGATGGGTTTCAGGTCGGGAATCACTGCTGGCCATTCCATCTCTTGAATGTCCTGTTCTCGCAAGACAGATCTGGTGATGCGTGCTACATGAGCCCTGGCATTGTCTTGCATTGTCCTGAATTGAGAGCCAACACCGTATGCAGCAACGAACACATGCTGTAACAGTATCTGCTTGATGTGCCCCGCAGCGGTAAGATTACCACGGAAGACGACGAGATCCGTACGGCCATCAATACAGATGCCACCCTACACCTTCACAGAACCTTGTCCGAATCGGTCGCCTTCCTGGACATCATTTGGCATGTACTGCTCACCACAGCGTATCCATACACGTTGACGTCCATCACGCTGTGTCAGGGGAAATCTGGACTCGTCTGTGAACAACACACGTCTCTATTAGGGAAGTTGCCAGTTGACGTGGGTACGGACAAACAGAAGGCGAGCTGGGCGATGTTGCTGCGTTAAGCGGGGCACTCGAACAGGACGTCTGGATCGTAAGGACACTTCTCTTAACCTGTTGCTTACTGTCTGGTCAGACACCGTGACTCCAGTGACCCTCCCGAGGTCTTGTTGCAGTTCTCTGGCAGTTGCTGAACGACGCCGCAACGCACAGATGGTCAGATATCAGTCATCCTGTGGGATTGTCATGCGTCCACTTCCTTGTCCAACTCTCCTTGTGAACTGGCCTGTCTCGCTGTAGCGATTACACAAGCGGTGAATAACTGACAAAAAACATTGAGATCCGCAGCAACACGACGGAAAGACTATCCTTCCTGGATCAAAGTGAGTGGCCCTTGCGACTTGAACCTCGTTAGGATGTCTCATGGGATGTGCTGGTTTACGCACAAAGTGCTCAAATGACCGCAGTAGTCTGTGTACCTCACAACGACACACGGACGCACCGCTATTTACTTTGTTTTGAGGGGTCACCTGACAGTTTAATGCATGGCTACGCCTACAGGTGGAGTATAACTTCGACTTGTCGTACCCTGAGTAGCTAAGGTCTCAAGGTATGCTGTACGACCATTGGAACCCCATCTACCAAATTAACGTTCACATACCAGACGTTACAAAACATGCTCCCCAATTTTTGAACTCTGTATTTGAGGCCGAAGCCGGCCCCGTGGTGTATGGGTAGCGTGCTTGCCTCTTACCCGGAGGCCCCGGGTTCGATTCCCGGCCAGGTCAGGGATTTTTACCTGGACTTGAGGGTTGGTTCGAGGTCCACTCAGCCTACGTGATTAGAATTGAGGAGCTATCTCAAGGTGAGATAGCGGACCCGGTCTAGAAATCTAAGAATAACGGCCGAGAGGATTCGTCGTGCTGACCACACGACACCTCGTAATCTGCAGGCCTTCGGGCTGAGCAGCGGTCGGTTGGTAGGCCAAGGCCCTTCAAGGGCTGTAGTGCCATGGGGTTTTTTGAGGCCAAAAATTCCTAACATTCAACAAACTTCACTTTGACTCAGTGGGACTTAATCTCTACCATTTAACCTTTAGACTGTACAGCTCCACTGCATATCCGGACTACGGGACTTAATCACTCTTAACAAATATCACTTCAGGCATCCATAAAAGCCACTGGTGCACATACGGCTTCACCCTGAATAAAGTTGTAAACTACAAATAGCACATACCTATAAAATCTCAGGGGTTCACTCTGGATACATCCCTGGACCAATAACTTGTGTACGACACATCGCCTTATCATTAAATCTACGGGGGCACTTACGAGTTCACTCTGGATACATTTCACTCAGTAGGACAAAACACAAATTGCCTGAATAACAATCCATCAGTCCAGAAAGAATGCAACTCCAGTACTGATTAATATAAATTCCAAAATATCTGCTCGTACTCAAGCATCAAATCTATTTTGAATCATCAAATATATCTGTTACACTTAGTAATTCCCTAAATATGTTAGCATGCTGCTACTTCCCTAAATTGCGTTTCAATTTTATTACGGGGGACAACTTAACTTTTATTTCATTTTATTACTAGCAAGATACCCGTGCTTCGCTACGGTATTATACTGAAATTTAGAATTGAATGCTAATATTTTATATATAATCCACCGAAATCCGTTTTCTGAGAGAATCCGCCAAAGTTAGCGATCTGATTTGTTTTCTAATAGATTACGGCAAGTTTCCTCCCATTTTTCAATCTTTCTTTGCAGCAATCGATTTCGTACTTCCCGGCTAGGTCTAGGTATTCCACCCGGTCAGTTGGGTCCCTAATTCTTTGCCATCTTTTCCTATAAGCATTTTTAATATGGAACAAATCCTTCAGGAGATCCAGCGTGGTGTCGTTCTGGGTGCCTTGGCGATACTGAACCCGCGGCCGGACTGCGTTCTTAGTCATTACCCGTCCAGGAACCGTTTCCAGCGCGGTCCGCAAAATTGACGACGGTCCAGAACATTATTATTATTATTATTATTATTATTATTATTATTATTATTATTATTATTATTATTATTATTATTATTATTATTATTATTATTATTATTATTATATGTTTTGGACCCCACAGCAAGATGCAAGACCGCTACTTGGCGGCAAATTACATCTGGTTACATTGTCATTGTTGAGAATGTGACCAGCACCATTGTCGCGTGTAGGCAAGTGTGCGGGATTTCTGACGATACGAATGACATACTTCCGTGCATTATTGACCTTATTATAGAGGTAAACAATTGGACGGTCAATCTCATTCCTATCGTTTATTTCAAATGTGTTTAAATTTTTTATTTATATGCCAGGAGAATCTACTGTAATCTAAGAACGTTCTCCGAAGGAAAAGATGGCTGTTGATAACGAACTCCGGAAAGATTAAAAATGATCGATTTATGATCAGAATAAGTACATCGAAAATCTACAGCCTGTTTCCAGTCATTCGACAGGGTCCGGAATGGAATGAATAAAGCCCCCATCTAGCGGCGAAATAGGAATTGTGCCGGCTGCCGAAACCTATCGCACTCCTCTGGGGCAATGATTAATGAATGACAAATGAAATGATATTATATTGGACAGTGTTGCTGGAATGAATGATGGCAGGGAACACCGGAGTATCTGGAGAAAAACCTGTCCCGCCTCCGTTTTGTCCAGCACGAATGTCACATGGAGAGACCGGGATTTGAACCACGGAACCCAGCTGCAAGAGGCCGGTGCGCTGCCGCCTGAGCAACGGAGGCTCCTTATAAATACATTATGAACAGTAAAATCAATTGGTCTCACCTCCTTTTACACCCCACCGGCGTTAAGTTTGCTTTACCCCCCCCCCCCAAAAAACTAAAAGAAGGCGTGTTTCTTTATGTTTAAAGGAGATTCCAAACACCAATGTTCACATCTATTACCTTCACTTTAGACTTTAAAATAATTCACTTTCACACTGCTCCCCCCCCCCCCCCCTAAGTAAATTTTCCGGCAAAAAATACGTGTTTCTTTAATAGTAAAGGATCTCGAAATACCAATTATCACGACTCTAAGTTCTTCAGTTTTTGATTTATGTGTCCTCATGAAAGGAATTCAATTTCTTTTCACTCCCGCCCCCCCCCCCCCCCCAAGATGATTCCCCACCAAAACGGATTTTTCCTTGTTTGTAAAGGAGATCCAAATACCAATTTTCACGTCTGTAGGCCTTAACAACTTTAGTTTTTATTAGATGTAAGTATTCTCATACAATTAAATCAATTAATTTTAAATTATTTCACCTCCACCCCCATTCATTGGATTTTCCGAGAATAGGTGTTTCTTTACTTTTAAAGCAGATTCCAAACATCAAATTTCACGTCTGTAACATCTTCATTTTTGAGACAACAGTAGCCTAATTAAAAGAATTCAACACCATTTTCAGTCAATTTTACCCCCCCTCCCCGTCTACCCAAGTGGTATTTCCGAAAACTAAAAATACACGTTTTTTATTTTTCATAGAGAAAAAAATACCATTTTTCTCTTCTGTAACATGTTAAGTTTCTTGAGATATACCGTATAAATTCTCATTTTAAAATTTCACCCCCCTTTTAGTTCCCCTTAAGAGGAGTTTCCAAAAACAAGCACCTATGTTTCTTTACATTTACAGGAGATTCCAAATACCACTTTTTACGTCTGTAACATTCTACGTTTCTCAGATATTCTGTAGATGTAGCCTTTCAAAAAATTCACCCCCAATTTGTCACTCCTGTTTAACCGCCATTAATTGGATTTTCCAAAAACAAAAAATACGCGTTTCTTTGTTTTTAAAGGGGATCCGATATACAAATTTTCAGTTCTGTAACATCTTCAGTTTCTGAGATATATGTATCCTCATTAAAGGCATTCAACCCATTATTCACCCTTTTACCTCTCCTATTGGGATTTACAGAAAACAAAAAAAGTGTTCCTTTATTTTTAAAGCAGATTCTAAATATCAATTTTTACATGTGCAAACTTTTAAAGTTTTGAGATATAGATATAATCATTTTAAAATTTAACCCCCCCCCCTTTCAACCCTCCACTATTTGGATTTTCCAAAAACAAAAAGTACATGTTTCTTTACTTTTAAAGGAGATCCAAAATACGTCTTTTCAGGTCTGTAATTACTCACTTTCTGAGATATAAGTATCCTCATTAAAGGAATTCAACCCATTTTTCACTCCTTTTCACCCCTCCTGTTGAGATTTTCCGAAACAAAAAAATACGTGTTTCTTTATGTTGAAAGGAGATTCTAAATACCAATTTCTACGTCTGTAAACTTTTACAGTTTCGAGATATAGATACACTCAATTTAAAAATTCACCCCCCCTTTTCACCCCCCCCCATTATTTTGATTTTCCACAAACAAAATACCCGTTTCTTTATTTTCAAAGGAGATTCGAAATTTAAATCTTCAGTTTTTGAGATATAAGTTTCCTCATAAACGTTGTTCAACCACTTTCCCCCCCCCCCCTTTTCACCCCCTTTCATAGGATTTTCCGAAAACAAAAATACGTGTTTCTTTATTTTGAAAGTAGATTCTAAGTACCAATTTTTACATCTGTAAACTTTGAAAGTTTTAAGATACAGATATACTAATTATAAAATTTCCCCCCATTTTCTCCTCCCCCTATTAATTGAATTTTCCAAAAACAAAACATGCGTGTTTCTTTATTTTTAAAGGAGATCCCTAACACCAATTTTCATGTCTGTAATATCTTCAGGTTCTGAAATATACGTAGCCTCATTAAAGGCATTCAACCCATTTTTCTCCCTTTTCCACCCTTCCTATTGGGGTTTTCCGGAAACAAAAAATACGTTTTTCTTTATTTTTATTGAAGATTCTAAATACCAATTTTTACATCTATAAACTTTAAATGTTTTGAGATATAGATACACTCATTTTAAAAATTCAACCCCCTTTTCACCCCCCATTAATTGGATTTTCCAAAAAACAAAAAATACGTGTTTCTTTATTTTTAAAGGAGATCCCAAACACCAATTTTCAGGTCTGTAATATCTTCAGTTTCTGAGATATAAGTATCCTCATTAAAGGCATCCAACCTCTTCTTCACCCCTTCTCACCCCTCCTATTGGGATTTTCCGGAAACAAAAAAATACGTATTTCTTTATTTTTAATGAAGATTCTAAATACCAATTTTTACATCTGTAAACTTTAAACGTTTAGAGATATAGATGCACTCATTTGAAAAATTCACCCCCCTTTTCACCCTCCCATTAATTGAATTTTCAAAAAACAAAAAAATACGCGTTTCTTTATTTTTGAAAGAGATCAAAAGTGCCAATTTTCAGGTCTGTAATATCTTCAGTTTCTGAGATATAAGTACCGGTATCCTGATTAAAGGCATCCAACCCCTTTTTCACCCCGCCTATTGGGATTTTCTGAAAACAAAAAATACGTGTTTCCTTATTTTTAAAGAAGAATCTAAGTACCAATTTTTACATCTGTAAACCTTTAAAGTTTTGAGATATAGATACACTCATTTTAAATTTTCACCCCCCTTTTCACCCCGTTAGCGACGGAATATCCAAAAATCCTCTCTTAGTGAGCACCTACATCTTAATATGAATATATCCTCAAAATTTCATTTCTTTATGTCCAGTAGTTTTGGCTCGGCGGTGATGAATCAGTCAGTCAGTCAGTCAGTCAGTCAGTCAGGACAAGTTATCCTGACTGACTGACTGACTGACTGACTGATTCATCATCGCCGAGCCAAAACCACTGGACATAATGAAATGAAATTTTGGGGATACATTCATATTAAGATGTAGGTGCTCGCTAAGAGAGGATTTTTGGATATTCCGTCGTTAAGGGCGTGAAAAGGGGGGTGAATTTTTAAAATGAGTGTATCTATATCTCAAAACTTCAAAAGTTTACGAATGTGAAAATTGGTATTTAGAATCTTCTTTAAAAATAAGGAAACGCGTATTTTTTTGTTTTCAGAAAATACCAATAGGAGGGGTGAAAAAGGGCGAAAAAGGGGTTGAATGCCTTTAATCAGGATACCGGTAATTATATCTCAGAAACTGAAGATATTACAGACCTGAAAATTGGTACTTTTGATCTCTTTTAAAAATAAAGAAACACGTATTTTTTTGTTTTTGGAAAATCCAATTAGTGGGAGAATGTAAAGGGGGGTGAATTTTTAAAATGAGTGTATCTATATCTCAAAACTTTGAAAGTTTACAGATGTAAAAATTGGTATTTAGAATCTTCATTAAAAATAAAGAAACACGTATTTTTTTGTTTTTGGAAAATCCCAATAGGAGGGGTGGAAAGGGGTGAAAAAGGGGTTGAACGCATTTAATGAGGATACTTATATCTCAGAAACTGAAGATATTACAGACCTGAAAATTGGTGTTTGGGATCTCCTTTGAAAATAAAGAAACACGTATTTCTTTGTTTTTTGGAACTCCAATTAATGGGGGTGAAAAGGGGGTGAATTTTCAAAATGAGTGTATCTATATCACAAAACTTTTAAAGTTTATAGATGTAAAAATTGGTACTTAGAATCTTCTTGAAAAACAAAGAAACAAGTATTTTTTTATTTTCGGATAATCCCTATAGGAGGGGTGAAAAAGGGGTTGAATGCCTTTAATGAGGATACTTAAATCTCAGAAAATGAAGATATTACAGACCTGAAAATTGGTATTTGGGATCTCCTTTAAACATAAAGAAACATTTTTGTTTGCCTTTGGAGAGTCCAAATGGTGGGGGGGGGGGGGGGGTGAAAAAGTGGAGATTTTTAAAATGAGTATATCTATACCTCAAAACTTTAAAAGTTTGCACATGTAAAAATTGATATTAGTATCTCCTTTAAAAATAAAGGAACACGTATTTTTTTGTTTTTGGAAAATCCAATAAATGGCGGTTAAACGCGAGTGACATGTTGGGGTGAATTTTTTGAAAGACTTTATCTACAGAATATCTGAGGAACGTAGAATGTTACAGACGTAAAAAGTGGTATTTGGAATCTCCTGTAAATGTAAAGAAACATAGGTGATTTCTTTTGGAAACTCTTCTTAAGGGGAACTAAAAAGGGGGTGAAATTTTAAAAGGAGAATTTCTACAGTGTATCTTAAAAAACTTAACATGTTACAGAAGTGAAAAATGGTACTTTTAAAATGTGTATTTTTAGTTTTCGAAAATATCACTTGGGTGGACGGGGGGGGGGGGGGGGGGTAAAAGTGACTGAAAATTGTGTTGAATTGTTTTAATTAGGCTACTGTTATCTCAAAAATGAAGATGTTACAGACGTGAAATTTGATATTTGGAATATGCTTTAAAAGTATAGAAACACGTATTCTCGGATAATCCAATGGTTGGGGGGGTGAAAGAATTGAAAAATTAATTGACTTAATTGTATAAGAATACTTACATCTAATAAAAACTAAAGTTGTTAGGGCCTACAGACGTGAAAATTGGTATTTGGATCTCCATTAAAAACAAAGAAAAGCCCGTTTTGGGGGGGGGGAATCATCTTGGGGGGCGGGATTGAAAAGGAGTTGAATTCCTTTCATGAGGACACATAAATCAAAAACTGAAGAAGTTACAGTAGTGATAATTGGTATTTAGAAGATCCTTTACTATTAAAGAAACAAGTATTTTTTTCGGAAAATTCACTTGTGGGAGGGGGGAGTGTGAAAGTTAAAAATAAGTGAATTATTTTAATCTCAAAACTGAAGGTAATAGACGTGAACGTCGGTGTTTGGAATCTCCTTTAAACATAAAGAAAAACTCCTTCTTTTAGGTTTTTTTGGGGGGCGGTAAATAAAATTAACGGCGGTGGGGTGTAAAAGGAGGTGAGACCAATTGATTTTACTGTTCATTATGTATTTAAAAGGCGCCTCCGTTGCTCAGGCGGCAGCGCGCCGGCCTCTCTCAGCTGGGTCACGTGGTTCAAATCCCGGTCTCTCCATGTGACATTCGTGCTGGACAAAACGGAGGTGGGACAGGATTTTCTCCGGATACTCCAGTTTTCCCTGTCATCATTCATTCCAGCAACACTGTCCAAAATAACTTCATTTCGTTTGTCATTAATTAACCATTGCCCCAGAGGAGTGAGGCAGGTTTTGGCTGCCGGCACAATTCCTATTGTCGCCGCTAGATGGGGGCTTTATTCATTCCATTCCTGACCCTGTCGAATGACTGGAAACAGGCTGTAGATTTTCGATGTACTTATTCTGATCATAAACCGATCATTTTTAATCTTTCCTGGGTTCGTTTTCAAGAGCCATCTTTTCCTTCGCAGAACGTTCTTAGATTACAGTAGATAACCCTGGCATATAAATAACAATTTAAACACATTTGAAATAAACGATAGGAATGAGATTGAACGTTCAATTTTTCACCTCTATAATAAGTTCAATAATGCACGGAAGTATGTCATTCGTATAGCCAGAAATCCCGCACACTTGCCTACGCGTGACAATGGTGCTGGTAACATTCTCAACAATGACCATGGCAGCAGATGTAATTTACCGCCACGTAGCGGTCTTGCATCTTGCTGTGGAGTCCAGAACATCTATAATAATAATAATAATAATAATAATAATAATAATAATAATAATAATAATAATAATAATAATAATAATAATAATAATAATAATAATAATAATGTTCTGGACCGCCGTCAAATGTGCGGACCGCACTGGAAATGGGTCCTGGACGGGTAATGACTACGAATGCAGTCCGGCCGCGGGTTCAGTACCGCCAAGGCACCCAAGACGAAACCACGCCGGATCTCCTCAAGGATTTGATCCAAATAAAAAGTGCTTATAGGAAAAGATGGCAAAGATTTAGGGACCCAATTGACCGGGTGGAATACCTGGACCTGGCCCGGGAAGTACTAAATCGATTCCTGGAGAGAAAGGTTGAAAATGGGAGGAAACTTGCCGTAATCTATTAGAAAACGAGTCAGATCGCGAATTTTGGCAGATTCTCTCAGATAACCGGTCAAATCGCGAATTTTGGCGGATTATATATAAAACAATGAGCATTCAATTGTAAATTTCAGTATGATACCGTAGCGAAGCACGGGTATCTTGCTAGTCTATATATATATAAAATAGCTTGTCCTGACTGACTGACTGATTCATCATCGCCGAGCCAAAACTACTAGACATAATGAAATGAAACTTTGGGGATACATTCATATTAAGATGTAGGTGCTCGCTAAGAGAGGATTTTTGGATATTCCGTTGCTAAGGGGGTGAAAAGGGGGGGTGAAATTTTAAAATGAGTGCACCTATATCTCAAAACTTTAAAAGTTTACAAATGTAAAAATTGGTATTTAGAATCTTCTTTGAAAATAAGGAAACACGTATTTTTTTGTTTTCAGAAAATCCCAATAGGAGCGGTGAAAAGGGGTGAAAAAGTGGTTTAATGCCTTTAATCAGGATACCGGTACTTATATCTCAGAAACTGAAGAAATTACAGACCTGAAAATTGGTACTTTTGATCTCTTTTAAAAATAAAGGAACACGTATTTTTTTTGTTTTTGCAAAAGCCAATTAATGGGAGGGTGAAAAGGGGGTGAATTTTTAAAATGAGTGAATCTATATCTCCAAACTTTTAAAGTTTGCAAATGTAAAAACTGGTATTTAGAATCTTCATTAAAAATAAAGAAACACGTATTTTTTTGTTTTCGGAAAATCGCAATAGGAGGAGTGAAAAGGGGTGGAAAAAGGGTTGAATGCCTTTAATGAGGCTACTTATATCTCAGAAACTGAAGATATTACAGACCTGAAAATCGGTGTTTGGGATCTCCTTTAAAAATAAAGAAACACGTATTTTTTTGTTTGTGGAAATTCCAATTAAGGGAGGGGGGAAAAGGGGGTAATATTTTAAAATGAGTGTATCTATATCTCAAAACTTTTAAAGGTTATAGATGTGAAAATTGGTATTTAGAATCTCCTTTAAAAATAAAGAAACACGTATATTTTGTTTTCGGAAAATCCTAATAGGAAGTGTGGAAAAGGTTGAAGAAGGGGTCGAATGCCTTTCATGAGTCTACTTATATTTCAGAACCTGAAGATATTACAGACCTGAAAATTGGTGTTTGGGATCTCCTTTAAAAAAGAAACACGTATTTTTTGTTTTTGGAAAATCCAATTAATTGAGGGGGGTGAAAAGGAGGTGATTTTTAAAAATTTGTGTATCTATATCTCAAAACATTTAAAGTTTATAGATGTAAAAATTGGTATTTAGAATCTCCTTTAAAAATAAAGAAACACGTATTCTTTTGTTTTCGGAAAATCCCAATAAGAAGGGTGTAAAAGGGTGAATAATGGGTTGAATGCCTTTAACGAGGCTACTTATATTTCAGAACCTGAAGATATTACAGACCTTAAAATTGGTATTTGTAATCTACTTTAAAAGTAAAGAAACACGTATTTTTTCGTTTTTGGAAAATCCAAGTATTGGGGGGTGAAAAGGGGGGGTGAATTTTTTAAAATGAGTGTGTCTACATCTTAAAACTTTAAAATTTACAGATGTAAAATTGGTAGTTGGAATCTCCTCTAAAAATAAAGGAACACGTATTTTTTTTGTTTCCTGTAAATCCCAATAGGAGGGGTGTAAAAGGGTGAAAAATGGGTTGAATGCCTTTAATGAGGATACATATATGTCAGAAACGAAAGATATTACAGAACCGAAAATTTGTATATGGGATCTCCTTTAAAAATAAAGAAACACGTATTTTTTTAGTTTTTGGAAAATCCAATTAATGGCGGTTAAACAGGAGTGACAAATTGGGGTGAATTTTTTGAAAGACTATATCTACAGAATATGTTGGAAACGTAAAATGTTACAGACGTAAAAAGTGGGTGTTTGGAATCTCCTGTAAATGTAAAGAAACATAGGTGATTTGTTTTTGGAAACTCCACTTAAGGGGAACTCAAAAGGGGTGAAATTTTAAAATGAGAATTTTTACAGTATATCTAAAAAAACTTAACATGTTACAGAAGTGAAAAATGGTATTTTTATCTCTATTAAACATAAAGAAACGTGTATTTTTAGTTTTCGGAAATATCACTTTGGCGGAGGGGGGGGGGCGGTAAAAGTGACTGAAAATGGTGTTGAATTCTTTTAATTAGGCTACTGATATATCAAAAATGAAGATGTTACAGACGTGAAATTTGATATTTTCAATCTGTTTTAAAGGTAATGAAACACGTATTCTCTTAAAATCCAATGAAGCGGGGGGGGGGGGGGATGAAAGAATTGAAAAATTAATTGGCTTAATTGTATGAGAATACATACATCTAATAAAAACTAAAGTTGTTACAGACGTGAAAATTCGTATTTGGATCTCCTTTAAAAACAAAGAAAAACGCGTTTTGGGCGGGAAACCATCTTGGAGGGCGGGAGTGTAAAGGAGTCGAATTCCTTTCATGAGGACACATAAATAAAAAACTGAGGAATTTAGAGTCGTGATAATCGGTATTTAGAAGATCCTTTACTATTAAAGAAACAAGTATTTTTGCTGGAAAGTTCACTTAGGGGGGGGGGGAGAGTAGTGTGAAATGAAATGAAAAAAGTAAATTACTTTTATGGGAATACTTATACCTCAAAACTAAAGGTAATAGACGTGAACATTGGTGTTTGGAATCTTACTTAAACATAAAGAAACAAGCCTTCTTTTAATTTTTTTTTTTGGGGGGGTGCGGTAAATAAACTTAACGGCGGTGGGGTGTAGAAGGAGGTGAGACCAATTGATTTTACTGTTATTAATGTACTTATAAGGATCCTCCGTTGCTCAGGCGGCAGCGCGCCGGCCTCTCACAGCTGGGTTCCGTGGTTCAAATCCCGGTCACTCCATGTGACATTCGTGCTGGACAAAACGGAGGCGGGACAGGTTTTTCTCCGGATACTCCGGTTTTCCCTGTCATCAACCATTCCAGCTACACATATTAGTAATAATAATAATAATAATAATAATAATAATAATAATAATAATAATGTTCCGGACCGTCGTCAAATGTGCTGACCGCGCTGGAAACGGCTCCTGGACGGCTAATGACTAAGAATGCAGTCCGGCCGCGTGTTCAGTGCCGCCAAGGCACCCAATATGACACCACGCCGTATCTTCTGAAGGATTTTATCCATATTAAAAATGATTATAGGAAAAGATGGCAAAGATTTACGGACCCAACTGACCGGGAGGAATACCTGAGCCTAGCCCGGGAAGTACGAAATCGATTGCTGGAAAGGAAGATTGAAAAATGGGAGGAGACACGCCGTTATCTAATAGAAAACGAGTCAGATCGGGAATTTTGGTGGATTCTCGCCGAAAACGAGTCAGATCACAAATTTCGGCGGATTATATATCTAAAACAATAAGCATTCAATTATAAATTTCAGTATAATACCGTAGCGAAGCACGGGTATCTTGCTAGTCTATATATATAAAATAGCTTGTCCTGACTGA
This sequence comes from Anabrus simplex, assembly GCF_040414725.1. Lineage (NCBI taxonomy): Eukaryota > Metazoa > Arthropoda > Insecta > Orthoptera > Tettigoniidae > Anabrus > Anabrus simplex. The sequence continues at coordinate 388,544,711 of NC_090266.1, read as the reverse complement.
CTGACTGATTCATCATCGCCGAGCAAAAACTACTGGACATAATGAAATGAAATTTTGGGGATACATTCATATTAAGATGTAGGTGCTCGCTAAGAGAGGATTTTTGGATATTCCGTCGCTAAGGGGGTGAAAAGGGGGGTGGAATTTTAAAATGAGTGAATCTATATCTCAAAACTTTAAAAGTTTACAAATGTAAAAATTGGTATTTAGAATCTTCTTTAAAAATAAGGAAATACGTATTTTTTTGTTTTCAGAAAATCCCAATAGGAGGGGTGAAAAAGGGTGAAAACGGGGTTGAATGCCTTTAATCAGGATACCGGTACTTATATCTCAGAAACTGAAGGTATTACAGACCTGAAAATTGGTACTTTTGATCTCTCTTAAAAATAAAGAAACACGTATTTTTTTGTTTTTGGAAAATCCAATTAATGGGAGTCTGAAAAGGGGGGTGAATTTTTAAAATCAGTGTATCAATATCTCAAAACTTTCAAAGTTTACAGATGTAAAAATTGGTATTTAGAATCTTCATTAAAAATAAAGAAACACGTATTTTTTGGTTTTCGGAAAATCCCAATAGGAAAGGTGGAAAGGAGTGAAAAATGGGTTGAATGCATTTAATGAGGATACTCATATCTCAGAAACTGAATATATTGCAGACCTGAAAATTGGTGTTTGGGATCTCCTTTCAAAATAAAGAAACACGTATTTTTTGTTTTTGGAAAATCCAATTAATGGGGGGGGGTGAAAAGGGGGCGAATTTTTAAAATGAGTGTATCTATATTTCAAAACTTTTAAAGTTTATAGATGTAAAAATTGGTATTTAGAATCTCCTTTAAATATAAAGAAACACGTATTTTTTGGGTTTTCGGAAAATCCCGATAGGAAGGGTGGAAAAGGGTGAAAAAGAGGTTGAATGCCTTTAATGAGGCTACTTATATTTCAGAACCTGAAGATATTACAGACCTGAAAATTGGTATTTGGGATCTACTTTAAAAGTAAAGAAACAGGTGTTTTTCCATTTGTGGAAAATCCAAATAATGGGGGGGGGGGTGAAAATGGGGTGAATTTTTAAAATGTGTGTCTACATCTTAAAACTTTATAAGTTACAGATGTAAAAATTGGTATTTAGAATCTCCTTTGAAAATAAAGGAACACGTATTTTTTTGTATTCTCTAAATTCCAACAGGAGGGGTGTAAAAGAGTGAATAATGGGTTGAATGCCTTTAATGAGGATACATATATCCCAGAAACTGAAGATATTACGGAACTGAAAATTTGTATATGGGATCTCCTTTAAATATAAAGAAACGCGTATTTTTTTGTTGTTGGAAAATCCAATTAATGGCGGTTAAACAGGAGTGACAAATGGGGTGAATTTGTTGAAAGACTATATCTACAGAATATCTGAGAAACGTAAAATGTTACAGACGTAAAATGTGGGTAGGTGGAATGTCCTGTAAATGTAAAGAAACATAGGTGATTTGTTTTTGGAAACTCCACTTAAGGGGAAATAAAAAGGAGTGAAATTTTACAATGAGAATTTATATAGTATATCTCAAGAAACTTAATATATGACAGAAGTGAAAAATGGTATTTTTATCTCTATTAGAAATAAAGAAACGTGTATTTTTAGTTTTCGGAAATACCACTTGGGTGGACGTAGGGGGGGGGGGAATTGACTGAAAATGTTGTGTAATTCTTTTAATTAGGCTACTGTTACCTCAAAAATGAAGATGTTACAGACATGAAATTTGATATTTGGAATCTGCTTTAAATTTATGAAACACCTGTTCTCGGAAAATTCAATGAATGGGAGGGGAGGAGGTGAAATAATTTAAAATTAATTGACTTAATTGTATGAGAATACTTACATCTAATAAAAACTAAAGTTGTTAGGGCCTACAGACGTGAAAGTTGATATTTGGTTCTCCTTTAAAAACAAAGAAAACCCCGTTTTGAGGGGATCATCTTGGGGGGCGGGAGTGAAAAAGGAACTGATTTACTTTCATGAGGACATATAAATCAAAAACTGAAGAAGTTAGAGTCGTGATAATTGGTATTTAGAAGATCCTTTACTATTAAAGAAACAAGTATTTTTTGCCGGAAAATTTACTTGGGGGGGGGGGGAGGAGTGTGAAAGTGAAAAAAAGTGAATTATCTTTCTTTCAAAACTGAAGGTAATAGACGTGAACATTGGTGTTTGGAATCTCCTTTAAACATAAAGAAACACGCCTTCTTTTAGTTTTTTTTGGGGGGGGGGTAAATGAACTTAACGGCGGTGGGGTGTAAGTGAGACCAATTGATTTTACTCTTCATAATGTATTTATAAGGAGCCTCCGTTGCTCAGGCGGCAGCGTGCCGGCCTCTCACAGCTGGGTTCCGTGGTTCAAATCCCGGTCTCTCCATGTGACATTCGTGCTTAACAAAACGGAGGCGGGACAGGTTTTTCTCCGGAAACTCCGGTTTTCCCTGTCATCATTCATTCCAGCAACACTGTCCAGTATAATTTCATTTCATTTGTCATTCATTAATCATTGCCCCAGAGGAGTGCGACAGGTTTCGGCAGCCGGCACAACTCCTATTGTCGCCGCTAGATGGGGGCTTTATTCATTCGATTCCTGGCCCTGTCGAATGACTGGAAACAGCCTGTAGATCTTCGATGTACTTATTCTGATCATAAACCGATCATTTTTAATCTTTCCTGGGTTCGTTTTCAAGAGCCATCTTTACCTTCGGAGAACGTTCTTAGATTACAGTAGATTCTCCTGGCATATAAATAAAAATTTAAACACATTTGAAATAAACGATAGGAATGAGATTGACCGTCCAATTGTTCACCTCTATAATAAGGTCAATAATACACGGAAGCATGTCATTCGTATCACCAGAAATCCCGCACACTTCCCTACGCGCCACAATGGTGCTGGTCACATTCTCAACAATGACAATGGCAGCAGATGTAATTTACCGCCAAGTAGCGGTCTTGCATCTTGCTGTGGGGGCCAGAACATATATAATAATAATAATAATAATAATAATAATAATAATAATGTCCTGGACCGTCGTCAAATGTGCGGACCGCGCTGGAAACGGTTCCTGGACGGGTAATGACTAAGAATGCAGTCCGGCCGCGGGTTCAGTATCGCCAAGACGACACCACGCTGGATCTCCTTCAGGATTTGTTCCATATTAAAAATGGTTATAGGAAAAGATGGCAAAGATTTAGGGACCCAACTGACCGGGTGGAATACTTGGACCTAGCCCGGGAAGTACGAAATCGATTGCTGGAAAGAAAGATTGAAACATGGGAGGAAACTTGCCGTAATCTATTAGAAAACAAATCAGATCGCAAATTTCGGCGGATTATATATAAAAAAATAAGCATTCAATTCTAAATTTCAGTATAATACTGTAGCGAAGCACGGGTATCTTGCTAGTTTTATATATATAGATTTATTTCGGCTGTGATTAACATAGCACTTGAGACAAATGATCACTTCTTGGATACAGTTGACTTCGAATGACTATAGTACTACAGATGAAATATGTTTCTAATGTCCACATACAAACTTCTATCCCGTAAATGAGGTCTACGTTTTTACACTAATTGAAATAAAGGCGTAACATAACCATGACAGAGAACGTTACTGACAATCAAATCCAACTCTCATTATTGCAATATTTAGTAGGTTACACACCTTGATACAGGAAATATCCTTCCTTTCCCAACTCGCCGGCTATCCCGGGGTGTTTACTTCAAATTAATCGCCGCTGTAATAACCATTCCTGATGTACACATTTATACGACACATAGATCCTTGTTCATGATCATTTACATTTTATATACAGCACGTGAAGAACACGTAACACTTCATACATTCGATAGCGTTAAATCTATCGTCTTCTTGTTCAATGAATTTACGAAAAAATACCGCGATTGTTACACAAGTAACTCCTTTAAACATCCGTATCCCAACACTGTCTGAAAATGGGTGAGATCTTCAATCAGATAAAAAGAAAATTCTATCGGATATAGTAAAACATCTCAAAAATACTACCTCGCTCTTGGGAGGCGGCTAACACTCCGTCTGAAACGACTTTGTACCGCTAATTTCTCTATCTCCGAATCTCAACATTAATCACAGTGAAGTTCCTCTTCACTTATGTATTATGTTCACTTATGTCGAAAACCGTACGATGCCAAAATTGCTACAAGTCCATTGGGACATCAACCCATTTTGATTAATTCCTTGGCTGCTCTTGAAGAAATATATTAGAGATCTGAATTTTAAACCAACGAAAGTTATTCAAGTCTTTCTGGATTTCTACGAAAATTCGGCTGTCCCTGTTTACATCTTAAGAAAAAAATTTAAGTCCTAACTAACAGAGTTGAGTATTGTCTAGGTACTGACTTCCCGGCACATACAACCTTGGCACAAACTGTCACAGACACAGCCTCTGCAGTTCACGATTAACGACGAAGCGTCCAGATGCGTTCAGCTTATTTATGAAGAGTAGAATGGAGTGAAAACTCGAGAGAGTCTTTACCACAGGCGGAACAATTTCACTAACCGCAGGGTTCCACATCTGCAGTCGGTGTTCACAGAAGACCTAAAATTCAACCCATTCACACACACTATCCAATTAATCTCCAGTGTAACACTTGTAGTCACACTGATCCTTAATATTTCGCGTCCTCTATGACGACATCAATTGACCTCTTGGCCTGGCTTACTGATCTGAATGAGCGCTTCCAAACTACTAAAAATGGGATTTCATGATCAGACATTATCATAAAATATGAATAAGTAGAGTTTCTCATTTAGCCTCTAAATATCCCACAAGCCGCTTTTTTCTGAAAAAATCCTGTATAACTTATAACCCCAAAGTGTATATGCTTCTCATTGGTTGGCCCTCCTGCATAGAGAATGATGCCTTGAGTTAATCCTGTCCGTATATGGAGATCGCAATCATTATTTCTCTCTCGCACAGAGCATTAGACAAATGACGATCGGAAAAGTATTGTTCGCTAGTTGCTCTGGGAGGAAGAATAACGCTCTAATATCCTCAGAGATATGAAATACGGCGTGCAGTCTGTAGCGATGTTAGACGGTGGGTTCAGTATAGGTTTAGTCGTTTCTGAGAAAAGTGTACCTGCAAGGAACTTACACAGTATCATACCCTTACTCTGTCTTTTTGCGTCTCTGAAAACCGTGCAAGTACATACTGGGATATAAAATCAATAGTAAGTATTAATATTAATATTATTGTCTTTGAGCGACTGTGCATAATCAAAATTGTACGAAATATGCCTTATGAACTCTTACGCGTAATGCTTTTTTGCCATTCCAGGAAAAATAACGGAGGTATTCGCAATTATTACATTTTTCGCTAATTTTGAAATACTGTATCTCCGGAAATATTCATTCTATCTAAAACGTGCACATAACAATAATTATAGAAACTCCAGTATTCAAACTTTTACACTCCATACATTTTACCATGCGAGTTATAGTAATGGAGATATTCACGAATTTAAATAGTTTTTACTAAGTTAAAATATAGCTCAGTCATCGTGGTAACGAACTACTGCAACTTGCAATGATGGCGATTGACGTGGTTGTTTCTTATGGGCCTAAACTACAAAACCGTGTAGTCATTAGCCACTATTTAGCAGGAAGGTAATGGTCAAGACTATAAAATTGAGAAAAATGTGAATGACCAAGCGAGTTAGCTGTGTGGTTAAGGTGGCCTAGCTGTGAGCTTGCATTCGGGAGATGGCGGATTCGAATCCCTCCGTCGGCAGCACTGAAGATGGTTTTTCGTTGTTTCCCATTTTCACACTAGGCAAATGCTGGGGATATACCTTAATTAAGATCATAGCCGCTACCCTCCCAGTCTTAACCCTTTCCTATCTTTGCGTGGCCAAATCATTCAATGTGTTAGTGTGACGTTAAACCAATTTAAAAAATCATAAACAAAGAACGTGAAAACGTAATTACTCGAAGAATGAAGGGGAAGAATGAATCACAAAATGTGGTGCGGGATTAGTGTTGAAAGCCTGCGTCTCGAATGTCGTAGTAAACCCGAGCCGGAAGAAAAAATACGTGATAACGTACAATGCCCCAAGCCCCTAAAACTTATCAACAATAAATACTATTACACTGACACGCCTTTGTTATTAGTTGAGGTGTGCATTGTATCTTCTGTTGCCACTCATTTCAGCTAAATGGCATTACTGCTGCAATGACCTAAATCAAACCGCCAACGAAGTGTTTACAATAGCTGTTACTAGTATCCTCGAATAATCCTCTTATTACCGTAAATGCACATACATTAAAAGTATGCGGGAAAATAATTAAGGAAATGTAATACAAAAAAGAGTTGCTGACAATAGTTGTCAAATAAGACGTATCACATCTGAGAGGAGATGTAGAAATGTGTCCTTGTAAAATATGTTAACCGCTAAGCGCAAGAAACCATAGAGCAGACTTCTAGTTTACATGACTGCTCATATCGTGATCATCCCCACAGAGTTCCTTCTTTACGCGGAATCCGAACGTGACATGTTATCTTTAAAATCTCACATGTGAATGCTGGGGCTGATCCTTGGCCGCCTTGGTGAGAAGTCAGTGACAGTGTCACTCGGCTATCGTGCCCTTCCAGCGCAAGGAAGGAGAGCCATAACAGTTGCGAGAGAAGATGGAGAAACACTGCAGTGTCCACTTGAAAATTTATATTTCTTTCAAATTTAATTAATTCATATTTAATTGCAATTGATGTACTATATAAATACTGCATAATTTATGAAATACCTGTTTAGACGAAAGTGTTTGATCAACGACAATGGACGTAACAATATTTTTATAGACATGATGCTGTATAGGCTTTTAGGTTTATGCCGTGTCAAGAATGTTTTTAAGTAATTTCTGTTCTTTAAGTTACGCACTGGTCCGTTTAATATCATTAATACTCTGAACAGAATCGGAACAATATTCTATTGACGTTTTGAATTTTCTTGAATAGTGTTATAAATATCCAGAAATTAAGAAAACAGCATTCCTGTGGCTCTCATGGTTCCCTTCATTTCCAATCATCAGTTCAAAGTTTCTACTAGGCATTATATTACAAATCTTCTTTTACGCGATGGGTCTTATCTAGCAACACGTTTCGTCATATCGGATGGTTCTCCTTCAAGACACCTAAAAGGACAAAGCATTAGACAGTAACCATGAATTCTCCGGGTGACTTCGCATCCCCTGTCGGCCATTCTTGAATAGTTTTATGCGATTTCCAAACTCAACTAGATACAGACATTTCGCAGAATAGTCTTTTCCTCAAGTTCTTTGGTTCCCAATTCTAGCACCAGTTACTCCAAATCATTCACCGGAATTTCCAGGCTGGATGAGCGAACTTTACGTTGATACTGTGGAAAGAGTGTGTACACTGCATAGAGCCATGAAGTACACGGAGAGAACTTTGATGACTAATCAGTTTTTTCAGGTGGTTTGTGATGTATACTCGTTCTCTGCCGTGTGAGATTTCAAAGGCATTTTTTTTGTAAGCTTCTCCTGCATAACAACACAATCAGTACGGTAGCCAGTTGAGAAAAGACACAAAAATATCAACGGAAGGGGCGAAAAGTACAAAAAAAGGAAGTTGCAAGTTTTCCTGTTCACATTTGTAAACATATTGACGAGTATGACCAGTTCTACATTCCAATACCATATCTGTCCTCAAAACTTTGTTGAGGAGTTTTGTAGTTTTTCCATTAAAATGTGTTAAGTTATTTTGCTATATTGATACAGTTTTTCGAGGGTAGTGTATTTTCCTGGAGCTATTTTTTTATTTTATTTTCGTTATTGTTACCTCCATTTCTTGTATTAATTCTATATTTATTTCACCATTGTTGTTTATACTGTTATCATGTCCTTTTTCCATTTCTGAGGTAGGTGTTCTTAGGCCCCTGCGATTGGTTTAATTATACTGTATGTGCTTATATGTGTTTTATAATGTTTAATTTTGGGAGAAATTTGAATTATGACGTTATTTCCATCGTTAATAATCAAACCACACTATAGCAATCTTACAAAAGTGTATAAGAATATCATTCTTTGAAATTACTTATAACTGTTTAACGATTCTGTGAAGACAAGGAACTTCAGCCATGGTAAATTTGGGAATAACAAGTTTCTCATTCTTACCACAGAAGCTTAATCAAAATTACGGAGACTGAACACAGTAAAACTGCGAACGTATTATTTTCAGACCCATTTTAATTCAAGCAGGTTGGTAGTAGTGTGCAGGACGATAGTAGTTTTTTCTAATTTTAGAAGGCATCCAATTCACGCATTGCGATCTAATTACAACAACAGATCTGTTTATACTTATTGTCTTGTGCTGAGAAAAAAATTTTAAACATCAATTTTTAAGTATTTTGGTTCGTGATTTCATAGTAATTATTATATGACTGGCTGGCCCCGTGGTTTAGGGTAGCATGCCTGCCTCTTACCCGGAGGACCGGAGTTCGATTCCCTGCCAGATCAGGGATTTTTACCTGGACCTGAGGGCTGGTTCGAGGTCCACTCAGCCTACGTGATTAGAATTGAGGAGCTATCTGAAGGTGAGTTAGCGGCCTCGGCCTAGAAAGCCAAGAATAACGGCCCAGAGGATTCGTCGTGCTGGCCACACGCACCTCGTAATCTACAGGCCTTCGGGCTGAGCAGCGGTTGCTTGGTAGGCCAAGGCCTTTCAAGGGCTGTAGTGCCATGGGGTTTTGTTTTGTTTGGTTTTATTATATGACTGAATATAAGATAATACCCATCTCGCATAATCATAGAATCTACAGATCAGGAAGAGGTTATTTTTTATTGTAATATTTTATTCTGATTTGATATTTATGCAGTTTTATAAAAGTTTAATACCATATAGTATAATTTATAAACATCTATGAGAAGGATAAATAAAGAATAGGGTCGAAAAACAAACTAACTAGAATTTGGCACCTGTGAGTGATTAGAAATTAAACAGAGAATCAATGGCCTGAAAGGAGTGTTAGAGGCATTAATTGTAAACTTCTCGGACATGGTATAGAGATCCAACAGATACCCCGGAAACGCGATTCACCAAGGTGAAGGTTTCTACATTAGTCATCCTCAGTCACTCCATACCACGTCCGTCATCACAAATGAATATTAGTAAATTGTCAAAACATTCAGATTAATTACAATACAACTGTAAATGAATTATATGCTATAAATACGTACCAAATTGCTCTAGACTTCAACAAAATTATATTGTCTAGGTTGCATTGGTCACAACTATTTCACTAATTAGCATGTACAAGTTCGTTCCTTTCACCAATTTACTTTCCCACATTTCCATATTAATGTAGAATAACATTATAGTTCTTTCCGGATGAAACCACTCTCTGTTCGATAACTAAAGACCTTCCCGGAATAAGGATGTAACCAACAAATTTTTGAAAAGTGAGTTTTCATAGGACACAGGTGTATCAGCACGCTTCTATGCTGTGGTGTCATCTTGTGCATTTGAACTTCAAGCTGGTTTTCAACCAGCAGAACTTTGTCCTCCATGGTGTAAGAATGGAACATCAGTCAATATGGTGGCCAGTGCTTGAGTTGATTCATCACCAGGTGTAATAAATCATTTAAGTAAAGTCCATAGACGAAATCACATCTATATTCTTGAATATTTTCTTGATTTTTTATTGCTATTGTTGTTATTTTTACTATTCCACTAATATTATTTTCTAACATTTGTGTTCCAAGTGCATGTACAGGATTCCTCTTCTGATATGTACAAACGTGAGACGTACTTGCATATTATTTTCCACTGTATCGCTTCCAATTCATGCATTGTTTTAAAACCTTACGTTATAACAATAAAATATTGCTTTTAATAGATAAACTCATTTGTTCACTTGCATATGCAATTGGTTCAATTAGTTTATACAACGAAATAAATCCAAAAATTATTTTTCTCTCTCCTTAAAAATTACTGACTTTTTTGTTACGTCCTTATTCCTGGGAAGTCTTCATCTGTACAACAGTATACAACTGAGTTACATTATCAATTTTCCTCATATCCTACCCACCCATAAATTTATCTTTTATTTCCCTTGTCTCTAAAGAGTCATTTATAAGATATGCCCATCCCATTTCTTTAAAACATAGTTCTTTTTGACATTCTTATTCTATCTGTATATTTTATTTCTTGTACCCCCGTTAGCCAGCATATTATTCCCTTCATTTCCCTTTGTTTATATTATCTCCGTTACCCTTCATTATTCCAGTTACATTGTAGAATTCTCCCAGTGACATCTTAGTTTTGCAGTTTTGCAAAAATTATCCTTAACTCTTATAACTACTTTTTAACAAATTCTTTGTTATTCTATACAATTTCTTTCCCAGTAGTATCCCATTCCTACACTTCCCAGAATATTTCGTACCCCATCCACCCAGTGCCCTTGATTCTGATATTTCATTTCGTGTTGGAAGGCTATATTTAACATTTCGTTACCTGATCCCAACTGCAGTCAGAAAATAATTATATTTTTAACAACATCTCCCCGTAGACTTATACCCTTGCACGTCATTCTTACTCCATAGATAGCTGTGCAGCTGGGTAACCCCATAATTACTTCTGCTCTACAAAGAATATAGACTGTATGACCTAATGGTCATAATTTTATGTTAAGATCAATCTTACATAAAAACAATATTTGCAAATTGACGGTATTTATTCTGTATGCAATTGGTACAGATCCATTCTACTACCTCCGCAGCTACTATTAATCTGAAACGCAAATGTTTCGGTTTGTACGAAATATAAAGAACGATCTTTGTTAGCTCCAGTTTTTTTCGAGAAGATGAAATAGCTTTTCTCCAAGATATTCGGTGTCCCGGCCAATGGGAGTGCGTTGTTTGAAGTGCAATTTCATGTCCCTGTAATTCGAATTCTACGTAAAATTTGAGGTCTTGTGGCTATGATCACGACATCAACAGTCACATAACTACAAGCTTATTTTTGTATGAGCTTAATAGACGCTATCATACTGTACAGTAGTGTGAGCCAAGGCCACATCCCCCTAACTGGGCCCTTACTGGGAATATGCGTATCTGCCTATGATGTGCTGTCCTGCAAAGAACGTGATGTGTTTATTGTAAACGCATGTGCATGAAATTCTAAATAACTCAGTTCCAGTTTTAATTCCTTAAGTGACATCGGATTTGACATTTTCGTGACGAGACAGATGATCGCGAGGAGCAACGATCAACAAGCTCCCCTTGTGGTAATTAAATTGAGTAAAAATGTTGTTACTTGGAAATTTAATGGTGTACTAACCTATCATGTATAGACGTTGCAAGCACAACATAAAATTCAGAAAACGTGAACTATTGTTTTAAATTCATCGCCCAATTTTATATTCACGTTTGTTAATACGTACTTGTATTGGATTTGAATCCCATCCTGTAACAAAATGAGCATCAGATGTTGAGTCCTAAGCGTGTTTTCATTGTTAATTGTCGATAACACCCAATCATTATGTTTATGTTTCTATTTAGGTTCTGTACTGGCGATACGTATGTTCGTTTTGTTTATAACTTCATTGTGAAGAGTGCAATAATGTGAACATATCTCTATAAACATCTGTATATTCCTTTATGAAGTGTGTTATATATGATACATTTCACAATGTTCCAATAGGAACATTAAAATCTCCAGGACTGAGTTTCTAAATAATTTATTATTGAACTGAATTAATATACCGTTGCCTATTCGAGAGTAATCACGAAAATGTGTTGGTGATTTATCCGGAATGATTTACAAAAAAATTATTTCACATAGTAATAAGTGCGTTAATGAATGAGTTTTGTTTTGTAGAATCTGAATAAATTTGTATAGTAAATCTGTCAACCAATATGTAGTGTACTAAAAAACTATCCAGGACAACATTTGTGAATGTTTGGCTTGATGGTTTTGACGAGCTATGCGAACATCACTGTTCGATTTTTTCATCTGATCATACGATTATACTTTAATTGCTAACTTAAAAAGTAAACCATTTCATACGTGTGAGGTAATCGATCTAGAGTTCTACTGTGGATACCTTCTATAGAACTCTTCTTTAATTTGATATTTCTTTAGTTAAGTCAATGATATATGAATGATTCAAGAAGATATACGTAAATTATCCCAGTTACAATATAAAGTACTAGAAATTAATTAGCATTCCCAAGAAACGCTCTCTATTTAGTGTTTGTGACTGTGACCCACTTCGGTGGAATATAATTAAACATTTCATCTGCCTGTTTCTAGCTTGGTACTGCGCTTATAAGGCAGACCAACTGACGAGGGATGTCGGCATATCTCGTGTACAGGAAACTGCGTATTATGATGGTGAAGGACAGAATTGTATATGGCCTGTGAGCTGCAGGAATGTTTAGAACATTACAAAATTCCAGTCCCCGAGCCGAATTTATAAACCATTTACTATCGAAATCCCACCACTCGGCCAGGAATCGAACACAAGTCCCGGAGACCTGTAGGCAAGACAATACGCAACCGGCCAAAGTGCCTCTTATCACGTCTAAATGCACTTCAGCCTATCTACAGTTGCTTTACTTTTCTCTTCTGGCTAGTGCTTTGATGTCTCACAAACGTATACAGGTTTTCAGCGATGCTGAGATGGGAAAGGGCTAGGACTGGGAAGGTAGCGGCCCGTCGCCCTATTTAAGTTGCAGTCCCCTATTTTATCCTGGTGTGAAAATCTGAAAAATTGGAAGACTATTTTCAGGAATGGTGACGGTGTGATTCTAACCCATGACCATTGACTATTCCCTTCCCCCGTAGTCTAATTGGTACGCCGGGTTGAGTGGCTCAGACGGTTGAGGCGCTGGCCTTCTGACCCCAACCTGGCAGGTTCGATCCTGGCTTCGTCCGGTGGTATTTGAAGGTGCTCAAATACGTCAGCCTCGTGTCGGTAGATTTACTGGCACGTAAAAGAACTCCTGCGGGACCAAATTCCGGCACTTCGGCGTCTCCGAAAACCGTAAGAGTAGTTAGTGAGACGTAAAACAAACAACATTATTATTATTATTATTATTATTATTATTATTATTATTATTATTATTATTATTATCTAATTGGTACATATACCATGTAAATGAGAGTAATAACTTCTATAAATCCGCACTGATTGTTGATTTATTAAAGAAGTTTGGTATACTTCACTCATCCTACCTAAATCCGTTCTGAACTAACTCGGTTATCGGAGGAGTATTTGACTTAAGTAAATTCGTATCCTCGTAGGAGATGGTGAAGCTTTTCCCAGGCACACCCCCAAATGAAGTGAGATCCCTCCTGCCAATCTTATAAATGTCTGGCAGTACAGAAAATCGAAACCAGGCTGCCATTACGTCAGTTGACAGCGCTAAGGGCTACACTACGGAGGTGGACAATAACTTTAGTGTGTAGATAGCTGGTGAATAAATATTTGTGTCTATATGGAATGCAGTCTTCCTCATGTTCATTGCTCACATCAGGTATTCTGTAGCATGTCCCGGTCATTTTTCCCAGCGATAGCTCACAGTTCATAACAAATACACACGCAAAAATAGATATCACAGGAAACAAAGGCCAGCATAAATGCACACATAACAGCAAAAAGCAGAAGTCGATATATGCATTAGACCGAAATTTAAATAAATAGTTTCCCTTCCATAAGACTGGAATTATACTAGGCTTAAATATATTTATGTAAGGGTATGAGATTTCAATAGATCGATTGCATGAACGTGAAAAAAAGCATACAATTTTAAATCCAACCTGGTATAAGTTTGTAACAAGTAGAAGTGTTTTGGGTCTCTAGTAAAGACGTACAAGAAACTCTCTTGGGTGAGGCACTGGAACGTGTTCTTCTATCATTCCTGCGTTCACAGAATGGAGAATAAATATATTTCCGTTCATAGAACAATTCCCAGATTTCCATACTTTGTTCGTATACGGTTAAGTGTTGATAACATAGATCGATCCCATTGAAATGAAAGGCATATCATGGAGCTCTATAGTGGTAGTATTACCAATTCATGGGACCATTGCTTGGGCAAGTTCGAATTGTTGGCTATACGACCCTTGGTCTATATCAGTATAAAAAGCATAGATTGAAAGAATTATTTCATTCAATACACGCAGTATTCTTACATTATATTTTGTTACAATTTTAGTATATATAGATCACTTTTCAAGCTGAATATCTACTGCACATTGTCTTCAAATTACTCCGCAATATTGATCTTCGCTTAGAGATCTTCAGTGTTCAAACTTGCAGCCTGTTTCTTGCGAAGTTAGTGGGCCCTGCTTGCTATAATTACGTAGCAAATATGGACGCCCTCTGCTATTTGTCAAGATAGCTTTTTGTTGTGGTCTGTTCCTCTACGAGAGATATGATAATGTACACTGCGGCTGTCATTAAGTCTTAATACATCAATTATCTTAATGCACGGTCTCGCAGATTATAAGTTCAGTTTGGATTACAAAAAATCGCTTTCAACCTCAGAGTGATAGAAGTTAATATTCTTCAAAACAGTATCGACGTCGACCAGTTTCTCAGTAAACTTTCTTCAACAAAGTAAATATTAAAAATTATAGAAACGAAAAAGTAACTGCCTGTGATGAAATATTAATCCGACTATATTTTTTTTCAGTACTCACTGTGATCTTCCGACTGAATCATTCTAGAATAGAGGGTTTTGAGAGATATTTTTGAAATGTGAAATAAACACTCGAAATGTAGCTTTAAACAACTAATAAATTCATATAAAATAACGGGGGTAGGGGGGTTGAAGATAGAATTTCAAATATAACTTTGTTACATACAAAAGCAGGAATTTTCTGAGTATTGAATGTTCATAATAATTGATTTTACTTCATGTATGCTTTCCTCATTTTTAGACCGAGCAGTGCATATTCAAAAAGAGGATGAAAACGACTAGAATAAATACCTTGACCGAGCATAGGCGATGACAAAATAAGTAACATCTGAAGTTATAAACTCCAAACACTGACCTTTATTTGTTTAATAGTAACAGCAGGTGATCCTGAACATGAATATACTTCTGCAGCAAATGTGCTGTAACAAAATACCATTTTAACAAATGGTGAATTCAAGTGACGAGTGGTTCTGGATATTTGCACGTGAAATAAATTACACTGCGAACTGCATCTTGCGGAACATTAATGAGATAAAATTCAGTAGTCTTAGGGAATGAAATTATTGGTTTTAATTACTCCTGGCGTTCGTAACGAAACAGTAATTATTCCAAGCGATTAAAAATACTTCTTAAATAACGTGCTGATGAATCCAAAGATTAAAGTGTGTTACTTGTTTTATACTTACAAATACCGCAAAAACTTATTTTGAACCATTTCAGTGGCACGCATTCATTCGTTTGAACGTGGGTCGCAAATTACTCTTGTAATTTATTCCTTACAAGGCTAGTGAATAGAATGGAAGATTGGGAAAATCCTTCAAAGCTTCTTGTTTTAAACCCTAGCATTCTTTGGTATCATGCGTTAATTTTATAATACCTGAGTTAAACATGATTTTTTCATCAAATATTACTCGTAGTCTCTACATGAACAAACCGTTTTTATTTTTTTATTTATTTACGATCGATCAGCGGCATATTATACAGATCAGGGTAAAATTGAATTAAAAATAATAGAAATAAAATACCACCGGGCTAAGTAACTCAGACAGTTGAGGCTCTGATCTTCTGAACCCAACTTGGCAGGTTCGATTCTGGCTCAGTCCGGTGGTATTTGAAGGTGCTCAAATACGTCAGCCTCGTGTCTGTAGATTTACTGACACGGAAAAAACTTATTCTGGACAAAATTCCGACACTTCGGCATCTCCGAAAACAATCAGAGAAGTTTTTGGGACGTAAAAACATTAACATTATTATCATTAGAAATGAAATACTTGAATATCATAAACAAAACTTACAGGAACACGCGAAGAAAATAGAAACACTACTTAACACGAGAAGTTTGGCCAGTAGTCTCGTCTCATTTTCACATACAGTATGAGGTTCGAACAAACTATGGATGATACATAATCACTTCACACTGAAGAAATAATTAGTGGTACGGCTTGTCGCTCGGTGATTAAGTTCACTGGCATTAGTCAGAATCTTCCTCACTGGAGTCACTAAATAACAGGTCTGAAGTAATTTTCTTTTCAGACGTGTGGGCTGGCGGGATCTGGCGCCGATATTGAAACGCACAGCGCCGGTCACGTGATTTAGCCGGTTGAAGAATTCGTTCCTGTTAATCGAATTTAATGATGAATTGATGAAATGCCCTTTATTTGTGCAGTTGTTGGTTACGTACAAACCAGGAAGCACTGGCAATTACGTCGAGAACTTTGTTCTGGAAGGTCTGTGTACGTTTCAGTTGGCTGTGCGATGCTTTTCAGCATACCGGGCAGGTAAATGTAATATGTAGGAGTGATTTGTATATCATACTTGAGCAGTCCACTACGAGTGAGGTTTTCCTGTTCAGTTTGCGAAGACGAGCGTACGCCAGAATTCTAAATCTTGTAATATGAGCTTGCCAAGTAAAACGCGTGTCTAGGACTACCCCGAAGTATTTTATAGGAGTTGCCGAGGATATCCAGCGAACACTTTCCTTGAACGGTTGAAGACGAAGTATAGGGTTATAGGGGTGCAGTGTTAATATTGTTGCCTCCGTCTTTGTGGCATGAAGAGAGATGCACCACTTCGTGAGCGAAATCATCAACTGATATAAATATATTTGTAACATGTTCGCAGCCTCTTGCAGATCACGCTGAGCAATAAAGATTACAATGTCATCAGCGTACGTTGCTGTGCAAGAATGTGGTGGTTCAGGAATGTCTGCTGTAATTGAATATAGAATATTGAATAGAAGTTGGGACATAATTTATCCCTGTGGATCTGAAAAGAGGTGGCCGTGATATCGTAGAGTCAGGATGACAGTGAATTCGCGAAGAACAGCCTATGTCTGGCCGCTGTCCAGAGGATGCAGTACTTTTCATTTAAATACGATAGGTAGGTTTGATATTATGACAGGCGGTATTGCTTTAATGATTATCTTACACCTCGAACCAGATGACTGAGAATTCTATGAAACCATGCATGTCATGTTCTTTGCCGTAACGTCGAACACGGTATTTTTTCTCATCGTGGCTGTATGATCTATTGAGGTAACGCGTTGCAGCTGTTTGGCTTAGATGGAAGTTTTGTGAAAGAGCTTACACAAATGGAGAGAGTGTTGGGAAAATTTCCAAGAGCTTTATCAAATTCATCACGAGTTTTCCGTTCTTATGATTGTATTACAGTCAAGCATTTATTGAAAATTACTCCAGTCGACTCTTCAATTTACCCAAGGTGGGTGGGTGGAATTATATCATAATAAAAGTGAGTATTACAGCACAATGATCTGAATCGTGTTTTGCTAAAGGCAGCACGCGGTAGTTGTAAGAATAGCATGTAGGTTCAGTAAGTGCAATTATCAGAATTCCATATGTTGTGGTGACGTTCAGCCCCATGATTCATATTTTAAACTAAGATCTCCCAGTAATGAAGTGGGTTATCCGCTGGTGAGTAGTAACTCCAAGTGTTTTTCGTTAAGTTTACAATTTGGTGGTTTATAGGTATTTATCAAAAGAAAATTCGTGGTATCACTACAATGGAGTTTAATGACGATTCTCTCCATGCTGGAAAGAGATGGTAAGTAAACATTGTAGTTAGAAATTTTCTTCATGACAAAGATTGCTACTTCACCGAAGGTAATTTCTGCTACATTTTCCCAGCAATGTTTTGAGTAGCCATGATTTTACGAACTTTGTTTGGCAACAGATGTGCCTCTGTAATACAGGTTACATCTACATGATGAGGAGTAAGCTAAAAGTAAATAAATGTTGTTCGTTATTTTCGTACACCACATGCATTCAAATTCAGGAACGTTAATATAGTAACTGGTCCACGGGGATTATCGTTCATAATGTTATACTAATAATAGAGGCTACTAGATAGAATAAATTACCGAATATTTGGAAGGTAAGACATGAGTAATATGTGGAGGATGTTGGCAAGCTGGGACGAAAAATCTGGAGGAGAATGCACATTAGGTGGAATTTGTGCGTTGTGCTCAGGTTGCCTATTTCGATGCTACCTTAATTGTAATGAGTTTATGGTACAAGCATAGGAATTGCTGTTTGGAGGTAAGGGATTGGACTATGGAGATACTGAAAAATTGGGTAAGGGAGGATAATGGGAGAAATTATTTGAGGTTGGGGAAGGGGGGTGAATTTGTGACTGTTTTGTCGGGGATTTCTTGGTGATGATTGTTGTTGTGATTGCTGTGAGAGATCATGTTTAAATCGTTGCCAGTCAGAGGAATTATGCTCGTTTCAGTACGACACACGTTGCTTTAATTTGAAATAATGAGGAAAGCCTTTTGTAGTTAGCAGCGTGATTTTTCTTGCAATTAACACATTGCGGGGTTGCGCATTTCCGAATATGGCATTCTGAGTAATTATGTGTTTACCCGTGTACCATACACATTAACCTCGCTAGCGGGTGACATCCGTACCCTCAATACGACAGGCAGTAATAAGACTCTTAGAACCTATAGATGAAAGTTACCAACCAATACAATACACCGTACAGCCCCCAAAAGCGTAGACTTCTTAAACCACAGTGCAGGAGTAAGGAGTATTAACAAGAACAAATTCGTTTCCCTCGACCAGGATGAGTTTTACTACAGTTACTTTGCTTCTTCCCTCGTTTCTGCAGATGACTCTCCTACGTTGTGTCAGTCTTGAATGTGGACGACGTCAAAATCCTGACCACGCGACCTCTCCTTCAAGATTTTCTCAGGATTCATGACATATATATCCTATTTCTTCAATAAGTAAATGATCCAAACTTCGACTGGTTGCAGGGATACGAACTTAAAGTAAATGTTGGTCCATCACCTAGAGGCACGGCTATAATATGTAGATCAAGCCTGAGAGTTTCTCAAGCTGAGTTTCATCCCAGTGGTAACATTATTGCTATGAGACATGAGGACCCTCTTCCTGTTAATGTTTATGCTCCATCTTCTTCCTAGTGGCGCCTTCGAACACAACGATGTGAAGACAACTTGAGGTATTTTGTAAAGGGCCTTATTAATAACATAGTTTTGGTCGGTGACTTCAACTGGGTATTAAGCCCCGCAGGATCGAACTTGACATTTTAATAACTGTCGCAGCCTCAAAAATCTGACTGAGGGATTACACTTACAGGATGTATGGAAATTTAAATATGGAACAGATGTCCAATTTACATTCCACCAGGCCGGGTCAGCCTCCAGAATCGATGTACCATATATATAACGAGGGATGATAAGTAGGTTACACAGATCTGAAGTTTAACCGCTGTCATTCGGTGACCACCATTTTGTAATCTTTCGTCACTCAGTAACAGCACCATATGTACATCAGCATGGCTACTGGAAACTTAATGCGAGCCACTTGTACGACCAAGACGTCCAAACTGATTTTCGAACACTATGGATGAAATTGCGCAGTAAAAGGTCTAAATACCATTTGGTTCTCCGTGGTTTCCCAGTAACTTAATTGAGACCTTAATTAAGAACACGGCCGCTTCCTTCCCACTCCCAGGCCTTTCCTATCCCATCGTCACCATAAGACATACCTGAGTCGGTTCGACGTAATGCCAATTGTAAAAACAAAATACAGTTACCACGTGACGTGGTGGACTGATACTGTTAAGCCACGAATTAAATGCCTTTTCAAAAATATTCCGGACAATGGGCATAGGAAAAAAGAGATACATTAAACTCCTATTGAGAAGTGTTATACCAATTTCATTAACAACAAGCCAATGGAGAGAATGCCACTAATGAAATGAAATAAATCAAACGCACAATCATTTATATTCAAAATAATGATTTGAAAGGAGCCTTCATCCGTGCAGACATACCCTCAGTATTTGAAGAATAAAGTTGGTCATTATTTCACATTTCCATTGAAAGACTTAAAGGGAAGAGGAGAGTAATTAGTAAAGTCCGAGATGAGAATGGCCTCATAAAGCCGATTATGGAGGATATGCTCCAAATTGGTACAGACTTCGTCACAACACTTTTCAATGACGATCCACAAATTAATCCTGGAATCTCCACCGAGGCATGCAACTAGTAACCATGCAGTAACACAATGCATTAAGTAAATTTCATTTCTATTCACCCGAATTACATGTAGGTGAACTCGACCCTGTGATTCGTTTTGCAGAATTCCTCGGTGACGTCACTATAGAAGCCCTCACATGTTTTCATCTCAACAAGAAGATCCTTTTCTATAGACATCATTCCTAATGCAGAGAGACGACTTTGAAAATTGCGGACGAAAGATTCCATTCGCTTTCATGCCGAGAAAGGGCGATCTACAGACGATGTAGCGGGAATAGTTTTAATCAATGTTGAGAACTTACAAAGCTCGGGAAGACCGCTGTGGAGACCACTGGTCAATAGGAATTTCTGGATTTGTGCCACAGTCTTATCTTAGAAGTGTTCAGAAGTGAATATTGCCCTCAATTCGGATTTAAGTCGTACTATATCAAAATATTTTCCATAAAGTTTAACCAATTTTCTGAATTGCTCTTCAGGAAAATCGACAGAAAATGAAAATTTCTTACAACCAAGCTTTTCAATGAAGGACACGTCTCCTAATGAACAGAAGCGATATTTTAACTGTGTAATATCATGTACTGGGTGAGTTGGCTGTGCGATTAGGGGCGCGCAGCTGTGAGCTTGCACCCGGGAGATAGTCGGTTCGAACCTATCTGTGTCGGGGCGACGTAAAACAAATAGCAAACAAAAAGGAAGTCGGGAGCGTACACATATTTTTCGTTCCAAATGCCACAGATTTACGTTTCCTTATATCACAAAGATGCAAGATTCATATCACCACCATTAGTACAACACCCGTGGAGTCAAAAAATCCTCACCAGTTGATACTTTTATAAAAAAAACTTTCTCAAGGTTATAGATTAATTTCAAGTAATTACTCGAGATGAGAGAACATTTTACATTTATTGGAGTAAATTTTCGCAATTTTCAAGGATTATGAGGAAAACAAATCGTGATGACTTAAAGAGAAACGTATTACCTTCTGAACTGGAAGTGTAGTGGCTTGATTCTAGATAGAAATAAGGATTGAATCACTATCCCATACCTTCCACGGAGTTTAAAGATTGACAGCCTGATGTTCAAAATAGTACTGGAGAGCTTTCTCCATAGATAGATTCCGCGGAGTGAAGGCTGATGGATGTCAAGTGCTGAGCAGATCATTCCTATATATTTTAATAATAATAATACTCAGTCTTATTCTTGACTTTGACAATAAGAAAGTGACTGAGGTATGCTATTTTTTTGCTATTTGCTTTACGTCGCACGGACACAGATATGTCTTTGGTGACGATGGGATAGGGAAGGCCTAGGAATGGGAAGGAAGCGGCCGTAGCCTTAATTAAGGTACAGCCCCAGCATTTGCCTGGTGTGAAAATGGGAAACCACGGAAAACCATCTTCAGGGCTGCCGACAGTGGGGTTCGAACTCACTATCTCCAGATTACTGGATACTGGCCACACTTAAACAACTGCAGCTATCGAGCTCGGTAAACTGAGGTATGAGCGATGCTAGTAAAGCCATTCCTTATGCAGCCAGTTCCTGCTATGAATGGTGTGAAATTGTTGCTCATAGGGTCGGTTGATGCATGAATTTCAATGGGCTTGGCAGACTGATATGTAATAGCAACTTCTGGCTCGGCGAGGAAAGCAACGGGAAACTATCTCACTCCTCATTTCCCTCATACGCCTCTTCAGCGATGCCTAGGCCATCTATGACAGCTAATAGCGGAGCTGGTTACACAGTAGTCCAGTTCACATGTTTTCAATAAACATTCGTAGTTCTGTCGTGTAGGAAAGCGACAAGCGCCGTTTAATGCAAATTTTAGTGAATATTATCATTTAAACTCTTTTTAAAACTTAGATGTACGACCATTTATTGGTAATGTATCCATACTTTTACTGTAAAGAAATTTTTAACATATCCTTTCAGACGTGTTTATATTGACGATTGTTGTTGAAAGGGGCCTAACATCTAGGTCATCGGCCCCGTGCTTATATTCGGAGCTTGGAAAATGTCAGATGGTAATTTTCGTTTGGGAAGGTATTCACTTAAGAACAAGTGAAAGTGTGCGTAGTGCTAATATTATTTTATATAATATGAATAATATGAGTCTTGTTATGTTTAACATTATATTTTCTAAACATATCTCGCTAAGAAGTCGTATTAAAAATGGGATGTATTAAATCATTAATTTCGTTACGTTTGAGTCGTGTACAAGTGAATAGAGATAGTCAGCCCAAAAAGATGGGATGATTGAATGTGTTTTTCTTCCTCATTTCAGAGAAATGTTCGTCAAACCGGATACCAAGATAATCCGAAGTATATTGTTTTTCCCGACGTCATAGGAATACGGATGGAAAACATCGTAGATAAATAAATAAAGAACTGTCTACCAGTTTACACAAAAGGCCAAGTATATTTATCAAGACAGAGGCGGTAATCTTTCGTTCCACTCGCCTGAGCCGCTAGCTAATGCTACCAGGATTAATGTCCCTTCCCCTCTCTCCTATTCCTCTTCCCCTTCTCACTGCGTCCACAGTGCGAGTATCTGGATTATTCAAGTCTTTCAGGATCGGGATGTCTAGCTGTCGCAGTGGAGCTCACAGGCGCTTTGTTTTGATTAACAAACTGCGGATTGAATTCCTTGTATGTCTGGATATTCAGTTCGGTGCTTTCAGTGTGTATTCATAACAGCAATCAAGCACTTAAAGCTAAAGATCTTATTGTAAGGATTAAACCGTGTAGAAAAAATATAACGGTAAGAGCTATATTTTTACGATAGTTGTATGAAGATCTTTGCATAAACTTCATTGTCCACAGCTTCATAGACCCTCTTTGTTGATAAACAAAATACCAGTTTGTGTATGTAGACTGGATAACACCAAATTATTTAAGTCCATTCTTCATATCATTGTGCTACTCTCCCATATCCTTAGAATGCAGTAGATTCACTTTTAAGATCAAACCTTAAATTCGTAATCTTAAAATTTTAAATCTGTGAAAATATATTTCGATTTCTCTCTTAAATTTAAATCACACATACGTTGTAATTAATACATGAAGGAAGATAAACGATGATAAAATATCATTCATTGTATTATAATTGTGACTCAATGGAAACACAGCGAACATTGAGCAGATATATCATGTTTCTTTACATCTCATTGACTTTCTGCAGTAAACTAAACCATTGATGTGTCGAGGATACATTTATTTCAATCATCTAGGAATTATCTATCTGAAAAAGTTCCAAAACCATTTGTAACAACGATTTGCTCACTGTACTACCCACTTGAACACTGGAAGGAATCAAAAGGAGAAAGCTTACAATTTGAAGTGACTTCAGGTACTCCAGTTCTACGTAGAATTGGAACCACATGAACAAGACTTCTCATTTCAGAAATCTCACATATCCTCGCAAATCAATGACCGATTATAAAATTATTAGAAGTGAGTAATGCATAGATATATTTCTTAATTCACTATTATAAATTATATTATTTTTATTTCACATATTATATAATTTTTCAGACAGCCATGACCATTTGAGAATGTTAAATAATATAAACTACAAAACGAAGGTTTGTGTTCTTGCTTACTGCTTTCACGTATTCGTTTTGAATACAAAGTTTTTTTTAGAAAAGTGCTATTTGTTCGGGACGTTGACCCATAAAGATCTTTAGCCCCTACTTGCACCATGTGATATGAACCTGCGTGTAATTGGAATGGAGGAAGTGTAGAGTGCTGAATGTGAGGAAAGGAACGTAACGGACGGCACAAATACCCAATCGCCAGGCCAGGGATATTAATCATTTACAATTAAAAGCCCTGGACCCAGCCGGTAATCGAACCCGGGCCTCCGGGTGACAGGCGGATGCGTTGCCCCATACACCGCGAGGCCGGACAATACAAAGGTTACTGAAACTCATACCATGGAACTATATCGTAGCACAATGTTACTATTTATTTTCTTTACAATTTGTTTTACGTCGCGCCGACACAGATAGGTCTTATGGCGACAATAGGATAGGAAAGGCCTAGGAGTGGGAAGGAAACGACCGTGGCCTTAATTAAGGCATTTGCCTGGTGTGAAAATGGTAAACCACGGAAAACCATCTGCCGACAGTGGGATTCGAACCGAATAAGTCGTTGGTTCTCTCCTGGTGTATGTGTTTGTAGAAAAAAACACAAAAACCGCTGGTGGCATCTAATGAGGCATACTAGACAAAAAGGGGAGTGAGATGGTTTGCCATCACTTACCTCAACGGGCCAAAATGTGCTATTTCAGCACGACTGGCCCAATGAGTAACATCTTTTATAACATCCAGGCTTACTAGTCGTGCTCCTAACATCATTTCCAAGCACCACTCATATGTCAGCAGCTTCCGTACTTTCACATTCATAAATGAGAGGTATACTTGAGTGGAAATAATATTTTGCTCTGGCCTTTGCTAAAAGGCAGATTCAAAAATACTGCAGCCATCAGAATAACCTCAAGCGGTAATAAAACTGGAATAAATTATTATGAGAAATGTAATAAAGAATGGAGCAGGTGTTCAAATGGGATGAATAAATGTAGCAAATAACTTGCAAATTAAACATAATTAGGTAAAAGATTAATCATAATCCCCGTAATTTACAGCACTACTTGCAATTCGAACCAATGTGATATGACTTTCCACTTCGAAAGTGTTACGTGTACGGTATTGACAAGACAAATAATATGTGGGTAATAAGAAACAAATATCCATTGGCTCTATACTGGAATATATCGACATCTTACAAAAATCCAGAAAATGTAAATTTTTTGTCCCGGGACACAACTAGTCCTACAAGGAGTACATACATATACCAGCTACAAACCATAATGAAACAAGCTGTAATGTGTGGCTATGAGAAACTGCTGGTTAGACGCTCCCTACCTGCGCTTATGAATGCGGTACACTGCAGAGTCTTGGCGTTGGAAGGTGTTTAAATGCTAAAGAATGGTGTCAGCAGTTACAGACCCGAAGTCAGTCTAACAGTCGCAGCTGAAGTGGTAATCGAACTCTGGCCTGTCAGATGGGACGCTAAACAGCCGAACTTTGGACATCGGCAGCAGTTTACATGAGTGATTGATCTCCAATGTCGTAATTCCGAAACGTATATTCCATAGAATTCGTCGTTCTTATTAAGAATAATAATTGCATTACGTCAGTCTTACTTAACAGCATTTAGCTGATAATCTCCAGATCTCTGTGGATACGTGGATCTTCTTTATACAAAGGGTCCTCCACCTCCGTAGTGTAATAGTTAGTCTATTTGTTGTCATTCTGGGAGGCCTGGATTCGACTCCCGGTACTGCCACAAATATAAGACTGGCAGTAGGTCTGGTTCATGTAGTTCACCTTTATTAGGGTGGGGGTGTACCAAAAACGAACTGCAGCGGACCTTTATACACAGGGTGGATGGCGCCAGTGTCTGGCACCTTAAACGAACAATTACAAGTACCTCATTTTTTCGCGTATCATTTTGGTCACTGGACAGTAGAAGAGCCGGACTAAGTGCCTCTGATTTTAGATCTCTGGCCTTATGAACCTGGGTTGGCGGGATCAAACCTGGCTCCCTCTGTTTGTATAAGAAGGTGCTCAAATACACAAATCTCGTATCGGTAGATTTTTCCCGTACGTCAAAGAATTCCTGCGGGACAAAATTTCCGACACCTCGACTTCTTTGTAAACTGTACAAATAGTTAGTGGGACGTACAACCAAAGCCCGTATTATTACTACTAGATGGAAGGTGTCCTTTGTCACCCAGTCTGTCTGATGAGCTTATAAGTATCCAGGAATTAATTTATAAGGACTTAGAATGATTGTTTAACTGGGAAGAGGAGTACCCTAGCTTAACTTCCCCTATATCTCTGCTAGTACAGTGTCTAAGTAAAGAGGAAACCATCCACTAATCCATGACCTTCATTGCATGTATGGAGGTAGCTTTGCTTATATTCTGCTTTTGTAACTTTAAAATGCTGTATAATTAATAAAGACTCCCGCTGTACGCTAATGCTACTCCGATTGGTCCGCAGGTGGGAAATAAGGAATGTTATCACTGACTAATTGAGTAATATTATTCAGTAAACTTCCTATTGGAAGAAGCTATGTGGGTGAGCTTCGTGAGAAAATCGATATGCGTAATTTAACCTATCAAAATTTCTCCCATAAAGAATACATCTGTAGAAAGGAAACCAAGTAAACTTTAAGTTTGACGTGGCATTAAAGTTGTGAATGTAAGTCACAGGACCTCTCCGACGAACAATGAACCTGAATATAAAATTGCGAAGTTTATAACTAATGTATTCATTTACCTACAGTTAATATCCTCCTTGATTTCACTGAATCCTCATTTTTAAAATTATTATGTCATTTTAAGTTCTTCAACTCAATGAATATGGAAACTTTTGTTTGTTGCTGCCTTTTGTTTGTTAGCATCCTTAACAGTTCCTCCACCAGTTGTTACCTGGTATCACTGAAATTTACTAGGGAAATGAGCAGTGATGAAGTTCCCCATTGCTTTCCTCGCAGAGACAGAAGTTGTTATTGAATATCAATCTGCCAAGTCCACTGAAAAGCACGCAACAACCGACCCTGTGAATGACATTTTCTCACCACTCATAACAGAGATTGGCAGCATAAGGAATGGCATTACTAACATCGCCAGCACCTCGGTCACTTTCAAATTGTCAAAGCCAAGAATGTGACTAAGATACGCCAATGAAAGTAACACATTCATTTTGTTCTAGCGCATACCGAAAGACGCAGTACACTGTGAACAGTCGGTTCCATCAACAAAGGCAAAGAATACAGTGGAGAAGATGATGCAAATGCAGCCAACCCCGAGCAAAGGGCAGATCTTAGCGGACTAAATAACGACACGATCTAGGTTGATTTGTCCGGCCATGGCCTTCTGGTTACAATTGATCTCGTTATTGCATAGCCTGTGAGGAAATGTGGGCATCTTCTCACAGTACCAAGGACCTTGGAAACAAACAAACAAACAAAAATTATTTCATCATGTATTTTCATCTACGCACCAACAGTATTGCCTATCTATGTGATATGCCTAGTACTAGTTCGTGTTAGGACTCGAGCATCGGTAATTGGATTATCCTATGTTATAAAGTAATTTTACCGCCTCTCAGTCAGGCATTGTGACGAAACATTATTTTACACAATATTTCATTTTAAAATATGAATTTAAAAGACTCTTCAGTAGGAGCGCTGTATTCGTAATAGACCAAGCGCTGATTGTTTGAGCGTCAAGTGACAGGCGTTCTGGCTCCTGATTGGCTGACGGGCGTGACGTCATAGCGCGGGGGATTTTAAAAAAGTGCCCGGGGGTGATTTGCAAAGTGTGCGGCGCCATTTTGAACTGCCGGCTAAGTATGCATGCTTTACCTCAAATGACATAATAACCCAACGCTGGCTACGTGTGCAAGCTTTACCTCACAGGCTTTTGACTCCACGCTTAACCTCACAGGGTCACTAACATTATGGACCCACGTTTGATATCCAACGGTGCAAGCTCAACCTAACAGACGACTTCATTACGTAACCGACCTTAACCATACAGACTCAATATTCAACACCCAAGCTAGCCGCATAATAAGGGAAGCTTAACAGCACAAGCTTGGATTCGATCCCAGGCTTCACCTAACTGCCATATTAGGCTCTTATGGGGCTAACTCTGGAGAGCTACGTTATGAGCACAAAACATGTAATTTAGGACCTAATGGCCTTAGCAGACTAACATTGGGCGTTAACACATGGGCTACTGGGCAAGATGGCTGCTATACATTACTCTTCTGGAGACAACTCTGGAGAGCTAGCTACATCAGGGTCTCGGAAATGAGGTAGTACAACTTAACAAAATGCTCATTATATATCGCTCTTATGGGACTGTATCAGGGGAGCAAGCACAGTGGCTAACAGTGATATATAGCTGTTATGTGATCAACTTTAGCTCCAGTTCAAGGGTTTGATTCATGTATCTTTCAGCTAATTCTGTTACAGAAAGGGACTTTAGCTCAATGTTCGTTTGAATTAGTGCATATTAGTCTAAAAGACTTGTAGAGAAAAAAGGACATTTTAATAATCTGCTTTACGTCGCACTGATACAGATGGGTCTTGTGGTGAAGAGGTGATAGGAAAGGGCTAGTTGTAGGAAGGAAGCGACCTTGGCATTAATTAAGGTACAGCACCAGCACATGCCTCGTGTAAAAATGAGAAATAATGGAAAACCATTCTCAGGGTTGCCGACAGTGAGGTTCGAACTCACTATCTCCCGATTGCAAGCTCATAGCTGCGTGACCCAAACCGCACAGCCAGTTGGACGGTGGATGAAGAACTAAAGTGGCTCTGTTAGATTAATAGGCTTTTATGGCTAAAGGTCTAAAGGGCTTTAAAATGCTAAAGGGCTCTAATGGCTTAAGGGCTAAAGGGCTCTAATGGACTAAAGGGAAAGAGGGTTCATATGGGGTTAAAAGCTATAAAGGGTTCTTATGGGCTACAGAGCTAAACGTCTCTATTGGGCTAAATGGGCAAAATGGTTGAAAAGCTCTAATCGGATAAGGGTTAAATGGCTTATAGTGTCTAAAGGGTCTTAATGGGCTAAAGGTGTCTAATGGGCTAAAGGGCTCTAATGGGCTATAGGGCTCTAATGGGCTAAAGGTCCAAGGGTTCATATGGGCTGGAGGGCAAATGGGTAAAGGGTTTATATAAACTAGCGGTCCCTTATGGGTTAAAGGGCTCAAGAGCTCTAATCAGCTAAACGGGCTTATATAGGACAAATGGATCATATGGCCTAAAGGGTATAAACAGCTAAATTGCTGTAATGGAATAAAGGGCTAATATGCCCATGGGCTTACATGTGTTAAGGGGTTCTAATGGGCCATCAGGCTAAAGGGTTTTAAGGGCTAATGGTCTTATATAGACTAAGGAGCTAAACGGCTTGTATGGGCTAAAGAGCTGAAGGGCTGCAAAGGCTAAAAGGCTTATATGGGCTAAAGTGTTAAAGAGCTCGTGTGGTGTGAATGGGAAATAGGCTAAAGGGATGGTAGGTTAAAGTTTTAAAGGGCTATCGTAGAATACAAACATCGAAAGAGGAAGAAAACAAGATATTCGACACCTGATGATCGTGCGAGGGGTGTTCGCAGGTCTCTATGTAACAAGACAAATCCTTTTTACTGCTTCACAAATTTTAAGATTTACAGGATATCTTTTTCAGGATATTGGTAAACGAATCGTAACGGTAATTTTTGAATATGTACGTTTGTAGGCCAATTAGGCGTTAGAAGGTCATTAACACCACAGCAAGAGTTGTAGCCTTGTCTTATTGAAGTGCAGAAATGTACTCTACTATCTTCAGTGAGGATTTCAACATCAACCGATTAAAGCTCACATACCTTACAAAATATATGCTGAGGACAAGCTCAATTAAATTAATCAAACTACTGTACGTAAACTCTCCTCATTGACTTACCAACGAAGTTTCAAGATCGAACTATGAGTATGCGACTCCTAATTTCTAAAATGAAAGTAGGAACATTCAGGTGTAAAGGGTAGATAAATATTTAAGGCCAGCCCTGCAATGTCCCATAAAACATGGATCGACCTTACAGTTCTGTAAGGGAAGCAATTGAAATGTTACCTCGTTAGAACAGTGAGAAATGAACGTCGGCAGACAAAAGTAGACAACGTGCAGAACGGAGTTTTCATATTTCGCAAATTCTCATATCCTCCCATAGGCACATTAGCGAACAATAAAATGCTGACACTCCAATAGTAACCTTCCTTGCTAAATGAAGACATATTCTAAGTGGTGAGAAATTGGCTGAACTGAACGATATGAAACACGCAATACAAGGTTAGGAATATCACGCTGGTGGTGTGGTGGCAGATGATCATCTACTGTAACCTCTGCCTGTTGTAAGAAGTAACTAGAAGGAATCTCAAGTGTTCATATCTTGGGAGCATGGTTTGGCGACTACAGGGCTCTCAGCTGAATCCTGACATTGTTTTCACTTACGCTTGTCTCCTTACTTTCATCTACCCTACCGACCTCTCACTGTCAACTCTTGCTCGTTTCCCAGTCCGATGGCATCAGGCATCGAAGGCTATGTGTCTTCCATTTTCATGTCCTACGTGGTCCTTGTCTTTTTGTGTGGGCAATACTTTCATTTTCCGAAGTGTCGGACTATTTCTAATTTTACTCTATGATTAGCGTTAATAGAGGATGGTTACTCAGTTGTTCTTATGCGACCTCTCTTGGTCAACTCTTGTTCGTATCCGACTCCGACGGTATTAGGTGTAGATGATCGTAAATTTAGATGACAGGTGACTACTTGGGGGCTACTAGTTTCTGCGTGATAGGGGCTAGTTTTACTCCCTATCGAATTTTACATCAAGCAACGTATAAACCAAGAACAGACATGAAATTGGTCGATTTTCAGGCACCCCACAGGCATGGTTTTGAAGAAAATGGATGAAGGGTAAAATGTTATATGAAGATGTAAAGAACAGTTTTCTAGTATTAGGGGTTGTGAAGGTAATGGGCCTTTTACTCTAGAAAAATATAAAATATAATCCGACGCTGTTTTTGAATGTTGGGTGGTATTTTTACCCAACATTTTGAATGGAAACGGTTACGGAGTGCAAATGAAAATTAAAATCCACAGCCTGTTTCCAGTCATTCCACCGGGTCAGGAATAGAATGAATGAAGCCCCATCTAGCGGCGAGCATAGGAAATGTGCCGGCTGCCGAAGCCTGTCGCACTAGATAAGGAGTGAACTGATATAGTTTGAGTAATGGCAGCTATTATTTATTTCCCGACAGTGTGTCAACACAAGAATATCGCACGCACCTTGAAAAGTATGTCTTATGTCCTTCTATGTTGTCACCAGATCTGCACCGGTCTGAATATGATCACGTTCCCGATACTAGTCGTCTGTTGGCAGCTGTGCGTAATGGAGGTTAACAAAAGTGAATAGCGTTCGTGCATCAAGATAGGCTTTCTCCGCGGTTGCAATACACGAGAATGTCATGCAGAGCTACGGCCAGCATTGAGTAATCGTGCTATATCCGGTCGTACAGTGGCAAGTTGGGTCGAGGCCTTCGAATAGGGAACAGAGTCAATTGCTGACCTGCCTCGCATTGGACGTCCTATGTCAGATATATCGGTGGCTGTGATCGAGTTGTGCCTCCTAAAAGACATGCGTTGAATTGTGATCGAATTGGCTTAGCATTCTGGTATTCCTGCTTCCTCAGTGCGTCGAATCACGACAGTACTTAAATATGCGGAAGATTATTTCCAAGTCGGTGCCACAGCATTTAACGGAGTTAGAGAAGTGGACGCGATATGAGACATGTCACATCAAACTGGAACGATTCCGTGGTGAAAGAAACGGCATGCTGATCCGCATCATTGCCATTGGTGAAACATGGACAAGAACATACAGTACGAACCCGAACTGAAGCGACAAAGCAGTGAATGACGTCATCCTGGATCACCACGGAGAAGTAAGGTACGATGAAATCCATCACCCACAAAGCTGATGATAATGTTGGCACACGATAGTCAAGGAGTTTTAGACTGCCATCCAGTTCCTCAGGGAGGAATTGTAAATGCACAGTATTACCTGTCATTGCCGCGGTATCATCTTCATCGTGCAGTGCAAGAGAGTGGCCTATGCTACAATCCAACATGACAACGGTAGATCGCACACAGCAGACACAGTTATCCGTTGCTTACAGCGTTGGGAACGGTAGGTCATGCCACACCTTTTGTATTTCCCGGATCTTCAGTCTTCTGACTTTAATCTTATTCCTAAACTGAAGATGTCATTGCTTGAGAAACATTTTGCCAGCACGCAGGATATTGTAACCGCATTTCGGCGTGAATCTGTGCGTATTAACGGAAGAACGCATGCAGCCTATGATACTGTCCATCTTCCCAATCGATGGCAATGAACCTTGGACAACTTAGGCGACTGCTTCGGAGGATATGGATAGATAGATAGATAGATAGATAGATAGATAGATAGATAGATAGGTAGATAGATAGATAGATAGATAGACGTATTAACCATCAACCGGCTGTTCCCAATTACAATTGGTGTACTACACCTATAATCTATTTCCTACAACTAACTAATATTTACAAATAATCACAAACTATAATGTTCAAAAATTATTGTAATAATGCATCGAGACCTCTTATTTTGTCACATGTAATACTGTCTTTCTAATTGTCTTTATATCAGAACAGAAGCAATCCACAGATTCCCCAATACCGTTCAGTGTCCGCAGAGAACTGTATTAACCACGAACTACCGTGGTGTTCAGTTCTGCACTTTATCTCATTAAATGTGACCCTGTGTCTTGCGTTTCTTGCCCGAACATGAAGTGGTATTAGCTGCGGGATCTCCAGACGATCTATCCTATTTGTTATGCATTTTACTGTGAACACTGCGTTAGCACATTTGCGATGCAGCAGTAAATTTTCCATTTGCAACTGTTGGCAATATTCATCATATAACGAAGACATCAACTTAATTCCGAAGCCCCTGTAACTCAACCACTTTATACATTTTACCTGCACTCTCTCTACTGTATTGTTGGGATAGTATCGATATCTCGGTACCATATTCCAACTCTGACTTAATACGGAAAATATTTAGAGTTTTCAGGGTTCGAACAGAAAAAAATCCCTACAATTTATCTTAAGAAAGACCAAACATTTAAGAGATTTCCTTGTTATAAATTCGATGTGGTCCCGGAGGGACGTTAACCATCAATATGAATCAAGCAGCATCGTCAATGCCGTTAAACACGTTGTACGAGAACAAAACAATGATATGAACATGCTATATGACTATTGGGTGTTTAAACAGATTGTACGAGATTAAAACAATGATTTCAAAATGTTCTATTTCACCTTGTCCTCTTCCACAGATTCCTGCACCCAAACTCCATGAGTTGGCAACATTACATACTTTCCAATGTATATAGTTTATTTCGTGTGTTGGCTCACTGTCGAGGTAAAAATATTTGCCATGACTTATGAATCGCCCCTCTTAGTTCTATGACCTCGTTTAATCCCACACCTCTTATCTTCGAGTAATAAAATACTGATACTAATCATCCATTGCCATCTAGATTTTCTTTCTTCCCTTGGCCTCTATGCCCGAGTCCATTATTCTCTTAGGTAACCTATTCTCCTCCATTCGCCTCACGTGACCAAACCCCAAGTCACCAAAGCCTATTTATAAGCACATCCATCGAATTCGTTCCTAACTTAAACTTTATCTACTCGTTGTGAATGCCCTCTCGCCATTGTTCGCACCTGCTCCTCCCAACTTTTATGTTGTCACTTCCAGCTTATAAAGAAGATACAATGCGTCCGCCCAGGTTCATACCCTTACACCATTTTCGTTTTGCGTTCGGGAGTTGGTCATACGATTACGATTTGACTTGTTCTTTTGTATACATATACAGTTGCTTCATATTTTGTTCTGGCTTTCAGTGCCTGACAATCTACGTATACAAAATAAGAGTTTTGTCTGTACATTGCTCAGAATTTGAAAAGAGTGGTATTTATGTATCGGTCATGTCCACAGTAACAAGGAAATGCACTTTTTACATTTTCGTAATTTTTATCTGTCTCTTTGTCTGTCTGTCTGTCTGTCTGTCTGTCTGTCTGTCTGTCTGTCTGTCTGTCTGTCTGTCTGTCTGTCTGTCTGTCTGTCTGTCTGTCTGTCTATACACGCATCACGAGAAAACGGCTGAAGATAATTTAATGAAAATAGGTATGTAAAATCGGGGGATGGGCCACTACAATCTAGGCTATAAATAATGTTATTCACGCTGAGGGAAATGTTAGTTTAGGGGAAGAACTAACATGTAATTCTCAAATACCATATTTACGGAAATAATCCCCGCCGCCGAATAATCCCCTCACCCTAATTTTAGGACGGATGATTTTGAAAAACGTGAAATGAACTAAAACTCCTTCCATCGAAAGAGTACGAGAACGTAGGCATAATCAAACATTTCATATCACTCCACGAGGTCCACGTCGTGTTTACGCAAATGTGAACGTGTAAAGTTACGGATATAGCTGCTTTACCTGAACATATTTGAGATGATAAAAATACATTATCACCGAGCTCGATAGCTGCAGTCGCTTAAGTGCGGCCAGTATCCAGTATTCGGGAGATAGTAGGTTCGAACTCCACTGTCGGCAGCCCTGAAAATGGTTTTCCGTGGTTTCCCATTTTCACACCAGGCAAATGCTGGGGCTGTACCTTAATTAAGGCCACGGCCGCTTCCTTCCCACTCCTAGCCTTTCCCTGTCCCATCGTCGCCATAAGACCTATCTGTGTCGGTGCGACGTAAAGCAACTAGCAAAAAAAAAAAAAACATTATCACTGCTAAAAGTAAAGAAGTCATTTCCGTACAGGTCATGCAGGCCCTTGGAGGGATGGTAGGTAAAGGCTTACACTATCCGTAACCTCGGTACTTGATGGAATAGTGGTTAGTTCTACGCCCGGCCGCCTTTGCCCCCCGGGAATTAACCTGGTACTCAGTTTTGGTGTAGGCTGAGTGAACCTCAGCGTCATGTGCACCTCCGGAAGTGGAAATCTCGTTTCTTAAATTTTTCGACTTCCTGACGGGGAATCGAACCCACGTCCTTCTGGGTGAACCGAGCACGCCTTTACCGCCTCGGCCAGGCAGCCCCTACATTATCACTGCTATAAAGTATATTTGCTATGAAAATTAGCAATAGGCTATAGACACGATTCCATTACTAGAATCCTCTCCTAAGCTACTTACAAATTCGTCACATTCCACGTCTAAAACACTTTTCACACGCAGTCTCTTTTTACTCGGATATTAACACGACCGGTGGTGGATAATTTTTTTCGTGAAATGTAAACCCTTGAAAGAGACACACCGGCGAACACTGATGTTAGTTTTGCGATACAGTAAAACCTCGTTAATTCGAACTCTTTGGGACAAAAAAATTGTGAATTCGAATTACGTGATTTCGAATTAACTGCCAACTGATGCTTCAGAAAAGCCAACCCTTGCCGCATCACAACATATTAAAGACTCGTTTCTGCATGAAACTAACATTGATTCACATTATAAACCTTTCAAATACCATGGAAAAACAAATCCAAAATATATCCAACAAGGTGCATTTACAGTATTCAAAGAATGCACTTGAATAACTCAGTGGCAACCATAACCTCACCCAACGAAAGAAAAAGAAAAGAAACACGATTCAAGGACCAAGACAAATTATGCTGGCTCCCCTGTGTAAGTGCTTTATATTTTAGATTACTGTACTGTTTGCATTTTTTGATGCCTCTCACTTGCACGGAAATTACCCGACGCCCTTAAAACATCGTTCATTATCGATCTTTCCTATGACGAGGGGAGTAAGTCTTTCGCTTCCGTCTGCATTGCAACACTATACAGTGACCAAATTTCCTTTAAAAATGCCCGTTTTGGCTAGGCATAAAAAATGCAGTTTCATTGGCATTTACAGTATTGTTCGGTGCACACGAACTGATTATAATTTATTATGAGCCACGCTTTTTCGCCAATTGTCGGCATCTCCAGTGTTCGCCGGTTCTGCTTCTCCGCACACTACCTGTTACGTGATATTGTGGCGTTCCTTAAAACGCTGAATGCAAAAGAATAACGATTCCACTCGAACTTGGCAACTATGAAACACACACTGTCGACACACCGAAATGAAAGAAAGTGCGGAAAGATACCCCTACACGTTCCGGAAGACGCATTCTATCGTGACACGGAGAAATTTTGAATTTAAATTCTTCTATCTATCTTAATCTGTTTACCATCCAGGGTTGGTTGTTCCTCTGACTCAGCGAGGGATCCCACCTCTACCGCCTCAAGGGCAATTTCCTGGAGCTCAGACTCAGGGGTCGGGGGATACAACTGGGGAGGATGACCAGTACCTCTCCAAGGCCGCCTCACCTGCTATGCTGAACAGGGGCCTTGCAAGGGGATGGGAAGATCGGTAGGGATAGACAAGGAAGAGGGAAGGAAGTGGCCGTGGCCTTAAGTTAGGTACTATCCCGGCATTTGGCTGAAAGAAAAGTGGGAAACCACGGAAAAACACTTCGACGATGGTTAAGGTGGGAATAGAACCCACCTCTACTCATTTGACCTCCCGAGGCAGAGTGGACTCCGTTTCAGCGCTCGTACCACTTTTCAAATTTCGTGGCAGAGCCGGGAATCGAACGCGGGCCTCCAGGGTTGGCAGCTAATCACACTAACCACTACACCACAGAGGCGGACCTTGAATTTAAATTACTCTATAAAATACTATGTTTTTAAAATGTAAATGCAGTTTTAAATTAAAAGTGTGAATTGTTTTCCGTTTAAATATGACATATGGGGGCAGTTTTCTTCCATCTGAGGTTACACAAAGCGTAACTGTACATCCAGCTTCGAAAACTTGCCAACCTTGACGCAAATAAAACCCGCACCCCAATTTCGTGCCTCATTTTTTTAAATATGGGTCGATTATTCGCATAAATACGGTATTTGTATTATTAGTGGTCCTATCGATGACTATTACATAACTAATGTTATATATAATTAAATTTCTGATCTTTAAGTCACTTACATATTTACCGTACCGTCTATGTTAACGCAGATATTCATGAATTTGTATTTTTGTTGCTACGTCCATATCATTGCCGAGCCACGAGAAAATGGGTTGACATAATTTAATCAAAATCGGTATAGAGAGTAGGGGAATACGAAACTACAGTCTAAGCTATAAACAAATTTATTCACCGTGGATGAAATTGTAGTTTAGGGGAAGACGCCCAAATTTTTATTTTTAAATACCCATGTTATTGGTCCTATCGAAAAGTACTACACAACAAAAGTTATAGAATATACATTTTCTGATTATTTATGTTGTATTCAGTTTTACCGTACCGACTATGATAAGCGTGGTGATTCGGAGTCGAAAGAAAACTAAATGTGAAGGCCTACAATATCGAAAGCGCATAACATTGATCAACAATAACATTACGTTGACCATTGTTTGTTGTGATTTTCTTTGTCTTTTATGCTGCCACTCAACTCCATACCGAGGCGAACAGCCTAACTGAATATTGGCGGGAAATAGCTGGGGAGTTAGAAAACTTTCTTCTTTAGTATGTCATTCCTCTAGATCATACATTTTCTGATACTGCTGATACGTAACACACTGGTTCATCATAATATTCCAGCTATTCATTCCCTACCCTGACGCGCTGTTTTAAATGAGCATCGTGCACACTTAAGGCAAAGGCTCACTTAGTAGTAGTAGTAGTAGTAGTAGTAGTAGTAGTAGTAGTAGTAGTAGTAGTAGTAGTAGTAGTAGTAGTATGACCTGTTCCAGAATTACAATTTAGACCTATTCCAAATTATAACACCACAATTCACTAAATAACTCAAAATTCAACCTGAAAAGAGCCTTTTCTGAAAAGCTTCTTCCTCTTCACTTTGATTCAATTCTACATTCATTTCATTCCAAATTAGCAGTGAAGAGGGGTTTCTCCTCTGGCTTGGAGGAAAAATTTGTCTCCAAGTCAGGCAGATTTTTCCGCCGCCAGTGTAGTGAATTGAGATTTTCCGACTAATCGGGTACTCCTAGGAAATAGGTTAGTAAAAGGGCATCGTTTTTGCCCCGGGACTCTCACTATTCGACACTTCCCCGCCAAAAAAGGACGAAGAGTGTTCACGGATCACGGCTGTCTGCATCTTGGTCATTTCAGCTCTGGAAATTTGGACTGTTAGACCGGCAACGTAGTACTGTTCATTAAAAGTAAGAAAATGTGTGGTTTTTCATTTAATCGAGTATTTCATACGAAAACATTGCATTCAATCGCGCCATTCCTACTGAGGTAAATGTAATGACCCATGTTCATTTCAGTTCGGAAAACCACTAAGATGGTCTCTCTGAGGATGTAAAAATGCTAGTGGAGATTATGTCTGCCATTATAATGAAAACTCCCCAACGTGATTGTGGCTGATGATAGGCAAGCTTGCCTGCCACTACAATAAAAATTCCCTAACCCAGTCTTCATATGAGAAAAGTTGTTTGATGAATTCTCCTTCGCGTTTCTAGGGTAACTTTAAGAGGTAAGCTATTTAACACATTCTTGCTCACAACGTGTACACTACCTAACCTAGAATTTTGTATACAATGTAGAATTCCGTAGCGAAGAACGGGTACATCAGCTAGTATCTGATATAATGGAAGATTTCTGTGCACCGTTTGAATATGCACTGTGAGATTAAAATATTGCCCAACACCAAACATTATTTTCCAACGACACTTTCTCGCTCTTATACGAAGCCAGTGGTACACCTAGAATCAGTTTGGCAACCAATCAAGCTTGTAATGTTTAGTTACTGTTGTTATCGTGACAGTATGGCGCTACTTCCACGTTAACGTGAAATACGATCCACTGGGATGTGAATTTTCATTTAAAACGTCCCACATCCGTTGGCCGGAATGGTGATGATATCTCTCTACTATCACGCTCAGTTTGGAACTTCGCCGTGGGTTGTATACCCTTACCGCCACCAAATGCCGATTCTGTTGAAATCCCACCCGAAGTCACTGATTTTCAAACCCAGCACACTAGGCCTGGGTTCGGAGCGAGTTGAATCGACATCACCCCTTAAATTAGTATAACAAGTGGCATTTATTTGACTCATTTCCTTTCTGTTAAATTAGTGTTTTTCACTGTCATGTTTTAACCGGCCCTTGCTCAAACCAAGCAACCACCCGCACCATCATTTCAGAAAAACAATCCTTTGACGTTCCAGTTCATTATTATTTTTTGTCTTATACTGTTGCATACCGACGGGGCTCATCGCGTCATTGCTTGGAATTGAATGACACATAATATTGTGACAGGTGTGACCCTTTTCGTTCATTGTGCGATGCCATATGAAATGTATTGACGAGAGAGGTATATAGTCCATGAAGTCGGTAAACGACATAGAGCTACAGTAGCTGAAATTTTTCTGCAGCAACAGCAACGTGATATTTAGCTCGTTAGTTAGTTTGTTTGTTTGGTTTTCCACATAAATTAGTAGAACGTGCTCAGGCATCAGTTTCTCGAAAGCAATGTATACCCTCAAATCACTTTCTTTCGTAAAGTACATTATAACAACTACAGAAAATGGGTACACAATACAGAATATATATTTTCAACCTGTAGACCTTTTGGGTCCGCCTCTGTGGTGTAGTGGTTAGTGTGATAAGCTGCCACCCCCAGAGGCCCGGGTTCGATTCCTGACTCTGCCACGAAATTTGAAAAGTGGTACGAGGGATGGAACGGGGTCCACTCAGCCTCGAGAGGTCAACTGAATAGAGGTGGGTTCGATTCCCACCTCAGCCATACTGGAAGTGGTTTTCCGTGGTTTCCCACTTCTCCTCCAGGCAAATGCCGGGATGCTACCTAACTTAAGGCCACGGCGGCTTTCTTCCCTCTTCCTCGTCTATCCCTTCCAATCTTCCCATCTCCCCGCAAGGCCCCTGTTCAGCATAGCAGGTGAGGCCGCCTGGGCGAGGTACTGGTCAACCTTCCCAATTGTATACCCCGACCCAGAGTCTGAAGCACCAGGACACTGCCCTTGATGCGGTAGAGAAAGAATCCCTCGCTGAGTCCGAGGGAAAACATGATAACAGACAAAGAAGAAGAATACATTTTGGAAATAGTCTGCGGTTTCTTCGATTACTGTCCTGTACTGCGTATTTCTTGACATCTGCCTCAATTCTTAGGTACTGCCTGAAGTTGTAGACGCGGAAATAATTCCCGATCACATTCCGTTTCATCTTTCTATTGAAGTTAATGTTTTTGAAAACAAGCTCCTCATTACTTCGCATGTGTTGGCAGACCACTTCCCTAAATAATCAGCTTGTATTGTGTATACGGTTTGTAAGTAGAATCCTCACTCAAGACTCACAGCACTTCACTCACGTCTGGCTCCATGGCTAAACGGTTAGCGAGTTGGTGTTTGGTCCAGGGAGTCCCAGGTTCGATTCCCGGCGGGGTCTGAAATTTTTACCCTTAATTGGTTAATTCCGATGGCTCAGGGGCTGGGTGTGTGTGTTGTTCTTAAGCATTAGAAATCATCATACGTAGGGCCCCATCCTCACAGACGCACAGGTCGCCTATATGGCGTCAAATAGAAAGACCTGCACCAGGCCTCTCCCGAGGCCACACGCCATTATTATTATTATTATTATTATTATTATTATTATTATTATTATTATTATTATTATTATTATTATTATTATTATTATTATTTCACTCGATAATACTGATATCACGTAGAAACTAATAAGCGGTCATCAGAATAATTCTTACAGTATACAACGTTTAGTCTAGTAAATAATTATTTCAATGTACAAAGTTTAGTCTAGTAAATCATTATTTCGTCCGCCTCTGTGGTGTAGTGGTTAGCGTGATTAGCTGCCACCCCCGGAGGCCCGGGTTCGATTCCCGGCTCTGCCACGAAATTTGAAAAGTGGTGTGAGGGCTGGAACGGTGTCCACTCAGCCTCGGGAGGTCAACTGAGTAGAGGTGGGTTCAATTCCCACCTCAGCCATCCTGGAAGTGGTTTTCCGTGGTTTCCCACTTCTCCTCCAGGCGAATGCCGGGATGGTACCTAACTTAAGGCCACGGCCGCTTCCTTCCCTCTTCCTTGCCTATCCCTTCCAATCTTCCCATCCCTCCACAAGGCCCCTGTTCAGCATAGCAGGTGAGGCCGCCTGGGCGAGGTACTGGTCATTCTCCCCAGTTGTATCCCCGACCAAGAGTCTGAAGCTCCAGGACACTGCCCTCGAGGCAGTAACCAGATTAAGAAGAAGAAGAATAATTATTTCAATATACAGGGTTTAGTCTAAATTGGAATAGCTGAGTGTAAGCTACGCAAACTGAAACGTGAAATTTAGAACCTTGATATTTGTATCTGGCATTGATAAGGAATGGTAAAACAAGTTGTACTAATACCATACAAGGACTGACTGAACTTATAATAGCTGTTCATAGGTTCCTGAAAGTACACTGAGAAACTTCGATAACGTAGCTCTTACTTCCTATAGGTCTTAATTTTTTTCTCCATATACAGCAAAGCAAAGAAGCAAAGCCATCTCCGCACTGGCAATGAAGGTCCTTGGAGGGGTGGAAGGTAAAGGCTTCCACTATCCGTAGCCCCGGCACTTTATGAGGTAGAGTGGTTAGTTCTACGCCCAGCCGCCTTTGCCCCCAGGAATTAACCTGGTACTCATTTTTGGTGTAGGCTGAGTGAACCTCAGGGCCATATGTACCTCCGGAAGTGGAAATCTCGTTTCTTAAATTATACGACTTCCTGACGGGGATTCAAACCCACGTCCTTCCGGGCGAACCGAGAACGCTTTTACCGCCTAGGCGAGGCAGCCCCCTCTCCATAAACAGGGTTATTTATAATGCGCCCAGGGTCTGGAAACTTAATGGTGAGGTATTGTATGAATACAATGTACAACAGTTCAAACCAGTAAGAGAAGAATCATTTCACAATCATTTTTGCCGAAACTTAGTTGATATTTTCAATAGGCTCAGAGTACCAGGTGCTTCAGGTACGTACTGCGCAGTATTCTGGGTTGCCGCACCCGACAGGAACGTAATTCATAGTAAGTTTGGTTGCCTCAATTGGCAGGCGATTTCGTAAGCAAGAGAAGGTGAAGGCAAAATCAATATATATAGGAATTTTGATGGAAATTTCTTGATAACAAATGTTGAAAGTAGCCCCGTGTCAGTTCAACATTCAATGCTATTCTCCTCATTACGCTCTCGCACAAGGCCAGCCTTGTTTGCAGGCGATGTTGCATAAAATGGATCGACCAAGTAGCCTCACAAAAAATCCACGAGTCTTGGACTGGATTATTATGGATGTGCAACCTGTAAATCCAAAACAACACGAGACACTTACTATTTAAACTTACATTTAAGTAACAATGTAAGTTATGCTAAGATATGCGTTACTCACTTATTCAACGATCTACACGCAGAAAACATTGCTGAGGGCATGATCGTCCGGTTTCAGACACTGAGTTTTGGCCCTTTTAACGAGTATCAGTGCAGATTTTGTTTAATAATATTACGCACTCAAACTTGACGTATTTCCAATACGTGTGTCAAATCCTCAGTACTTGTATGACAACGGCTTTACTCTTCATTTTCACTTCCTCCACATCCATTTACCGTATCGTCAATGGTCGAGTTACCACATGCAGCGTACCATGCTGGCGTAGTCTCTTCTTTACAATCTCTAACGTACTGTGACCTAGATGTCGTCTGTCTTGATAGTCCTGTTCACAAAGTTCAAACATTTATTAGCAGCATATCCAAACGTTCGGCATTCGTATAGTGTGGCCGTTCTATTGCTATGCATTGGACCATAATGCATTTTTACGAGATAGACCTGTTTATACACAGGGCGATGTACAGGGTACTCACGCGGAGTTTCAGCAAATAGAGTTCCCGATGAGTCTGTTGCCCCCTCACAATCCTAAGCAACTTCTGCAACTTTACGTTGTTGCGTGTAGCTGTTCCGCTCATCACAATGAAAGCTCCTACACTGGACCAGATAGATAACCTGTTCTACTGCGGAGTATGTATCTGAAGCACCCGCGTGCAGTTTCTGACGCCAATCCTAGTGGAAGGATGTATTTACTGTAGCATGGCCCTGTGGTGTTTGGTAGTGTGATGTGTTGTATGTAAAGAGGACGTACATTAAAATGAGCTCACCGAGCAAGTGGCTATGGGGTTTGGGTTACGTAGCTATCAGCTTGAATTCGGGAGAGAGTGGGTTCGAACCCAACTCTCGGGAGCCCTTAAGATGGGTTTCCCTGATATCCCATTTTCACGCCAGGCTGTACTTTAATTAGGGTCACGGTCGCTTCCTTCCCACTCCTAACCCTTTCCTATTCCATCATCGCGCTAAAACTTGTCTGTGTCGGTGTGACGTAAAACAAATTGCTAAAAAAGAATACAAATGCTAAGCCCCGAGCTAGAGGAATTTATCAGGAATAGAAGCCGGAGACCTCTGTATCGGAGGTCACTATGTTGAACATCCAGGCAACGAGACGAACTCTATAACCACACCTACATCACCTTCTAAAGCACAAAACAATTCTCAAAACCTGCATATTTTTGCAGCTGTATTTTTTTCACTGTGTGTACAGTTGATCTACCACCCACAGTATTATCCCACCCGACCCGACCCTCCTCTACTTTCCTCCAATTGAGAGAATAACATTTACGTGATTGAGCTTTTCCGAACGCGCAGTTGAACCGAAAATAAATCTAGCATTTTGGACAGAAGTGACGGGAAGAGCGACAGGTTGCGTCCGGTTCCTCTCACATCAGTCTTTTTCCCTGCCGTGATTTACGAAGCCATAAATTCTAGATAAGTCCGAAGATACAAACTATTGTGTTGTTTGAAGATAAATCATATATGGGCGGGTCCTATCGACTTAAAGTTGATCTCGTGGTGGTACAGAACTATATAGGTGTATAGCACGTGTATTCGTACATAAAGGACGTACGCGATATTG
The DNA here is from genome assembly GCF_040414725.1 of Anabrus simplex. Classification (NCBI taxonomy): domain Eukaryota; kingdom Metazoa; phylum Arthropoda; class Insecta; order Orthoptera; family Tettigoniidae; genus Anabrus; species Anabrus simplex. The sequence continues at coordinate 388,500,768 of NC_090266.1, read as the reverse complement.
TTCAGAACTCCCAGAATATTAGTACTCGTAATGTATATCTTTCCTCATCGGTCCGTCAAGTTTAATGCTGGACAACAGTGAGAAAATTGCAAGGTTGATTCGAGCAATTTTTAATATATTACTCAATGATGTGGTGTCCTAAGCTATTGACATGCACTCATACAGAACGTTGTGAGCTATGGCTTTTAAGGAAGAGTGATGGTTGCTGGCATTTTCTAATTCCTAATTATCCACAGAAGCAGATTCAATATGTTGCGACAATAAGGAAAAATGTCACATTAAATCCACTGACAAAATTTGGAGGGAAATACGCATTATATTTTGATGCAAACTTCAAGCAAGTGGTATTACATTGGAGATTCATCCACAAAATTTCAAATGCAGTTGAATATGTTTAATCCATTCCAAGAACTAAATCAATATTACATACTATGGTAGTAATTATTATTTTAATAATTTTGAAGACTAATTTTCTTTCTCCACAATAATACAGCTACAGCAAGAGATCAACTGGTTGCTCGCGTAACTCATAACTCTCTGTAGACCCGCTCCAGTTAGAGCATGTAACTCATGTGTGTTTGTGAAGGAAATGGTCTTTCAAGGAATCTAGCGAATTTCCTTGTGGCTCGACATCGTGCGCTCAACTTAGACTTCCTAGTCATTTAATAGCTGAGTCTCAGCCTGAAACCTGGTTGAATCCCCATAAGATCTACTTTCAGTTGTCATAGATAGCCTAGGCATTATTGCATAGATGAATTAGGGAAATGGGGTTAGGGAGTGAAGTAGTTTCTTGTTGCCTTGCACACCGAGCGAGAAAATGGCACTTCCTGACAGTCTTGCAAGCCCACTGAAATTCACACATAAGTCGACACTTCTTTATCATCAAAGCCAAGGATCGGACTGTGATAGGCTGAAGAATGACACAAAATTTTCTAGCTCGTGCATAAAGACCAATTGCACTCTGAATACTGTATCTGATCAGGAGGATGGTTGCCTAGTTGTACTTTCTCTTAAATCAATCCCCACCACCAACACCTGTAACTGACCGGGAGAGGATCTGGGCATCCTATAATGGTATGTAGCAAAATACGGTTAAGGAATATATTAATGTAACAGACAAATACAAATATAATTTTTGGCATCTGGCATGCCGTAACATGCTCAGCAGCCTGCCATTGCAACTCATTCAGGACGAGAATATTACAGTTCCGGTTAGATATGTGATACCGGTGTTGTGTGTCTGCCTGCTGAGACCTGGACGATCAAAGGCATATAAGAGGAGAATGGAAAACATCAAGATGTGGGTTTACCGACGCACTCTCCTAACCTCTTGGACTGAACACCGAACTAATACGTCCGTGCTGGAAGAAGTAAGCATCTCGAGCGGAACAGCCAGGCTGACCCCAGATACTTCGGATACACTGCCAGAGAAACAGGCACCCTGGAGAAGCTTGTGGTGGAGGGAAGGGTATATCCTGTCAGATGAGTGGAGTAGCTGCAGCTTCGGGTGGGGATATCTTTCCGCGAGGCTACCCTTATAAACGACAGACCACCAGACTTGGAGAAAGAAAATCAGAACAGGAAAAAACATGAACACTGCCATGCCTGTCAAGGGTAGAGCATTGAGGAGGGGTGCCTGCCTCCTACATGAATACTCTGGATTTAATTCGTTGTTACTACAAGAATTCTAATCCTGTATTTACAGCTAGAACGAAGTTCACTTTGCTTTTTGAACTTAACATTTTTCTTTCCTTTTCTTTTCTAATTATTGTTTCACGCCTGGCCGACACAGATTTTTCTTATGGTGAAGATAACATAGAAGAGGGTTTGAACTGGGAAGGAAGCACGACCATGGCCTAAATTAAGGTACAGTGGTGTGAAAGTTGGACACAGTCCTTAGGGATGCCGACAGTATTTCCCGAGCTGACAGATACGTGACCCAAGCTTTGTGTGAAGTTAACTGAGATGGTGTCTGAAATGATAAAACAGCTACCAGTCAAGAACGCCAAGCAACGCGGCTGGCGAAGTTATCACGTTGTCCATGTGACACATGGAATCTGAAAATAACAGGCATGAGATAGGCAGTTTTACGTGAAACCCGAACCACATATATTTCCATTTGAAAAATCTAACTTAGAACTACTGTATTTTAGCTGCAGCCAAGTTGGAGTAATTTGGTGACGTTACTGCTGAGATATCACACTCCCTCCATTGTTAACCAAGAGGAGAAACAGAAAACAAAAGACGATTGCTTCAGGATTAACCGATGGTCACATCTGACGCCACGTGTCCTATGAATCTGTAGCTACTGTGACTTTCCTTGTTAGTGTTTTAATGTCACAATAAGACATGGAAGGCTTTTGGTGTCGCAAGGCCTTAAAACAAACAAAGGAAACTAGAAAAGCATGCTTACAAAAATAAACCGTCTTTGTGGCGAAGTGGAATATCTTCTGCGACTAAGTTTTGAAAACCGACTGAATGGTGATCTCACACCTGTTTTCAGTTAAGATAGCGAGCAAGGAACGCAGCATAAAAGTGAATATGTTATTTGTGTTAAACCACCATTTTGCACAGCTTTTGACCTCCTAAGCGGTTTAAAATTTCCCTTAAATTATTTTGAAGTGGAAATTTACGTCGTGGGGTGGGTCGTCAGTGTTATTGGTCGAGTGACGTACTGTAAGTCTACCGCACAGCTAGGCAGGTCGCAAGGTGACAAACATACTAGGAACTTGTAGGAATCTGCAACCGTAGGTACTAGTAGGCCTAAGTGTTGGGCTGATGAGCGGGTTGGCTTCCTCCGCTTCAACATTTTACGATAAGAAGAGCAAATACAAGCCACTATTTCATGGACATGTCCGGCTTCGTGGCTAAATGGTTAGCGTGTTGGCCTTTGGCAACAGGGGTCCCGGGTTCGATTCCCGGCAGGGTCGGGAATGGTAACCACCATTGGTTAAATTCGCTGGCACGGGGGCTGGGTGTATGTGTTGTCTTCATCACCATCTCATCCTCATCACGACGCGCAGATCGCCTACGGGTGTCAAATCAAAAGACCTGCACCTGGCGAGCCGAACATGTCATCGGACACTCCCGGCACTAAACGCCATACTCCATTTCATTTTTTCTTTCATGGACATGACGGGAGGTTTGATCCGCTCTGTCGAATGCCCGACACCAATAAGGTACGATTTCGCCTGACCTCATATAATCAATTACACATTTAGATCTAAGGAGTCAAATAATTTAATTGTAAATCAGTTTAGCAAAGAAAGGTTTCTAACAATAACAAGGTGAAGATTTTAACTCTGGTAATATAATAGTTGATTTTGTAATAGGCCTACGCTTAAGTAGGCTACAACAGAACAAACAGTAGCAAGAAACACTTTATCTCTGGCCGATTTTCTAAGGAAAACATCTGGCGTGTTAATACGTACTTTACAGTGTTGTACAACATAACAATAACCAGTTGGACTTTTGATAAATGTTTTAAAGTGTTCCATGACAACAAACATTATCAAGTAATGGTCATTGTGTGTATATGTGTAAAAAATAATATATGTTGAGGATATATCATGTAAAAATGAATAATCTTAGTTCTTAAGATATGGGGAATATTGATGTATGATGTAGAGATCGCTGATAAAGGGAGTTGGGGCTCCTGAAACATGTACGAGTGAAACATTGTACAAAATTAGAAACTGATAATACACTGACTGACAGAGCAAATGCAACACCAAGAAGGAGTGGTTCGAAAGGGATGAAAGTTCGGGAAAAAACAGAGACGGCACGGACGAATAATTGATGTTTATTTCAAACCGATATGCAGGTTACACAATGCGCACGGCATCGACTCAGTAGGATGTAGGACCACCGCGAGCGGCGATGCACGCAGAAACACGTCGAGGTACAGAGTCAATAAGAGTGCGGATGGTGTCCTGAGGGATGGTTCTCCATTCTCTGTCAACCATTTGCCACAGTTGGTCGTCCGTACGAGGCTGGGGCAGAGTTTGCAAACGGCGTCCAATGAGATCCCACACGTGTTCGATTGGTGAGAGATCCGGAGAGTACGCTGGCCACGGAAGCATCTGTACACCTCGTAGAGCCTGTTGGGAGATGCGAGCAGTGTGTGGGCGGGCATTATCCTGCTGAAACAGAGCATTGGGCAGCCCCTGAAGGTACGGGAGTACCACCGGCCGCAGCACATGCTGCACATAGCGGTGGACATTTAACGTGCCTTGAATACGCACTAGAGGTGACGTGGAATCATACGCAATAGCGCCCCAAACCATGATGCCGCGTTGTCTAGCGGTAGGGCGCTCCACAGTTACTGCCGGATTTGACCTTTCTCCACGCCGACGCCACACTCGTCTGCGGTGACTATCACTGACAGAACAGAAGCGTGACTCATCGGAGAACACGACGTTCCGCCATTCCCTCATCCAAGTCGCTCTAGCCCGGCACCATGCCAGGCGTGCACGTCTATGCTGTGGAGTCAATGGTAGTCTTCTGAGCGGACGCCGGGAGTGCAGGCCTCCTTCAACCAATTGACGGGAAATTGTTCTGGTCGATATTGGAACAGCCAGGGTGTCTTGCACATGCTGAAGAATGGCGGTTGACGTGGCGTGCGGGGCTGCCACCGCTTGGCGGCGGATGCGCCGATCCTCGCGTGCTGACGTCACTCGGGCTGCGCCTGGACCCCTCGCACGTGCCACATGTCCCTGCGCCAACCATCTTCGCCACAGGCGCTGCACCGTGGACACATCCCTATGGGTATCGGCTGCGATTTGACGAAGCGACCAACCTGCCCTTCTCAGCCCGATCACCATACCCCTCGTAAAGTCGTCTGTCTGCTGGAAATGCCTCCGTTGACGGCGGCCTGGCATTCTTAGCTATACACGTGTCCTGTGGCACACGACAACACGTTCTACAATGACTGTCGGCTGAGAAATCAGGGTACGAAGTGGGCCATTCGCCAACGCCGTGTCCCATTTATCGTTCGCTACGTGCGCAGCACAGCGGCGCATTTCACATCATGAGCATACCTCAGTGACGTCAGTCTACCCTGCAATTGGCATAAAGTTCTGACCACTCCTTCTTGGTGTTGCATTTGCTCTGTCAGTCAGTGTATATTGACAGGGCGGACCAAACAATCACCCGTAGTATATTATATAATAGCCTCTCACTGGTATTGTTTTGTATTTTCCTTGTCGACAGTGAAATGGGTGTTCAATATGAGGTTATTAATTAATGATGTTCGTTTACATTGGAACTTACGTGCATAGGGAATAGTGTTGAATATCACTGGATTCGTCGAGTGTTGTATGGGATAGGACACACTGGCGATGATTGTGCTGCTGGGATGATATTTAGTCAGTAATGTATTCGTACCATGTGTTGAGTAATATTCTTAGCAGACCATTTTCATTTAGATGTTATTATTATTATTATTATTATTATTATTATTATTATTATTATTATTATTATTATTACTATTATTATGAGGGGAGTGATCTTTATTTCTTCACGTATTGATCGCTGCGATGTATTTAATCTTCAGCTAAGTTTAAACATTTATCTGAAGTTTAGTGACGTGTGATTTTATGCTTTCCATCCGTCACTACTTATTTATTACAGAGTATGATATAGTCGTGTGATAATGGGTCGCATTCAGATGACTGAGTAAATCGGTTTATTGCACCAGACGGACGCATCTTATTATCATCTTTTTTCACGTTTTTTGATCGTCGTATAGAGTGAAACACTTACAAGGCAGCAACATTTTATTTTATAAATTTATGTAACTTCATTTATGATTCATAACGTAGTTCAGGTATCATAAGAATTGACACGGAGTTAGCCATATGGAAGGGAACAATGTGAGTTTAATGAAAATAGATAACAAATTTTTTAGAATGTGATAAATTTTTTTTTTGCTAGTTGTTTTACGTCGCACCGACACAGATAGGTCTTACGGCGACGATGGGGCAGGAAAGGGCTAGGAGTGGGAAGGAAGCGGCCGTGGCCTTAATTAAGGTACAGCCCCAGCATTAGCCTGGTGTGAAAATAGGAAACTACGGAAAACCATTTTCAGTGCTGCCGACGGTGGGGTTCGAACCTACTATCTCCCGAATACTGGATATTGGCCGCACTTAAGCGACTGCAGCTATCGAGCTCGGTGATGTGATAGATTACATTTTAGGCTTTATTCCTTAAAATGTGTTTCAAATTAAGATGAAATGAAAATTATTTACAGGTCGATGGGATTGCAATATGAAACACAATCATAGTACTTCGAAAGGTTTGAAAACAAATTACCTCTTCAGCAAGTACGGACGATTCTGTCATGGAATATCTGCATCTCACAATGTTCGCTTGTTTCTTAAACGGAAACGATTTTTGACCCGCGAGATCCGCTCACTCGCAGTATTTCCAACACATTAAGAAGTATCCACTATTTAAACACATTTCTTATTTAAGGTTCTTTTTTGTCAGGATTTTCTTTTTAATTTCCCACGAAGGTACAACATTTTTTAAAATATCATGTAATATTTCCTAATTTCTGGAATAATTTTAGAGGATCCTCCAAATTATACAAAATTTTAGATCTGGAAACAGTACCGAGGAATGAGGAAGAAATCGTACGGTAACATTTCAGGAAAATGATAAAGATATGCAATAGGTGTCACTTTGCGTTTAGCAGTAAATTATTGGACCGACAGAGCAGTGTGTGGGTGTGCATCGTCATGTAATGCGAACCACTGATCAGATGTCCAGAAGTCATGTACACTGACCATGCCTAGGGCCGCATATCTATAGAATGTATAGCCCGTGACTGAAGACACTACACGGGAACTACTGTGGCATGACTGTTCTGGAATTACAGATTCTATCCTGAAACTTTAGGGGGAATGGTCGTAGAAATCAACTGTTAGAAAAAATATTCTTGTATGAATATATACCGGGTGGTACAGCTGCCCCTATTTTTTCCCGAATATATGCAACCAGCTAGGACGTAAATGCCTCTTAGTCCCATCTTGCGCAACACCTTACAGCAATGCTATGTACAGTTAACCCGATGTAGACTTCTCCGCACAATGGAAAAATGGTACAAGAGGCAGTAAGTGAGGTCCATCTCAAAAACACTGTACCATTTTATGTAGAGCGGTGTCCAATACTCCACTAATGTTACTATACTGTACAAACCATAAACACGCCTATAGCTGTCGGTAGAGAATTGCGCACCTGATTGGTCCAAGAGGCCATTTTCTTTTGATAGAAAGGGCGGTCGTGGTATCATAGAAAACGTGATAGGGTAAGACCAATTACAGACATGTCAATGCACGACCATTTTGTACAGTCTCATCACATCGAAATTGATAGAAACGTGTTTTGCACTGTAGTTTATAATATGTGGCACGTAAATGCTGTACAGCAGATGTGATAGCTTACGCCATGTAATTACTACCGTTAGAGCGATGAAAACAGGCATAAAACGGGACCATAAGGCTGTAACTCATCAGTAACTTGTCGAAGCGGGGACTTCCGCTCTCCTCGTGAATACAGAGTTACAAGAATGGCGCTTGTACGTTGCAAATAGCTGCGCGGAATTACGTATGGAAGACGTACCTCGATAGGTTACTTGAAGCAGGAAGGGTTCCAACCATTCTTGAGTCATGCTTTTTTTAATGTCATTTCGTATTCGCCTAGGCATCGTTTACGAAGACCTTTCTGAAGTCTCCGATATTCTTCTACGGAAGTTATAATAAACAGGTATCATAAATATCGCCACATACGCACCGATTGTGAATACCACCTGAAACATAACGCTGGACTCATTCAACCAAGTAACGCGTAGAAAATGGTTGCAACTATCTGGGCGTAAGAGAGACGCGATTCTTTAGTTCACTGTGGTGTTTGCACATTCGAGTTCAGAACTTTTAACATCAACGATCAGTATCGAAGCGATAGCCTAGGTAATTCCATTAGTACAGAGCTACGAGACCAGTTCTTTGTCGCCTGCAGTGGGTACATGGCACCAATCGCAGCGAGCATACGATATGTTAGCAGGCATTTAGAGTTCGAATCTAGTTACGAGCTTTTCAATTTTACTTTTATATTATACTTGTAAGGCCATTCGTATTAAATATTTAACGTTCTTAAGTCTCAAAAGTAATTTGCCACCTTTACAAAGAAAGCATACATACGAAAGGAATAATAACATGCGACTTCCATATGGCAAACGACTACAGGGAATGAAGCGCAGTGCACGTGTTGTCAACATACTGACCCACCCATTCAACCAAGCAACTGCGCACGTTCGACTCGAAGACCAACTAACAGCGGTCTACACTTCATACGTAGGGCACATGAAACAGCATATCGTAATCCTAGCAGCAATGTGTGAGCACGTACTGTACGGTTAGCACGAAAGCAAACATTATGTATTCACGGGATGATTATGTGAATATGGTACTACTTTATGGAGAAGCAAGGCAAAATGCACGGGAAGCCAGACGCTTGTATCAAGAACGATTTCCTGGACGAAGGCTGCCAACTGCAGATACATTTCGACGTGTTGAAAGACGGTTGCGTGCAACGGGGTCATTTCATACATTACCCCCCGTTCGGGATGCTCCAGTGACGTCTGGAAATAACGACGAAGCTGTTCAAAATGCAATTGCATACAACCCGCACACAAGCTCACGGGCCATAGGAAATGAACTGAACATCAGTCATGTATCTGTACTGCGAATATTGCACCGCCATAAATTCCACCCTTTCCATCAACAGCTGCACCAGGAACTTCACGGAGATGACTTTCCAAAACGGATAGAATTTTCGCAATGGATATTACAAAGAGTTGAAGCTGATGCGAATTTCTTAATGGACATTCTCTTTAGTGATGAATCCAGATTTCACAACAACGGCACTGTTAATCGTCACAACTTCCATTACTGGAATCCTCACTGGATCAGGGGAGCTCGATTTCAGGTACAATGGGGCGTCAACGTGTGGTGCGGGATACTACGTGACAAGATAATTGGACCATATTTCTTCGAAGGAAACCTCACGGGACGACGCTATCTAGAGTTTCTTCGTGAGTACCTCCCACTCTTATTGGAGGATGTGCCCCTTATGACACGGTTACGGATGTGGTTCCAGCAGGATGGAGCTCCCCCACACTGGTCGTTGGCAGTACGGAACCACTTGCATAGGACATATCCTGGACGATGGATTGGACGAGGGGGTCCGGTCACATGGCCGGCTAGATCACCTGACCTTACTCCACTCGACTTTTTCCTCTGGGGTTATTTAAAGGAAAGAGTCTATGAGCAGGAGCCTGAGAGCCCGAATCATTTACGGCGGCGCATCACGGAAGCCTGCAGGCAGATTCCACCACATATGTTGCAGCAAGCAAGAATGTCTCTCCTCCACCGTGCTCAGATGTGCATTAACGAAGCAGGTGGTCATTTTGAACATTTACTTCATTAATCGAATGGCCATGCATAAGCCCATCGCACCGCTGTCGGTACAATCTCACTTTATTGCAAATAGCTCTTTTAAGAGCTCCTTAAAAAACAAACATAGCTGAGTACCTGCAATATGAGAACTGATCATGATTTAGATTTGTCGTCAACAACACGACTCTCACGAACATCAACAACGCAATAAAAATATTCGTCGTACACAGGACTCGAATCGCCTACTAACGAACACCGGTACTCTCCTCTAACTTTTAGTAAGCTCGGCTATCACGGGCTGCTGTTTAGCGCTGTTGTGTTGCTGCTACTTCCAGTCATTCACCAATAATATTCTCTGTACAGGATGTTTCTGCGACACATAATTTTCACGATTCTTTACCATCAATCGGTATTTTATCATTAATACTGATTTGCTTGACACGAATAAACGAATTATGGAAAGCGTTGTAAGAGCAGACATTGTAGTGAGTAGTCAAGGTCAATATTTTTAGGTTCGACTATAATCTGCGGGTTGCATAAAACTGCGTGAATAGGGGCAGCTGTACCACCCGGTATACTTTTGAACTGCTCACCCCTGTTAATACTGGCTACTGTTGTGGTGTGTGTGCCTGATAGATACACAAAAATGCATACACATCCAATTGTATTGAGTTCAATTTTCGCTCTCCCAATAATTTAGGGCTGATCAGGAAAGGAGTACAGTCGTCCTCGGGACACCACATTTCTTTCAGGAGGCATAACGTTCAGTGTTGATTTTTTCTATTTGTTTAACGTCTCACTAAGACATCGAATGTTTTCGGCGCTGCAAGGTTGGGAAAAGGCTAGAACTGGGAAATTAGCGCCGTGGCCTCGATTAAGGTACAGCCCTAGTATTTGCTTAGTGTGAAAGTGGGACAGCATATCCGTCTGGGTTACCTCCACTAATGCTGCTTCGATATGTGCCCAGCAATAAATTATCGGTCTGGCCGCAGGTGTCCTGTGGCAGGTCAGCGTCGTCCGACCATGACTACACGTTTTCGATGGCCGAGAGATCCAGCGAACGTGCAGAGCCAATGTGATATGGTGGTCATCGAAGAACCGTCAGCCCATGTGTGCCGCATGCCGTTGTGGCTTACCCTGTTGACACGGCGCCCCAGGCCGGCCCTGAATGTAGAGGACAGAGACAGGCTTCAACACCTTCACGATATACTGCTGGAAAGTTTTCGTTCCCCGGCCGAATTACGGGGCGGGCCCCCTAGATCACACGATATAATAGTCGCTGGCTGGTTAGTGTACAAGCGATGCGGACTAGGTGCGAGTGGGACTGGAATCGGATGGTGCAACATCCACTAACTCCAGGGTTTGGGCCGGTATGACGGTGCATAGTGCAGGATACGACCAGGCATGCGCCACGGTGCCGCTAGACACGAATGCGACCTTCGTGTTGGTGCGAACAGAAGTGTGATTCGCCGGAGAAAAGGCAGGCATGGCGTTCGTTCCTCCAGGACCGATGTTGCACGCAGCAGTGCAACCGCAGGCAACCGAAGTGAGCAGTCAGTGGCAGTCGTAGTAATAGGCGCCTGGATAAGATACCACACTGCTGCAGACAGTGCGTGGGGACACAAGACTGATGTGTCTGAAATCCTGAGAGAGAGTATTTGACTGTCCATAATCGCCATCCACAGCAGAATTCTGTCCTCACGCTCGTTGGTGCGACGGGTCCGGTGACATCCTTCTTGGTGTTACAGTTTTAATGGCCAGCTGTGAATCTGACATAATAAGACAGTTTGTACATTTCGCCACTTTCATGTGCGACTATTCATTCACATCGTCTCTAAGACTTAAGGGTGCTTTTTCGTTGTAAATGCATCTTAAGCTATTCCAATTTGCATCATCATTTCGAACGAAAACTTCAGTGTCCTATTTATCAATTATATACTTATCATATATTTATTTTATTATGTTACTTACTATACTTATAACTGGCATAAACATATACGTTCTGCACAAAGGTATAATTTACATACTATAAGGTAAAACACATTAAAGAAACTTTTTTTGCTTGTTGCTTTACGTCGCACCGACACAGATAGGTTTTATGGCGACGATGGGACAGGAAAGGCCTAGGAATGGGAAGGAATCGGCCGTGGCCTTAATTAAGGTACAGCCCCGACATTTGCCTGGTGTGAAAATGGGAAACCACGGAAAACCATTTTCAGGGCTGCCGACAGTGGGGTTCGAACGCACTGTCTCCCGGATGCGGTTAAAGAAACCTACACGACCAGTTAACATATTTGGACCTACCAAGGCGTTTCCTTCTCATTCACTTGGCCTGAATTTATGCAAGTAATACCTGGTCAGCGTGACTACCCTTCAACCGTATTGCTTGGCTTCCCTAACCGTGCTTGCTCATTCTTTTATCTCAGACAACACCTCTATTGACGACATGGGACTCTTTTCAACACTCAGATCATGACTAATAATTCTTAGAGGAGTCATATACTGTACCTCGAAACATTCTTATTTATATCACCATTGCGATCAATGCATTCAAGATCCAGGGACGCTAATTGTGCACAAACCTCTACTCTCCGAAAGAATGAGCACATGGGTTTTTTAAGGGATGTCTGAGTAAGAAAAGTCCTTCTTCCATCTGAACCAGGAGATTATCATTTGTGAATCAAAACATGTAACTCCCCTTTCCTCCCACAATGTAAGTTAGCAGTGCATCTCTACACAAACATATGTCATACTCTTGCAGACACTCACCCGTTTTTTAACACGTATTGCTCACAAACTTTAATCAAATATTAATGTCATTCGTCTCAATTTGCAGTCACTGAACTAAATAATCTATTCCATTAATTTTATGCTTTATAGCTATGTGCCGAATATTTTTACGTGGTTTAAATTAAGCACCATGCAAACTTAATTGGGAAATACATAATGTGTTATCCGATTTCAAGTTATTATTTTAACAGGCTATAAAGACTAAAAGTTATAAATTCTGAACAAACCAAGAACTTGACTTATGATTTGAAGAAATCAAAATTGTCTGATGTGAACTCTCACGTTTAAGGACAATAAAATGCTAACTGACTGCGCGGGTTTACAATCTCGATATTCTAAGTTTAAAAATGGAATGCATGGTGAAGTACAGTACACAGCTTGTCGTTCCGGTGCATCGTCACACGCATTAAATTATACCATTTTGGTCCCACCCCTCAAGTTTGTACACGTAGTTTTTCCACGTCTTGGAGATTTAGTACTGTAATAAATGGACGTACACCGACGTTTTGAAGACGAGTGCACTAACTTTCAATCCACCGTTAGACTGGGATGCTGTGCCGTTCAGACATCCGTAGCCAATTAAGGTGCTGACAGCAGTAATCCCAAACGTCCGCATTCCCCTAGGACATAAACCTTAAATTATCATTCCAGTATGTTATCACAAGACTCGTAGTACCTGTTTTAGCATCAGAGCCATATCAATACTTTTACAGTCGCCATCACTTGAACCACAACCATATAGATTATCTAATAGTTTTACCCTCCTATGTGCAAGGAGATAATGTTCAAAGATACCGCAAGTCTCTACAAGAAATCAAGAAGCAACTGCAGTATAGTGTTAACTCTTCTTTTATAGAGAGCCTTTCTTGCTAGTTCAGTCGACATGCCTCCGAAGTAGATTATTCCCATCTCTAAAAACTAAAGGGCGCGTCGCGCATGGGTGATACATATGAGTCCTCAGTGACACTTGTGAGTGTTATTCTGTTCCTACAATCAGACTTCCGGCAGCTATAATGCTTCTTTCAGAAACTCTGTCTAGATTTGCGGAAATGAAAAGAGAGAGCGTGTCGTTCTGACGCTTGATGACGGCCAATGACTAATGCTTGTCAACCGCTAATGGCCTGCTTTCAAAAGCCGCTCTTCTTCTTCTTCTTTTCATGCCATTCATTTGGAAGGTCTTATGGAATGGTTCTTTGAAAAGGACTTGAGATTCAGGAAGCGGAGCGGATGAGGGTGTGGTACGCTCCTTCGCAGTCCAGCGTGTTGCAATTCGACTGCTATTCAACAACGTGCCAGAAATATGGGAGTTTTCTCGATATTTATATGATCATGAATTCCAGTGATACAGTGATATTTGCAGGCCGTAAAGTGCCATAAAAGTAAATGATCTTGAAAATTAAGAGCAGTCTTTGTTGGAGTGCGAAAGAATGCGTGAAAAACGAAATTCAATAAATCAATGGAAAAAAATGAAATGGCGTATGGCTTTTAGTGCCGGGAGTGTCCGACGACAAGTTCGGCTCGCCATGTGCAGGTCTTTTGAATTGACTCCCGTAGGCGACCTGCGCGTCGTGATGACGATTAAATGATGATGAAGACGACACATACACACAGCCCCCGTGCCAGCGAAATTAACCAATTAAGGTTAAAATTCCCGACCCTGCCGGGAATCGAACCCGGTACCCCTGTGACCAAAGGCCGGCCGCTAACCATTTACCATGGAGCCGGACAAATCAATGGAAAATCCAACGTAGTCATAATTTCCAGCCATTAGTTATATCTCAGCACGAATTTTATTCATAGAAACAAATTACAACTTACTCTAACCCTACCTCTACACCTAATTGTTTTTCTTACAATGTGCTTTACGCCGCACCGGCACAGATAGGTCTTATGGTGGCGATGGAATACGAAAGGGCTAGGTCTGGAAAGGAAGGAACTGTGATCTTAATTAAGATTCCGCATTTGCCTGGTGTTAAAGTAAGAAACAACGTAAAAACATATTCAGTAGAGTTTGAATCCGTTTTCTCCCATATGCAAGCTGACAGCTACGTGACCCAAACCCCACAGCCACTCGCTCGCTTTAATCTGAAATTCTCATCTTATACCAGTACTCTGTAATCAAGGCGAATTCCCCTTCAATAGGTGAAGTGGTTTTAGTACGTGGAAGTAGTTTTCTTCATGTTGTTACTGTCTACCCTTGATTTTGAAGGGTCGCTGTAGTTGTTAGTCAACGGCCGTAGCCGTGTTGAAACACCGGATCTGGTGAGATCTCCGAAGTTAAGCAACGTTGGACGTGGTCAGGAGTTGGATGGGTTGCCACGCGCTGTTGGTGGGGGTAAGGGAATGGAGGAGCGGAAAGGAACTGGCCACCCTACCGCACGTAAACTCCGGCTCAGGAACACCTCTGCGGAGGTTCGGACCTGCCTTCGGGCAGAATAACCCTTACCTTACCTGTACTTGTTAATATTTTCTTCACCTGTTAGTACTGTGTCACTATAGTTTTGCTGTGTTGTCAGGTAAGGTCACTGGAGCAGCGTCCAGTTGACTAATCGCTACACCTCCTGCGCCACTTGTATCAGCTGCAGTGTTTACATATCTCGTCTCGGCTAACATAATATGGTCGCAAATGATTTGTGGAATTACAGGTAGATACGTACTCACTTGTCCATCATATATAGTTTGTGCGCGGTATCTTTCAACATAAATGAAGAATGGTCTAGAAGTTTCAGTTTCCATTAGTTCAGCACGTATACATTTATGCACTCGAAAGGAATATTGCTGAGACCATTCATCTCGCCTGTGGTCGATAATTTTTCGGTATTTACAAAGAACCAAGTTAAAAGTTTATATCGAGGCTTCTGGTGGTACATTTAACACCCGTGCAGGTTTTGTACTGTTTCCGCGTCACTGATTTTTACCGTCCCTATCCGACAATCCTGTAATGACATATTGTGTGCAGTTAATAAATCATTGTATCAAAAAGAGTACCGGTAGTTGGTAATGCCTTGATGAAGGCGGCATTTTCTACGTTGTCCAGCTGAATCATTTAGATCTGGTCCGCAGCAAGATTCAAGAAATGGTGAAACAATTCATAAGTTTCCCATGTCGAAGGCCTGTTGTCTCTTTCAAAGGTACATTTCAAGGTTTTTTTACGTGTGAATTTTCTTGCAATGTTTGTTTTCTGACCAGTTAAAGAGTGAAATCACTTCAATTAAAGTTGACTATCAAACTTATCTGAATTGCTATAGTGTTATACTGTTCGGTAGGCCTACCACACGAACTGTGAACAACACTACATATACATAACCTAACATAACACTACCAACCACCACAGAAACATCACTCTACATAGAGTTGGTGCCATGAAAGGGCATCCGGCCGTAGAACAGAGCCAAGACCACGTTACCTTCCTCTCATCGCGTGCTGCGGCGATGTATGGTTTCAGTATGTATGTATGTATGTATGTATGTATGTATGTATGCTAGTTGCTTTACGTCGCACCGACACAGATAGGTCTTATGGCGACGATGCGACAGGGAAGGGCTGGGAGTGGCCTTAATTAAGGTACAGCCCCAGCATTTGCCTGGTGTGAAAATGGGAGACCACGGAAAACCATCTTCAGGGCTGCCGACAGTGGGGTTCGAACCGACTATCTCCCGAATACTGGTAACTGGCCGCACTTGAGCGACTGCAGCTATCGAGCTCGGTAGGCAGAAATTTACTGGACTTCTGACGCCTAGTTTTTTTTGCGGGTTCGATTCTGGCCCCAGTTCTGCAGTTTTTATACGTGCTCAAATACGCTGGGTTTATGTCGAAAAGTTTATTGGCACGCAGAAGAGCTCTTGTGGGACAAAATTATGTAACCTCGGGATCTTTGAAAACCGTAAAAGGTTATAAATTATACCATGGGTGAAAAGCCAGTAAAAAACTTCCCAAAAACTTCGTTTTACATACAGTAGAAATAGTTAAGTTTCTGAAATGCATTTTAGAATCACGTTCATTGTAATGAATGTTTTATTAATTTTTACATTGATTATAATTTATGCCCGGTTCCTTGGCTGAAGTGGTCAGTCAGAATTGTTTCGTTTGGTTCAGAGGGTCCGGTTTCGACCCCCGGCCGGGTGGGGCAATTTTACCTCACCTCGCTAACTACTGAGACTTGGGGACTGAGTGTTTGACCTTGTCCCTACACACACCTCTTCGTATACACATAATACACCACACTACTAACCATCACAGAAACAAGCAATCTTGAATACATCACTCCACATAGAGTTGGTGTCAGAAAGGGCATCCAGCCGTAAAACTGAGCAAATACCACTTTTGCGACACAGTATGCTCTCATGACCATATCAGGATGTGGGAAAGCGGTAGAAGAAGAATAATACCTTTTTGGATTTTTTAACTTAATTTTGGTTCACTAAATTCATATTATTTAAAACAACCATCTGTTATGCTTTTCTTGGCCGGCAGTAATAACATAAGAAAATATATAACACATAACGTATTGCAAGTTATATTATACGCAACTGTTATTAGTACATTTTTCAAAACAACTAATAATAACCGTGATTTTCGACATTTTTAAATTGTTAATGTTGAGTAGTTATTTTGGTGTCTAGTAGGTCATGGAGGTTGTTTACTTTGTACCGATATTGGATTGGGGAATATGGGAAATTATATTATATTTTTTTGTTTAAATTTCTATAGTTTTGTTGGTTGAGCACCTATAATGACAGGTGTTTATAAGTTCTACATTCCCCAGTTTTTACCTTAGTATAGGTCTAGGTACTAGACTCGGTATTTCGTATAGCACTCGTTGTAACTATCACTATGCGACAGCCATGAATTTAAAAGAAGGAGTTCAAGTGATACAACTTATGGTATTTCACTGAAATGACATGGCGTATGACTTTTATTGCCGGGAGTGTCCGAGGAGAAGTTCGGCTCGCCAGGTGCAGGTCTTTTGAATTGACACCCGTAGGCAACCTGCGCGTCATGATGAGGATGACATGATGATGAAGACGACACATACACCCAGCCCCCGTGCCAGCGAAATTAACCAATTAAGGTTAAAATTCACGACCCTGCCGGGAATCGAACCCGGGACCCCTGTGACCAAAGGCCATCACGCTAACCATTTAGCCATGGAGCCGGACGACAAGACAGTAAACGGTCCTTGCATTGTCAGTGATTAACGCTGCTGTTCCTATTCAAATATTTCAATGTTGGCAAAGGTCGAGTAACATTAATCAGCCAATCCTATATTCCCACACATTTAGTAGTCTCCGGTGTAGTTTCGAAAGAAGTTATTGAGTAATTATGGTAAACATCTTCCTTTACTCTTTCGATCTTTTAGCATTTAAGGGCAGTTTTAATTTCAGTCAGCACGTAGAGGAAAAGAAAATAATCTGTCGAAATTTAAATATTTAGTTCTTAAATACAATGCTATTGTTTCAGTTACCCTGATGTAATAAGGATGCATTTAAGTGCAGTTTAGAACTGTACGGCAGTTATTTAATTGCATTGTATCTTGTTTGCTTTACTGTTGCGCAGTCCTTGTAAAATCTTTTGTTACTAATTGCTTTACGTCGCACCGACACAGAGAAGTGTTATGGCAACGATGGGACAGGAAAGGGCTAGGAGTGGGAAGGAAGCGACCGTGGCTTTAATTAAGGCACAGCCCCGGCATTTGCCTGGTGTGAAAATGGGAAACCACGAAAAACCATCTTCAGGGCTGCCGACAGTGGGGTTCGAACCTGCTATCACCCGAATACTGGACACTGGCCTCACTTCAGCGACTGCAGCTATCGAGTTCGCTCCTTGTGAAATTTGTTTAATATCTCAGTATTTAACGGCAGTTTTCATTTCTGTTAGTGCGTGGTTAGAATAATAATAATAATAATAATAATAATAATAATAATAATAATAATAATAATAATAATAATATACATACATACGTCTTCATTGTAGACTGTTATGCCTTTCAGCGTTCAGTCAGCAATCGTCTGTGAATGTACTAAATGCTGCCACAATCCTTTATTTGTAACTAGTTCTGTGGCCTCTCATTTTTAAATCGTTAGAAATGGAGTCTAACCATTGTCGTCCTCGTCTCCTTCTCGTCCTCTTACCTCCATAACAGAGTCCATTATTCTCCTGGGTAACCTACTCCTTTCGTCTGACATGACCCCAAAACCGAAGCCTCGTCGCCATAAAACCTATCTGTGTCGGTGCGACGTAAAGCCACTAGCAAAAAAAAAAAAAAAAAAAAAAAAAACCGAAGCTGGTTTATGCGTACAGCTTCACCCATCGAGTTCATTCCTAAATTTGCCTTTATCTCCTCATTCCGAGTACCCCCTGCCAGTGTTCCAACCTGCTTGTACCAGCAATCATTCTCACTACGTTCATGTCTGTTACTTCTAGCGTATGAATAAGACGTCATGAGTACACCCAGCTTTCACTCCCGTAAAGCAAAGTTGTTCTGAAAATAGATCGATGTGAAGATAGTTTCGTCCGGGAGGTGACTTCCTTCTTACAGAATACTGTTGATCAACTACGAGCTCACTGCATTAGCTTTACTGCACCTTGATTCAATATCATTTACAATACTACCATCCTGGGAGAACACACAACCTAATTACTTGAAATTATCTACCTGTTCCAGCTTTGTAACCCCAATCTGACATTCATTTCTATAGGATTTCTTACCTACTGACATTAATTCAGTCTTGGAAAGGCTAATTTTCATACCATACTCATTGCATCTACGTATTTTCAAGTTCCAAGATACTAGACTCCAAGCTTTTGGCACAATCTGCCATTAACATCAAGTCGTCAGCATAGGCCAGACTGCTTACTATATTTCTACCTAACTGAATCCCTCCGTGCCACTTTATATCTATCAGCAGATGATCCATGTAAAAATATGAACCACGAAGGTGAAAGATTACAGCCTTTTCTAACCCCTGTAAGTACCTTAATCAAGAACTCATTCTACCATCAATTCTCACTGCACCCCAAATGTCGACATAAATGCCTTTGATTGATTTTAATAATCTACCAAACCAAACCAAACCAAATCAAATCTAACCCCATGGCACTAGAGCCCTTGAAGTGCCTTGGACTAGCAAGCGACCGCTGCTCAGTCCGAAGGCCTGCAGATTACGAGGTGTCGTGTGCTCAGCACGACGAATCTTCTCGGCCGTTATTCTTGTCTTTCTAGACCGGTTCAATAATCTACCATTAATCCCATAGTCCCCCAGTATGGCGAACATCTATTCCCTCGGTACTCTGTCATATGTTTTCACTATATCTACGAAACATAAATATAACTGTCTATTCTTCTCGTAGCATTTTTCAGTTACCTGACGCAAACTGAAAATCTGATTCTGACAGCCCCTCAGTGGTGTGAAACCACACTAGTTTTCATCTATAATAGTAATAATAATAATAATAATAAAAATAATAATAATAACCTGCATACGTATTTACACGCTTTGTTTAAACTCAATATTTATAGTCTCAGTTAATAGGCTTATAATGGAAGACTGGACAGAAGGTAGGTGTCCTTCAAATAAACTACAGAGTACAGTAGACAAAACGAAGGGGAAGAAGGGGAGAAGTTGTGGAAGACATATGACGTAATGTTAAGGAAAAAAGTTGAGGGCTGAGGGATCTAGTCACGGGGTAGTTTTCAAGAGAGATATCGGTGAGAAACCAGTATATGAGTCACTGGTGGCAGAACAGCAGATGGAAGGTGCGGAATAAGGAAGCGATACTGAGAAGGCGGGCGTAAAAGGAAAGGGAAAGTTAGGACAGAGAATTTTAGAATAGAATGTAGTAAGTGGGGGTGGAACAGGGTCGTAAGACGAAGAATATGGAGGGGGAAGTTAGTTCTGCAGCCATCAGGGAAGATAAGGGAGATGAAAATTGGAGGAGTTCTAATGAGTTGAGTGAAGTTGATCGTCTGGTATGGGGTACTGGGGTACTCTGTTAATAGACAAATGGAGAAAGTGTGTGGAGGGAAATGAACCTGGGTAGGGTGTAATCCAGGAATTGGGGGAAAATAGATGTTGAGGAAAGTAAAGGAAGGAGATCGTTAATACGAAGGTGGTAAGGTAAATCAAGCGAAAATATGTACCACCATAGGCGAAATGTGATGAAAACGTGGATGACTATTTGTCAGTCGACTTAATACGGGTTGCTTGTAAGCTCTGGAAAAGCACTCCTCTGATTACATTGGACATGTTTGTGAAATTATTAACTGGTTCGTTAGAAGGCAGTTCGTGTTTATGAAAGATTATTCCAGTGAGGCTCAATTTGCAGGATTTCGGCGTGATATAGCAAATATATTATATTATATTATATTATATTATATTATATTATATTATATTAGGGGCTGCCTGGCCGAGGCGGTAAAGGCGTGCTCGGTTCGCTCGGAAGGACGTGGGTTCGAATCCCCGTCAGGAAGTCGTAAAATTTAAGAAACGAGATTTCCACTTTCGGAGGTGCATATGGCCCTGAGGTTCACTCAGCCTACACCAAAAATGAGTACCTGGGTGCAAAGGCGGCCGGGCGTAGAGCTAACCACTCTACCCCATCACGTGCCGAGGTTAACAATGGTGGAAGCCTTTACCTTCCACTCCTGCAAGGGCCTTCATGGCCTGTACGGAGGTGACTTTGCTTTTGCTTTTATATTATATTATATTATATTATTAGTTTTCCCAGTCAGAAAATGTTATTAAGGGGCTATTTCTGACCCCACTCTTCATTTTCCACGGAATATAACATCGTTCATATTTGTTTCCCCGGATTTAATTCAACAGCTCTGTGTTCGGGTTACATAAGCTCAAACTTCGCTGTTAAAAACCTTACGCAAGGAAAAAGCAGTGTTACTGTCTATGGTTATGGAGTAGACTTTCTGCACGCAAGTTTACTTCTAATGTCTATACTGATGGTCAGTTTTGAACATTGCTCATAGCAACGTTTAATCAGTTTATTAAAGGAGCATATTTAGAAGACATTTGCTCTCAATGCGTAAAACCATACCCAATTCATAAATTGTACAACAAATTGTAAAACAGGTTCCAGGGATCTTACCACCCAGGGCTGGGCAAGGAACTAAACGACGATTGTCAACGTAAGTTGAAATAAATAAAACAGTTACTAAAATTGACCTCTTGATCCAAACTGCCTACTTCCCTCAATATACCTAATAAATACATTTGAGAAGGAATCATATACGCGTAACTGTTGTTGAGTGGGATGCTCCATTATGAGAAGACTTTCAATCGCCTAGAATGTGGTAGTAAGTCTCTAATTTGACCTCACCAGAGTCCCATGCACTAACAAGCCAAACATCACTTGTTCACTGTTCTATGCGGGGATCCAAGCTACTAATTAACACAAATGCTAATTTCGCTTAAACTGGCATGTTTGTCATTAGAAAGGTCCACAATAAGGAAAGGTATTCCTCTCTGCTATTGTGCTATTACACGTTGTATGTGGTTACAAAATTGAACACCGCTTACGTAATTAAGGCAATACCCAAGCTTAATTGCGAATGTCAGACTTGAATAATTTGTATACACAAGTATAATTCACCTGCCCCATTATACTCATAATGCCTTAGTTTCTCTCATTTTAATATTTTAAGGTAAGGAAATATTTCAACGGCTCTCTGAATGTTTAAATATCATCAGATTATTTTCTTGAGGAATGGAATTCTCATAGTCAATACATTTTTCACCAAAGCGAATCATTTCTGCAATATTAATACCACAGTTCAATTATATATAATTGGGGTAGTCCATTCAACAGCTCTGTGTTCGGGTTACATAAGCTCAAACTTCGCTGTTAAAAAGCGTATCTTCTTTAATAATAAATAAAGAAGCCATCTGTTTAACATCCCTTTAATTACTGTTCTTCTCTTGAGACTTGGAGCGTCTGAACATGGCTCCAACAATAGTTCTTTAACTTGCCAGTAGGTCTACACACACAGGTCTCTCACACTTGTATTCCCTTAAATATCAAATGTCTGCTTTTGAGTTTGATTCCACAACCTTGAGCATTGGAGGAGAATGGCAAACAAGCTGGACAAACTCTCTTACTCAATCAGTAATGTTTCCAGAGCAGAAAGAACGACAACTATTCGTTTATAGATGTTCTTGGGGCTGGCGACATCGTAATTAACAAATCTGTGTACCTTGTGTGTGTTCTTTCTGACTGTGCAGCTGTGATATGTATGCTGTTTTAGCGACTGACAGGTCGTATTATAGATCAACGACAAGTAACCTTTTGAGGTAAGGGAATATTTCAACGACTTTCTGAATTTTTAAATATCATCAAAAAAATTGCTTGAGTTCTGCCTCTTGGCTGAAATGTCACCGTACTGGCCTTCAGTTCAGAGGGCCCCTGGTTTTATTCCCGGACGGCCAGGGAATTTTAACTGTGTATGGTTATATTTTCTGGTTCGGAGACTGGGTGTTTATGTTCCTCGCTATACACATCTATGCATCTACATTCTACCAACCACTACAGAAACACACACTAATGAATACATCCCAATGGTTTCAATCAGGGCATCCAGCCTTAAAACTGATCCAAATCGAAAACAAATACCAACCAGGATAAATTGGAGAAAATGCCATGAAGAAGTGGAAGATCAGATCATTTGCTTGAGGATTTAAATACTGATAGTGAACCACCTCGAGTATGAAGTTGCTAGCTGCTAACATACTTTGAGAGATAAGGGGTTCGAACCCCCACTGTCGGCAGCGCTGATGGTGGTTTTCCGTGGTTTCGCATTTTCACACCAGGCAAATGCTGGGGCTGTACCTTAGTTGAGGCCACGCACGGCCGCTTCCTTCCCAATCTTGGGCCTTTCCTATCCCATCGTTGCCATACGACCTATCTGTGTCGGTGCCACGTAAAGCAAATTGTAAATTATAAAACATCATAATCTTGGGACACTTTCGTGTAGAAACACATCATAACAATCATCGTCATGTCCGGTTACATGGCTAAATGTTTAGCACACTGGCCGTTGGTCCAAGGGGTTCCGGGTTCGATTTCCGAGCGGGTCTTAAGTGTTAGCCTTCATTGGTTAATTACGACGGCTCGGGGCTGTGTGTATTTGCCATCTTCAGCATTAGTATTCATCATACGAAGGGCCCCATCCTCAGAGACGTGCGGGTCGCCTATAAGGCTTCAACATGGAAGACCTACATCAGGCACCTACGGAGGCATACGCTATTAATTTTTTATCATCACCAACACCATTATTATTATCATCATCATCATCATCATCATCATCATCAGAGCTCCATCTGTGGATCAGTGGTGGGGTGTCGGTTTCACGATCCCAAGTTCAAGGATTCAAACCCGGCAGAGATAGTCGGGTGTTTGAAGGGCGGATACTGCATTCGGAACTTTACGTCGGACGATATAGGCATGTAAAAGATCTCTGGTGACACATTTCATGTTTATCCCATCAAATTAATTAAAGTTCAGTCTTAAATCGCCCAGCAGAGATATGGTTTACTCTGTCAGGTGGCAGAGTAAAACGACGCGTCGAAATTGACGCGGAGACAGTGTAAATGGCGTCAAATAAAATTCGTGCATACTGTAGTTGAATTCATACGATTAAAATATATGAAAATATTCATTTCCCAGTGGTTGGAATCATAAACTTGATTGGCAGAAAATGTACTCTAGGCTCTGATATACTGTATGACATCACTTCATACAGAATTAAATGTGAAATAATTCGATAAACTGCCCTCAATACGACTTCCAGATTAGCGGTATTAACTGCCTTCCTCGGAGGCTTGGATTCGATTACCGGTACTGCCAGTTATTTAACAATGGCAGGAGGGCTAGCATGTGTTTAAAAACGGTCATGCAGCTCACCTCCATTGAGGGTGCGCCTGAAAATAGCTGCACTACCTCAAGATGAGGACACGACTCTACTCTACCCTACGACTTCCGGATATCCCTAGCTACGCAGTTTCGGTGTTTTCTAAGTTAATGAAGCAAAACCCACTTTCTTTCTTGTGGTTCAAATAGAGTTCTGATCTGTATATTTGTATAAAGAAACCAGATTACTAAGTGGTATTTTATTTAATAGTTGTGTGTGAACATCTGTCATAATCCTAGTTTAGTGTTTACTTAATTATACGCATTTGACTTGTACTACAGCTACAATGATTGTATGACTTACGTAGTTAGTAAAAGTATTGAAAGAAGTGCATAAGACGAAATTGTATTTTTAAATTATAGCTACGTGTAATAGTAAATATTTACTCATCCGGAACGACTCGTACGAAGGGAGCAATGAATAATGGAGATACACAGAGGAAATAACAATTACACATATTTACATATACAATTGGCAGATGCTATCAGTGATGAATAAATTTAATCATTCAACTGTAGATTTCAATTTCATGAACTAGTCGGAACACTGTCCAGATCTGTAGCGTCGTCTGTTGATTTTTCGTTCTGCTAAACGAAGACATTTAGAAATAATATAATTCATAAAGTCAACTTTTAAATTACATAATATCACGAAAACACCATCCACATATTAGTTACCTATTCTTGTTGTAAACTGTCAGAGCTTTGATTGTAGCTAAATGCCACCTTCATTACAAGCTCATGTATCAACGATGCCATAGTGTTGAGTACACGATATAGGCCTATACTGTATATACCTAGCTACGCAAATTCGGCGTTTTCTAAGTTAATGAAACCAAAACCACTTTCTTTCTTCTGGTTCAAATGGAGTTCTGGCCGGGAATCGAACCCGGGGCCTCCGGGTAAAAGGCAGGCACGCTACCCCTGCTGCTTCTTCTTCTTCTTTATCAGTTTACCCTCCAGGGTCGGCTTTACCCTCGGACTCAGCGAGGGATCCCACCTCTACCGCCTCAAGGGCAGTGTCCTGGAGCTTGAGACATTGGGTCAGGGGGTACAACTGGGGAGAATGACCAGTACCTCGCCCAGGCGGCCTCACCTTCCATGATGAACAGGGGCCTTGCGGGGGGGGGGGATGGGAAGATTGAGAGGGATAGACAAGGGAAGGAAGCAGCCGTGGCCTTAAGTTATGTACCATCCCGCCATTTGCCTGGAGGAGAAGTGGGAAACTACAGAAAACCACTTCCAGGATGGTTGAGGTGGGAACTGAACCCACCACTACTCATTTGACCTCCCAGGGCTGAGTGGACCGCGTTCCAGCCCTCGTACCACTTTTCAAATTTCGTGGCAGAGTCGCAAATCGACCCCGGGCCCTGGGGTTCACTCATCCTACACCAAAAATGAGTACCAGGTTAATGTCTGAGAGCAAAGGCGGCCGGGCGTAGAGATAACCACACTACCCTATCAAGTGCTTAGATTACAGATAGTGGAAGCCTTTAACTTCCACCCCTCTAAGTCATGGCCTGTACGGAGATGACTTTGCTTTTATTTTGTTATAGGGTGAATGAACCCTAGGACCAAGTGCCTCTCTATAATTGGAAGATTCGTTTCCTGAATGCCTCGTCTTCCTGACAGGGATTCGAAGCCCCCCCCCCCCCAATCACGTAACCTTCACAAGCCTCTACCATTTCGGCTAGGCACATATTACTAACACATAAAATTTTTGAACTACCTATCAATCTGTACTACTGCAGGGTTATTTTTACCACTTCCAATATTCGTTACAATGTTCAGTACGGCAGTGAAATACTTAATCGTCCCTATGTTTGAGAAATTCCATAAAGACGAAAAACTTTAACAGTGTGCAAATAATATCATTTAGAAACTGACAAACTTGTACTGTTATGGTGTTCAGTGGGATGATTCAAGGTCAATAAGATGTCGGGTTTACTCAGCGTACAACACTAATGAGTATCAGGTTAATTTCTGCTGGACCATGTGAAATGACCGCACGAGTCATGTGATAAAGAGCTTGAATGTGGGAGATGATGGGTTTGAACCACATCGTCAGCAGCCCTGAGGATGACTTTCCGTGTTTTCCCCATTTTCACACCAGGCAATTTTCGGGGTTGTATCTTGATTATTGCCACGGTCCCCACTATCCTCCTGCTTCTTTCCCACCGTTGCAGTAAACCTATCAATGTTAGTGTGACATTAAACTAATAACAGAAAGTGATCCTGGGGCCGAGGTGACCTGTTTTGGATCTAATTCCTCAGCGCTTCCACTCCTTCATTGATTTCATATGGTGTCATTTAGCCCTGCTTTTAATGTTATTATTTCATCCCATCCGAATTTCATGGTTGTTGTGCTACCATATCTCTTCATTAAGAGATTAGCTTTCTTTTAAAATGAATCAGAAATATGATACCAATACTAACACAAAATGCCTCTAACATCGTCTAGTTGCTAGGATAAAATTATAGTACAGCACATGGTATGTGTATGTTCTTCCGGCAATTTATTTGTTATGTAAAACGGAAATTTGATTAAATTATCTCTTCAATATGTGGTTCGAATATCGTAATGCTGCTTCATACATTTAGTTCATTTCATGAAATGTAGCCTAAAATGAATGATAACAGTAGGGCCTACACCAATTTTAGCATTGCCCGAAATGAACTACAGTTTACGACCAACGCAGCTTTAGATGCAAATTGGAATCTTCAACAGAATAGCATGGCTGTACTTATTTCTCAGGATTTTGTTATTAAAGATATCCTGACTCCTTAACTCACAGGGTGCGGAATATTTCCTGTAATTAGGATGTCTGGCCATATTTGGTTATTCTAATTAATTTGTTTCTGGAAATGAAGGAAATGGACCTTGGGACTAGATATACATATATATTTCCTTCTCAACGTTCTCCAAGAGCGAGTGAGTTATTTTGGAGAGATAGCTACTCTCATTACATAAAAATTTCAAGTATTACTTTGTTTATTAAGTGTTTTTTATTTTTTTTAAAAGCTATTTAATCGGGGCGTCGACCTAAGAAGATTTTTCCCCCTACTTTGCACCATTTGTTGTGAACCCACGTGCATTTGGAAATGGCGGAAGTGTAAATGTGTTGAAACATTAAGGACGACAGAAACACCCAGTCCCCAGGCCAGGAATATTAATCATTTACAAAATAAAACCCCCTGACACGGCCGGGAATCGAACCTGAGGCCACCGGGTGACAGGCGGACGCGTTTCCCCCTACAATGCGGGGCCGGGCTGTTTATTAAGTAACTAATAGATACATAATATTATTGGTTCTACATTCCACAAGCAACTATTAGGTACGGTTTTCGGAGACGCCGAGATGTCAGAATCTCGTAACACAGAAATTCTCTTATGTACCAGTAAATCTACCCGCAGGAGGCTAGCTTGTTTAAGCACCTTAAGATAAGACCGGAATAAACCAGTTTCGAATTCACCTACTTGAGCTCAGGAAGTCTCTGCTGTCAGAGTTACTCGGACTGGCTATTTATTTACTCGATGGTAAGGGAAGAAGAAGGAGACCAAGACGATTATGGTTAGACTCTGTTTAATTATTTAATTATAAGAGGTATGAAACTAAACGAGGCCGCAGAGCTAGTTGCAAGTCCTGAATTGTCGAGGAGCATACTTAATTCACAGAGGCTTACAGACTGAACGTTGAAAGCTAAAAGAGTATATGATGTAGATTTGCGAATGTAAGTTATATTTATTAATGTGGCCGCAATTAAAAGAGAATTCAATTAAAGTAACCCATTCAATACCTTTTCGTATTCAAGCAATATATACACAAACGCCTTATACACGATGGCCCAGAGTTCAATTCGCGTCATACCCAATCATTATAATTCTGGTCTGAGGATTGCAAAAGAGTTTGATCTGCATCGCAAGGTCAAGTGAGAATCTCTTTTGAAAAAAATTGCGAATTTCATTTTAATGTATTTTAGTATTCTCTGGTATGTGTACAATGGAGCACCGTTTTTTATTTCAGTCAAATCGCGTTACAAGTTCCCATAATTTGGATATTCCATGGCCCCTCCCGCTTACAAATGCCACGCCCTCCTCTGACTGCAAGCTGGATTTTATTTTTGATAACTTTCTAGGAAATGCAAGTACACTACTGAACCGCATAGACTATGTTAGGGCTTCTCATCAGTTGAACTATTATGAAGAAAAGTTGCACACAAGAACAGAAATATCCAAAATAGCACAAACGAAACTTGCCCAAGATTAGACAGAAAAAGGGAACAAACTAACATGAAGTTTCCCAAAACATAATTATACCGTATGATGTACAGATAATATCTAGGATCTGAATACGTTTAATCCAACTTCATAATTTTATTACAGATAATCTCTTTAATCCAATTTCAAATTATAGCAATATTAGATTTTTCAAGGTTTTTATGTTAGCCTATTATTTCGGGTTACTGAATTGCTTGTCGTGGTTCTTGGCGCACGTATAATAAAGACAAGGAAACCTACAAACACCATGGACTTCCAGAAGAAGTGATGCTTCTGATTAAGCCCATTTCTAAGGATCTTACCCAACCCGATTTATTGAAGAAATGTTTGCATGGGAAAACCCAAAATATAAACGAGTCTTTTAACAGTGTTATTTGGAGCCGTGTACCTAAAAATAATTTTGTTGGATATAAAATCTTAAAATTAGGATTACATGATGCTGTTTTATCATTTAATATGGGGAATTCAGGCAAAATTTAGCTACTAGGAACAGCTGGGGATCCAACCAGGGTGGAATTCACTCAGTGCGTTTCAAGCTTTTGATGTTCGTCGGATCATGGAGGATAAAAAGCTGTTTATAGTGGAAGCCGAGGTAAGGAAGTCAAGGAGAGCAATGAAAAGGAGTCTGGAGGACAAGGAAGATGAGGAGTATGCAACAAGGAGGGTTGTAAACTACCTATCAAATAAGATTTATATAAGCTAAACTTTAAAGTTAATTTTTTCTGCTTTTGCTTTTTTCAATCACTCACTACTGATCTGCATTTAGGGCTGCCGCCCAGGTGGCAGATTCCCTATCTGTTGTTTTCCTAGCCTTTTCTTAAATGATCGCAAAGAAAGTGGAAAATTATTGAGCATTTCCCTTGGTAAGTTATTCCAATCCCTAACTCCCCTTCCTATAAACGAATATTTGCCCCAATTTGTCCTCTTGAATTCCAACTTTATCTTCATATTGTGCTATTTCCTACTTTTAAAGACACCACTCAAACTTATTCATCTACTGATGTCCTCCCTCGCCATCTCTCCACTGACAGCTCGGAACATACCACTTAATCTAGCAGCTCGTCTCCTTTCTCCCAAGTCTTTCCAGCCCAAACTTAGCAACATTTTTGTAACGCTACTCTTTTGTCAGAAATCACCCAGAACAAATCGAGCTGCTTTTCTTTGGATTTTTTCCAGTTTTTGAATCAATCCCTGTGGTTGGCACTGTACTGTCGTTCCAAAATGTGTTTTATTTTAACACATTAAATCTTGGTGGTACACAAAACATTTGGAATGCCCTTTAGAGTCCGCCTCTGTGGTGTAGTGGTTAGTGTGATTAGCTGCCACCCCCAGAGGCCCGGGTTCGATTCCCGGCTCTGCCACGAAATTTGAAAAGTGGTACGAGGGCTGGAACAGGGTCCACTCAGCCTCGGGAGGTCAACTGAGTAGCGGTGGGTTCGATTCCCTCCTCAACCATCCTGGAAGTGGTTTTCCGTCGTTTCCCAATTCTCCTCCAGGCAAATGCCGGGATGGTACCTAACTTAAGGCCACGGCCGATTCCTTCCCTCTTCCTTGTCTATTCCTTCCTATCTTCCCATACCCCCGCAAGGCCCCTGTTCAGCATAGCAGGTGAGGCCGTCTGGGCGAGGTACTGGTCATCCTGCCTAGTTGTTTCCCTCGACCCAGAGTCTGAAGCTCCAGGACACTGCCCTTGAGGCGGTAGAGGTGGAATCTCTTGCTGAGTCCGAGGGAAAAACCGACCCTGGAGGGTTAACCGGATAAGATGAAGAAGAAGAAGATACCCGTTATAAGCTGTACAGAAAAATAAAATTTCCCATTCTGTTTTAAAGACTGCTGCTTCACGATCCCTTCTTTTTTGTATGCAGTTCAGTCATGACAACTGCGAAACTAATTTCGTTACACGCTGTCAACAATGCGCATTGGATTAGACTGGCTACTGATGGATCGGCTGCTCGCTTCGGCGCGGCGGGCAGACCACTCGCTCAGCCTGCCAAACTCTCCCACCACTGCCGAACTACCTTCGCCATAAGCGCTCGGAGCACTGACTTAGAGCGCGGGCAGTGCGCTAGCGCTCGGAGAGCGCTGTTTGCAAGGCACTGTTCCATAGGGTCATATGAAAAGTGTGGTGTACGCTACTTCTGTTGACATCAACGATCTGGATCAGCGTATCAGCAGCTTTTCGACATTAAAACCAGGTATCTTCATGTGGCTTCGTCAGTCAATGTTGAGGCTGCTCATGGTCGACACTTGAGCATCTCCTGTTATGTGATCAATGTACGTATTACATGTAACTCAGTAACAACGCACTGTAGGACGTATGTTCATAGGGACATATGTCATGTTTTGAACCCAGAAATTATCCTCCGACGTTTATTACAAACGTTTGGATACACCCTGCGTGCGTGCGTGCGTGCGTACGTACATACATACATACATACATACATACATACATACATACATACACAGGACTATATATCTACATAATTCACATGACCGGTTCTTAACTTCTTGAAAGAGCTATATCCAGGTTTGCATTAAATTTCAACACTCAGGCCTTATTTAAATTTCGATGAAATATTTAAATCATTATCTCCTAAAACTGTATAAAAATCCGAACGCCAAAGAGATTACAATTTAGGCTAAGTATTGTCTAGGTAACATATTTATTTGATTAGTTTCCAGGTCACAGGCTCAAGTACGCGCGACAAGACATGTGACATGGTGGTACGTTAATAACCGCTGTAGTCGCCACCTTTTTGAATGCAAGCATGCAAATATGCATGCATTGTGTCTTACCCCATGTCAATATGTGGGATGCAGTTCTACGCCTGCTGTACTTGGTTAGTAAAATCAGCAAGTGTTAATGCTGGTACTGGATGACGCAGGATTTGTCGTCCCATAATGTCCGAAATGTACTCAAAGGGCGGAAGATCTGGTGACCTCGCAGGCCAACGCAACTGGTCGAAACTCTGTAGAGCACGTTGGGTGACGGCAGCGGTATGAGGACAAGCGTTATCGTATTGAAAAAACACCCCCTTGAATACTGCGAATGAATGGCAGCACAACCGGTTCAATTACCAGTCTGATGTACAAATCCGCTGTCCAGGTTTTTGGAATAACGACGAGAGTGCGTCTGCTGTCAAAGGAAATCGCTTCCCTGACCATTATTCCTTTTGTAGGTCCAGTGTATCGACGTCGTGGACAGCTTGTCTCCAAGGTCTCACCTGCCGTCCTTCTTACCAGGCTACGGCCATCACTGGCTCAAAGACGGAAATGGCTCTCATCTTAGAACGCAAGAGATCTCCACTCCGCCCTCCAGTGATCTCCAGCTTGACACCACTGAAGTCACAGTTGTCAGTGCTTTGGATTTAGTAGCATGGATGCTACGCGACGTCTGGCTCGGAGCTGTCCCTCAAGCAATCACTTTGTTACAGTTTGTTGTGTCACCCTGATGCCAACGGAAGCTCTAACGATTGATGCAGATAAAGTACAATCCACCACAGCCATCGGCGAATACTGAGATCTTTCCTCTCTGTAGTGGCCCATGTATGGCCGGAGCACAGGCTTCTTTAGACAATGCCTTCCCATGACTATTGTTGCCAGCGCTGATGAACTATGGATACATCCCTACCATGACCTTCTACAATACTGCGGGAAGAACATACACCCCCTCGTAGCCCTATTACACGCACTCGTTCAAACTCAGTAAGCTGCTGATACTGCCCTCATCCCCTCCTTAAGGACATGTTTGATTCACACGCACCTCACAACATCAAAACCGTACGATAATTAAGTGTACTGCGCGTAATTAAAATAAACTTGCTTTGCATGGCCATAGTAGTGCTACTAGCACCACTCTTCGTCTATTAGAGCGCAAATTTGAATAGGCGTCATCTTCCAGATGTACAAACATGCCTCTCGAATTTCGTTTATTTCATTTTCCGCCAGTGTATGCGTTCATCTTGCTTGTAAATAATAATGGTTGGATACAACTGCAGACATTATTGGTTCGAAAGAAATATGTTGAAACAAGTTGGCATCGTCAGAAAGTACAGCCACTGTATTTATCTTTTTATTCATTATTATTTAGAAAATTAGAGTTGCTATGTCTGTATAATTCTTACATATCCAGCGTTTGTTTGTCAAGTCAAAATATCATCTCCAGACAATACCAAGAAACTTGAAGGAACATATTATGTGGTGGACAGTCAGATAAGTTTGTACATCTCTGTACAGGGTAGGTATTAAAGCCAATAGACGTTCCATTGTTGAACATCACGTGACAAGCAGCTGACATGGACTTCCTTTAAGAAATGTTAAATGATTATCTGTGCTCGGAATACCTAGTTTCGCTATCTTCGTTCCATGTTCATTCCTGTTCACCCAGATTCAAAGAACTTCACACTCTTCACACTCATCATACAATATTCCAAAGATCCTTTCAAATCCTCCCCTTTGACTATTTATTTTCTTTACAATTTGTTTTACGTCGCACCGACACAGATAGGTCTTATGGTGACGATAGGATAGGAAAGGGCTAGGAGTGGGAAGGAAGCGGCCTTGTCCTTAATAAAGGTATAGTACCAGCATTTTCCTGGTGTGAAAATGGGGAAAACACGGAAAACCATATTTAGGGATGCCGACAGTGGGACTCGAACCCACTATCTCCCGTATTCAAGCTCACAGCTGCTCGTCCCTAACCTCACGACCAACTCATCCGGTATTATTATTATTGTTATTATTATTATTATTATTATTATTATTATTATACATTCATTGCCGCAACATCCACAATAAGTGGGCAGAGTGATGAGCTCTTTTCTCAGACAACGTTGCCCCCAAAACTAACCTGGTTCTCAGTTTTTGTGTGGACCGAATGAACCTCTGTGCTATGTGCCTCTCCAGAAGTCGAAGTCTCATTCTCACATTTTGCGACTTCCTGAAGGGGATCGAACCCACGGCCTTTCGGATGAACCGAGAACGCTTTTACAGCCTCGGATAGGCAGCCCCTAGCTACACGGTACCCTACTCACTGATTCCGTCAACAGACTAAGTGACGACCGTGAATTTTGACAATAAAATGTAGCAAACGAGAAATAGGTACAAATAATAATGTCAATTATCCAAATCAAAAACCATGCAATGTCCACAGTAAAGTCACCGCAGGTCAAGGAGGTGGCAAACTACTTCCAGTTAAATTATTACTTAAGAGTTTATTTACCTCTCCTGGAATGTAAAGTTTTTACGTCCTCTCCCCATCGGCCTTCGTGGTCTGTACGGGGATGACTTTGCTTCACTATGCTTATTGTAACTGTATGCTGTACTTCTCGAATAAAACGTAAATAAAAAGTATAATAATTACCGGGCTACGTGGCTCATATTGTAGGATGTTGGCTTTCTGAGTCCAGTTTGGAGGGTTCGACCCCGCGTACTTTAAAGTGCCAAGTACGCTAGTATCGTGTCGGTAAAATCATTCTGGGATACAAAATTTCCAGTAATCGGCTTCCCCGAAAACCGTAAAAGTAATTATTGGTATGGAAAATCAGTAACATTAAAATAAATCAATTTAAAAATCAATCATTGCACAGAGGTTTACGTAAAAGTATTAATAATAATGATAATGTTATTTGTTTTACGTCCCACTAACTACTCTTTTACGGTTTTCGGAGACGCCGGGGTGCCGGAATTTAGTCCCGCAGGAGTTCTTTTACGTGCCAGTAAATCTACCGACACGAGGCTGACGTATTTGAGCACCTTCAAATACCACCGGACTGAGCCAGGATCGAACCTGCCAAGTTGGGGTCAGAAGGCCAGCGCCTTAACCGTCTGAGCCACTCAGCCCGGCGTAAAAGTATTAGTTTAGAAATTCGTGGTAGCAGTATGTCTGCTTCTGCTCATCAAGATTACAGTATATACCTGCATCCTTCTGAATTAAATTTGTTTTTATTTTCCATTCTCATAATCGACTTTGCATTCATATTTTTCTGTGTCTTCTGTCTATTAAGTCTATTCGTTTTTGTATTGTTTCTATAATTAGCTTTAAGTCACAACGGCATAGCTAGCTCTTATGACGGCAATGGATCCTTTGTGAATACAGTGATGTTGCTTAATAATGTCGAGAATACAATGTGGTGTTTCTGACTCGTGAACCCGCCTCCCTTTAAAAAGTGGACGTCATTCCTTACAGGGAACACATTCTAGAGAGAGACATCAATGATACTGTGATATTACTGCTGACATCGTCTCCCGTAGTAGGTACTGTTTTTGTTTTCGTCGTCGCTGTTGTTCTTGTTGATGATGATGATGATGATGATGATGATGATGATGATGATGTAGGGAATTTAAGAGCTTGATACATCCTGGTCAACAACCTCGTAAACATAGAAAGTGGCTGTTTCCGACCACCTGCATGATTATAGTAGTCGTCTTTTTATTCTTAATTCGCCTTAGGACTCTCCATGTTATGAACCATGATATCATTTGCATGGAATTTAATGTAGGTTCTACTAAGAACCACTCATAGTTCAACAGTGGAATCTGAACTCTTGTCGTGTCTATATTGTCTTCACGAGGCTGAATTCAAACCCTCGCACCAGTATTCCCTGTAAGTGAGCAGGAAATCGAACTCCAAGCCAACCGGGTGGAAGTTAATGTGATAACCCATAGAACACTGTGGCAGAGAGCCATCACAGGACTAGTGACACTTCCGTTTAATCCCTGCCAGTTGGTATTTAGGCTTGTGATCGTTGTTGTTTACCAAGCAGACATCACTTCATATGTCAGGTGAGGAGCTGTACA
This sequence comes from Anabrus simplex, assembly GCF_040414725.1. Lineage (NCBI taxonomy): Eukaryota > Metazoa > Arthropoda > Insecta > Orthoptera > Tettigoniidae > Anabrus > Anabrus simplex. The sequence goes on along the minus strand of NC_090266.1, from coordinate 388,465,527 downwards.
CACATGGCCACAGAAGTTGTTACAAACTTTGCCAAATGAACGCTTTAGTGAACAATACACGGAGAGGTGCTTGTGTACGCTTATGTCACGCATGAAGCGTGAACATTGAGCATCTACGAAGTGTGATGCACGAAGCTTGCGCCACGGAGACTGCTGCATCATCACATGCTACTGACTGCGCATGGACGAGCAAATTCCGAATATTTCGCAAGTGTAAGGATAGACGCATCTCCTACCCACAACACTAGATGCTCTGGGTCTCCACATATAAACCTGCAGAATAAAAGATATTAAACATCTACCACTGAGGAGTCAGTATAGTAGCTTCACGCCCGAATGGCCAAGGTTCGATTCCTGAATCTGATATTGGGGATTAAATCCGTGTGCACTCAGCTTTATCGTCTTTTATATTAAGACCTGCCCGAAGGCAGGTCCGAACCTCCGCAGAGGTGTGCCTGAGCCTGAGTTTTACGTACGGAAGGGTGGCCAGTTCCTTTCCGCTCCCCCATTCCCTTACCCCCCACCAAGAATGAACGTTGCTCACGTCCGCAGGATTTACCTCCATATTGCCCTGCACGTGTTCCCCGGGTGGTGCTAAGCGAGCAACAATACATCGGTGGCCAAACTATCAACAGTCGTTGATCTGGCCAAATGGACTCAGAGAGAACTTCTGCAAATGGTCCTTCTCAGGACCAACCTGCAAAGTTACTAGGACCTTCTTTACGAATATGCCAAATAAACATCGAAGGCATATCCAGATCGAAGAGTGAACATCTTTCTATAATCCTTCTTGAAAACAACATCGATTTAGTGACCATTCAAGAAACTCATACTGCGACTGAGGAACAGCTAAGATCGAGAGGAAAGATCCCTGGTTATATCGCTATTGGGGCAACCTACCAACAGAGGTATGGGGCAGCAACCTATGCTCGTTCGAATCTACGAGACGTTCGGCTCATTTCAGCAACGGTGACTGACGATGTTCACGTGGTAACTGTTGACATATCGGGCACCAAAGTGGTAAATGTGTATAAACCACCATCTGTGGCTTGGCCAAATGAAGTGCTCCTCACCCAGAATTATCCAGCAATATATGTCGGAGATTTCAATAGTCATCATCCGAACTGGAAATATGATGATTCAGATGAATGTGGCTCTCAACTAGTCACCTGGGCTGAAGCTAATAATCTACACTTGGTTTTCGATTTGAAAAATAGAGGAACCTTTAAGTCAGCCCGTTGAAAGAGAGAATACAATCCTGATCTTTGCTTTGTCACTGAAGATGTAAATGGTGTTGTCCTGCCTACTACAAGGAAAGTAATGGAAAACTTTCCCCACAGTCAACACAAACCTATCATGATAAATACAGGAATGCAAATACCTTTGGTTAAAATCACACCTCGACCATGCTGGAATTCAATAAAGCCAAGTAGGATTGCTTTTCAGAAGATGTTCGCAAATGTGTCCGATTTATACCGCCTATTCAGTCTAACTACGAACGTTTTGCTGGACATTTTATCTCAATTGCCAAGAAATATATTCCAAGAGGCTGCAGAAAGAGTATATCCCTGGATGGAATGAAACTTGTGAGACACTCTATGAGGAGTATTTATAGGGTGGAGATCCTGAAATAGCAAGTGTTCTGTTACAGAGTTTGGATGAATCTCGCCAGCAGAAGTGGAACAATACGGTTGAGACTATGGACTTCAAACAGTCCAGCAGAAAAGCCCGGAGTCTTCTAAGGAAACTTACCGGAAACAGAACCTGCCACAAGAGAAATGGTTGCATCACCCCCAACCTAGTAGTCGAACATATTGTTAATATGTCACGAGCGCCCTCTGATAAGAAACATACCGTCCAAGTAAAGAATCTGCTCAAACAACAGAAAGGCAACTTACAGGAGAACTCTATATACTCGGAACCATTTTCACAGCTGGAAGTAGATACTGCTATTAAAAGCCTCTAACCTGGTAAAGCTGCTGGATTTGATGGGTTATTTCCTGAGTTTCTGATACATAGTGGTCCAAACACAAGGCTCTGGTTGGCTAAATTCCACTCTAATATCTTATCGTCTGGACATTTGCCATATGAATTCCGGGTGAGCAAGGATCATTGCAATTCTGAAACCCGGTAAACCGAAGGACCAAGTCGATAGCTACCGACCAATAGCATTGCTGAGTGTTTGCTATAAACTCCTTGAGAGACTTGTGTACAATAGAATTAGTTCGGCCATTAATGAAGTGATCCCTTTAGCGCAAGCTGGATTCAGGCAGAACCGAAGCTGTGTTGACCAGGTGCTAGCACTAACAACTCACATTGAGGCTGATTTTCAAAAGGGTTCTAAAACATCTGTAGTCTTTGTAGATCTAAAGGATGCATATGATACTGTGTGGAGGCAAGGATTGATGTTGAAGCTGCAGCGAGTTATCCCTTGCAAAACTGTAACCACACTGATCAACAATGTGCTAACCTAAAGGCTCTTCCGTGTCGTCATGTATGGTGACATTAGTCGTCTTAGGAAACTAAAAAATGGCCTTCCCCAGGGATCAGTATTGGCACCTCTTTTATTCAACCTCTACATATCGGATATTCCTGAAACAAAATCAGTAAAATTCTCTTAAGCAGACGACCTAGCCATTGCCATTCAACATCCAGATTTCAGCCATGTCGAGGCCATCCTGACTTCTGACCTGAAAACGCTTAGCTCTTCCTTCCGAAACTCAAGACTGAAGCATGAATAAGACAGAATACAAAACTCCGAGTATGCGTCAATGCCTCAGTGCTAAAGCATAGTCCTAATCCACAGTACCTCGGGGTAACGCTCGACCTAACCCTATCTTATAGATAGCATCTTGAAAACCTCGGATCTATATTTAAATTGTGTGGAACTTCATGGGGTGCTTCAGCGGACACATTACGACGTACTGCGCTTAGCCTCGTGTATTCTGCAGCTGAATACTGCTCTCCAGTATGGCTTAACAATTGCCACGTGAAGAAAGTCGATGTACAACTTAACACCACCATGCGTATCATCTCTGGTACTCTGAAGCCTACTGCAACGCACTGGCTGCCAGTTCTGTCCCACATTGCTCCACCAAGCCTGCGACGTTCAAGAGCCCTTGTTCAAGAATATGATAAGATCATGTCCAATCCAACTCTATCCATCCACAGGGATGTTGCAGATCTCTGGAGACAAAGGCTGAAATTTCGTTAGCCACCCTTTGTTTCAGATCCTTGCCAGTGTGCTGTTTTACTCCATTACCAATGAAAACAGCTAAGAATTTAATGGATGCCAGTTTCAATTTAAAAGAGAAATGGTTTCGTACAACTCCGGAGTGGTCAAGCCTCTTTAATCCAAACCAAGCCCCAGCTGGTTTCAGTTTGCCAAGAAGAACGTGGTCATCACTAAACAGGTTTCGCACTAATTGTGGAAGATCTTCATTCTCCCTTCACCAGTGGGGTTTCAGGGACTCTCCAGCGTGTGATTGTGGTGCATTGGTCCAGACCATGCAACATATAATGGACGAATGCCCTCTGCGTGCTTATGGTGGAGACCGGAAAGACTTTGCTGATGTCTCAGTATCCCTAGTGCAGTGGATAAAAAATTTAGATATCCATGTGTAACTGTCCCCTACTTAGTACCATGTATTCTTTGCAGGTTTTTCTTTTTTCTTTTGTATAATATTATATATACTTGTCCATTAGGTAAGTTCCACACGCTTAATAATAATAATAATAATAATAACCCCCACCAACACCGCGTGGCAACTCATCCAAAACTTGACCAAGCCCAATGTTGCTTATCTTCGGAGATCTCACGGGATGCGGTGGTTCAACACTGCTAAGGCCGTCGGCTAAGACCTGGATAAGAGAAAAAATGTTTCCTTCATTCTTAAAACAGAACATCCTAAGTAACTGAAATTTAACTTGACAAATGCTTTTCACTTTACTGACAGGCATTGGATATACGTGTACACCAATATTTACATCGCATGACAATATTTTTGGGTGTATTTCTGAAACAATTGTGGATTGAATGCACCTATCAAAAAAGAAGATATCAGAAATAAATATTTGAAGGTCACAAGAATTGAAACTCACTCACAGGTATCTTGGACTGTCCGCCATCTTAATAATAGTGAACATTTCCGTGGAGCATGTTCTTTGAAATTCAGAGGTTAGCAAATGTGTTCCCTTAGTCACAGTTCACGTAACATAGACAGCCACTGATGAAATAATTAAGATGTGGAGATGTACATTTGTGGACCTAGAGTCCGAAGAGGTTATGTAACATACTGAGAACAGAAGCCATAGATTTGATCACTATGTCAGCAATCATATAAAAGTTCAAAATCGCTTGCGTTTGAAACGAGGAGTCGTTAGTAAATCCATCGCTGACCGTCATATTTTTTCCGTCGTATCTCATTCATGGTCCCATTTAATGCTGGGTAGAAACCTAACGGGGACACGACTGCTACTTTTCCAATCCTCTTCCCATTTGGTAATAAATACACTCCAGGATTGACACCACATCGACGCAGGTTATCGGACACAATTTCACACACTCTAAGTGCACGTTGTTGATAATGACGATGGTTTACTCTCCGTACACAAAACAACAGCAACAACAAGTAAAACATTTCCTTAATAACTTTTAGGAACTAGAAGTATCCAGGATTAATTAGTATTTTAGTGTTTGTGTGGAGGTGGGGTGGTAGCCCAGTTGGCCTTGAGTAGCCGGTGGTGGCCCATGTAGCATCAATATCTTTGTCTCTAAAACAGTCCATAGTCATCATAAATCCCCATTTGATTCAACATTGTCTAAACACGTCAGCATTTCCGCCTGTCACCTTTCATTCAGAGAAAAATGGAGATAAAGTTCCAGGTGGAAGAGTGACAGAATGGCTAGTAAACTTCCACATAACAAGTTACCTGTTTTTGTGTGGGGCACCCCAAATGACATACATTAACTGGCCTGACTTCACCTGCTGTAGCAACGTAATCGTAACAGTGACCTTCGTTGGCTGACAGCATCTGACGTCTGAAACACCCTTATTATTATTATTATTATTATTATTATTATTATTATTATTATTATTAATACCGAGCTCGATAGCTGCAGTCGCTTAAGTGCGGCCAGTATCCAGTAATCGGGAGATCGTGGGTTCGAGCCCCACTGTCGGCAGCCCTGAAGATGGTTTTCCGTGGTTTCCCATTTTCACACCAGGCAAATGCCGGGGCTGTACCTTAATTAAGGCCACGGCCGCTTCCTTCCACTTCCTAGGCCTTTCCCATCCCATCGTCGCCATAAGACATATCTGTGTCGGTGCGACGTAAAGCAAATGGCAAAAAAAAAAAAATATTATTATTATTATTATTATTATTATTATTATTATTATTATTATTATTATTATTATTATTATATAAAAATAAACCAGAGTAAAGTAACTATGTCAGGTACAATTCCCTGCAGTGTGACTTCCTTTACGACTAATAGTAGTAGTGAGATATTTAACACATAGCTTCATTATTTCGTGCTTACGGAGACTTTGTGCAATTAATGTTTCATTTCACCGGGCGAGTTGGCCGTGCGCGTAGAGGCGCGCGGCTGTGAGCTTGCATCCGGGAGATAGTAGGTTCGAATCCCACTATCGGCACCCCTGAAGATGGTTTTCCGTGGTTTCCCATTTTCACACCAGGCAAATGCTGGGGCTGAACCTTAATTAAGGCCACGGCCGCTTCCTTCCAACTCCTAGGCCTTTCCTGTCCCATCGTCGCCATAAGACCTATCTGTGTCGGTGCGACGTAAATCCCCCAGCAAAAAAAAAAGTTTCACTTGTCAGTCCAAGTTTTGTTCTTGGCTCATCCATGGACTTTGATCATGGTCTGAGGGTTGGAAATTTGTTCACACAGCCTCGTGAGGTCAACTGAGGAATTGCCTTCATCTCGCTGATCATTCCTCACCCATAAGGCACTGAGCTGGCGTTGAACTGGTGATGACCATATGATATTCAACTGTGTGTCATCAGAAAACCTAGGAAGTCAACGCTAGACAACAAAAAGGAAGGAAGAGACCTTGATCGGCGAGATATTCAATATCTCAGCGATTACCTGGAATTACTGTGAGAGAACATGTCGAGGTTTGCGGTGCTAAGATTAAATGCAAACCTACTCTGCTTCAAAATCCAGTCCTCCATAAGCTAAGCTTCACTAACCAGTACTTACGAAATTTAAACCTGTTAGAAGTCTGCTAAATATTTGTGAAAATGGCACAATGGAACCGGTTAAGGGAAAGAGAATGACACTTCTAGTGGTGTTCAGTTACGGTGCTTGCACCTGTTGAAATTACAAGCGATACTTTCTTTCCTAGTGAATTAAATAATATAATATCCTTCCAGCACAACATTGTTCGAAATTGTGAATTTTGTCAAATCTTACAATGTGAACGATAGTTTTTCTCTGCAGTAAAGGTATGCAACCAGGGACTAAACGTTGAGAGGCTGTGCGTTGAAAAACGAGCAGGTCTTCTCCCATGAACGCTAAGATTCATGAAAGTTGTCAGACAACTTGAACATGTCGCTTTGTACCTGTCCGCTGCTGTACTTTACCTCTTCGCCTGTCCCTCTAATTAAGAACTGAGAGAAATTTATCACCTCAAGGTTCTATCTTCGTCTCCTTCCGCTCTTCCCTCTTACGTTAGCGGAATTTGCATTGCTTCAATTCAGCACGCGCTCCCTCCACACCCGTTTTGCAGATGGAACTGTGCATTCATAATTACACAGAAAGCATAGCTGTGTTGCGGTCCGTAAAGTCGGTGATATGTACTGTCTTACATATAATGTTGCCAACATTCCCTTCGTGAATCCCAGCGACTACGCCATATCTCTGAATTTGAATGTGAAAAATTACATTTCGCGACATTTTCACGCTATACTGTGTAATGACTGTCGATTTTTCATAAATAATGTAGCATTTACTCTCCAGATTTTGAAATGTATATCCTAGATTCCGAAACTATTCTTTTATACTATAACCCCGGTAAAGGTGATTTTTTAGTCCATTTTGTAGTATTTGTACGGACATGTAAAGTCTGTTTTGTCTTCCTAGAAAGATACAGTCTATTGCCTGAGAGTATATTAAGAATACCAATTTATCAATTCCCAGTTATGTTTCATTGGCTGACTAAACCAAAATTATTATTATTATTATTATTATTATTATTATTATTATTATTATTATTATTATTATGGGTTAAACTGTAGTCACGTCCTAATTAGTGAACCATACGCAACGGCTGAGTGGCCTAATAAGAGGTCCTGAGCATCGGGATACTAGTTGGTATGGAATGGGTGTGAGCCTCTCAGACGTATTCTGACTCATGGCCCTCCCTGTGCTCAGGCGGCTAGGGCTATACAACTTACCGATGGTCCCTAACCAGTTTGACGAGATATCCTCACTTGGACTATATGTAAGTAGGGTGCCATCATAGTTCACAGAATCTTGTACCACTTCCATTTGACAGGCGAGGGACTCGTTGGGATCAATTTGGCGAACGAAATGGAATTTGATGGTGAGCTGTCAATGGTAATGGGACAAATGGAAGAAAGAAAGTAGGACTGGCTGATTCAGCAGAGAAGATGCGTCTGGATGTGGAAATCAATCAATCAATCAATCAATCAATCAATCAATCAATCAATCAATCAATCAATCAATCAATCAATAACAACCTGCATTTAGGGCTGTCGCCCAGGTGACAGATTCCCTATCAGTTGTTTACCTAGCTTTTTCTGAAATGTTTACAAGGTAGGCTACTTGGAAATTTACTGAACATTTCCTTTGATAATTTATTCCAATCCCTTACTTCTCGTCCTATACCGTATGTCTAAATTAATACTTTCCCTAGTTTGTCCTACTGAATTCCAACTTTATCTTCATATTTTGATAACACGAAAGAAGCGAGAAAGATCGCTGGCACACACTGGTGGTAAAAGTGGCAGGAAAGTACTTGAAATTAGGAGATAAACGTTATATTAGCAATTAACTCGACTGATGGGGACATTTGAGGCGATTGGATGAGGATAGGTTACCTAGGAGAATAATGGACTCGGTTATGGAGGGTAGGAGATGTAGAGAGGGAGACCAGGACGACGATGGTTAGACTCAGTTTCTAATTATTCATAGATAAGAGGTACAGAACTAAACGAGGCTTCAGAGCTGGTTACAAATAGAGGATTGTGGTGGCGTTTATTACATTCATAGAAGCTTGCTGACTGAACGCTGAAAGACATACGACTCTCATTCAACACAATACATTTACGCACTGATTTAAAGCCTAAAATACACATGCAATAAATACTGTAGATGACTTCACGACAGATGTTCAGGGAGGAAATGCGTCTATTGAATATATTACGATTATTATTTTAATGACCATAGTAATTATATTTTAGAGCTAGCCCATCATACTGTAATTTATTAATAGCGTTAGTAGTGATTATTAATGATCGAACTTACCTCACGGTTGTTGGGATTCTGAAGACAGAAAGAAAGGAAAAAAAGAAAGATTACTTAATTACAAATATGCAGTATGTTGGACGTTCTTCTTCTACTACTTCTTTGATTATTAGTGTGAAACAAATTGCCAATGTCTTAAAAGTGTTGAATCACAGGTTACCATGCGTTATCATAATAATGTAGCATTGGTCACAGGCTGATTGATTGCTGTAGGGCAACGAAATAGAACTGTTGACCTTACCTTTAGTATCATAGATTCAGAAGGCCTCTTCAGTGATTCCTGGCATTACCATGATATCATTAAATTCCGAGTTCGTCCAGCGTCTCTCCCTTGCATCTGCAGAATGATCCATTTTTTTATATACGGGGGGCCCCCATAGCCCGCTCCCCCGCCGTGACTATCGACTCAATCTACATGGCCTCCGACATGCTATTAATTTCTAAGTAGAAAAGAGATAGCTGGGTAGAGTGGGAAGTGATACAAGGAGTATCTGCCTGTTTCCATGTCAGACACGTTACCAGGCGAGATTGTGGTAGGTATTGCACCCGTCATGCCGGGCTCAGCTCGGCTGGTGAGCGAAGATCTCCAGGGTGTAGATCGTTCGCTTATCGGCTGTGCGAAAATTTTTAAAGTGCAGGGATAGATGATGAACTAGTGGCAAATGAGAGAAAGCTAAATAGGTTTTATACATTTATTACAACTACTGCTCTTCTTAAACTTTACAATAATTTACAAAATCTAGGTATTTGGTTTATATGATTTGTCTTCTTTTATGTCGTAATCACATAGACACTTCATCGATAAACGGAACAGCGAATGCCTGAATCTGTAAATATAATATTTGTATTTTTAGTTTAAAATTAATTAAATAATTAATAATAATTAATTTGAGAAGATCTCTCCCTTTGATAATTAAATAATTTGAAAATAAACTTCCTTCCTCCAAGGATTTAACTTTAACCAAGTCTGAAAATGATCATTTTCACTCCTCTTTGAAAATTAAATAAAAAAATTTCTTCCATGAAATTATGGTTAAATCGTCTTCCTTGACCTTTAAATCAATTAATAAACTCTATTTTATAATTATTTAGTAGTTGATTTTCACATAATAGCTTGGAACTTGACATCATGTCAATCTACCTTTATCCATTAATTGAAATAATTAATTAAGTAACTCTTACAATTTTGATTTTGTGAGTTCAATCCACTGATATGGCCTATACTTATTTATGTGTATTCGTTAGATAAGATCCTATTCTTCCTTAAAAACGAATAAAATTCACTAAAGGTTTAAATTCAGTCAACTGGTGAACCACTAAAGGTGGCGTAAAATAGGCCAAAAATTCACGAAACAACAAAGAGCATCATCACAAATATGGATTGAAAAATTACATTAAGCAAAATACAGGCAAATCACACACACTACACTCACACAAAGATACACGGAAATATTATATACATATTTACACGAACGCTAGCCCTTGATTATTAATTTTCATGTTTAGTCAAAGTTAGGAAAAATATTCTCATGATGACACTATCGTAGCGACCTCCTCTCATCAACTTGAAATGTGATAGAGCAATGATTATCACTTTATTAAAGAACTCAGTTATACGACGATGTTCAGAGAAAATTTACGAACAAAATCATCCAAGAATCATCGACAAATTTGCTTAAACACAGGTCAGAATTAACATTCCGCGCACGCGGTTCATGAGCTGCGATATTTATTTTTACTTCTCCACCATAATTGTGACTCTCGATTAATCTGCACTCACAACGAAGAAAATTACGTCAAGTGACATATTTCCTTCTTAAATTGACTCACTAATGGATGCACAGCTCGACTGCTGAATTCAATAATATCCATCTACCAGTCAACTAATTATCACAGCACAGCAAATATATAAAAATTGTATCGGTCAGATACTGCCATTTCCCAGGCCTAAATTAATATAAATGAGCGCACATCAACCATATTCAATAATAACTAATATTATGCTCATGACCTTAGGTATTCTTTTACGCGATAATTAAGTTAATTTATTTTTATTATTATTATCATCCCTGGCCGCGCAAGATCATACGTGCGGAAGCTACTGCACAATAATATTTCAGATGACTCTATTGCACTCGAAATTTAACCATACGTCGCATAATTGATGAAAGAACTCTGACATAATAGAATCCACAAAATTACTGTCCCATTTGATCTCAATTTAAGTCTAAAAACATGCAAATAGTCCTAGTTTAGCGTTGAGGTCATTTTACATTTATTTCTCCTGCCACAATGAACTCGGGACAGTTGAAACACTTCTCGATGACATTCACTCAAACAAACTAATAGGTTCAAAATACTCACACATCCACAAACTACCTTCACCAAGAAAGAAGAGATGGAAAAATTCTAACTAATAGAAAATTTTCTAAACAAATAAGTAGAGGCTATGTCTTTACAATTACATTTACAGATAGAAAGAAAGAATAACAAAGTTTAAATATTACTTGGTGGTAACTGTCGGTTGTAGAACTCGGGCTGATGACCTAGTGCATTACCACATTACGCACCATCGATCCTGGTCACGCCCGTCTGGACTGCCTTACATTTTACTCGTACATTCTGGACATGCTGGCGCGCTGGAAATCACACCATTCACCTCGTAAGAAGACAGGCATCCTTACTTGAACTCGAACCAGTGATCTCTTCTGTGGAAGTTCTTGTGAAAGCTGAAACTGAAAATTACATCTGAGACAAGTCCAAAACACACACCGCTGTTTGATAAGATGTAAAAATAACTTATCTTTTAATATATCGTGAATTGTAGATGGAATCCGTAGATATCTGAACTGCTGTTGCAACAAGTTGTAGGCTCTGAATATGACGAAGTTCCTCAGTAAGCGAAGTGCGTCTTCTCCCGTCCGTAGTTGAAGCTAGAGTAATTCTCCACACGTCGCGTTCAGAGGTAGAAATTTCCAAGTAAAGTTTCCTTAGGAAAATCCATAATTCACCGTCTTAAGACAGGGGTGCGTCTTTTCCTTATAAGCGATTGGTTAATTTATTAACTTCGCACCAAATTAATCGCTTGATTGGCTGCCATAGTCAGACGTCATGCACCTTCACTAATATCGATCGAGCACTTGACACACATTCTGCCTGGTCACGTGGCATCCACGGCTGATTTGAAGGTTATTTGGCTAGCAGTATCTGCGCTCTCCCCTCGTTCGCCCTTGGTTGGAATTCCCGCACACCTGGTGCTAAGCTCAGCCGACTCGATGTGTTAAAACTCCCTTCCTGGTTCACGAAATAATGTTCCAACACACAGTAGAAATAAAATATTTTCCAATAAATCATTTTTACCACTTTTGAAGGGGACAGTATATGGTGTTGAAGTATGGTATTGAAGGGTCAGGGAAAAAACACATAGGCAGAAATAAGAAAGAGCCTACATGTAAAACCTGACATCTTTTTATAGCACATGCAAGGATGTGGGCTGGATAAAGACCAGAGGTTGTGTTAGTTAGGAATATGTGTCATGCAATCATAACCATTTACCTAGCTTTTGTCAATTATTATGGGGGATCAGTCCTACTTGTCACTGCCTGGTGCGGCTCGGGTCCGCTGGCGTCTGGGCTTTGGGCCACAGGTTAGTCCCTTGGTCCAGCAGCCAGCAGTCCCTGGTGCCAAGTCTCCTTTTAAGGAGAAGGGGAGTAGTGCCAAGCCTTACTTGTTGTAAGGGGCATCTTCTTTCCCGCCTGATGACGTCCCTTCTTTGCGGTGTTGGTGTCACACACTTGTCTCTGTAAATATATACACATATATACACACATCCTATTATATATACATTATTACTTTTCTTCTGTAGAGTGCGGGCCGCTTTTCCGCTCTCGTGTCCTGTAGAACAAGTACAAGTACAATTAGTAGATTAATAGTTAATGGTATTAGCAGGGGTGGGTTTTTTTTCCGTCCACTCCTTTGTCGCTGGTGGGGGCGGGGTTGGATTGGATCGTCTCTTTCTTGGCTGTGTTGCCTTCATCGTGTTGTATTTCTTCTCTCAATCCTCCCTCGCTTGGCTAAATCTGTAACATAGTAATAACATAATCTAGGACAAGGATGTAGGTAGTAAACAAGCATGCACATATATACAGGTGTTGTGGTGTGTGTGCATGGTGTTAAGTGGTGCGGTGTAGTGAGTTGGTGTCAGTTTAAGAGCGAGGGCGGTTTTGGGCCCCCGGCCTCCTGGCCCTGTGCCTTAACAGAATGTGTTTCGGTGTGGGGTATTTGGTGTATAGGTCGACGTCATAGCGTCCTATTCCACTGACTAGTGGGTTGACCTTACTACCCCATGACTTCTTGTACCTTCGGAGTGTTTGATTTCGTATGTGTTGTCTTATCGAGCTGACTTTCGCAATTGCGCGTAGGTGGCGTATTGGTGTGTCGTACGGAAGTCTAGCCGCTGCTCGAATGCATTTGTTTTGTATTAGTTCCAGCTTATCCAGGTTTGTCATAGCAGTGTAGCCCCAGGCGGGAGCTGCGTACGTTATTATCGGCCTAATTAGGGCCTTGTACATGTTTATTGCTACTCGCTTGTTAATACTGGATCTTTTATTCAGTATCGGATAGAGCTGTGACAGTCGTGCGTTTGTTTTCCGCTGGATGTCTTTAATGTGATATAGCATGGTTAGTTTTCTATCTAGGACTACTCCTAGATATTTGACCTTGTCGTGCCATGCTATATCTCGATTAAATAGTTTGAGCGGTTTTATGATGGCTGGCCTATGTGTGCGTCTGTTCTTCCTAGTAAACATCACAGCTTGGCATTTGCCAACGTTGACCTTGATACGCCATTTGGTTAGCCAGGGCTCGAGAGTTCGCAGTGCTACTTGTAGTCTCTTTCGGGTGCATGCTAGCTGAAAGTGTTGTACTGTGATAGCAGTGTCATCCGCGTAGAGGTGCGTGGTAGTGAGTTCCGCTGTCGGCATGTCATTCGTAAATAGAATGAACAGGATTGGCCCTATTAGTGATCCCTGGGCTACGCCCGCCCTGATCGGTCGCGTGCTTGACAGTGTGTTATGAACATCTACTTGGAACTCTCGGCCTTCCAGGTATGATTTAATTAATCTTATGTACCCTGGGTGGAATTCGAGGTCTATTAATTTCGCTAATAGGCCTTCGTGCCAGACTTTATCGAATGCCTTCTGGATATCAAGGAATACCCTGCCTGTGTCCCTCCGCTTGTTTAGTCCGACGGTCGCTTGTTCTAGGACCCGGATAAGCAGTTGCGGGGCGGAGTGGCCGTTTCTAAAACCGAATTGTTCGTTTCGAATGATTCCTCTTTCCTTGATATGTGCTATGAGCCTTTTCAGCAGTATTTTCTCGAATACTTTGCTGAGGGCGTCCAGGAGACTGATGGGCCTATAATTATTAGGGTTAGATTTGTCCTTGCCTGGTTTGCCGAATACAAGAATTCTCGCCTTTTTCCACTGTTCCGGATAATACTGCAATTGGAACATTGCATTGTATATTTTAGTGAGTAGTGCGAGGGCTTTCGGTGTTAGCTTTTTGAGTATTATGTTCTGAATCTCATCTGGGCCGGGTGCCTTCTTCGGGTTAAGGTGATCTATTATCCACTTAATTTCGTGGATATTAGTCTTCTTAACCTCGGGCTTAGGTGCGTTTGCTAGGAATTCCGCTACCTTGGCCTCTGTTTGCCTAATGAAGGCGGGGTCCGACGGTTCGTCATTGGGCTTAAAGGCCTCTTCGAGTGAGTCGGCTATCACCTCTGCTTTGTCTTGATTTTCATATACTGGTCCGTTAGGTCCCTTAAGTGTTGGGATCACGTGTGGTTCTCGCGTGAAATATCTCGCTAAGTTCCACACCGGTCTGGTATTTGTGTCGAACGTACTCAGTTTGTTATTCCAGATCCGAGACATATACTCCATTATTTCGGTTTCGATTTCGACCCTGAGTTCATTTTTACGTATCCGGTCTTCATCGCGGTGGTGTCGGGCCCAGTTGCGCTTGTGTCTGTTGCGCTGGCGTATTAGATCTTTAATGTGGGCTGGTATTTCAATGTTAGGGTTTTGTCTAGGTTTGTGTACCGAAATGCTCGCAGTTGTGGCTGCCTGGATCGCATTTACGAGTGTTTTTAGGGATTCATCCGTTTGGGCTGGGTTTACGATTTGTATGTCCTCAGTCCCCTGTAGGAGTGAATCAAGTTTTCTTTCGAATTTACCCCATTTGGCTGCTTTATAGTTGAGTCGGCGCTTGGGGTTATTCTCATATTCCTCCGGGTTCGCTTCCAGTGTAAATATTACTGGTTGATGCCTCGACTCTAGGTCGTTAATGACCTTTATGGTGTGTCTTTGAGGAATATTTCGCAGTAGGGCGATGTCCAGTATGTCGTCGACCTGTTCGTTTGGTGGTAGGAACGTGGGTTCACTGGGGGCTGTTACCACATAGTCCTGGGATAGCATGTGGTTGTACAGCCTTTCGCCGTCTGCGTTAGGTTTCAGGCACCCCCAGCTGGCGTGTTTCGAATTTAGGTCTCCTCCTAGGATCGTGTTCCGATTTTGCCTTAATACCGATTCTATATCTTGTGTGTTAAGGTGTTTAGGTCTGGAGTATGCCGATATTACATTGACGAGTGTTCCTCGCACTGGCATGGCAATTTCGCACGCTTCCAGTTCGACCAGTTCTGGTAAGTCTATTTCCATATGTTTAATGTCCTTCCTTACCAGAACTGCCACTCCTCCGACTCTATTAGCCTTATCGCTTCTGTGTATTTTGTAGCCTCTTATAGTGAACTTCTTCCCCGGTGGGAGGAAGGTTTCAGTTAGGAGGGCTACGTGTATAGTGTTCGCGGCTAGGAAGGCTTCGAGTTCGTATTTCCTAGACCTGACGCCCTGGCAGTTCCATATTAGAACTCGAAGCTCCTGCGTGTTATTATTGTTATTATTATTATTATTGTTATTATTATCGTCCTCGTTTGATTGTTCAGCCATCTAGGGTCAGGAGGTCAGCAATGGCATTAATCAGGTCCTTCAGCCAGGGGAATGGTAGCATGCTGGCCATCATAGCCCCAGTGGTTATGGCTGCCGTGAGGTTCAGGTTCGGGAAGAAGGTTTTCAGGATTTCTTCGATCCTTTCCCTGAACGCCTTTAACACCATTTTCCCTTCTGGCTTCTGTGCCTGTTCTTGTGTAGGTGTTGCGGTTGGTGTGGTGCAGGGGGCGGGCGTTGGGGGCGGTGGTGCGAATGCCGGTTTACTAGTGGCAGGTTCACTGCGGGGGGTGGAGCTGGCCTGTGGGGGGGGGGGGGGGGCTGTGGCTGCTCGGGATGTGCTTGCGTGGGCTTAGCCTGCCTTTGATTTCTTGCCTGGGTCTGGGCCTTCTTTTTGTTCAGATTGGAGGTCTTGGTTTGAACGGTGGGGGCTAGTTGGGCTGAGGGCCCGGGGTTGTGTTCACCCACCGTCCTTAGGGGTTTAAAATTTAATATTCTTATGCCTGGAGGACCTTGTTCTTGGCCCTTTGTGTCTGAGGGACCTGCAGGACCTGAAGGGTCCTTTTGGCCTGACTGGCCTGGTTTATGTTTGCGTGATGCGCCTTTGCCTGAAGGGCCTGCTTGGGCTTTAGGGTTGCCACGCTTATTACCCTTTGGCCCTTTGCCTTGATTGACGGCTTCGAAGGTCCTGTGCCTGGGACAGTTTCTGAAATTAGCCGCGTGTTTCTCCCCGCAGTTTGCGCACTTGGAGTACGCAGGGTCGTTACCATGGGGGCAGTCGCGGGACAAGTGGGAGGCGGTGCATCTGCGGCACCTGGGCTCCAGTCGGCAACCCGCCCCTGGATGGCCATGCCTCTGACACACTCCACATTGGGGGCCAGTGGCTGGGGGGCGGTACGGCTCGACTGACACCAGCATGTTCGCGAGCATCCTCATTTTCCGCAGGAGAATTATCCACTCCTCCTCTGCCTTTTTATGCTCTCAGGTCGTTAGCAATTGTCATGGATTTAAGTAGCAAGCTCACCTCCACATATCATTATGTAACTCACATGAGCCGCAAGATATAAAATTAATCAATCACACAGTTCCAAACAATGTGTCCATTTCTAACTCAGTACTCATCTCTTTATTGCGAACAATAATTATAATTTCGTGTGGCTATTTCTAGCCGGGTGAAACCTTTGCAAAGCAGACGCTCAGATGAGGGTGGGTGGCATCCGCCATGTGTAGGTAACTGCTTGTTATTGGGGTGGAGGATAGTGTTATGTGTGGTGTGTGAGTTGCAGGGATGTTGGAAACAGCACAAACACCCAGTCCTCGAGCCAAAGGAATTAACCATTTAAGGTTACAATCTCCGACCCGGCCGGGTCGGCACCCTATGCACTAAAGGCCAGCTGCTAACCATTTAGCCATGGTGCCGGACTTTATTGCGAATAACCTACTACCTTTGTATCCACGTATTCATACTGGTAATTATCCTGCCACTTTTGTGCCTGTCAACTCCGACGGCATATTGATTTTTGATTTCCACTGTCTGTATGAAAATAACGCCACAACAGTCCCGTTGAAAGAAATGTTATCACCAACAAGGTTAACAATTCAGAATTCTTAAAAATGATTTGCTTGACTCATTTGCTTTTCTCAGTTTGCTAGTATACGCACCTTCATTTCTCTTCTCAAACGTACGTGCATTCAAGATATTATAAGCGTAAATATATTTCAATATTATAATAATGAAAGGGCTTAGTTTATATAAAGTTGTGGTATAAAATGTCCTCTTACGCATTTAGCAACGTCCTCAGTACGTGCTATTTCCATACCACTTTAGCCATGTAATGTTATTTCAAAACGATTAGGCCGCGAATGGCCACAGGACACAACACTCAGCTACATGTTAACGGCATTTCCAAAGGTCACCGTTATTGTTAAATTTGTTGTTATTGTCCGGTATTCCTGTTTGCTCAACATTGTAATTTATGCGCTCACGTGGTAAACTGTTCATTGTCAAACATATTCACCCTTTCTCCATAAAATAAACATAATCGTGTTCTGTTTTCTTTTAATAATTTATGCATGGAATAGAATATAAAGCCCAGATTAGACAATGGAACCAGCGCTGAATATAATTTCTGCGTAGAAAATTATATTACACAAGGGCTGGCGGCCTTTGACATCAGCACTACACTGACCTTACCTCTGAAGGGAATGTCTGCTGAGTTGGATTCTCGTTTTTATGGACTGAGAATGTAGATGTGTATATTTTCCGTAACACTTATATTACCTTGTTTATACTCATGTTTCTGCTATCATTCCATAAAAGGTTCTCGTTCGTATCCCTTGGTATATATGCGGTATATATAAAAGCTTAGTGCCCGATCGTGTCTAGCGGTTAAAGGTGATGATGATTGTCATCTAAGGAATGACGCTGTAATATATACAGCCCGTGGTCAAAGGGTCATCTTTATTTAAGACCGCACAAGTCCTGAAATATAGTAATTCGTAATAGGTGCCAAGAATTAGATGCTGTCAAATAAATTAAATAAAATTTCAACAAAGGAGTTAATTCCATAGGAACAGTCAAAATAAAGTACGTCAGTGTATTTACCCTGATTAGAGAATTCATTTCTCACGGTTACTTTCCAACATCTCATCTTCAAACCTGCCGATGTCACTGTTATATATTGGTATTTTAACTAAACATTTTTGTCGCCATAACACATATCTGTGTCGGTGGGACGTAAAACAAATTGTAAAAATAAAAAACAAATGGTGCGACGTAAAACAAATTGTAAAAATAAAAAACAAATGCAGTTTAAATGTACTTTCCATCCATTTCTAAAACAAATAAAATTACTGTAGATGTAACGTAAAACATGTTATTCGGTACGTGTGTAATATAATAATAATAATAATAATAATAATAATAATAATAATAATAATAATAATAATAATAATAATAAGGGTCGTGCGGTTAGGGGCGCGCAGCTGTGGGCTTGCATCCGGGAGATAGTGGGTTCAAACCCCATTGTTGGCAGCCCTGAAGATGGTTTTCCGTGGTTTCCCATTTTCACACCAGGCAAATGCTGGTGCTCTACTTTAATTAAGGTTACGGTCGCTTCCTTCCCACTCCTAGCCCTTTCCTATCCCATCGTCGCCATATGACCTGTGTCGGTGTGACGTAAAACAATTACGTGATACCACTAGAAATTTTTTTTTCCATTGGCTTTACGTCGCACCGACACAGATATGTCTTTTGGCGACGATGGGACGGGGAAGGGCTAGGACTGGGAAGGAAGCGGCCGTGGCCTTAATTAAGGTACAGCCCCAGCATTTGCCTGGTGTGAAAATGGGAAACCACGGAAAAACCATCTTCAGGGCTGCCGACAGTGGGATTCGAACCTACTATCTCCCGAATACTACCACTAGAAATGGGTAGAGAGGTAAGGTAAGGGTTATTCTGCCCGAAGGCAGGTCCGAACCTCCGCAGAGGTGTTCCTGAGCCGGAGTTTACGTGCGGTAGGGTGGCCAGTTCCTTTCCGCTCCTCCATTCCCTTACCCCCACCAACAGCGCGTGGCAACCCATCCAACTCCTGACCACGCCCAATGTTGCTTAACTTCGTAAATCTCACGGGATCCGGTGTTTCAACACGGCTACGGCCGTTGGCAGATAGGTACAGGAATGGGTGTTATTTTACTTCCTTCTTGAACAGAAGCTTAAGTAAAATGTACCGAGCCTAAAATTTGGAGATTGGTTTGTCTGTGATAAGCGATTCTCGGAACATTTTACATCGCCCATCAGTATTTTTAACTAGTAGAGAATGTTTCGCATAATTAGAATTGGTTTTCTGGTATAAATATATCACAATTGTATAAAATATTGGCATATTTTTGTATCCATCCTGTTCCCATATAGTCAACTGTACAATCGTACGAATATAATTATTTTATCTCCCTGCTATGTGGGTAGGTAGGAGATAGGGATCTACGTTCAGATGGCCGTCATTTGAACCGCAATGGTACAAATAAGTTCGGGCGTTTGTTTTAGAAGAGTTATAGAAAGGTACATTCAAGGACACTGAGTGAACCAGGGAACGGTGGTGACAGGATAGGAAACAGGAAGTCAGATTAGGATGACCAAAACTTCTAAATGTTAAACTATAGACGTATTGCAAAGAAAGGAATAAAATGAATGTAACAGATATATATTTACCATATATTGTAATAGGAATTGAATCATGGCTGAGAAGTGATTTTATGGAGGCGGAAATTTCTCTCGTACCTGTAGCGTTTATCGTACAGACAGGTTAGGAACAGTAGGAGGGGGAGTGTTCATTCTGGTAAAAGAAGAATTTGTAAGCTACGATAAAATTGGATAAAATTGAGGTGAGAAACATGGAATTTTAGGTGTAAGACTTACCTCTAAAGATAATCGGAAATTTGATTGGTTTGTTTTATTTGGGGGGGGGGAGAAGGTATACAATTCTGAAAAATCTGGCGCTGACGCTGATGCGAAATTATTTGATAGGATAATCGGCTATGTAGGGAACGACAGAGAAAGGAACGTTATTGTAGCAGGTGATCTCAATATACTGGGGAGTGAAAGCGAACGACAAGAAAGCATGAACAACAAATCATGATTATGTTAATATGGGAAGGACAGCTGAATCAGAAAGTGACGGAGCCAACTAGAGGGAATAATAATCTAGACGTGGTGCTGATAAAGCCAGATGAGCTCTGTAGAGGAGCTGAAGTGAGAGATGATAGGCTATAAGTGATCATGAAGTATTTTTGTGGTAACAAAAATGTGATAGAAGTGAATGTTATTAAGGCGACACTCTGGGGGGATAAAAAGATATTTTACCGAATGCATGGATTTTCACCTAACTTTGTGGAATTATCACCTACATAAAAGTAGAGATATCACGAACATTTCTTTCATATACAATTAATAGCATTTTTACCAAATAAGTTTTTGTTTTGGCATTGTTAATTCCATTTTCCATGAAATGTTTTTAACATGTTAATGTAAATTCGTAATTAGGTATATAATACTTCTTTTGAAAGCACTACGTATCGATTTTTCTGTACATAATTTATATAAGGAGATATATCGTAATAATGTTTGTGTAATTTTTACGTTCTAAAATTTTGGACATCCGTACGCTGGTTTCTGGCCTTAATTTTATGTTTGTGATCATTTCTCAATAAGTATGAGGGAGGTTCCAAACTATTCCTAATACTACTCCAGGCGGCCCTTCCCGTGTAGCTCTTATAAAGACCACAAAGGCGAACTCTAGTTCTTCTAGATTCAAGACTTTCCCTATTAATGGTATTCCTCCTATTCCCTGTTACGAAACGCATCGCTCTCCTTTGAAATTTTTCTGGGGAATTTATTAAACCTACCCTGTGCGGATCCCAGCACGCAGATCCATATTCGAGAATCGGTCTTACAAAATATTTGTAAGCTTTACTTTTGGCACTAGAATTAGCTCTCTAGAGATTCCGCATAATAAAGTGTAACGATTTATAGGATTCCTTAACTACTTTTTCCACTTGCTCTGACCAGTTTAAGTCTTGTCTAATAGTAACACGAAAGTACTTCAACATCAACAACACATTCCCCTCCAAGTTCGTAATCCTCTTACCTGTCAATTTTTTTTTCACTGAAACACAATTTCTTGCCTTTTTCGCTGTGGATTTTCATTCTATTTTCACGCTCCCATTTTGAAGCCTATCTAAATCCTGCTGAAGCTATAGTTCGTCCTCCTCTGTCTGTATCTCCCGGTACACAGTGCGTAATTTCAGGAATCTAGCCGGCCAAAAATCGTATCTCGGAAACTAATGGACCGATGTACATAAAACTTAGTATGTAACTGCTATTATTGGAGATAATTAAGTGTGTGGTCAATCAAGTACAAAGAACAAATTACTACGTCAGGAATAGAATTAATAATCTTTGTAATTTTAATCACTTTTCGTTATAGCTTTAAGAAATTAAATAGATGTTAATGCTGTTTAGAATGTTTAAAAACAGATACAGGAATACATGTACTTGCCAAACAATTTATTCATTAGATGCAGTTACATCAGAATCGCTATCGTCACTTTCATTATCTCTTTCAGCAGAACCAGATACAGGAGGCTCAGACAGTAAGTTGAGCACTTCTCGCGAAAGCGGAATCAACTTCCTCCTCCTTGATTTCCCTAAGCTGGTAATATAAGGGTCCGAGTATTTGTGTCTTTCTGGAAAGTTTCCTATTATCTTTATTCCTGGTCTCATGGGCTTCCTCGGAGAGTTGTTCAATAGGTGTAATACAGTGCCTAATGACCTCCTATCCATGACCCAAGAGTTTGTGCAAAGTTACAGGCATGTAGTACGATTTGTATTTTTATAAGCACAACTGTATAGTTTCCTTTGCGTACATGCCAAATGTCACTTTATCAATGGCATACCCACACGAAAGAGTTTCTACGATGGCACATAGATGGTTTATTAAATTTATATCTACTCCAGTAATATCCGCCGAAATGGAAGCCTCACTGAAGAATCTTCTAGCGGTTTCTATCATTGGTATTGCCAGCACTTTGCTTCGGATATCAACCAATAGACGCATTTCCTCCCTGAACATCTGTCGTGAAGTCATCTACAGTATTTATTGCATGTGTATTTTAGGCTTTAAATCAGTGCATAAATGTATTGTGTTGAATGAGAGTTATGCGAAATGCCTACGCGTGTGATTTATTTCTTTAACGTTAATACTGTGATATTTTTAGTCATCTGCAGTATTTATTTATTGCGTCTGTTTTCTAGCTTTTGTCTGGATAAATTTATTAAATGCAATTAAATACATCCCCCGCCCCTCGAGCCCATAATATTATTTGTCTATTTTCTCTCGCAATTTGCCTTATATTTCAGTGCTAAGGTTTCTTATGTGCCGTAGTTTACCTCTGATTCTGTTCAAACCAAAAGTGGCCCCTGTAAACCCCACGCCCCATTTAGCTCATAAAAGTAACTTGTAGCTTTGTTTCTTCAGCCTTTTGTCTTGAAGTTACATACTGAATTTCACAAATGTATGTGCCGCCGTTTTCCCGTGATGGCGTTGAGCGGAGCTGTTCGATATGGCAAAGCTGTTGTCATAAGATCAATACTGTTTTCTTCATATGGAATGAGCTTTAGTACTGACAGGCTCATCTTTACATTGCTGTAATACACGTCCTTCTGCAAGGCTCATTCTCTGCTCGAACCAAATTTTATTGTACTTCAACAATTTGTCCCTTTTTCTACTATATTTTGTCCAGCGTGATCGAATTTTAGCACACAAAATACTGACAGATTTCCTTATTGACTTGGATATATCCCCGGAACAATCCTAAAAGCCTAAATGTTCAGTTACAACATTCGCAATATCATCGTTCCGCTTATATTCCCTGCTGTTCCCCAACAGCTCGAAAACCGACCTCCGGGTTACAGAGTACATGGCTTCTGAAAAAATTCATTACTCTCTTGGTCGCGCCTGGTCGCAGCAAAAAGTCACAGTTTTCTATTCATTAAGGTATAGATAACTCATCCAAAAGGCTTTCATTCCGGAAATCAAAGGCAATCCTTTTTGAAAATCAGCTCAAATTTGTATAATTAGATAGCGCTTGGACACCTTGTACCTGAATTTTAAGTGCATATTCCGGACAACAATATAGCCATTTTCAGAAAATGCTACATGCGATATAAAATGCATACCTTTATCTAATATAATCACATTGCAAGCTAGAGAAATATTTAGTTCTGACGTCTTCACTGAGCCCTCGCATAATAATAACTGCGCGCTCTCCTCGCCAGATTATGATGCCCTAACGGAGGAGGGCCACTTTAGGCCTTCGGTGAGATTAGATAATCAGACAGCGCGACTTTTCAATACTTAACTACTGTATTCAAGAGTCTTATAAACACGACTAACAAAAAATGCGCACCAAAGACAAGGGTTGAAAATATCATTTTTGGCCGGCTGGATGCTAGAAATTACCCACTGTGCGGTATATGACGCAATCATCAGCAAACAGGCGCAGTTCCGATTTTTTCAAATCAGGCATATCATTCATGAAAAGTATGAAAGAATTTGCCCATTTACGCTACCCTGAGCCACACCAGACGTAATGTTTATTGGAGAAGATAGAGTTTTTCCCACGCGCACCCTCTGAGTTCTTCCATTGACGAGTTCTCGTATCCATTTCACCACTCTGGTGTCAATGTCCGTACGCGCTAACTAGTTAAGGAAGATGTCATGGGGAACAAGATTAAATGCCTTAGGAAAATCAATTACTATTGCATCAATCCTTGACCCATTGTCGAGCTTATCCGATATATCTTGACATACGGAACAGAGCTGGCTTTCGCAGGAGAAGCCTTCCCTTAAACCATGCTGCCCCTTAAATATCATTCCAGAAGTGTCCCAATCTAACCTCAAATAATCTACTATTAATTGCTCCATTTGTTTGCATTTGATTGACGCCAAACTTACTGGTCTGTGGTTATTCAAGTTTCTCTTCTCACCCCCTTTGTGAATAGGAACTACCATGGCCGATTTCCAATCGTCTGGAACCTTCGTATTGTTCAGTGATATAATAAAAAGATTCTTACTAAGTATGGTAGGATCACTTCACCCCCGAGTTTAAGAGCCACTCCGGCCCACAAGATATATTTTTTCTGAGTTTAGAAAGACCCTTACGCAATAATGAAGCTTTAACTTCGAAAGCACTATTAGGTTTCGGAAAATTGCCCCTGAATAACTGTGCCGCCGGATTAAAAACCTTTTGGTAGTGTTTATTTAATGCTTCCGCTTTGTCTATATCTGTTGTCGCCAATAAATCCCCTCCTATACAAAGACAAGGAATTGCCTCGTTCTCTCCCGTCATTCTTCGTATATACTTTTAAAAAAGGGTTCCAGGAATATCGATTTTCAATTAGGATTTTGTCAATATGTTTCTCTTCAGCCACTTTCTTTTCTGTTAGCAAAATCTCCTATACTCCGCTTTGCCCGCATCATTATTATTTTTCTGTTGAACGCTCTCCTAGTATTATATTTAAGCTTCCTAACAGCCGCGGTGCAGTACGGCCGATCTGAATTTTCCCTAATTACCTTTTTGGGAACGAAATTATCCAGTCCAGTATTTAAAATGTTTAAATTCTCTCAGATGTCATTCATCCCCTTGCCCTCCTTTAACCAATTGCTATAGCACAACATCAAATAGTTTTGAAAACCTACGAAGTCTCCCCTCGCATAGCACCAAATAGTCTTAGAAATTCCCACATGCCTCGTATTACAAGTTTCCCAAGAGAGATCGAGTACCACTGCACTGTCGTCAATATTCCCCTGAATTACACCACAAAATATAACTATGCCATCCGGTCTGACTAGAAAAACATCTGAAAGTGCTCATATACATATATTCTTTGTAACGACTTGGGAAAAGCAATTATTCCACACCGATTATTCCACACCAATAAGTTAACTGCTTGCTGCGATAGCCCCCCCCCCCAGTTGACCCAGTCCACTTTACTGACTGTAATTATAGTTCTTTTCCCGTATCTTATATTTGCTCATGTCAATTCTGAAAGATGAGTGATCGTGTTTAAACCTGATTTCGGCGGGCGATAATCTCAAATAATGACTAGTTTTGTTTCTTGGGTGCATTATTTACCTCCACCTCAATTATTTCGCAGCCATCGAGAACCCATTTTAATCTAATACTTAGCTCTGAACTAAAACACAAGAAAATTCCCCCTCCTTCGACCCTCTATTCCGTCTAAAAGTTAGAAATTTTGACCTAAACATTTCTGAATTATATATATTATCCGATAACCAACTTTCCGTTCCCACAATTATATCAGGGTCACTCGCATCAACTAAATTCTCGAATTTCGCGATTTTATCACCATTACTTTCACAGTTTACCTACAATAATCTAAGAAACTTACCTGATCCGCTATCACTGCCTCTCACAATATCCTGTTGGTGGCCCCGTTGTCACTGTAGCTCCATCGAATCTGCTCATGTCGTGGATCGTCATTCGACTGCCCGTTCTGCGTTGTCATCCGGTTAGGTGGAAAAGCACTTGGTATCCCTCTAAAAGGGCACACTTAGTCTCACCACACCTCACTGGTTCAGGTGAAGTCCATCTCTGCAGAAGTCCTTGTCGTCAATCCAACTGTTGCTGTCTATGAAGAGTGATCCGGAACTTTCGGCCACCCACTAACGCTAATGGTTCAACCGGCCAATCTTCTTCCATGATACATCTGGTCTCCTTAGTATGCCACTAATTACAACATTTGCCTTAGGAACATTTTCTTAGTCGACTTCACTAGATCATAAATGTCCCACATTATGTTTTAAGTCTGTTGCCTTTTTAAATCATTAGTTCCTAAGTGGAGAATTACTACTTCCTCATTCCCGCCGCATTCATCCTCTATTTTCCTGTTCACCTGTTCCGCTCGAATTCCCAGCAGGCACAACACTTTCACTGACCTATTTTCCTGCCCTATATGCCGCACGATAGAATCGCCTTTCCCCATGCAATTCACAGGTTTAATATTCTCCGTAGATGAATGAGTGCCTATATTTCTCATATACACTTCCTGTAACTTCTTTTTTAGCTCCGCAATCATGAGATTTGCTTCATTTAATTCCCGCTGAAGTTCGTCAATTTTTGCTTTGTCTCTAGTCACATTGCCAATCATGAAACACTTGCTACACGCCATCCTTTCCTTATCACTGTCCAGGGCCTCGAGCTTACCGCACATGAACATGATACAACGTTCCACACGTATCACACTTAGCACCAGATCTTAAGTTCCTCTTAGATCCCATATACTTCACGTTCACTTTCCCTACCTCTTTTGAAGCTGGTTGAACAGGGCCCGGGTTTAACTCCAAGCCTCCCGTGCCAACGATATGACACTTCCCGGGTATCTGCCTGTTGCAGGCCCGAATTCCCGCACGCACTCCGCAGCCCCCTGCCTGCTTCTCCGTGTCCTGATTGCTGCTCGCCAAGCTGATATGAAAATACCCATCGCTGCACAAACACGTCTGCTCCCTTCAACAGTTAACTACAGGCTCAACGATGGTGCAATCGGATTGTTTTCTTTTCAAAGAAATGTGGTTGCATTGTTACTTTCGGGAGGGTGATTCAAATTGTCGAACTCGCCATATTTGCAATGCCAGAGCACAAGCCGAGACGAGAAGGAGAGGGAGGGGAAGTGGGGTGTATGATGGAGACAGAGATAATGCTACGCACATATGTATAAGTTTTATCGTTCGACTCACACAGGATTGTCCTTGTCTCTTACAGGCAATATCCACAGTTTGTTTATTAAACAGCAGTAACTGCACCCACTGTCAGCCAAGGAATGCACCAGTTGGGTTTCTCCTCTCGTCTGTTGGTAGCAGTAACATTCTTCATTATTTAACATGCTGGAAGATACAACACTGCCGCCCCACGATTGTGTATTCCTTCACTCGCAACATTGTAAATGGAACGCAGTACTGCACGAAGGAAACAATACGTCCAATGGTTTGATTACAGTAGATGTTCAATATGCCACCCTCCTACTTTGGTGCACAGTTCACAATGGTGTAGTAGTGGTCTTTGGGCTCTGTTCAGGATGTGTGGTGTGTCATGAACGACCTGGAAAGCTGCCTGCTTGGTACAAGTTAATCTTCTTTTTCTACGGTGTTCACATAATAGTCAATTACTGTATATTGCCTACTGCTGCTGAGAAGCGACTATAAGAAACGAACGTAAAACTTGTGCATTCGCATCGAGTTTTACCTCTGTCTCCCATTCCTTTCCCCTCTCTTCCCTTCCCAACCCTCATCTGACTCACAGCAACAGACAGTGGCTGGTGGCATAGCAAATACTACAAGTTCATTAATTTGAATCGCATGCCAGGAAGTTACAAATTAACCTCATTTTCTCTAAAACAGGGGCGGCTTTTCAGGTGAAGTAGGTGAAGTGCCACTTCACCACTTATTTTGGCCATAATGAATTACTTAAATTTATTTTTCTTATGACATTTGTTGGTTTTACGGAAAGAAAATGTTTTATTGTACGGCGTTTGGAGCACCAAGAGCTCGCATCACTTGATGAGAACCAGCGGAACTCACGAAAGCGCCGGCTGTCGGCCACAGTACGGCGCGTGAGACTGAGTGAAGACGAGAGATTCCGCAGCTGCCTCTACCTTCCAAGTGCTCCCTCTTAGCGCTTGGTCTTGGCGGTTGCCATGACAACCGTGACGTCACCCACGTACTTTCCACATAGCAGAATGTGCAAGTGAAGTTGTCGGAGGATCGGAATGTTTCGTCTTCCGTGCGTCATCCTGTGTGAAGTACGAGTACTTAAGTATCGTGATTCATTCGTAGTGTTGTGCTGTTTTATTTAAACATGTATTCTATTTATGACATAGTGTGTATTTTATTATAAACACCATTTTAACGTTAGAGAAACGAAGATCAGAATGAAGTTCTACATTTGATCGCCCTACTGAAGCACTGCAGATTTGTGCAACAAAAGAAGTGAAACATTCCGGTAAATCTTACAATCTTAGTTTCAAACGATCGTGGTTTAACGAATTTCCATGGTTGTGCACCTGTCCAGCTCTACAGAAGTTGTTTTGTTAGGCCTGCTTGCCTTTTATCAATAAAAATAACGTTTGGAATAAAGAAGGATTTTCGGCCCTTTTGCACATAACACGTTCTTCACATAAGCACTCAGACTCTGCAAGACATATAATATGGCAGCTAGATTTAAAGACATTGGAAACAAACCAAAATACGATCTCTGATGTGCCAGACTGTATATTGTAACTGTACAGTTCAATAAAAATGTACATTTAAATAGGCTTTTCCTTCACTTGGTAATTGATGCAGTGCTCTATTTAAGTAAGCAAGAACTAGCTTTTCGTGGTCATGACGAAACATTAAATTAAATAAATCGTGGTCACGTGCTGGACCCTCCGCCAGTCACAAATACGAGGTACGAGTACAAAACAACAACAAAACAACACGTAATTCCTAAATCTTGTCCGCCTGTGTGGTGTAGTGGTTAGTGTGATTAGCTGCCATCCCGGAGGCCCGGGTTCGATTCCCGACTCTGCCACGAAATTTGAAAAGTGGTACGAGGGCTGAAACGGGGTCCACTCAGCCTCGGGAGGTCAACTAAGTAGAAGTGGGCTCGATTTCCACCTCAGCCTTCCTGGAAGTGGTTTACCGTGGTTTCCCACTTCTCCTCCAGACAAATGCCGGGATGGTACCTAACTTAAGGGCACGGCCGCTTTCTTCCCTCGTCCTTGCCTATCAATTCCCATCCCTGTTCAGCATAGTAGGTGAGGCCGCCTAGGCGAGGTACTGGTCATTCTCCCCAGTTGTATCCCCGACCCAATGTCTCACGCTCCAGGACACTTCCCTTGGGGCGGTAGAGGTGAGATCCCTCGCTGAGTCCGAGGAAAAAACCAACCCTGGAGGGTAAGCAAATAAAGAAATAAAGAAGTTCCTAAATCAGTCGCTCGAAACCGAACGGGTTATAGCTCTTCACCATACTTTACAGCCACGAGCCGCCACTGCTCTAAAAGAAAACATTTTCTCCGCCAATCCGATTGCACCATCGTTCTTAACATAACACAAAGAGCATCTCTGATTGTTGACGGTATATTTCTGATACATCTTCTGTATATAAATAATATGTGTACAAAACTGGGATCACAGACAAGGCTATTTGCCAATGATGCTATACCGTATAGAGTAGTAAATAAGTTATAGGATTGTAAGCAGTTACAAAAACAACTTAGATAATGTTGTGAGATGAAAGCAGACAATGGTATGATGGTAAACATGGTTAAAAGTCAGGTTGTAAGTTTCACCAAGAGGAAAAGTCCTCTCAGTTTTCATTACTGTGTTGATGGGGTGAAGTACCTGATGGGGATCCGTGTAACTACCGAGGTGTTTATATAAGGAAAAATAATCATTTGTGTAATCACATTAACGAGGTTGTAAAGAAAGGTTACAGATCACTTCATAAGATTATGAGGGTTTTTAGGGGTCGTAGTGAAGATATAAAGGGTAGTGCGTGTAAGTCTTCTGATAAGACCCCACGTAGAGCGTGGCTCCAGTGTATGGGACCCACACCAAAACTACTGGATACGAGAACTGGAAAAGATCCAAGGGAAAGCAGCTCAATTTGTTATTGGTGATTTCCGACAAAATAGTAGGTTTACGAAAATGTTGTCAACTTTGGGGTGGAAAAACTTGGGAGCAAGGAGGCGATCTGCTCGACTAACCGGCATTGATTGCCCATACACATTTTCCGTGATGTTGTGATAGGAAAGGACTGGGAGAAGGAAGGCAGTCTCAGAATTTTCCTGGTATATAAATGGTAAACCACCGAAATCCACTTCCGTTAAAACGAGCTACGAAGTTGAAAACAAGTTTTTCCATCATCATTTGGGATATTGAGCCCCCATTTGCATATAATCCATCCGATGCTCATGTATTGCTCTTACAAATTCATGACACCTCGTAATGCAACGCCGAGAAATGTCCGGAGCTTGCTCGATAGAAATGTAGCCGAAGGAAGAGGCTGATCAGTCCTGTTTCCAGGTACATCAAAAGGTTTTCAAATGCTGCCTATTCCTCTGAATGGACAAACAACAAATGTCTGTAAAGTACGGTATCTAGTTCGTAATATAATAATATATTGCCTTGTGTCTACGGAAGACGGAAGAAACCACTGAGCATAACCGAGTTCCATGTCCTCTGACAGATGTTATTTGAGAATTTAATTGAATAATTTCTTACAAGGTTTTGGATTACAAATCTTTCAACACGCAGGTCTGATCAACAGGATTAAATTAGGGAGCCTTCCAGGCTTACCCATTGACTTTATTTATGTTTTAAATAGTATAATTTGTATTTTATTCAGCTAACCTCAACATGTAACAACAGATCAAATCAAATCTAAATACTTTATTTGCAAATGAGGTCTCTACCTCGGTGGCAAACACATTATTCTCAACAAGTACATTTTAAGTTACAAAGAAAAGAAGATATTTTTCCTAAAATACAGTATTAAACAATTTACATGAACTTTTTTCTATTAAACATACAGCTCACCCTTAATAAATCTATATTATTCACAAAATTCTACTCCTAATATCTTCTGTACTTACACACATAATCAACTCATATACAGTATGTGGAATCACTTCAAAGTGCCATAAAATATTGCAATGAGATTTAAATGTTCATTGCTTTTTTAACCCATTTTGGTACCTAACGTGCAAAACGACCTGCTGCGTCTTAACCAGAGCCCCTTTTGCCACTGGTTTTCAGAGTTCCTGAAGGGCCGTCAGTCCCAGGGCCCTGGAAGTACCCACTGTACGCAGTCTCATACTTCAGCTGCCCAGTCTCCATAGACAAGGGGATGGAATTAATTTACTCACAAAACTTCAGTATTACAATAACCTACACAGGTCGAATGCCCTCTAACATTTCTTTCCTCTGTTGCCGTTTATTCTTTTCTTGAATATCTGTACAGATTGTGGAAAGGGATCAAACACTTCCCCAGGTAAATTGTTCCACTCCTTCACGCCCTTCCCAATGAATGAAAATTTACCCCAGTCGCTTCTGCTAAAATCCCGTCTAATTTTATACTTGTGGTCAGTTCTGCCGATATAATTATTTTCCAACTGAAGACTCCCACGGATTTCTCCCCATGCTTCCTCTCCTGTATAGGCTCTATATCTATATATATAAAGTAGCTTGTCCTGACTGACTGACTGACTGACTGACTGACTGACTGATTGATTCATCATCGCCGAGCCAAAACTATTGGACATAAAGAAATGAAATATTGGGGATATATTCATATTATAATGTAGGTGCTCGCTAAGAGAGGATTTTTGGATATTCCGTCGCTAAGGGGGTGAAAAGGGGGGTGACATTTTAAAATGAGTGTGTCTATATCTCAAAACTTTAAAAGTTTACAGATGTGAAAATTGGTATTTAGAATCTTCTTTAAAAATAAGGAAACACGTATTTTTTTGTTTTCAGACAATCCGAATAGGAGGGGTGAAAAAGGGTGAAAAAGGGGTTGAATGCCTTTAATCAGGATACCGCTACTTATATCTCAGAAACTGAAGATATTACAGACCTCAAAATTGGTACTTTCGATCGCTGTCAAAAATAAAGAAACACATATTTTTTTGATATTGGAAAATCCAATTAATGCGAGGGTGAAAGGGGGGTGAATTATTAAAATGAGTGCATCCTATATCTCAAAAGTTTTAAAGTTTAGAGATGTAAAAATTGGTATTTAGAATCTTCATTAAAAATAAAGGAACACGTACTTTTTTGTTTTCGGAAAATCCCAATAGGAGGGGTAAAAAGGGGTGAAAAATGGGTTGAATGCCTTTAAAGAGAATACTTATATCTCAGAAACTGAAGATATTACAGACCTCAAAATTGGTACTTTTGATCGCTTTCAAAAATAAAGTAACACATATTTTTTTGTTTTTGGAAAATCCAATTAATGCGAGGGTGAAAAGGGGGGTGAATTTTTAGAATGAGTGCATCTATATCTCAAAAGTTTTAAAGTTTAGAGATGTAAAAATTGGTATTTAGAATCTTCATTACAAATCAAGGAACACGTAGTTTTTTGTTTTCGGAAAATCCCAATAGGAGGGGTGAAAAGGGGGTGAAAACTGGGTTGAATGCCTTTAGAGAGAATACTTATATCTTAGAAACTGAATATATTACAAACCTGAAGATTGGTATTTGGGATCTACTTTGAAAATAAAGAAACAGGTATTTTTTCGTTTTGGGAAAATCCAAATAATGGGGGGTGAAAAGGGGGATGAAATTTTTAAAATGAGTGTGTCTATATCTCAAAACGTTTAAAGTTTATAGATGTAAAATTTGGTATTTAGAATCTCCTTTAAAATAAAGAAACACGTATATTTTTGCTTTTGGAAAATTCAATTAATGGCGGTTCAACAGGAGTGGCAAATTGGGGTGAATTTTTTTGAAAGACTATATCTACAGAATATCTGAGAAACGTAAAATGTTACGGACGTAAAAAGTGGGTATTTGGAATCTCCTGTAAGTGTAAAGAAACATAGGTGATTTGTCTTTGGAAACTCCACTTAAGGGGAACTAAAAAGGCTGAAATTTTAAAATGAGAATTTATACAGTATATCTCAAAAAACTTAACATGTTACAGAAGTGAAAAATGGTAATTTTTTAATTCTATTAAAAATAAAGAAACGTGTACTTTTAGTTTTCGGAAATACCACTTGGGAAGTCGGGGGGGGGGGGTAAAAGTGACTGAAAATGGTGTTGAATTATTTTAATTAGGCTACTGATATCTCAAAAATGAAGATGTTACACACGTGAAATTTGATTTTTGCAATCTGCTTTAAACGTAAACAAACACGTATTCTCGGAAAATCCAATGAAGGGGGTTTGGGGGGTTAAAGGATTGAAAAAATTAATTGACTTAATTGTATGAGAATACATACATCTAATAAAAACTAAAGTTGTTACAGACGTGAAAATTGGTATTTTGATCTCTTTTAAAAACAAAGAAAAGCGCGTTTTGGGGGGGGGAACAATCATGGGGGGGGGAGTGAAAAGGAGCTGAATTCCTTTCATGAGGACACATAAATCAAAAACTAAAGAGGTTAGAGTGGTGATAATTGGTATTTAGAAGATCCTTTACTATTAAAGGAACAAGTATTTTTTGCCTTAATATCACTTTGTGAGGGGGGGGGGGAGTGTGAAAGGAAGTTAAAAAAAGTGAATTATTTTTAAGGGTATACTTATATCTCAAAACTGAAGGTAATAAACGTGAACATTGGTATTTGAAATCTCCTTTAAACATAAAGAAACACACCTTCTTTTAATTTTCTGGGGGGTGGGGGTAAATAAACTTAACGGCGGTGGGGTGTAAAAGGCGGTGAGACCAATTTATTTTACTGTTCATAATGTACGTATAAGGAGCCTCCGTTGCTCAGGCGGCAGCGCGCCGGCCTCTCACAGCTGGGTTCCGTGTTTCAAATCCCGGTCACTCCATGTGACAATCGTGCTGGACAAAATGGCGGCGGGACAGGTTTTTCTCCGGATACTCCGGCTTTCCCTGTCATCATTCATTCCAGCAACACTGTCCAATATTTCATTTCATTTGTCACTCATCGATCATTGCCCCAGAGGGGAGCTTCGGCAGCCGGCACAATTCATATTGTCGCCGCTAGATGGGGCTTTATTCATTCCATCCCTGATCCTGTCGAATGATAGGAAACAGGCTGTTGACTTTCGATGTACTTATTCTGATCATAAATCGATCATTTTTAATCTTTCCTGGGTTCTTTTTCAACAGCCATCTTTTCCTTCGGAGAACGTTCTTAGATTAGAGTAGATTTCTCCTGGCATATAAATAAAAATTTAAACACATTTGAAATAAACGATAGGAATGATATAGACCGCCAAATTGTTCACCTCTATAATAAGGTCACTAATACACGGAGGTAAGTCATTCGTATCGCCAGAAATCCCGCACACTTGCCTACGCGCGACAATGGTGCTGGCCACATTGTCAACAATGACAATGGC
Organism: Anabrus simplex; assembly: GCF_040414725.1. Taxonomy (NCBI): domain Eukaryota; kingdom Metazoa; phylum Arthropoda; class Insecta; order Orthoptera; family Tettigoniidae; genus Anabrus; species Anabrus simplex. The sequence continues at coordinate 388,431,362 of NC_090266.1, read as the reverse complement.
AGGAGATGTAATTTACCGCCAAGTAGCGGTCCTGCATATTGCATATCATAATAATAATAATAATAATAATAATAATAATAATAATAATAATAATAATAATAATAATAATAATAATAATAATAATAATAATAATAATAATAATAATAATAATAATAATAATGTTCTGGACCGTCGTCACATGTGCGGACCACGCTGGAAACGGGTCCTGGACGGCTAATGACTAAGAATGCAGTCCGGCCGCGGGTTCAGTAGGCTACCGCCAAGGCACCCAAGACGACACCACGACAGATCCCCTGAAGGATTTGATCCATATTAAAAATGCTTATAGGAAAAGATGGCAAAGATTTAGGGACCCAACTAACTGGGTGGAATACCTGGACCTAGCCAGGGAAGTACGAAATCGTTTGCTGGAAAGAAAGATTGAAAAATGGGAGGAAACTTGCCGTAATCTATTAGAAAACGAGTCAGATCGCGAATTTTGGGGGATTCTCGCAGAAAACGGGTCAGATCGCGAATTTCGGCGGATTATATATCTAAAACAATAAGCATTCAATTATAAATTTCAGTATAATACCGTAGCGAAGCACGGGTATCTTGCTAGTAATCCTATAAACCTAGTTTTCTCCCTTCCCTTACTTAAAGCTTCCCACCCATGTTTCTGTAATATTTTTGATACACTACTCTTTCTGCTGAAATCTTCCGTCACAAATCTTGCTGCTTTCCTCTGGACACCATCTATTTCTTTTATTAGGTATTCCTGGTGAGGATCCCAAACACTGTTTGCATATTCCAATAATGGACGAACCATGCTTAAGTAACTTTTCTCTTTTAATTCTTTGTTGCATCCCTTAAGTAGCCTCATTATGACATGTAATGATCCGTACGCTTTCCCAACAATGTCATCAACATGACCCTTCCAGTGCAAATTACTTTCAAATATCGCACCTAAGTATTTGCACTTGACATCTTATGGGACAATGACCTCTTCCAAAGTATACTTAAATTCAGTTTTTATGCTCCTGTTTGTAAATGTTGTAACAGTTGATTTGCCTCCATTAATCTTCATATTATTCTCTTCAACCCACTGTTGGATACTGTCCAGGTCCCTTTGTAATTCTGTACAATCCTCTATGTTATTTATTTCCCTATAAGCAATTATATCATCAGCGTACAATCTTATTTTTGATGTTATATTGTTCCCTAAATCATTTGCATTTATTAAGAATAGTAAAGGGCCGATTTTACTGCCCTGCGGAATTCCCTTCCAGACTTTCTCTTCATGTGATACATGATTTCCTACTTTGACTTTTTGAACCCTTGAATTTAGAAATGTTCTCATCCAACAAATAACCCTTATACCCAATCCTAATCCCTCCAGTTTCTTAAATAATCTTCCATGTTCCACTCTGTCAAATGCCTTGGAAGGGTCTATGGCTACGCGATCCAACTGGCCTCCTGAAACCAACTGATCTCATATGTCCTGCTGAAATCGCACCAGTTGTGCCTCACAAGAAAATTTCTTTCTAAATCCATACTGGCTCCTCATAAACCAATTTTTATCTTCACATACCGCTCTAATCAATTTTACTATTAAACCCTCCAGTATTTTATTACCTATACTGGTCAGGCTGACTGGTCTTATTCCTCAGGTTTGCTTTTGTCACCCTTTCCTTTATAAATTGGTATTATTATAGATCCCTTGCATTCCATTGGTATTACACTATTATTTATGATATAGTCAAACTGCAATTTTAAATAAGCCACCAGGCACCACCCCATTGTCTTTGATACCTCCCCAGTAATTTGATCACTCCCTGCTGCTTTTCATTGCTGAATCAGTTGGATTTCTCTGAAAATATCCTCATTTGTGAATGTGAAGCTTCTTGTTTCGTTATGAGCTCTCCTTCTCTATCTTCTGTTTCGATTTCCAGCTCCTGACAATATTCTGCTGAATCTATAAAGTACCTACTAAATAGATTTGCTTTCTCATTATCTTTGGTCATCGGGGTCCCGGGTTCGATTCTCGGCAGGGTTGGGAATTTTAACCATCATTGGTTAATTTCCCTGGCACGGGGGTTGGGTGTATGTGTTGTCTTCATCATCATTTCATCCTGATCACGACGTGCAGGTTGCCTACGGGAGTCAAATCAAAAGACCTGCACCTGGCGAGCCGAACCCGTCCTGGCATCTTCCGGCACTACAAGCCATACGTCATTTCATTTTCCACCAATGTGGGAATTTGGATTCTTTTTCCCTTTTGATTCCTGATATACGAATATATTAATACAGCTTTATCCATTTCCCTTTATGGTCATTACTCTCATACAAGATACAAATATGCAGTCGTAACAATGCAATTTACTCATTACAGTTACTTCCTGGTGTGCAAAAATCCGAAGTCTGAGAATTCTAGATGAGCAATCTTTGGAACTCTTGAATACGAACTATGGCTTAGGTATTTATCCTTCTGAGGAAGAGAGATCAGATATATGGTGGGATAAACTGTTGAAGAACACAAGTCCTCTCTTTATTTAGGGACACCCAGATACTACCCAAGGACCAGTCCATGGGTGAAGAGGGGTCTGGGGATGTAGAGAATACTGCTGGATCGCCCCTCTGGCCCTCATTATACTCATACTGCTGGTTTCAAAAAATGTTTAGTTTCTAGAAAGTGCTCCAGAAGAGGACCGTGGATTAATGGTCTGGTGTATGTGGTTCATTTCTGGATTAACGACGCCAGGAGATGCTAAGAGCATGATGACAATTGCAAGTGATCCCGGGAGAGAAAGGCAGGATGAGATAACTGTAACTGAGTGGAACTTGGTAATAGCAGCCTCATTTTTCCTCATTAACACTGTCCTCCTTAAATAATATTGTTAATGGGTTGCATACAAATATTCAACTAGGAATTCAGGTATCTTGCAACAACTAGGGCATTCAAATATAGGCTACATAAACTAAATAAATGTAGAAAAATAATATACGAGTATTTCACCTTTTATGTTTTTCTTTGTCTGTTCTGTTATTTTCTACTTTTTCCTCTATATTTTTGTTTGACTAGCAGGAAAGGGGACAATTCTACACAGTTATGCCAACAGGGAAGATCAACAAAAATAATTTAATGCTAAAGAGGAAAGTCAGAGTGGTACTAGAGGATCACTAAGCTAGAATCAATATGTGATGAATTCCCTGAGTCCTAATTTGAGATCTATCTATATTATCATTATTCGTTTTGTAGGAATTAAATTTCTACCATTCGTTTTCCTCGTGGTTCTGTTATCAGGCTAAGCGTTGTTCTACGAGAGTAAAGAATGCAAGAATAACATTTAATTAAGCAGAAAACAGGGGTGAATAATTTTACTGACAAAAATTGCCATTGATTTCACGGAGTGCTCATATCTCACGCCTTAGTCGATACTTAATTATTATGTGTAATGAATAAAATCCATCTGTTGCTATTTATTGATGGTTACAGCAGTTTTATATCTGACTCTTCGCAAAGTCCATAGAAAAGGTATATTCTAGTGAAGTCCCAGTCTCATATAATTGTGCATACATACAATACATATATTATTATTATATACTGTTATGCCTTTCAGCGTTCAGTCTGCAAGCCTCTGTGAATTTACTAAACGTCGCCACAATCCTCAATTTGCAACTAGTGTTGTGGCCCCATTTAGTTATATACCTCTTATCTTTAAATCTTCAGAAACTCAGTCTAACCATCGTCGCCTTGGTCTACCTCTACTTCTCTTACCCTCCATAACAGAGTCCATTATTCTCCTAGGTAACTATCCTCCTCCATTCGCCTCACATGATCCTATCACCGAAGCCGGTTTATGCGTACAGCTACATCCATCGAGTTCATTCCTAAATTAGCATTTATCTCCTCATTCCGAGTACCCTCCTGCCATTGTTCCCACCTTTTTGTACCAGCAATCATTCTTGCTACTTTCATGTCTGTTACTTCTAACTTATGAATAAGATATCCTGAATCCACCCAGCTCTCGCTCCCGTAAAGCAAAGTTGGTCTGAAAACAGACCGATGTAAAGATAGTTTCGTCTGGGAGCTAACTTCCTTCTTACAGAATACTGTTGATCGCAACTGCGAGCTCACTGCATTAGCTTTATGTCAACTTGATTGAATCTCACTTACTATATTACCATCCTGGGAGAACACACAACCTAAATACTTGAAATTATCCACCAGTTCTAGCTTGGTATCACCAATCTGACATTCAATTCTGTTGAATTTCTTACCTACTGACATCAATGCTAATTTTCCTACCATACTCATTGCACCTATTTTCATGTTCCAAGATATTAGACTGCAGGCTTTCGGCACAATCTGCCATTAAGACCAAGTCGTCAGCATAGGCCAAACTGCTTACTACATTTCCACCTAACTGAATCCCTCCCTGCCATTTTATACCTTTCACCAGATGATCCATGTAAACTACGATCAGCAAAGGTGAAAGATTACAGCCTTGTCTAACCCCTGTAAGTACCCTGAACCAAGAACTCATTCTACCATCAATTCTCACCGAAGCCCAATTGTCAACATACATGCCTTTGATTGATTTTAATAATCTACCTTTAATTCCATAGTCCCCCAGTATAGCGAACATCTTTTCCCTCGGTACCCTGTCATATGCTTCCTCTAGATCTACGAAACATAAACATAACTGCCTATTCCTCTCGTAGCAGTTTTCAGTTATCTGGCGCATACTGAAAATCTGATCCTGACATCCCCTCTGTGGTCTGAAACCACACTGGTATTCATCCAACTTCCTCTCAACCACTGATCGCACCCTCCCTTCCAAGATGCCAGTGAATACTTTGCCTGGTATACTAATCAATGAGATACCTCGATAGTTGTTGCAATCCTTCCTGTTCCCTTGCTTACGGATAGGTGCAATTACTGCTTTTGTCCAATCTGAAGGTACCTTACCCACACTCCATGCTAATCTAACTACTCTACGAAGCCATTTCAGCCCTGCCTTCCCACTATACTTCACCATTTCAGGTCTAATTTCATCTATTCTTGCTGCTTTATGACAATGGAGTTTATTTACCATCCTTTCCACTTCCTCAAGCGTACTTTCACCAACATCATTTTCCTCCTCCTCATGAACTTGGCTGTTCGCAGCACCACCAGGATGATTTCCTTTTACATTGAGAAGATGTCAAAATATTCCCTCCACCTCTCCAATGATTCCCTGGGATCTATTATGAGTTCACCTGAATTACTCAAAACACTGTTCATTTCCTTTTTCCCTCCCATCCTAAGATTCTTTATTACTGTCCAGAAAGGTTTCCCTGCTCTTTGACCTAGCCTTTCCAGGTTATTACCAAAATCTTCCCACGACTTATTTTTGGATTCAACAACACTAGCACAGAAGTCCAGCAAACGCTTCCCATTCCCATTCGCTTCCGTATCTTCCCCACATTTACCAATCACCCTTTCGTATCCTTCAGTTCTATTCCCAACTCTCTCATTGAAATCGCCCTTTACCACTATTCTATCCTTGCTGTTGACCCTGACCACGATGTCACTCAATGCTTCATAAAACTTGTCAACTTCATCCTCATCTGCACCCTCACATAGTGAATACACGGAGACAATTCTAGTCCTAATTCCTCCAAGTGACAAATCTACCCACATCATTCGCTCATTTACGTGCCTAACAGAAACTATGTTGTGTGCAATAGTATTCTTGATAAAGAGCCCTACCCCGAGATTCTGCCCTTCCCTTTCTAACACCCGTCAAGTACACTTTATAATCTCCTATCTCTTCCTCGTTATCTCCTCTTACCCGAATATCACTTACTCCTAGTACATCCAGATGCACCCTCTTTGCAGACTCAGCCAGTTCTACTTTCTTTCTTCCATAAGCCCCATTAATATTGATAGCTCCCCATCGAATTCCATTTCGTTCGCCAAGTTGATTACAAGGAGTCCCTCGCCTGTCAAATGGGAGTGGGGCTCCGTTACTCCCATAGGTCCGGGGCTTGCTTAAAATGTTCTGTGCTCGGTAAATTCATGTAGCAGGATGCTACCCTACTTGCACATATTCCAAGTGAGGATCTCTCCCCTAACGGGTTATGGACCACCGGTGAATTGTATAGTCCCAACCGCCTGAGCACATGGAGGGCCACGACTCAGAATATGTCCGAGATGCCCACTCCTATTCCATAGCAACTGGTATCCCGACTCTCAGGACCACTTACTAGGCCACTCAGCCGTTGCCCATGGTTCACGATCTAGGACGTGACTACAGTAACCCACACCATGAACCATGTCATATAATTGTGACATTTTGAAATCTTCTGAAGTGTAGAGGTGCCGAGTACGTCTGAATGCTGTAAAAGTTGCTATTCGTAGGAGTGGTAGAGTTGCAATAATACTTTTTGGTACAGTGAGGAAAGCAAACAATGATAAAATAACGCTCTCCCTATCTTGCGTACTATGGCACTACCATTGGTTTTTTGCGGTTTACAACTGCATAATATTCGGTAGCGCTATATGAGGATCCAACCAGCCCCCCCGGCTGATGTGTATTTCACAGACCGGCAATGCATATTTATGTTACCGTTGAACCATACAATTCTTATTATTAGAGCTTCATTTGGCATGGATTTTGTACATAATTTATCATTATGTGGTCGAAAGTACCATCATAATGTTAAAACAGTGGTTGCTCCATTTACTGTGATGCATATTCGCAAATATAAAGGACATTCTGCAAGCAAGTACTAGAATTTGAGAGAACTGTCGTTTCTCTTCCTCATTCAGTGAAATGAACAAGTCTCACAGATCTGTGTTTGCTCGGCACATACATAGCAATATTAACTGACTATCCAGACGGTAATTCAGTTTGCGAAACTTGTGCAATAAACCGGAGAGTGTAGAACTCGCATTGTTCAAGGGTGAGGCGTCGTGGGAGCTACTTCGCTCTTCTCCACTAAAGCATAATATAGATGTATGTACGGCTTATGACTCTATAATCCAGTGATGGCACATGCACATTATGAGAAGATGTTAGGTTTAGGATGGTAGAATTAGCGACAACAAAAGAGCACTCCTTGACTTCCCAAACAAAAAGAAACAAATCCAATATATTTTGAATGGCAACGAGATTCCTCCTTGGAACGATACGTAGTGTCACGTAATCTATTTGCCGAACGCCGTCACTATCGATCTTATCGCATATCAGATAATTCCTCACAAGTCTGAGTCGATCTCGCTCCAGATATTCGTGAGAAGGCGAATTCCCAATCACAACGAGACCACTCAATCCGCTTGACTAGATGGACAATTTAAACGGATAAATGATGCTTTCTTTTTGTTGAAATGGGCCTAACATCTACGTCATTGGTCCAAACTTATATATCTGTATTATTTTACTGAAGGGGAGAAGGTTGCACGACTTATACCTAGTTTATCATTACTGATAATCCAATAGATCAGTGACTTGTGTGCCAGCGTCGGTGTTGAGTATTCCATGTTCGTATGGAGATGATACAGATTCGTAGTCTCCCCCACAATCTGGCAGTTTCGTAGATGTGAGTAGTCTCCTAGTGTACTCTGAGTTATTTCCAGTTTCCCCTTCAATACACTTTCTGTGATTGCTTTATTTCTACCACTTGTCCGGCTCCATGGCTAAATGGTTAGCGCACTGGCTTTTGGTCACAGGGGTCCTGGGTTCGATTCCCGGCAGGGTCGGGAATTTTAACCTTAATTGCTTAATTTCGCTGGCACGGGGGCTGGGTGTATGTGTCGCCTTCGTCATCATTTCATCCTCATTACGACGCGCAGGTCGCCTACAGGAGTCAAATCAAAAGACCTGCATCTGGTGAGCCGAGCTTGTCCTCGGACACTCCCGGCACTAAATGCCATACACCATTTCATTTTTTCTACCACTTTCTCTAACGATTCTCAATATCTAATTCAATATTCAGTTATGTTCCTCGCCTGGCTCCATCGCTGAAACGTCAGGGTAGACGCCTTCAGTTCAGAGGGACCCGGGTTTGATTCCCGACTGAGTCGGAGAATTTAGTCCCGTCTGGTTCATTCCTCTGACTCGGGAACTAGGTGTTTGTCCTAATATACATTTGTAAATACAACACACCACGCTATCGAACACCGCCGAAGGCATTCGCCTTAGTGCAAAAGAATGGAAAACCACGGAAAACTATTCTGGTACAGCCGACTGTGGGTACCAGCCCCATTCCGTCTCCCGAATGGAGAGGTGTAGAGACAAGCTAGAGCAATGGCCACCCGTCCTCTGCTCGGTCGGTCGGAGTGCAGAGCTGTCGGACCACGGACCAGCCGTGGCCACTTGTAAGCCGAAGCGTACTCTGAAACTGCCGACCTGCGGTATACTATTCAACATTGACTTTACATATTATGTGTTAATTATTATAATTTGTATTTTAAACTTCAGCTAACCTCAACACGTAACAAGAGACACAAATATGTTGGCGAAACAGTGCAAAATCTAAAATTTCAACCTATATGAATGTGACAAGAAATTAACCCCTACTTGCTGGAGGTGTCGGAGCAAGAGATTCCACAGACTTGTATTTAAGATGTGATAGGAACATATTTCCAACAATAAGGACACTCTTAAAGATACTTTTAGTCCTGCAGAAGTATGATATTATCCTCTACAGTGGTGTCTCAAAACTTATCTGGGATGTAGTACAGGCCCTTCTGCACATACATCGCGTTGTGTTACATCATGTTATACATCATATTACCTAAAGATACGGAAGATTATTCCAGCGATTCAGACGTAGACCTCGACTATCTGCCGCAGGTAAAGTGTGAAATTTCCTCTGAAGTGAGCTGAATTGCTTGGTATTCTTTTGATAATAGTCCGACTCGTTGGCTGAATGGTCAGCGTACTGGCCTTCGGTTCAGAGGGTCCCGGGTTCGATTCCGGGCCGGGTCGGGGATTTTAACCTTAATTGGTTAATTCCAGTGGCCCCGGGGCTGGGTTTGTGCTGTCCCCAACATCCCTGCAACTCACACACCACACATAACACTATCCTCCACCACAATAACACTCAGTTACCTACAAATGGCAGATGCAGCCTACCCTCATCGGAGGGTCTGCCTTACAAGGGCTGCACTCGGCTAGAAATAGCCACACGAAATTATTATTATTTTGATAATAACAAAATCATCTGCCATTGTTGTAGAGGTTATATAACTTATTAAGTTATTAGATTATGTTTTAGCAGACGTTTCTGCAAATACATCCTTTCATTCAAAAATGAATTTACGAAGAGTATACATATTTTATTTCTCACAAGTTAGCACTCGCATCCAATATTACTTTTGTCGGTAACAATGAAAATTCGTGGCCGGCAGCTTCCACCGGTACAACACGCCTGGTTTCCGAAAGAAGCAAAGTCCGACAGAGAAGAAAGGTTCTGTTCGTTGACTGAAATCTTACTGTACACACGTTGTCTACATTGACATTTATAGTAGGCCACTGCTGCACACAAATACAGTTAAAGGAATGGATTTCACAAATCCTTAAGACCTTAACTCATATTAGTTAAGTCTTTGCAGTTTCTTACTAACCTTTTCAGACTTTCATCGACCAGGTAATTATCGCACACGCTAATTCTGGTCGGCGAGCAACGGTGGTCTAGTTTCGCGTCTCGCGTTTGAAATAATGATTAGTCCCTGCCGCTTCGAGCTTATAAAACCTCAGACTTGGGCGCGAACACCCTAGGGAGATATTATACAACATGTGCCAACTTTGCCATTTGGATGGTTTTGCAAACATTCTTTAGGTCCACATTATTCAGAAAAATTCGGACATCACGAAATTCCTGGTCTCATAATTTTTCCACGACTCTAAAAGTCCCAAATGGCTAAGCGTCACTTGAATAAAAATTCCCCCAACTTTTTTCTGATGCAATGCTTGCGACAATTTTCTCTGCATGGTTTCGACTATTCTGTTGAAGCTTCATCCACTTGTAATGAAAATTATTTTTGTCTTGACAATTATGCATGAATTAATTGTTAATTTTACTTCTAATGAGTGTTAAATTTTTCAGATTAATTTCAAAAATATTTCCTAGCACGCTCCAAGCTTTCCGGAACTCCCTCCTAGGATCTCGCAGATTTGAAGTCAATCTCTACCCAAGGAGATTATAATATTACACTATCTTTCACCTAGCGAATATAAAATGAAAAAGATATGGTTCTTTATGGATCGGCGGGCAAAAGAGTGTTTGTCAAATTGTTACGTTAATGGATGCACTCTATTCGTGCGGCGTAGTCCGTGGTGATTCAGGATAATGGGTTCATTTGATGGTCAAAATTCTCAGATATGTATTGTGTGGCTAGATATTACAGTTCAATCTCCACGCAACAATTACAGATACGATGATAATCACATCTATAACGATAATATATTTTGGTCTTGGTATTAATTTCAACGTAAAATTCATCTCGACTTAACGGTACTCTCGATAACGATAACTCTCTTTCTATCACGATAGCTTTCTAAAATCCTTCTGACGTAATTTCCTTAGACCCCTGTGACACGAGCCGTGAAAAGAGTCAGTAAAATGTGTCTCCGTCATTTGAAGAGAAAAATATGCTTGAACCATCGTTATTTCCGGCAGGAGCTATTGCTTCTTGCGAAGCACTTAGGAATTTTCTTTAGAGTTTTGGCTGTGTTCCGGAGAATCACTTGGTGGCTCTCAGCGCAACAAAATATTTGTATATTTCATTGTCTTGAAATAATACGAAAGAGACAGCCATTTCCGATGTTTGCAGCAATGTTGAGCAGTTCTAACTACAAAATAATGGTGTGAATATTGTAATTCTTTGCTAACGCGAGAAACAGGTTCGATCAAACAGAACAAAAATTAGTTAACATAATAAATAATAGTGAACAGTACACTGTTGCCCATTGAATATGAGGTAAGATATTTTAGTTTTAATTTTTGTGTATTCTTTGTATTTTGTTCTCTCAAATCTCGTCCTTGTCGGAATCAAGTGTTATGAATTACGAGATAATTAATGTAGTTCAGTTGTAAGATATCTGCCTACACACCTCTCGAATCTAGAATGAATTACGGCTAAATGCTCGATATAACAATAACCCCTATACAACAATGATTTGTTCTAGTCCACCCGGTATAGCTGTCTGTAATCATTTTTCACAAGAAATGATACAATGCTACTTATGATCTGAGTTTTATACGAGTTACGATAAAACTAGCGCATAATAACAATCGCCGTTAGTTACATAACAGAGAAAAAGCTTGAGTGTTTCAGGTATTAAGTCTTGTTGTTTCCCATTGCTCAGGATGAACAGGAATCCATTGATGTCCCCGATCATTTATCAAGGCCAGCGTTACGTTCACCTGAGAAAGACCCGAATGCTACGAGCAGAAAGAGACGTATCAAGAAGACACATATGAGTAAGAAGAGTAGAAAGGAACGAAGAAAATATATAGAGATCAAGACGAGAAAGTTGTTCCTGAGGCGAAAGTCGGAAAGCTGTGTCTCTGCCCTCGAAGATGTTTCAAACTTCAAGAACAACACATATCAATAATATATAAGGGTTTTGGGTTCTCACTGATTTTGATAATCAGAGTGCTTAGATGTATTGAAGATATTCCTGTAAAACGGAGATACAGGGTACTTGAGGGTGAACCAAGCTACAAACAAAATAGCTTTGCGTATCGAGCGAAAAGTGATGGAATCACCTGGGGAATCTACAAGAAGTCGTTCATGAATATCCATGGTCTGCAGAACCTCCGAGAAACAGACAATAACATAATAACATAACGAAGCAGATCAAAGAGGAAAACATAACAGACCTAGTCGTGCTTCAAATAAAGCTGTAGCAGTACCAGCACATTAAGAGTTGTCTGAAGTATTGTACCGTTCCAAGGCATCAGTACATGAACCTGTTACCATTGTTCATAAATATGACGTTAGAATGGAGCACCATCGGTGAGCCTCGAACTCAGCCCGGTTTGTCGAAGCCTCACCCTCCCCTACTAGAATAATTCGCTAGCCGAGCCGGTATCGCATTTTCGGGTCTATGGACTGTCCGATGGGGCGATAAGTTCTTTAGTAATAGTCTCTATAGTAGGGGGAAAAGTTAATTATGAGAAGAATACCATTTCATTACTAATGAGAAGAGAGACAATATCTTGTATAACAAATTTTTACTTATACTAATGAAACACATTATTTACATGGGTATGCCATACAAACACCTTACACACAGTAACTTGGGTGATCTTGACGTTTAAATGTTCGGTAGTCTTTTTCTACACTTCATTATACGTTTAAATATTCAAACTTAAGAAGGCGTTCCCTCTCGAACTATTACACTACCTCAGACTTAGAGAGGCGTTTTCTCTCTAATTATTTCACTTTACACTTACCCTAATCACTTTACACACATATTTAATCATTATGAACACACCCCGCTGTAAATATGTTTACTTGCCAAGAATTAATATATTCAATTTGCATCAAATTATGATATAAGTTTGCTAGTATCGTATGAACTGAAATAGGCAATTTACACTCCCAATCCTTTGAAAGTCGCGTTACAACCCTTCCTTAAGTTAAACGTTGCCAAATATGCAGTATAATAAACACGCTCATTTCATTAGGATTTTTATCAACACATATATCAGGACATTATTTACACAACGTTGCTACCTATGGACAAGCACTTAGCGACTTCAATACCAAAACATTATAAACATAGCATTATAACACTTCCTGCAAGAAAAGGGGCAAGAATAAATACATTTCACATACACACAATGAATAACAGGTGGCCTTAATCACCTGCCGCTTGTGACAGTAAGCTTTACTGTCTCCTGCAATGAACTCAGGACCTTCTGAGACAGGGTATCTGACCTGGAATTCCCTACACGCTGTGAATAATTAAAGAAATAAATTGGAGGGGTCCTTCATTTAATGCTCATCTGGAATCACCGCGACGTTGATAGTACTTAAATCAATGCACGTAATCGACGCACCGAGAGGCACGAAATAGCTACTTGTATCTGTTTACTTTCAGTGTAGAAAACACTCTTCTTCGTCCCTACAGCCAGGCTCGTCAATCTATTCAGCTGATGGCCTTCCAAGACCCATTTCTAAAGGGCGGCCACAATGACTTCGCGGTAAACGACCTTGCTTTCTTTTTCTCGAGCCACAATGGCCTCACATTTAACATCGGCTATGTCCGGCCGTAATTAACATATTCACAACACGAGATCCACTTCGAGTACATTACTAAAGAGTTCCAAGGGGACTTCACATTTTCATTTCACACTATATATTATGGCTACAGCCTGTTCACCCATTTCATTTCTCCTCTCGGTACATTGACTACGATGCAGATTTATTGATGATCTCCTGCCACCAGGGTCCAAATTAACTTGCGCATTCGCGAACTAATTAATTAACGATGTAAGATACCCACTATCTCGATGCCTTGTTCCAGGTGCCTTAGTTACTAATTAGGAGGGATCTCTACCAGGTGAAGCGCACCAAAAATAATGAATTACTGAAAAATCTTGATGACTCGTATATGCTATGGAAAGACGATAACTGGAGTCATTTTTACAGAATATTTAAGCCTTCTCTACTTGACAGCGCTTCACACTTAATTAAGCCAAGGTCCTTATAATTACGTCATGCATTATCGAACCCTCATACAAGGATGGAAGTAAAATATGGTCGTCCCAAAACCATGATGAAAGTATTCTATAAAAGACTCAAATAAAAATGAAATTATAATTATTATCCCTCTGAAATGGCGTGCTTGCAGTCTACGTTACATCTAAGTGAAAAATCTACATATTTACAATGGGACACGACCTTCAAAGATATAAATACTTGGAAATGTACTCAGCCTTCTGGATACCACGTTCACAGCTTTACAGGAGGGCACACCATGGGCTTAAGCTGCTTGCATCACGTCATCGGCGATGTGAAGACCCATGATGACTTCCTGGCAGGTCATACACATGACAGCGACGTTCCAGACGTTCTCGGCTACCAGGTGAAATTCCGGCAAACAGCTAGATGACTCGTTCACTCCGGTACACAGGCAAAACTCTGGCATTCAGCTGGATGTCGACGTTCTCATAGACATGTAAATGAGAGGAAGTTATCTCATGTGAATGCGTTAGTTTAATACACATCACAATTTGAATATATGGTTGGATCTGCTCAATAGCACGAGCATTCCAACCCAATGCCGGTATTGTCTCTGTAGCCCGACACTGCTCCCATCTCATGTACCTATTCCTTTATAAACAGCATACAGCTATTCTAGGTCCTGAATAAAGAATGTCACTGGTTAGGCCACTACTGGATTAAAATTTCTCGTCTCACACGACCGCACTTCATGTATATTCTATTTCACCTAGTCGTGCGTAAGTCAGGCTCTCAACTGCATTATGGATTTATAGACGTGACATTACCCTTAATTATGCCGACACTGAGCCGTTCACGCACTTTCTTTGTATTTCTCATTTATGTCGAGAACACACACGCAACTCCACGCACTGAGATACCTGGCTATTGAGGTGAATTGAGCCGTATTAATTTAGGCACATATGAGGCTCGACTCACGACCTCTTCGACACACGGACAGCGGTTGTTACGGTTTCGTACCGTTCCTATTTTCTTAATTAGCGGCACACTGTACGCGCTGACATCTCACTCAGATTGTGATTATTTCCACATACTCACAGACTTTAATGATTCACTGTATTACACTGCTCAAATTACAAGATTATTTCTTCACAAACGACTCACACACAAACCACGACGAAATACTACCGTACTGGCGTTACACTGAAAATGCACTGGGTGGTGACTGTTCTTCAGCTCGTTCCTATATAGGCGAGCTGTCGGGATGCTGAGAGAGGGGGAAAAGTGCAACCCTTTCTCACACGATGGTCCATTAATACGCAACGTAGCGTGACGAACAGGGTATCAAAATGTAGCTCCTGTATTCCCATTCCCGCTGAGTGACTGTTTTTGAAATAGCTTCGTAGATTCTCAAGCAATCTCAAAAGCGTCCTTTTGTCTCTGGCGGTGAATGATGACGAGCACAGGGGATTCCTTGTGTTCGTTGGCACGGTTAGGGTCCAACATCTGTTAGTCATTAAGACGCGCCCTTGTTTACAGCGTAGTTACCGCTCTGTCAGTTAAGTAGAGCACTTCTCGGTCTCATAATTATGCGTAAAATTCCCTGATTTAAATGAATGTTTGCGCTTAATTATCCATTGGGTATTTTGCGATTTATAAAAATTAACAGAAATAAAACAGTTGAATGCGTTAAGTTGGCAGTGGTGAATAAGCGAGGAAAACAGGGTATAATTTTAGTTTTCACGTTGGATATACTCTCTGGGCTCAGCTAGTGACCTAGATTCTCTGTCACGTGATAACGCGTCTCTTTCATCTCGCTCGTGGTTGGAGTGAGAAGACTTCGAGTACAAGCGCTCTTGCACCGCCTTGCTGCTAATTACCAGCAACTAGAGCTGGGTCGCGCGACTCTGGATACTGCAAATCGAGTCCTGGAGCGGGCAGAAAAATTCTAACTTGGGCAGTTTTTATCGTAGAATGACGCGGAAAACGGCATATTTCATCTCCTGGATATCATGACATACCATAGGTGACATTGTGAACGGTCACAGTATCAGTCATACTACAGTAGAATTCAATACCGCGAAAGAATGCATTTAGGAAGTAATATGAACATTAAACAGCTGTCTGACTTATACTCGGAATTTTCTGCTGAACAAGACGTCCCAACTGTGTCAGAGGATAAACGAAGGTGAATTTTCATTGAAGAGTACAATATTGGCTTCAAAACGCAACTCTCAGATATCTGTAAGACGTGGGAAACCCTTCAAGTGAAAATAGATCATGGTACCGACGAAGTGAAAACTTCTGCTAAGAGAAAGAAAGAATTTCACCTCCAGTCTGCAGATGCACTGAGAACAATGATGGAGGAATACTGTGAGTTATTAAAAGAGAATTCTTCAGTTCATTTTATACCAGTCGATATACAGCAGACCTTGCTGAAACCTAAACGTACCTATTCACTGGTATTTTATTTACAAAAATTGTGGAAATACGATATGGCGTTAAATGGTTGTGGTATGCTTTTGCAAGTTGCATGATTTTTTGGGATGAGAGTATTGAGGAAGGAGGCAGTGATGACATAGGTGGCGCAGTATTAAAACATCTCAAAATAAACCCCACTAAAAAGCCTGCGACTTTTTCTGATAACTGCGTGCACCAGAATAAATACTGAAATATAATAGCACACTAAATGGTTTAATGAAACTGAGCACTGGTTTTTAAGATCTGTCACACATTATTGCTATCAGATTAAGACTTTGTCAAAACTGAGAAGTACCAACGCCTCTGCCGACTGGAAACGTACCCTTAAAGAATATGGAAGAAAAAAATAGTTATGTGTAACAGATACGAAACAAGATGAGTTTTATGACCTGGCTGCACTGAAAATGGACTTATGTTTAGGAAATTCTACTATGTCACAAAATCGATAGTTTACCTTACTGTCCACCACAAATACCTCTTCATAGCACCACAGCCATCTTCCTATAGTCCATTAACTGCCTTGGAGGAGTTGAGTGTAAAGGTTTCTGTTTTTCTGAACTCCAGCGCAACCTGGTTAGGTCTATGGCCGATCACCTTTCCATCCAAGAACTAGCGTGTCAAGTATAGTACGCGAACCTTTTCTTGAGCCCTGAACTCCATAGTGCATAATGGGAACTAGGGCTCAAGAAATAGTTCGTGTACTATAAGTTTTGCGCGGTTGTGACGTCATTTACATGAATGCATTACTTAGAGGTGACAGACAAGAGTTTTGTTGTAAGCAAAAAGAGATGGGAACAACACATCTAGGAGACGACAGTTGGAAATGATTTAAAGAAAGATCAATATGTTTGTTCCCGTGAAATATTCCTTTGTAAAGTTATTTGGTTAAGAGTTTTCTTTTCCGAATTGTGTTCCTTAATGGTGAACTCACGGTTAATCCTTCTTTTCAATAATGCGTTTGTTGTTGAACATAATCGTATTTTGGTTGGAGATTGTTTTTAGCAGGTTGATCATTTATTTTGTTTCTTGTTGTAAATTGTTATCTTTTCGATGTTTTCCTATAATTTTAACTAATTCTTCTATTGGTATGTCATTGTACATGTTGGTGATGTCAAAAGAAATATTTTGCTTTCTGTTATTTTCAGCTTATTTAGTTCTTTCCCTACTTCTAATGTGTTTTAATCGACCCGACGCCTTTTATTGATATGATGATAATTTTTCCTCTTTGGTAGATTGAAATCTGTTTCATTTTTACTATTAAATAGGAATATTCTACTGAAGCAGATATTTTGAGGACGTACTATTAATTTATGATAATGACGCCACAAATACGGAACACTTACTTGATACACTAAAACTCTTTACACAGTTCAATGAAGTCCACAATGTGGCCACGGCTCTTAAATTCAAATCGCCTGCTGAAATGGTTTGGTGCTTGATTTGAATGATGAGGAAAGGATAACAAAGCAGGAACTTGTATTTGAGAAAAGGAATGAGGACCAGAAACGAGCCTAGAACTAGGTAGATGGTGAGTCAGTATGGGAGAGTGCATTAAAAGCAGCGGAGTGAGCCTCAGTAGAGTGCTAATAAATAAACATAGAATCATGTGGGAATGCTTTGGTATGCTACGCGTCCCAGATACACCTAGTAGTAGTAGTAGTAGTAGTAGTAGTGAAATTTCAAGAAAAAATGGGCTGTTATTCTGTGTGCTGTCGTCTAGGAAAGGTGAACGGCAGATTACTAACGAAAAGGTGTTGTCTGTTCTGGAGGATTATGGTACCAATATTAAGTTATTTGTGTTGAAATTCAGGGTGAAGAGTGTGACATAATGAATTCCTGATTCAAGGAATTTGCACTAGGCAGCCGTCAATATTTTATATTTTGTACTGGAAACTATTTTGCTCATCATTATTTACTGAAGAGCATTTATTTGTATGTTGAGATTCAACTAGGTGCGTAGATCAGATATATTGCGACTTACAATATGCAGATGACCTGGTTCAAATGATATGATATTCTAAAAGCTTGTTATCTGCCATAAAAATATGGAATATCAGATGTATCGGAAGAATATACTGTTATGCTACGTTCTGGGAGTCTACAAAATGCGTATGGCAGCGTACGCTGGAAAATATACGTGTAATGTTGGGGAATTATTTGGTTTCCTTTCTGTAATCAGCAAAGAGAAGGAAGAGAGTTTAAAGCCAAATGAGGAAGAAATAATGGGGAAAATGGATCATTTGAATTACCTGGGTAAGGTGAAATCAATAAGTAGCGAAGCTAATGCATTCACCGATCAACGAAGTTTCGCAAGATGTGAGCTTAGAGCAGAAATTATTCTAACATTACTCTGATTTCAGACCAACTTTGTTGCATAGGAATAAAACCTAGATGAACTCGAGGTACTTTAAGCATTACTTAGAGGTGACAGACAAGAGTTTTGTTGCAAGCAAAAAGAGATGGGAACAACACATCTAGGAGACGACAGTTGGAAATGATTTAAAGAAAGAGCTGTAGGAACAGAACCATAGGGAAACTGTCAATGAATGACGATGAAAGGGCTTAAACAAATTCCTGGAGACGTATGGAAAACGTCCAAACGTATAATGGTCTGTGAAGTGTAGTAAGAAGAATAGCAGAAGAATAGTAGTACTATTCTGCGGCTCAAAGGATGACAGGTGCGAATCCCGGCTGTATCGAGGATTTTAGCAGTGTCAGGTTAATTCTTCTTATTTTAGCTTTTGCTAGTGATTTAACGTCGCTATGCTGCACACCTTCGGGGAGAGAAGCGGTTGCTTGGTAGGCCAAGGACCTTTGGGACCGTTGCGCCATTGAAGAGGGAGTTAACGTCGCACTAACTCATCGAAGGTTTCTGTCGACGCAAGGATGGTAAAGGGCTAGGACTGCGAAGGTAGCAGAGCCTTAATTAAGGTACAGCCACATTATTTGACTGCTGTCAAAAATGGAAAACCATCTTCAGGGCAGCCCATGTTGGGGTTCGAACTCACCATCTCCTAAATACAACCTCATAGCTACGCGACCCTAACTGAGCGGCAAACTCGCTTGGTGGTTAATTCTTCTGACTCGAGGACAGGGTGTCAATGTTTGTCTTACTAAGCACCTCTTTCTTTACATATAACACACAGCTAATTAGCACAGAAGCACGTAATAATTGAATCCCTTCACATGGGGTTGGTGTCCGCACGCGTCCGCAACTCCATCAGGGCGTGAGAAAACTGAAATTATTATTATTATTATTATTATTATTATTATTATTATTATTATTATTATTATTATTATTATTATTATTATTATTATTATTATTATTATTATTATTGTCCCACTCATTGGCTGAATGGTCAGCGTTGAGAGTACCGGGATCTATTCCCGGCCTGGTGGGGATTTTAATTGCGTCTCATTAATTCTTCTGGCTCGGGGACTGGGTGATTTTATTTGCTCCAACACTCTCCTCTTCATATTCAAACAACGCATTACACTACGCACTACCACAGAAACACGAAATAGTGATTACATCCCTCCATATAAGATTGGCGTCAGCAAGGGCATCCAGCCGTAAAACAGGGCCAAATCCACATGTGCGACACAGTTCGCACCCGCGATCCCCCACATGTGGGGGAAGTAGAAGAAGAAATTTGTTGTTGTGGTTGTGATTGTTGTTGTTGTTGTTGTTGTTTTGACGTAGTGACCTTCGATTCGAAGAGTGAAGGGTGTAGGTGAGTTAATTCTTCTGACATAAAGACTGGGGTGATTGCACTTGTCTGAATACACATCTCTTCATTTACACTCACACTGACGACCGTCACTAAAACAAGTAATGCTTGAATCCATTTCTTCACATTACGTTGGTGTCAGCAAAGATAAGTCTATGTGCGCGACACAGATCGAATCCGCGACCCCACTAAGATGTAGGAAAAGTAGTAGTACCCAGCAGTCAGAAACGCCAATTAACACAAATTACAATGATGTACACAACATGTTCACGCTTTGTGTTCTATTTCTTGAAGTATATACTCTGGCAGGAAGAAAACTGCAACACCATGATTTTATTCACGATTCAACCTAGAGATAATTTAGCTTGATGACATTACTTCATCAATATCAGGGACCAATACAACCAAAAATGCCAACTACTGAAGGTGCTTAGCGCCGCGTCTGTATACTGTGTACCTCCCTTCGCACTCACATGCAGACGATGGAATAGGTGACGACTATCACCTTGTCGTATAGTGTTCGAAGTCCCTTGCATTTGTTGTCGCAAATGCGCAAGGTTAGTAGTTTGCCGTAAGACTGGATAGGGGATTCATCTTATCATGACCCAAATACGTAGGTCGAGTCATAAGTCATGGCAACTATTTTTTTTCTCGCGAACAGGAGATAACACGGAAAATCTATGATATGCATTTGGAAACGTACAGTATGTACTTGCGTATGATGCCACTAGATGGTGTATGTAAACAACAGTGTGGGTCTAAGCATGTCCCCAAGTTCAGTGTGTGAGTGAGAGCGTCCCAAAATGGAAGTCAACAAGCAGGAGCAACGATCGTATATTAAACTAGCAGCCCATTTGACTGTGATCTAATCCCCAAAGTCAAGAAGCCATTACGTGGACAACGGTTTGCTATCAAAGAGGACATTTTAACAGCATTTCGGAAAGAGGTGTCACACGTTAGCGATACACATGCAGCGAATGGTATTCAGCGCCTGCCCCACCGCTGGCAACGCACAGTGGAAAACTTGGGTGATTATTTCGAAGGTCTGTAACCAGTGGAGACCTGTCCTTCGTACGTAGTCGTGTGTATTTGCTGTCTATACCATAATAAAACAATGTTTACCAACGGCCTCTGATCTGTCACTTTCCTACGAGAATCTCCTAAAGTCAGAATTTGTCTTCAGGCACTATGCATAAATACATGCCCTATATTTCCAAATGCATAACTTAGATCTTCCGTGTTGTCTCCTGTTCGCGAGAAAAAAAGTAGTTGCCATGACTTATGACTCGACCCTCGTATGTTCAGTTGGAGAGTTGTCTGGAAATCGTAGTGACCAGGTCAGTGGTCGAACACCCCGAAGAGCGCGTTGCGCAGTGGTACCCGTATGTGGACGAGCATTATCCTGCTGAAACAGTACATCACCTTCCTTTTGCACGAACGGCAGCAGGACTCGAACAATTTCCAGGATGCAGCGGGCTTTCTTTAACGGACACCATATTGCCTGGAGTTGGAGCCGTATGACAGAGGCGAATATATTCTGGAAGATGACGCAACAGCAGATCGACGTCGCACACGTAAACGGCCACCACCTGCATAAAGGTAGAACCTGCTCTCAGCGCTAAACACAACAGAGCTCCGTTTCATTGTCCAGACCAGATAGGTTCAGCTGTGCGCCCGTTGGGGCTAGCCCAGTGCAGCCGGGCTGGCTGACGTAAATGCGGGCAGCTTACGGATCAAGCATACGTCACAGTGAAGCGAGAGAGCTAACACACTTGAGAGGTATGTAGAGCGGTGAGGTTCGAATGTAACTACGAAGCTCTCCTCCACTACTCTGCGAAATGTTATTTGCGGTACCGTACAGTATTTTAAAAAATAATAAGATAATCCGGTTTGATTTATACTGCGCTCGATATAAACAGTCAGTTTTATTTTCTTATATTTATACTTTCACATTCAAGTGGTCAGCGTACTGGGCTTCCGTTCAGAAGGTCCCGGGTTCGATTCTCGGCCGGGTCAGTGATTTTAATCGCTTCTGATTAATTCCCCTGTCTCGGGGACTGGGTGTTTGTGTCCGTCCCAACATTCTCCTCTTCATATTCACACAACACACTACACTACCAACCACCACAGAAACACACAATAGTAAGTTCATCCCTCCATATGGGGTTGGGGGCAAGAAGGGCAACCGGCCGTGAAACAGAGCCAAATCCACATGTGCGACGCAGTTCGCACCCGCGATCCCACACGTGTGGGAAGAGCGGTAGGAAAATTAAAAGGAAGAAGATACTTATAGATTCAAAGAAAACCGGCGGGAGATAATGTTTGGTACAATTTACAAATACACAGGGTTTAAGCGTACAAGCTACGATTTACAATTCCTTGGATGTAAATGACATCATTTCCATTTAAAAATTACAATTCCTGTTATTCATTTAGCAAAACGTAATATATTTGCATAATTTAACAAGTTTATTGCTTGATTTTGCACAGTGGTGTGTGAGTTTTCCTGTTCACTGAATTTCTGAAAATAGTACCTAAATCTTATCAGGCGTCTGATAGTAATAGCTAGCCTCTAAACAGCTATTGCAGCGGGTCCTCTAGAAACCATTTGCGCTTACATACTACGATCGTAGAAATGGACGAACAATCGTTTTCATTGGTCAGCTTTGAAAGACGCCCTTTCCACGTCGTGGGCGTGAATTTATTCACTGTTCGCGATTAAGATGCCAGATACCATATCACCTGGACTACATTTACGAAATTAAAAACATACGCCTCAATCCAGGATCGACCCCTAGACCTCCTCCATGTTAACCGAAACTCTATCAACTACACCAACTGTACAGCACGAGTAACAGGTGCTGACAGATGTAGTTACCCTACATGTGGTTACAGTGTTGCCAGATTGCCACTCTTCAACGTCCATTTTCTGCCGGATATACTCGCAGGACGAACTTTTGTGAGAGAACTTTTTTTTTCTGGCATGTGAGGAGTCGCACTGCGCCGCCCGAGTGCGCGAATTTCGGTTCACCATGTATACAGTGTTGAAGTGTAATGTGGCTAGAGTGTAAACAGTTTCAGTACCTTCAGTACAGTTTCATTCTTCCATCTCCACCAAGTTGAAATCAATAAGAAACTGGAGGTTAGTGTGATTAGCTGCCACCCCCGGAGGCCCGGGTTCGATTCCCAGCCCTGCTACGAAATTTGAAAAGTGGTACGAGTGCTGGAACGGGGTCCACTCAGCCTCAGGAGGTCAACTGAGTAGAGGTGGGTTCGATTCCCACCTCAGCCACCCTGGAAGTGGTTTTCCGTAGTTTTCCACTTTTCCTCCAGGCAAATTCCGGGATGGTACCTAACTTAAGGCCACGACCGCTTCCTTCCCTCTTCCTTGTCTGTCCCTTCCAATCTTCCCATCGCCGTGCGCGTAGAGGCGCGCGGCTGTGAGCTTGCATCCGGGAGATAGTAGGTTCGAATCCCACTATCGGCAGCCCTGAAGATGGTTTTCCGTGGTTTCCCATTTTCACACCAGGCAAATGCTGGGGCTGTACCTTAATTAAAGCCACGGCCACTTCCTTCCAACTCCTAGGCCTTTCCTATCCCATCGTCGCCATAAGACCTATCTGTGTCGGTGCGACGTAAAGCCCCTAGCAAAAAAAAAATCTTCCCATCCCCCCGCAAGGCCACTGTTCAGCATAGCGGGTGGGGCCGCCTGGGTGAGGTACTGGTCCTTTCCCAGTTGTATCCCCCGACCTAGTGTCTCACGCTCCATGACACTGCCCTTGAGGCGGTAGAGGTGGGATCCCTCGCTAATTCCGAGGGAAAAACCAACACTGGAGGGTAAGCAGATTAAGAAAGAAAGAAAGAAAGAAAGAAAGAAAGAAAGAAAGAAACTAGAACTGCCAGAAGCTTTTTCTTGGTCATTTCAAAATCATATGTGGTCCGCCCTAATGGGGATTAGACCTATTTTTACGGCAGGATGCCCTTCCTGATGCCAACCCTATGCGGAAGCATATATTCACTATTGCGCATTTCTGTGGTGGTTGATATGCTGACCGAGCTCGATAGCTCTAGTCGCTTAAGTGCGGCCAGTATCCAGTATTCGGGAGATAGTAGGTTCGAACCCCACTGTCGGCAGCCCTGAAAATGGTTTTCCGTGGTTTCCCATTTTCACACCAGGCAAATGGTGGGGCTGTACCTTAATTAAGGCCACGGTCGCTTCCTTCCAACTCCTAGACCTTTCTTGTCCCATCGTCGCCATGAGACCTATCTGTGTCGGTGCGACGTAAAGCAACTAGCAAAAAAAAAAAAAAAATGTTGATATGCTGTTGCATTTTATCTACATGTGTATCAAGACGATCAAGAACATCCTACCTCCGAGCTAGAGGAATTAACTAAATGAGTCTAAAATGCCCGATGGGGTCGGAAAACAAACCCTAGGCCCTCAAAACCGAAGGCCTCAACGCCGAACATTCAGCCAAAGAACCGAACCACCACCAAATAGAGTACAATCCACGCTTAAAATGTTCAGGAGATAATTTCGATTTTAAATACTTAAGTGGTCTATACGAAGTCCAACTCAGCGTCAAGGCCTTCAGTTGAGAGGATCTCAGGTTCGATTTCCAGTTGGGACTAGGTGACTGAATTTGTCGTGACACACATTCTCCTGCATATACACGCCGCACACCACAATGTCAACCAACACAGAAACATTGAATACATCCCCCCAAATGAGGTTGATGTCAGGAAGGGCATGCGACCGGAAAACAGGACCATGTCCACATGTGCATCACAGTTTTCACACCAGGATGTGGTTAAAGTGGAAAGAGAATAGGTAGTTAATACAATTTACACAGTTTTTGATAGTACCTATTTTAATGCCTATTTTAACATATCAGTGTCTAATTAACCCGCCTCAAACGGGACTTTCATTGCATAAATGTCCTCAGCTAATTAATCACTTAACAACAGCAGTAGAGAACTTGATTTTTGCATCCTAAATATATACATTTTAAAAATTGTTTCATAATAATATATAAAATGTCAATGTTGAAATTCCAGTTAAATTTCTTAATTTTTTCTTGTTTTAGGGCCATGCTCTTCAGCACAACCAGAAAGCTGGTGTCATTATGATAAACCAAGATCTCGCCCTTCAGGGGGTTCGACGTCAGCAGGCTGGCAACTACACGTGCATAGCATCCAACGTGGAGGGTGACGGGGAGAGTAACACTGTGGAGCTTCGTGTCATGTGTGAGTCATTCCATACAGTTCATTTCTATACTTTTACCAATAAGTTTCATCAATCAATCAATCAATCAATCAATACTGATCTGCATTTAGGGCAGTCGCCCAGGTGGCAGATTCGCTATCTGTTGTTTTCCTAGCCATTTCCTAAGTGATTTCAAAGAAATTGGACATTCATTGAACATCTCCTTTGGTAAGTTATTCCAATCCCTAACTCCCCTTCCTATAAATGAATATTTGCCCCAGTTTGTCCTCTTGAATTCCAACTTAATCTTCATATTGTGATCTTTCCTACTTTTATAAACGCCATTCAAACTTATTCGTCTACTAATATAATTCCATGCCATCTCTCCGCTGACAGCTCGGAACATACCACTTAGTCGAGCAGCTCTCCTTCTTTCTCTCAATTCTTCCCAGCCCAAACTTAGCAACATTTTTGTAACGGTACTCTTTTGTCGGAAATCACCCAGAACAAATCGAGCTGCTTGTCTTTGGATTTTTTCCAGTTCTTGAATCAGGTAATCCTGGTGAGGGTCCCATACACTGGAACCATACTCTAGTTGGGGTCTTACCAGAGACTTATATGCCCTCTCCTTTACATCCTTACTACAACCCCTAAACACCCTCATAACCATGTGCAGAGATCTGTACCCTGTATCATTACCCGTGAATGCAGACGTCAGATCAGCCGTTGGTAAGAATCGAAGCTCTCCACAATCATACAATATAGTACATTACAATAAAGTTTCGTAACTGAAATAGTGGTATCTGTCTAACGTCTTGTCAACTGCAGTGCCAAACTGAGTGGTGTAGATAGTAAACTGCTGGCTTTCTGAGCCCAAATTGAGTTTCTACCTTAACTCAGCCTGGCAGTACGGTATTTTAAGAATTCTAATATGCCAGCCTCGTGTCCGAAGTTTTACCAACACGTAAAAAACTCCTGCAGGACAAAATGTGAAGCACCTTGCAGTTTCCGAAAACCATAAAGGTAATTAGGGGAACGTAAAATATATAATAAAATATAATATAATATAATATAATATAATATAATATAATATAATATAATATAATATAATATAATATAATATATAATATAATATAATATAATATAATATAATATAATAATTTCGTGTGGCTATTTCTAGCCGGGCGCAGCCCTTGTAAGGCAGACCCTCCGATGAGGGTGGGCGGTATCTGGCATGCTTAGGTAACTGCATGTTATTGTGGTAGACGATAGTGTTATGTGTGAGTTGCAGGGATGTTGGGGACAGCACAAACACCCAGCCCCCGGGCCATTGAAATTTATTAATGAAGGTTAAAATCCCAGACCTGGCCTGGAATCGAACCCGGGACTCTCTGAACCGAAGGCCAGTACGCTGACCATTCAGCTAACGAATCGGACAAATAAATAATGATATTATCTGTACTATTCAATAATTGCTGTAAAATTTAAGATAAAGCTGGAGTGACAGAGTACAATCTGCAGGCCTTCGGGTTGAGCAGCAGTCGCTTGGCAGGCCAACGCCCACCAGGCTTGTTGCACCACGGGATTTGTTTTGGTTTGGTTTGGTTTGGAGTGACGGATCCTTTTAATCAGGAGTTCCTCGTTGTGACGGAAGCTAACGAGAGAGTTCACGCATTTAAACAGCCTTCAAATTACACTGACCTGAGGTAGGATGGAACCCGCTATCTTGCGAACAGAATGACTACGACTAACCAACTGTTCCTCAGAAGCCGTCCCTTAAATCTTCGACCGGACGTTGATGATCAAGTCAGTAACCTCAGCTATGCCAGGGAAGCACTGATCAGGCAGCTTCAGTTGGAGTCAATTTACGGTAAAATGGTCAGTTTCTATTCCGCTTTTCCTACGAGCATTATGCTAATTAAGTTAATCTCACAATATTTCCAGCTAACAGCATGGGAAGAGGAGCAAATATCTTTTAATGATTCATAGCCTACTCCCGAACCACCCTCTGTTCAGTGTTTTTTATTCGTGTGTACAATGGTACAAGGGGCTGCCTGGCCGAGGCGGTAAAGGCGTGCTCGGTTCGCCCGGTAGGACGTGGGTTCGAATCCCCGTCAGGAAGTCGTGAAATTTAAGAAACGAGATTTCCACTTCACTCAGCCTACACCAAAAATGAGTACCAGGTTAATTCCGGGGGTAAAGGCGGCCGGGCGTAGAGCTAACCACTCTACCCCATCAAGTGCCGAGGTTACGGATAGTGGAAGCCTTTACCTTCCACCCCTCCAAGGGCCTTCATAGCCTGTACGGGGATGACTTTGCTTTACTTTCCTTACAATGGTACAATTCAAGAATTATTTCAGAGAATGAGCTGTTTTCTCCGGATATAGCTTGAATAATATTTGTGTTAGACTAGCAGTGAATATACGGCAGGCTGATTTAACATCCCAAGAATGTGAGCTCCATCAGTTACATGGGCCATAATATGAGATTTTGTCACTGGATCCTTCCATGGTGTACATCTTGAACTACGAATGAAGACAGTGTACCTGAAAAACGAATAAAGATTAATTGTGAAGTGGGTGAGGGCAAATTAAAGAACAACACTTTAGCTGGCAAGTAAATAGTAAAAGAACTGATTTTAAATCGGTCAGCGTATTGTAGGTTTCCGAGACTATTCACTGCTCAATGAACATGATTGGTTAAACGACATTCAGGAAACTCAGTCGTAAAATTACCAATGTTATTCCCCGAAGTGGCATGGGCTCATCAGTTGTATACCGCACCTTCCCAAGACACTGGCCGGCTAGCACGCGTGTAGCGACACCACTGACGTGAGGTTGCTTTCGATTCATTTTTACTTTTAGGTTGTCCTATTTACATTAACATATCATATCTAACAAATATATCCGTCCAGATACCGAAAGCAAAACTTGAATACCAAGTTTTTGTTTCTTTGTTTATGACATGGACATGGTAGTTATGGTACTACCGTCGTGGGAATGCTGTCCGAAGTGGTAAAGCTCGTAACTGTAATGACTTGAGTCTAGTATTATGCTTCCAGCGTATTAATTTGAAATAAATACTGTATTATGTCAGTTGAGCTACGGTATTTGGTATATTACAAGTAATGCGTCTGGCAACTACCACAAACACGTTTGTCTGATTCATCATACCCTTATTTTAAAAGAGTTTATTTAGGTTGCTCTAGTTCAGATAGGTTTCCAGTGACGATGGGATAGCAGAGAACAAGGAGGGGGAAGGTAATATGTGAGAGAGGAACTTGAGGGTTAACACCTTAGTGGACATCTGGTGTGAAAATGAGGAAACAATGGAAAACCATCTTCAGGGCTGTCGATTGCTCCTGTAACCACGCAGCCAACTTGCTCGGTTATTTAAAAATGTTATATTTCATGTGTGGCTATTTTAAAGGTTCTGCGGAGACATTTAAATCACACCTCGGGTTCTGAAATATTTTCTAAATTATAATAGCCTATGAATAAGCATTTAATATAAGTAAAATACACGCTAGTCATATTCGCCAGAGAATGTCTAAGGACAGAATAAGCTAAATAACTGTACGCACTCATGTAGATATTAAGAAACGATGGCATACGGTACGCAACTGTCGTAATCTTTATTCTGAATCAGAAACTGATGTTAAAACGCGGCCCTCTTTCACTGTAAATTACTCGAAAGTAACTTTTCTAGAAGTAAAAACGCTGTCCGCCTCTGTGGTGTAGTGGTTAGCGTGATTAGCTGCCACCCCCGGAGGCCCGGGTTCGATTTCTGGCTCTGCCACGAAATTTGAAAAGTGGTATGAGGGCTGGAACGGGGTCCACTCAGCCTCGGGAGGTCAACTGAATAGAGGTGGGTTCGATTCCCACCTCAGCCATCCTGGAAGTGGTTTTCCGTGGTTTCCCATTTCTCCTCCAGGCGAATGCCGGGATGGTACCTAACATAAGGCCACGGCCGCTTCCTTCCCTCTTCCTTGCCTATCCCTTCCAGTCTTCCCATCCCTCCACAAGGCCCCTGTTCAGCATAGCAGGTGAGGCCGCCTGGGCGAGGTACTGGTCATTCTCCCCAGTTGAATCCCCGACCAAGAGTCTGAAGCTCCAGGACACTGCCCTTGAGGCGGTAGAGGTGGGATCCCTCGCTGTGTCCGAGGGAAAAGCCGACCCTGGAGGGTAAACAGATGATGATGATGATGATGAAAAACGCTCCCCGTGCAACAATATTTTAATCTGACTACCTTAAAATTTAGCACACATACGTAGTCGTATAGCATTAATACAGCTTAGTACTCAGTCTAATATCAGTTGGTAACTTTCAGAAATATTTCGGATTAAATCATGAAAAAGTCGAATTTTCAGGATGCAATACCATATGCAAGGTGTGTCCAAAAAGTAAAGTTAATGGACCGATATCGCGATAAAACGTGTCGTAACACTGCGTTCATGCGAATGTGAATAGAGAGACTTCTCGAGAAGCGCCATGTAGCGTTGAGCACACGGAATTCAACCAGGTCAGTGTGCTGCCGGTAGTCGAACGTGGTGCGCGTGAAGACTCGGGTCATAGTGCAATGGAGCAACACATAAACATCAAGTTTTGTTAAAAATTGAGAAAAACGGTGACGGTGACACATGCGATGTTAGTACAAACGTACGGAATAAAAGCCGAAAGCAGACAATATGTTTACGGCTGCTTCAAACTCTTTCCAGATGGACTGGAAAATTTTGGTGATGCGCCACGTCCATTCTGTTTACGGCTTCTGTTCAGTTCACTTGCAACAACATCGCAAGCGTCTCCGTTGCCGTTTTTCCAATTTGTAACTATACTTGTTATTTATGCGTTCCTCCATTGCACTATGACACGAGTCTTCACACGCACTACGTTCGACTAGCCGCAGCACACTAACGTGCTTTATTCGTGTGTTCAACGCTACGTGGTGCTTCCCGAGATGCCTCTCCATTCACATGAGCATGCACGCAGTGTTACCATGCATTGCCATCGCACTATCGGTCCATTCACCGTACTTTATAGATACACTTTTTATTAACTAAACAATTAGAATTTCATTTAAATTTTTAATTTTTTTCCGTAAGACTAGACATAACTAACTTTCAAATTAACAAATAAAAATATTTTCACCTATATTTTCTTAAATTACCTTTCTCTTAAATTACCGTAACTTCGGACATATGTACGCTGCTTCTTTAAAATTTCCAAATTTCCTTAAATAAAGGCTTAATAATCAACTCCAGAGATTGCAAGTAAATCGAACTAAAATTACAGAATAAGCGAATTTCAGTAGGATCTCACCTTGAAATATTTCAATGAAATAAAGTCAAGTTGTGAGCCAGACACCCACAAGAACTACGTAGTGAAATCTAATCGCTTCCACCCTGGACTGATTCCATTTTCGTCCGTTCTTCAAATGAAAGTTTCCTATTCTTTCAATTCAGCAGAGACAAATCGTAATACAGTAATTCACTTGGAGTTCTCTCACTCTCACCAAGGTGCCGCAGTTCGAATTCCAGCCAAGGTAAGTGATATATCTGAGAGAGAGAAAGCAGTGGCGATGGCCCACTGCTATCACGCTGCCCCACGTACACTATGTATGTATGTATATATGTATGTATGAATGTATGTATGTATGTACACTAGCGGGAATGGTAAGTGTTACACCATGAAGTACAATTCCGATATTTATCAAACTTTGTGGATATGTTCATCACATAACAGGTATTAAATTATTAAACTTTCAGCCCATTCGGAACTGCCCCTCACCACAAACATCAGTATGAGGTATGACCCCCATGGGCATGAATACACTTTTGTATTCGGTGTGGGATGGAAGCGAACAGCCCCCGAATGTCACCTTGAGGGATTTCTTGCCATGCCTGAAACACGTGTTGGGCCACTTCATGAACATTGCTGGTTGGGAGTTGGTATGACCGTATCATTTTTCCTTCACATGCCAGGCATGCTCTGAGGGTGACAAATCAGGGCATCGAACAGGTCATTCAAGGATCCCTACATTCCTCAAGGCTTTTCTGGTGTGATCTGCAGTATGGGCTCTTGCATTATCTTGCAGGAATATGCCATTTGGTACTCTCGTCATGAAGGGCATGAACACAGGGTTTACGATTCTTGCCATATACTGGCGAGCATTTAGTCCCCCTTCAACATGTACCAAATCCGTCCTGTTGTCATATCCAATTGCTCCCCACACCATCATTCCAGGAGTTGGAGTAGTATATGCTTCGAAAATCGCTTCTTCCTGTGACCTTTCACCAGGTCGTCTACGGGCATGTTCACGTTGATCCGACCTCCACCTGAACACCACAGAATGCCACTCGATGTCCCAGTTGCCTCTGGCTGTACACCATGCAAGTCTCCGTTTTCTGTAGTTTGGTGTAAGCGGTAAACAACGCATGGCAACTCCAGACCTCAACCCAGCCTCCAGTAATCTGTTCTCGAAGGTTCGTGGTGACTTCTGCACGAATTTCAGCTGTTGTTATCCGTCTGTTCGGCAGAGCCAGCCGACGAATCCTACGCTCTTCTCGTGGTGTAGACCTTCTGGGAGGACCCGTGTCTGCTTTTCGTGCCACACTGCCGCCCCAAATCCATCTCGTCACTACTCGTTCTGCAGCCATTGCACTACAGCCAACTGTTTGCACAATCTGTCGGTACGATGCCCCCATATCCCACATGCCAATGATTCGACATTTCACAAAATCCGAAAGACGGTGGTAAGCTGCCCGTGTACGTCATCTAGGCATGCTGTGTTGCGAACTCTACTTGAAAAGAGACTCTAACATTAGCCACATCCAACAGCCATCACGTACACACACCAGCCGCCATCTTTAGGAATGGCGTTTTCCTGTACTAACAGTTACGTCGTTCGAGGACGAAATTTTAATCAACATATCTTACAGGCATAACAATACTGGGGTATCAATTTGGTGGCATTCTGTCAAGGTATTCATGGTGTAACACTTTCCATTTCCGCTAGTGTATGTATTTATTAGTTTTCAATGTAAGAACTACATCAACACTTCATACCTGATGTTTAACAAACTTGTTACAGTGATAGTATTTAAAAATGATCCGGAAACCTTTGCTGTCTATGCATATGCTACCTTCTACACACAGTAAATGCAATTTTAGAGCAAAGAATGATAATGTTTGAACATTGAAGAAATGTACGAGAAGTTCTGTTCACTAATCAGACATACGAGTTTTTAATACCGTAAACTGTGAAAGTAAAAACCTACAACCTGTTTTCCAGTCATTGATCGGGTCAGGGATGGAATGAATGAAGTCGGAACTGCGCCGGCTGCCGAAGCCTGTCACACTCCTCTGGGGTTAATGACCGACAGATGAAATAAAATGATAGTGGGGAGTGTTGCTGGAATGAAAGATGGCAGGGAAAACCGTAGTAACCGGAAAAAACCTGTCCCGCCTCCGCTTTGTCCAGCACAAATCTCACATGGAGTGACCGGGATTTGAACTGTGGAATCGAGCGGTGAGAAGCCGACGCGCTGCCGCCTGAGCCAAATACCTCTGAAAATTGAACTTAGGTTAACTAGTGAACACAGTTATAATTTGTTCGTAGTACTGAAGCTGACAGGATAATAATTCCTTCTTTTGCAAACGAAACTCGGTATTACCAGGGGTGGGGTATGGAAGTAATGGCGCCCCGTAACTCATCCATACAGATCTCTGGATGTGAACAGCACTTAATTAAAGGCAAATGTCGGAATGTCACATCCGTCATGCACTGAGATCGAGATTATTCGTGACGTAGTTATGTCTGAATATTTATGACAATAAAAAGTGACCAAACCACCTGGCCACTGTGTTTGTTGCTTTGACCATTCAGCATTACTGTTCACGTGTTATCAGAATCTTATTGTAATATACGTACATATACTTCCTTATTGGTACATTGATCTTCAGTTCCTTCCAACTGGAAACAATTATACTTGACATGGGATCACGAGAGTGTAGGAATAGTGCGTCGGTTTCATACTCGGGGGCCACCGGTTTGATTCTCAACTCGCCCATGTAATATATTCTTGAAATACGGACAGGACTGCATGTTATTCAGCCTCGTCATTTCATCTGAGGAGCTGTCTTACATGAGAGACAGCAGCCAGACTGAGAGTCCCAGACGGCAGCGCTATCTTTCTGAGCTCATGTTGGCTAATTCGAACCCAGCTTAGTCCGGTGGAATTTGAAAGTGCTCAAATACGCCAGCCTCGTGTCGATTGGTTAACCGGCAAAGAACTCCAGCAGGACAAAATTCAGGTAACTTGGCGTCTCCAAAATCCGTACAAGTATTTCGTGGGATGCAAAACCAGTAACATTAATTGAGAGGTCGTTGGCCAAATCTACAACTCCAAGAAAAATATGGCTGAGGATGTCTTCTGGTGACAGTGTAGGTCATCTGACAGGCAGCAATCATCTTCACATGCTAAGACGCTTCATGGCCAAACGTGCCGTGACATTATCATTATGATTATTATATACTCCTTATTTGAAGTGTAGTTGAGTCCTCATCCCTAAGGCTAGTTGGATCCTCAACAGCTCCACCATCAGCTGTCATGGATGGCCTAGGCATCACTGAAGAGGCGTACTAGGGATATGAGGAGTGAGGTAGTTTCCCGTTGCTTTCCTCACCGAGTCAGAAGTTGCTATTACATATCAGTCTGCCGAGCCCACTGAAATACATGCATCAACCAACCTTATGAGCAACATTTTCACACAATTCGTAGCAGGGACTGGCTGCAGAAGGGATTGCATTACTAGCATCGCTCATACCTCAGTCACTTTCATATTGCCAACGCCAAGGATAAGACAGAGACAGATCAATGAAAGTAACAAAATTGCTCTAGCCTGTACCAGAAGACATAGTGCACTGTAAACACTAGGTCCCGCTAGCAAAGGCATCTAATTTGAAGTAATTCTGGTGGTAATGTTGAGGGGCCGATGACCTTCGATGTTAGGCCCCTTAAAACAACAAGCATCATCATCATCATCTGGTGGTAATGTTTGATTTGAACGGCACAGTGAAAGCTCCACTCAAATTTTAATGTATTACTCAGCAAGTATAGAGCCTCCTTGGCTCAGGTGGCAGCGTGCCGGTCGCTAACGGCTGGATACCGTGGTTCAAATCCCGGTCACTCTATGTGAGATCTGTGTTGGACAAAGCGGAGGCGGAACAGGTTTTTTCTCCGGGTATTTCATTCCAGCAACACTCTCCAGTATCATTTCATTTCATCTGTCAGTCATTAATCATTGCCCCAGAGGAGCGCGACAGGCCTTGGCAGCCGGCACAATTCCTATCCTCGCCGTAAATTGGGGGCTTAATTCATCCCATCCTTGACCCGGTCATTGACTGGAAAACAGGTTGTAGGTTTTCACTCAGCAAGTATAATGGACACGGAGAAACTTAAAAATTACACTCTACTGAAATGCTAAAAATTACATCATGAATATTACTACATATATGCATACATACATACATTATAATTATAGACTGTTATGCCTTTCAGCGTTCAGTCTGCAAGCCTCTGTGAATTTACTAAACGTCGCCACAATCCTCGATTTGCAACTAGTGTTGTGGCCTCATTTAGTTCTATACCTCTTATCTTTAAATCGTTAGAAACTGAGTCTAACCATCGGCGTCTTGGTCTACCTCTACTTCTCTTACCCTCCATAACAGAGTCCATTATTCTCCTAGGTAACCTATCCTCCTCCATTCGCCTCATAAATTATTACTCCTCTGAGAAATAGTTTTGAAATTAGCGCCTCAACGTATGACTACAATAAATAATTCAGTGTAATCAAATAATGGTAACATACTGTTTTAAACCTAACGTAGAAAGGTGTTTGTAGCTATGTGTAATGTGAACTAGGATTAAAATCGTGCACAATTTGCATTTTTTATTTTGTAATTTTCGCTTGAACGAACTCCCTTTGCTTGGGAAAGGATCTTAACATGGAAGTACGCAAGGAGTTCCAGTTCTTAGTTCCCTGGTTTACAAGCAGGGGCTGCCTAGTCGAGAGAGTAAAGACATTCTCCGTTCACCCGGGCTTGGATGCAATTCGCTGTCAGGAATCCCATCAATTTAAATACCAGATTTCCACTTGTGGAAATGCCCCAGGGTTCACTCAGCCTTCACTAGAAATGAGTAAAGATTAACCTTTATCACCCACTCCTTGAATCGCCTTCGTGATCTGTACGGAGATGGCTTTTCTTTTTGTTTACAACAACTGTTTACTGTATTTTCATTCTGTGTTTACTTTGCACATGCATATGTTCTACCCTCTACTGTGTAACAAGTTGTAACTGCTAGATTTTCGTCTAGACGACCGAGTTTCGAATTCCAGTAAATATTGGGTTGGAATTATGAGACGTTAGGGAGGACATCCGGCCGAACTCTAAAATTAACCAGGGTGCTTGCAACGACTCTAGAATTACTTGAGAAATGCTGATGAAGGTTTACTGAAAATAATGTTAATGAGAAGGAAACTCTATGCAGTTTCATTTAAAAAAGCTCATTTAGTGTACTTTGCTACATGTTACGGAGTTGTGGTGTAACAGCAGAGGTGAAAGAAGGTGCTGGCTGGAATAGGTCTCAACTACAGAATTAAAGTTAATTTAAAACTTTGACAAAGGTTCTATTTTCAACAGACAACAAAGTTTAACAGTTTTCATATAGACTTTCAAAACTCAACAAATAACAAGTCAGCAACAAGCCAAAATCAGGTACAAAGAAATTACAAGATTTCGGGGGTTCTTACCAAAATCTGGGCTTCAAGCCCCAAGTATAATTCCTGAGCTCTCAGCTCACAACTACCATTGTTGAAGGGCATAAAACTCCTAAGTAAAAGGAGCACTTGCTCCTAATTACAGTGTTAAGAAAAAGAGCAGACCCGCTCTCAATTTGACAAGCCTATCAAAGGCTACAACAAACTTCATTTCTATCTGCCCTTAAGGCACACCAAGAAACAGGGGTATTTGATACCCAACCTACAGGGCCTTTACATGAGGAAAATAAAACATCAGGTTAAGTTACTGGCCCATAATACAAAATAGAATGGAGGCGAAGCTTGCACTCCTAATACACTTTTAAAACCTACTTGGCACTAGGCCGCTTACGCAAGGGCTAATCCCATACTAAGGAGGTGACACGATAAGAAAACTTTATTACATTACGAAGAGAAGGAAAACGGTTATGAAAACGTAGTCACCTCAAAACAATATGAGTGGGAGCTCGAGAGGGTTAGGCACTCTCTATCCCAATTTGTAGTTAAAGAGGCGGAATTTTACCAAATGTCTATTACATTTTAAAGACAGGTTACATGAGAAAAGTTTCGAACCTGCTCCGAGGGTTAAACTGCTGAGCTAGCAAGAAATAAAGTTATTAAACGGCCATTACCTTGTGGATGAACTGCTGCCCGAAGAAAGAGGCGCTTCCCGCCCCCTGCTACATAATCACACACTAAGCAAGATGTCGATGAAGTGGCACCGAGACAAGAAAATCAGCAGTTTAAATACCCTCGTGGAACATTCGAGACCTTTCAAGAATGAGTACACACACCCCCCTCAACTTTATTGGATAGCTTAAAGCAACATATCCATATCGGAGAAGACATACGTTATTGGTCAAAAATTAATTAGAGAAATTCGGGATTGGCTAAATTCAAAACAAGCGGGTAGAAATGATTAATGTTGCCAACCCACAAATCACAGAACAAAATTTAGTAAGATCAAAAACTTATGAACACAAAACTTCTTCAAGAAGGTTCATTACTTTGCAACAGAGTGCGTAATCCTAGTTTTTTCTCTGTAGATACATCTAGAGGAGAATGTCCACACTTCTTGATACGGAATAAACAAACACAAATCGATATAGACACAGTTCAGAACACTTCAAAATTACACCATTTACCGTAGTGACATCTTTTAAGAAATAGTAGAATTAGTTCAGTTTTCAAGGTTCCAAACTTCTCCTGTAGAGGAGTTTAAATTGGCGCAATATTTGAAGGAGTGGCATGGAGGTGTACCGCCCGGTACACTACACACATTTTGCAAATATTGTAAAAGCAGTTAAATACATTGTTTCCTTCTTCTGTTCTTTTCGTTCAAAATGAGTGGCAATAGACTGAATTATGTCTCTTCAAATTTCAACTTCATAAAAAATCTCGCAATATAGTTAGTATTTTAAAAGAGATCCTCTTGCATCTTAACTTTTTCTTAAAACTTTACTAGATTATCATCGTATTATTGTAGTTATGGCATTCGACTACTGAGTGGGAGGTAATGGGTTCTAATCCTACCTCCTCCAAAACGTTTGAAACACCTTGAAATTGACTAGAATGAGTTCGTTCAAGGGAACCTATTCAATGCCATAGTGGATTAAGCAGAATAGAAGTGGCAGTCCTCACCACGTGGAATGTTTGGCTAACTGTAACTATAGTTGAACATATTTCCACAAATATCGTAACACTATTGTACGTGAATTCGGTGAACAAACAACGAGTTACCCTAGACGTTCAGTATTTTATTATACAACACTATTACTGTCAACAGATACTCGGAAGCTTTACTTTAAGCGTCAGTTTTCATTCATGACGTATGATCTACAATGGCCTTATCGGGTAAGTAAATTCATAATAAATATACTGGCAAATAAATAAATATAAATGTATACGAGCACAATTAATTCTGTCCATAAGTAATAAAATATTATTACTGATATGCATCGGTGAACAAAACGCACTGAATACTCTGCTCAATAAACTCGTGAAATTTCATATTGCTAGGAGGTAAGCTTTGGTGAAAATAAAAACATCTCAATAATAGGAAATGTTATTTTCAAATACAACCACATAGAAGCGTAAATAAATTAAATGTGTTAATAAATGAGTATAATACAACCAGACAACACCACTTTTGCAGTGAGCACGTGTTCTTAACACAGAGGAAAGAAAGCTGGCTGGTGGTCAACTGTTAGAACGGTTACTCAACCAAACTGTCGCAGAAAACCTACTGCGTGCTAATCTTAAATATCAATAAATTAATTTAAAAATGAATCTCTGAGCCAAATGGGGTCCCAAAATATCTGAAGGAATACCCTACTGCAAAATGCCCTTCGTGTATCGGAGAAAAATATGTCCGTTGTATCTGAAAGTAGCTAATCTTGTGACCTACAGCCTTTTGCATTGCATTGAGTGTTAGAGCCAGCCGTGTAGTTATGCTGAATACGGGAGATCCTGTGAGAACTCCAAAGTTGTGAAACATTGAGTTTGGTAACCTGTGGTAACCACTTCCGTGGCTAGCCCAAGTGCAGCTGAATAGAGGAAGAGCAGAAAGGACCTGGCCAATAAACTATGACTCGGGATGACTAGGCCCAGATTAAAGCACAGAATAATTCGTCAGTGTCAAGGTTTGGATAAGGTACTAGTACTGCAAGTGTTTTAGAGCACTAAAAGCCCAACGGGGCATTCCATCCTAGTTTATTTCCATTTTATTTGTTCATTTATTCATTATAAAATATTTGGTTCTATAAGGCATGACACAGATTGTGATGTCTGCTGTTCTGTCCGGCCATCAGTTTATTTCTATATCATCATGGTTAATTAAATAATATTAAATTATATTTTAAACTTACAAGATAACGAGTCTAATTATTCAACCAAGAAAGCAGGCAAGCAATCTTCTAGTTTTACATGATTTCGTATCACACATATAGTCACAGGAGATCGATTTTACGTGTAATTCGAATCGCAGAGACGAGATATTTTCATTTCAAACCTGCACTTGTATTCACCGGGTTTCAAAGCTCTCTACAAAGAAATAAAAATAGAAGTCACGTTTCCGTGGTTACAATTATTTTAAGAGTATGTTGTGGCGGGTTCTGGTAGCAGACTAATCAAACATAGTAAGCAACGGTAGGGGGTCGTCCCTGTATTGTCTTACTCATAAATGGCAACATTAGAGCGACCTAGACTAGTAAACAGGGAGACACACACAGAGAGAGGGAGAGAAAGAGAAAGTGAGTGAGCAATGCGATGGAAGGATGGGGAGGGAGCACAGCAGAGTAGCACACCGCACAAAATGCAAAGAGCAGAGCCCACAGCTAGAGAATAAAAAACTCATGAGCTCATGAGGGGTCTCCATGTTTTCAGAATAGGGAAAATAGGGGGAAACGGGACAGATTCCCACGTAAATCGAATAAGAACTTTCAACTCTCAATGTATATATATATACTGCTAAGAGCAAAACAGCGACTGTTTTATTAATGTCATTTATTTCTGGATGACCCAATAAATGGGATAGAAAAGTCCTAGGACTGGGAAGGAAGCGGCCATGGCCTTAATTGAGGAACAGCCCCAGCATTTGCATGGTGTGAAAATGGGAAACCACTGAAAACTATATTCAGGGCTGCCGACAGTGGGGTTCGAACCCACAGCTGCGCGCTCCTAACCGCACGGCCAGCTCGCCCGTAAGTGCACTGGATTTGAACACAAAGCGACGGACTACACAACACATGATAACTCTTCCTTGCTTCGACTCCAGAGAGAGTCCAGTAATTCACAGAGTCACTTGTAGTGAACAACTAAACAGCCACAGCTCGACAGTATTCAACAGCAGGATGATACAATAGCGAATATTAACACAAGTCCATTTACCTTCACATTCATGATAGCAGCTTCCATCGCTGACTCACGACGATCCTCAGTCCACACACATACACACACACACAGTACTCTCAGGTAGTACACAGTCATCCGTTCCACATGCGTCCTCATTCCAGCCACTCCCTGGACACTCCGGTACCAACAACCACCGCTTCTTGTTCAGATCTCGGTGGAACACTATAATAGTGACAGCCAACACCTCTGCCGTCCTCAGCGCAGCCACCGAACCCCAACACATTGAGTCTCACACTGACTCCACCACGGTGTCCAGCACTGACCTCGAGTCCAACACTGACTCCGAATTCAGCACCACTAATCACTGTCCGCAGCTAGCCTCCCTTTTTATAGCTCGGGCGATGTGCA
Source organism: Anabrus simplex (assembly GCF_040414725.1). NCBI lineage: Eukaryota > Metazoa > Arthropoda > Insecta > Orthoptera > Tettigoniidae > Anabrus > Anabrus simplex. The sequence continues at coordinate 388,391,200 of NC_090266.1, read as the reverse complement.
CCAGAATATTCGCGATGTGGCCAGAGAGGAACATTCTCGTTTCATCTCCACGAAATTCACAGGTATGCCAGCCGACGAGAACAATAAACGGAAATACCAGCAGTGCCCTCTACGCCGGCCGGCTGACTCACTAGTCCCTTCCCAGAAGTAACGAAAGGGGCTACCACAGGGCTGGCACATAACAATATACATGTATATATACAAACCAAGCAAACCCCATGGCACTACAGCCCTTGAAGGGCCTTGGCCTACCAAGCGACCACTGCTCAGTCCGAAAGCCTGCAGATTATGAGGTGTCGTGTGGTCAGCACGACGAATCCTCTCGGCCGTTATTCTTGGCTTTCTACTGTAGACCAGGGCCGCCATCTCACCGTCAGATAGCTCCTCAATTCTAACCACGTAGGCTGAGTGGACCTCGAACCAGCCCTCAGGTCCAGGTAAAAATCCCTGACTTGACCGGAAATCGAATCCGGGGCTTCCGGGTAAGAGGCAAGCACCTACCCCTACACCACGGGGCTGGCGTATATATATTGCAGATTAGAAGAGAAGTTACCGGGCGAGTTGGCCATGCGGTTAGGGTCGAGCAGCTGTGAAGTTGCATCCGGGAGATAGTGGTTTCGAACCCCACTATCGGTAGCCCTGAATATGGTTTTCTGTGGTTTCCCATTTTCACACCAGACAAATACTGGGGCTGTATCTTAATCAATGCCACGGCCGCTTCCTCCCCACTCCTAGGCCTTTCCTATCCCATCGTCGCCATAAGACATATCTGTGTCGATGGGACATAAAGAAAATAGGAAAAAAGGAAAAGAAGCTACTGGGCGAGTTGGCCGTGCGGTTAGGGGCGCGCAGTTGTGAGCTCGCATCCGGGAGATAGTTGGTTCGAATCCCACTGTCGGCAGCCCTGAAGATAGTTTTCCGTGGTTTTCCATTTTCACACCGGCAAATGCTGGGGCTGTACCTTCCCATTCTTAGGCCCTTCCTTTCCCATCGTTGCCATAAGAACTATCTGTGTCGGTGCGACGTAAAGCAAATAACAAAAGAAAATAAGCTAGGAATCAACCTAGTAAATAGCATCAGTATTTAAAATGCTTGCAGTTATTATTAATATTATCATCTTCATCTCAACAATTAAAACATCAACGCGAAATGTGCATACTAACTATTGAAGCGAAACAATGGAGTAGCTTAGCTGCACGAAAATAATGTTATTCGCCACTATAGAAAAACCATGATTAAAACAGTGCATAAATAACAAAGCTATATAGGTAAGAAAATATAATAACAGACAGCAATGAGGTTAATATTAGGCCCATAAGTAGTTCAGAGTTTTAAGCCATGTAGTCCAGTAACATTCAGAAACTGGCACTTAAGCTTGTTAGTCCCAAAAGGGAGCGGGGAAGGTCATCCATAAATTTTGGAAATATACACACAATTGAAACATCGTTAGAAAATGAATACACAAATATACAAAATCCTAGATAAATACAAGAGTAAAACTTAAAGTTATTCAATTATTCTTAAAACGCGTGTCCACACTGCACTAGCATCCAGAAGAATCACAACACTCGAATTAGATTAGACAGTTTTACATCATTTTGAAAGGGATGAGTTGTGCAAATAGCGCAGGGTTCATTTTAAATTTTTATCATTTCGCACACGCGAAATTTGTCTAATCACATTTGCTACTTCCTTTTCTATATTAGCGAGAGAGACAAAAATATAAAAGTCCTGTCCAGCGTGGAGTTAGCCTACCTTATTAGTTCGAAAATGTAGCTGAATGGCAGCGTCTCCTTTCTGTGGAGGCTCCAAAGCAGTGTACCAATTTGAACACGAACAGCCGTCGGTATACAGGGTGAAGCGAAATTCGCGCACTCGGGCATCGCAGCGCGACTCCTCACATGCCAGCAATAAAAAAATGTCTCTCACAAAAGTCCGTCTTGCGAGTATATCCGGCAGAAAAAGAACGTTGAAAAGTGGCAATTTGGCAACACTGTAACCACATGTAGGGTCAGCACATATTAGTCGTGCTCAGCTGTTGCTGCAGTGGATAGAGTTTTGGGTTCGCATGCAGGAGCTCGAGGGTTCGATCCTGGGTTGAGGCGCACTTTTTTATTTGCTAATTTCCATCGGACACTACATACTGTAATACAGTAAGGCAACGTTTCTTAGGTCACATGTATCCCACATTTACAAAATATAGTAAAGCTGAACACGTTGTAACGCAGCTAGTAGATGAAGAGGTGCGAACAAATTCACGCCCACGACGTGGAAAGGGCGTCTTTCAAAGCTGACCAATGAAAACGAACGTTTGTCCATTTCTAGGATCGTAGTATGTAAGTGCAAATGGTTTCTAGAGGACGCGCTGCAATCGCTGTTGATGATTAAGATGCCAGATACCATATCACCTGGACTACTTTTACGAAATAAAAAACATACGCCTCAAACCGGGATCGACACCCTCAACCTCCTGCATGCTAACCCAAAACTCTACCCACTGCACCAACTGTACAACACGTTTCTTGTCTGCTGACAGAGGTAGTTACCCTACATGTGGTTACAGTGTTGCCAGAGTGCCACTCTTCAACGTCCTTTTTCTCCCGGATATACTCGCAGGACGATCTTTCTGAGATACTTTTTTTTATTGCTGGCATGTGAGGAGTCGCGCTGCGACGCCCGAGTGCGCGAATTTCGCTTCACTCTGTATAGTGTATGGTTCCAGAAGGATACCAGTTTCAAAGATGTATGTGATGTCAGAGTCACCTGGTGAGTTTCCTAGCATGCGAGGTAAAAAGGAAGGTTGATCGACATAGTGATCGTTCGAACTAGCAATTCGGGGGAGCTAGCTCATTCGCTCCCGCTCCTAACTGAAAGTCGTTCAATAGAGTCCGTTCGTTCACGAGCCGGGAGTGGGAAAGTTGGAGCGAGCCCAGGAAACAGGTCGTTCACCGCCCCCAGATTCGTTCGTTCGTTCGTTCAATCGTTCAATCGTTCGTTCATCCGGATTAGGGGAGACGACTCTTCATGACTTCCGGTCATATTTGAACGAACGAGATAGCGAAACATAGTTTACGTTTCCCGCAACAAATGGGAACACAATGTCCAATTCGGCAGACTACACCTGGGATAAAACGAATGAATAACTCATATGTGTACTGCTGGCAACATTTGCAACTAATCAAATGATACAGTTTTATATACAATAACGAAGAAACATATCACAAATATACAATAGTAATGTATGACATATAATATTACTTTGCCTAATTTCCATTTTCTTCTCTCTTAAAACGATGTATTTCAAGACTGAATCCACCGCGAGAGACGTATGTTCGATATAATCTTGGCACGTAGGGGATGCCTGGCCGAGGCGGTAAAGCCGTGCTCGGTTCGCCCGGGAGGATGTGGGTTCGAATCCCCGTCAGGAAGTCGTAAAAATTAAGAAACGAGATTTCCACTTCCGGAGGTTCACTCAGCCTACACCAAAAATGAGTACCAGGTTAATTCCTGGGGGCAAAGGCGGCCGGGCGTAGAGTTAACCACTCTACCCCATCATGTGCCGAGGTTGCGGATAGTGGAAGCCTTTACCTTCCACCCCCCCCCCCCCCAAGGGCCTTCATGGCCTGTACGGAGATGACTTTGCTTTTTTTGCTTTTACTACTTACACGTTAATGAATAGACAAATAATTAAAAAATATATGCGACGTAATTACGGTGTATACTATGGCATGAGTTATTCATTAAAGCCCAAAATAGTGTTATTTTACATTTTCTAGACCACCCATAACTCCCGTTCTTATTTGAAGGAACGAAATAGCGCTAGATAATTCACGTTTCCCACACCGGATGGCAACAGAATGTCCAGTTCGGTCGAGCCATTGTACTCTTGGAATATAACGAATGAACAACCAATAAATGCACTGTTGGCAACATTGGCAACTAATTATACAATATAGATTTATATAAAGTAACAAAGAACCGTATGCCAAATATACAAAAATAATTTATGACTTCTAATACTACTTCGCCTAAGTTCCATTCTCTTCTGTCATAAATGTTGTCTTTCAAGACTGAATGCACAGTGAGATACGTACGTCAGATGTATTGGCACTCCTTACACGACTACACATTAATGAATAATTATTTGAAAATACTGCGCTATACTACGGTATGGCATGAGTTATTTATATTTTAAAGCCAAAACTAGCGTTACCTTATATTTCCCTTAATTTTGATTTATATCATTTTACTCACTGTACTGTAAAGCCAAATGTTGTTGGCAATATGTTGATTCATAACTATGACCGCATTTAAGAAATAGGTGAATATTTGTCAGAGTATTTGTAAACTACTTCAGACAGAATAAAACGATGCTATTTCTACTTACCGGTTGGTATATTCAGTATTCTGGACAGTGACTTTTGTTCGTGATTAGTTTAGGATAATTAAACTGAACTTGGTGTCGTTTATTTGCCCTTAACCTACTGGATCTACAGTACATCCTTCATAAATTATAAGTGCTTCAAGAAAGTGAACTGCCAAGTATTGCTCAATTACATGTTGTTTATTTAATTTTATTGTTTCGTCAGGTCGCAGGCTGCCAAGACCATGGCACGAATAATATACATGCCAGACAGACCACAACCACTGCACTGACTAAGTGCGGGAAGAGGCTAGACCGCGTAGCCTATGAAGAAACTGGCATCTGTATGCTGCATGATTGAAGCATTGGCCAGGAATCAAGGAGAGTCGATCATATGATCTAGCTCTTTTTTGGAGCCGCAACTCATGATGTAGACCAGGGGTTTCCAAATGGTGGCCCGCGGGCCGCATGCGGCCCGTGAAGCCATTTTTTTAGGCTCGTGAGAGCAGTGTAAGAAATAATGTGAAGAAAAGTCACAAAAAATATTTTATAGCTCGTTCAAAGACGTATTAATTTTTTTACACCTTTTAGACCGAAGTCAGAACTAATAATTCCTAGTTCTTCTCTTCAAGTATTCACTTGTTCTCAATAGATTATTTTTGATTTTAAAAAATTTTAAATCCAAATTTGAAGTAATAATATTATTTTGGCGTCCCACTGACTACTTTTGATGGTTTTCGGAAACGCTGAGGTGTCGAAATTTTGTCCCACAGGAATTCTTTTACGTTCCAGTAAATCTACCTACAGGAGTCTGACGTATTTGGCACCTTCAAATACGACCGGACTGAGTCAGAATCCCAGCGCCTCAACCTTCTCGGCCACTCAACCCGGCTCCGAACTTCACTTTTTTATGCAATTTTAAAATAATGTTTTAAGCAATTAAAATTATCAAACCCTCATTTCAATTGAACTATGCATATTATTTCATAATGGTGCTTCTGTACTATTTGCAGAATTTTACGGAAATTGGCCTATTCAAGTGCGGCCCGCGAACTTGACTAAGGTTTCCAAAATGGCCCCTGAGCCCGTACGAACTGGAAACCCCTGATGTAGACCGTTCGTTCATAAAAGAGTCGACTCGTATTTCAACGACTAGCTCTCTTTCGAATGAGTCGTTCAAAAGAGTCAGTTCGTCATGAACGATCCATCACTAGTTCGACGACGGTACCGTAGCAGATGTTATGTAATGCACGTACGAGCGTATTGAATTTCCGTACGATGTTAGGAGTCCAAACGTTCATATCCAGGCGGAACGCGTTGAACCAAGGCAGGCGATCGTTTCACTTTGGATTAAGTTTTCTGGCCCATTTCAAGAGCATGGAACTTATGGTCAACTGCGCTTTGAATTAGTAAGTGTATAAAGTGTCCGTTACTTAATGTTACCGTGCTGTCTATATATCTTTGCCTAACTGTGCTTTTTGGTTCTGGTATTGAGATATGCACACTAAAAGTCATGCTACTCTTTGCCCAGTGGGAGCACAGACCACACTCAGGGTATCTAATGATTGTGCACAGCAGAGTTTTATTGGCGCTCAGTGCTACTATAGGGCGTGACAAATAGAATATTGATTTACAATCCATCGAAAGAAATTGAGAAAATATTTAAAACTGGTAGCCTGACAAATTCGGAGTGAATATTGAATCACTTGCATAGGGCTTTATAACCGAGCTTCAATATTCGAACTTAGTTGCGACAGACATTGGCCCACTTATCGCCAACTACTTGGAAAGTGCGTTCCCACGGGTCATTAACGTCAAGTAATTCAGCTGAATACACTTTGTTTTCCATACTCTGTAATGATCTTTCATGTAACCACTAGCTTTTACTGATCTGCTGTATCCTGATGAAAATGTTTCAACAATAACAGTTTTTTCTCTTTTTTGCTATTTGCTTTACGTCGCACCGACACAAATGGGTCTTATGGCGACGATGAGATAGGAAAGGCCTAGGAATGGGAAGGAAGCGGCCGTGGCCTTAATTAAGGTACAGTCCCAGCATTTGCCTGGTGCAAAAATGGGAAATCACGGAAAACCATCTTCAGGGCTGGTGACAGTGGGGTTCGAACCCACTCTCTCCCGATTACTGGATACTGGCCGCACTTAAGCGACTGCAGCTGTAGAGCTCGGTGTCGTTACTTCAATCAGTGCCAAACCAGCATATTTACGTTTACGTAGACAACGCTATAAGTACCGGAAATGTTTCCAGACAAGGTATATTCCAAATTTTCAAGGTAACGCACACGTGTAACAGCCGAATGCCAACGTTACTGGTTACTCATTAGCTGATCGCAGTGAGAATTCCGGCCAATACAATGCAAGGTTTGAAATGAAAATATCTCGTCCCTGTAGTATGAATTCCATATAAAATCGATCACTCTTGGCTCTGTTCATGGAATGGAGTCATGTAAACTTACAAGTTTTCTTGCTTGAATAATGAAAGTTTATTATCTTGTAAGTTTTAACTGTAATATATAAAATAACTTGTCCTGACTGACTGACTGACTGACTGACTGACTGACGGATTCATCATCGCCTAGCCAAAACTACTGGACATAAAGGAATGAAATTTTGGGGATACATTCATACTACAATGTAGGTGCTCGCTAAGGGAGGATTTTTGGATATTCCATCGCTAAGGGGGTGAAAAGGGGGGTGAATTTTTAAAATGATTGTATCTATATCTCAAAACTTTAAAAGTTTTTAGAATCTCCCTTAAAAATAAAGAAACAAGTATTTTTTCGGAAAATCCCAATAGGAGGGATGAAAAAGGGTGAAAAAAGGGTTAAATACCTTTAATGAGGATACTTATATCTCAGAAACTGGAGATATTACCGACATGAAAATTCGTATTTAGGATCTCTTTAAAAATAAAGAAACACGTATTTTTTTGTTTTTGGAAAATCCAATTAATGGGGGATGAAAAAGGGGGTGAATATTTAAATTGAGGGTATGTATATCTTAAAAATTTAAAGACGTAAATATTGATATTTAGAATCTCCTTTAAAAATAAAGAAACACGACGTACTTTTTCTTGTTTTCGGAAAATCAAATCAAGGGGGGTGGGGTGAAAATGGGGGAATATTGGTTGAACACCTTTTATGAGGAGACTAATATCTCGAAAATTGAAGGTGTTACAGACATGAAAATTGAAATTTGGAAACTCCTTTGAAAATAAAGAAACACGTATTTTTGTGTTTTTGGATAATCAGATGAATAGCGGGTGAACAGGTGTGACATGCGGGATGGAATTTTAAAAAGACATTATCTGCAAATTATCTCAGACAGGTAAAATATTACAGATTTGAAAACTGGTCATTGGAATTTCCTGTAAAAGTAAAGAAACATACATATTTTTTCGGAAAAAACAACTTAAGGGGAACTGAAAAAGGGGGGGTGAATTTTTAAAATTAGCATATCTACTGTATATCTCAAAAACTTAACATGTTGCAGACGTGAAAATTGGTATTTGGAATCTCCTTTAAAAAAAAAAAAAGAGACACGCATTTTTTGGTTTGGGAATCAACTTGTTAGCGGCGGGGGGGAACGGAGATTAATTCATTTTACGAGGATACATATATCTCAAAAACTGAAGATGTTACAGTCGTGATCTTCGTATTTGGAAGCTCTTTTAAAGAAATGGGTACTGTTCATTTTTGGAAAATTCACTTAAGTGGGGAGTGTGAAGGAAGTTAAAAAATTGAATTCCTTTTCCGTAGAAACTTATATCTCAAAAACTGAAGACGTTACAGACATAAAAATTTGTATTTGGAATTTTCTTTCAAAGTAAAGAAACACACAATCTTTTGTCTTTGGAAAATCCACTTAAGGGGGTGAATTAATTGAAAAATTAGTTGAATTCTTTGAATGAGGATACTTATATATCAAAAACTAAACATGTTACACACGTGAAAATTAGTATTTGGAATCTCCTTGAAAAATAAAGAAACACGCATTTTTTGGAGGGGGGAATCAGTTTAATGGGGTAGGGTGAAAAGGATTTGAATTCTTTTTATGAGGATACTTATATCTCAAAACCTAAAGATGTTAAAGACCTGAAAATTGGTATTTGGAATCTCCTTTAAAAAAGGAACACACAGTTTTGGGGAGGGGGAAATCAGCTTAATGGGTAGGAAGGGAGAGGGGTGGAAAAGGAGTTGAATTACGTTTATGAGGATACTTATGTCTCAAAAACTGAAGATGTTACAGACGAGAAAATTAGTATTTGGAATCTCCCTTAAAAATAAAGAAACACGCATTTGTTTTGTCTCAGAAAATCTACGTGAGGGGGTGTGGGGTTGAAAATAAGTAAATAAGGAGTTGAAATATGTTCATGAGGTTACTTTATCTTAAAAACTGAAGCTGCTACAGACGTGAAAGTTGGTGTTTTGAATTTCCTTTCATAATAAAAAACACGTATTTATTTTGTTTTTGGAAAGTCCACTTAAGACGGGAGAGGGGTGGAAAGAATTGAAGAAGAAGAGTATACATTTATCTCAAAAACTTAAGGTGTTACAGATGTATAGACATGAAAACTGGTCTTTGGAATGTCCTTTAAAAATAATGAAACACGTATTTTGTTGTTTTCGGAAAATCCAGTTAAGGGTCTGAAATGAATTGGAAAAGCGTTTGAATTTTTAAAATGAGTTCCGGTATACCTATATTATATGTCAAAAACTTAACATCTTAGAGACAAGAAAATTGGTATTTGAAAATTCCATTAAGATGCAGGAACATGTAACCTTTTGTTTTCGGCGAAGGCACTTAAGAGGGGGTGAAAGAAGTGAAAAATAGTTGAATTATTTTTTATGAGGATACTTATATCTTAAACACTAAATATGTTACCGACGTGAAAATTGGTATTTGAAATCTCCTTTAAAATAAAGAAACATGTATTTTTGTTTTCGGAAATACACTTCAATGGGAGTGGGGTTGGGGGTGGGGGAAGGACTGATCAAGGGGTTGAATTCTTTTTATGGGGATACTTGTGTATATCTCAAAAACTGAAGATGTTACAGTTGTGGGAATAGGGGGCTGTATTTATTTTTTAGACTTGAAGGAAGACTGTTTCTCACATGTACAGTTCTGTGCCGCGTTGTCGCCTTAGCCCCAAGAGGTAATACCACAAACATGGTTTACGAAGAATTTCTGGGGTAAATAAAACTCAATTTTTGGGTGAGTTTTTTACTTTAGGAATTTTCAGATAATGTCTTAGTACAATGCCGATGAACGATTACTTTGATCACATTACGAAATCCACGCGAGCCAAGCCGCGGGTAATTGCTAGTTTAATATAATTAAACATGATCACATAGAAATAAACCGATGGTTGGACGGAACAGCACACTTCATAGTCTCAGTCACGCCACATAAAACCGAATATAAGGTTGAAGAAATGGTCTATGCCATCTTCTGGGCCAAGGGTCACTTACATCAGGCATTCTGAGCCAGAGTTTATTGGCCAGGTCCATTCTGCTCCTCCTCTACTTAGCTGCACGTGGGCACATTCAATGATTCTTAACTTTAAAGATCTGACGGGATCTCTTGTATTCAGCATTGCTATGCAGCTGGCACTAACGCTCTATGCAATGTAAAAGGCTATAGGTCACAAGATTAGGTAATTAGATACTTTCAGATGCAACGAAAAACATGTTCTCTAATATACGAAGGGCATTTTGCGGCACTGTTGAGATCTTTTGGGACCCTTTTGGTCCAGAAATATTTTATTATTATTATTATTATTATTATTATTATTATTATTATTATTATTATTATTATTATTATTATTACAAGTAGTATAACATCACATGAAGTAGGTTTTCTGCAACACAAGGAAGGGAAGGAGCTATGACTGGGAAGGTAGCAGCTGTAGCCTTCATTAAGATACAGGCCCATCTGCCTAGTGTGAAAATGGGAAACCATGGAAAATCACCTTCAGGGCTGCCGACAGTGTAATTCGAACCCACCACCTCCCGAATGTAAGTTCACAGCTACGCAACCAGGATCGCCAGACAACTCGCACGGCCCAAGACACTGCATGGCCCAGGCAGAGAAGTCATGCCCCTCAAACTATCTATATAAACTGTAAATTATCACCCAAAATTGATTAACATTATGTTCATTTCAATTCATACATTTCTTTCTTTCTTTCTTTCTTTCTTTCTTTCTTTCTTTCTTTCTTGGCTTTATTGTTGACTCGACTGTCTTTCATATCAGACAGATACCATTTGGCCTCACGGGACCGAGTGAACGTCCAGTCCTCAGTACAGGATTGAAGTCCTCGGAGGAGTCGGGGACTGAACGTAGGGCTTTTAGGTTTATGGTAAAAAAAACTGGACAGGGCGAGTTGGCCGTGCGGTTAGAGGCGGGCGGCTGAGCTTGCATCCGGGAGATAGTGGGTTCGAATCCTACTGTCGGCAGCCCTGAAGATGGTTTTCCGTGGTTTACCATTTGACTGGTACGGCCTTGTAATAATACTCAACACGGCTTAGCTGTGTTGATACTGCTGCACGGCTGAAAGCAACGGGAAACTACAGTCGTAACTAACTCCTGAGGACATGCAGCTCTCTCTGTATGAATGATGTACTGATGATGGCTTCCTCCCGGGTAAAATATTCCGGAGGTAAACTAGTCCCCCATTCGGATCTCCGGATGGGGACTACACGATCGGGGGCAGTCATCAGGAAGATGGATACTGACATTCTGCGAGTCGGAGCGTGGAACGTTAGAAGTTTGAATCGTTGTGGTAGGTTAGACAATCTGAAAAGGGAGATGGATAGCCTAAAGTTAGATGTAGTTGGTATAAGTGAAGTACGTTGGCAGGAAGAATAGGACATTTGGTCAGGCATCTACCGAATTATCAACACAAAATCAAACCGGGGAAATGCAGGAGTTGGTTTAATAATGAATAAAAAATAGGGCAGCGGGTAAGCTACTACGACCAGCAGAGTGAAAGAATTATTGTCGTCAAGATAGACACCAAACCAATGCTCACCACAATACTGCAGGTCTATATGCCTACTAGTTCAGCGGATGATGAGGAAATCGAAAGAATATATGAAGAAATAGAAGATTTAATACAATATGTAAAAGGTGACGAGAATCTGATTGTGATGGGAGACTGGAATGCAGTGGTAGGCCAAGGAAGAGAAGGTAATACAGTAGGAGAATTTGGATTGGGTCAAAGGTACGATAGAGGAAGTCGGCTGGTTGAATTCTGCACTGATTATAATTTAGTCCTTGCCAACACTTGGTTCAAACACCACAAACAACGGCTGTATACGTGGATGAGACCTAGAGACAATGGAAGGTATCAAATAGACTTCATTATGATTAGGCAGAGATTCAGAAACCAGGTGTTGGATTGCAAAACTTTCCCAGGAGCAGACGTGGACTCTGACCACAACCTGTTGGTCATGAAATGCCATCTGAAGCTGAAGAAATTGAAGAAAGGAAAGAATGCAAAAAGATGGGATCTAGGCAAGATGAAAGAAAAGAGTGTGAGGGATTATTTCAAGGAATATCTTTCACAAGGCTTAAATGAAAAGGCTGAAGACAACATAATAGAGGAAAAGTGGATAATCAAGAAAAATGAAGTCAGTAGAGCTGCTGAAGAAATGTGAGGAAGGAAGAAAAGATCAACAAAGAATCAGTGGATAACTCAGGAGATACTAGACCTGATTGATGAACGACGAAAATACAAGAATGCTAGAGTTGAAGAAGGCAGAAAAGAATGCAGGCGCTTAAAGAATGAAGTGGATAGAAAGTGCAAGGTAGCTAGGGAAGAATGGCTGAAGGAGAAGTGCAAGGATGTCGAAGGTTGTATGTTTCTGGGAAAGGTAGATGCTGCATACAGGAAAATCAAGGAAACCTTTGGAGAAAGGATATCTAGGTGTATGAATATTAAGAGCTCAGATGGAAAGCCACTTCTAGGGAAAGAAGACAAGCAGAAATATGGCAGGAGCATATCCAACAGTTGTATCAAGGTAAAGGTGTAGATAATTTGGTTCTGGAACAAGAAGAGGCTGTTGATGCTGATGAAATGGGAGACCCAATTTTGAGGCCAGAGTTTGACAGAGCTGTGAGTGACCTAAATAGGAACAAGGCACCTGGAATTGATGACATTCTCTCTGAATTACTGACTGCCTTAGGAGAAACCAGCATGGCAAGGTTATTCCATTCAGTGTGTAAGATGTATGAGACAGGAAAAGTCCCATCCGATTTTCGGGAGAATATTGTTACACCTATTCCCAAGAAAGCCGGTGATGACAAGTGTGAAAACTACCGCATCATTAGTTTAGTATCTCATGCCTGCAAAATTTTAACACGTATTATTTACAGAAGAATAGAAAAACAAGTTGAAGCTGAGTTGGGAGAAGATCAATTTGGCTTTAGAAGAAATGTAGGAACACGTGAAGCAATCCTGACTTTACGTCTGATCTTGGAGGATCGAATCAAGAAGGACAAGCCCACGTACATGGCATTCGTAGATCCAGAAAAAGCATTCGATAATGTTGATTGGACCAAGCTATTTAAGATTCTGAAGATGATTGGGATCAGATACCGAGAACGAAGAATTATCTACAATCTGTATAAAATTCAGTCTGCAGTGATAAGAATCGAGGGCTTTGAAAAAGAAGCAGCAATCCAGAAAGGAGTGAGGCAAGGATGCAGCTTGCCCCCCCCTCCTTTTCAATGTTTACATAGAACAGGCAGTAAAGGGAATCAAAGAGGAATTTGGAAAGGGAATCACAATCCATGGAGCGGAAATCAAAACCTTGAGATTTGCCGATGATATTGTTATTTTATCTGAGACTGCAGAAGATCTTGAGAAGCTGCTGAATGGTACGGACGAAGTCTTGGGTAAGGAGTACAAGATGAAAATAAGTAAGTCCAAAACAAAAGTAATGGAGTGTAGTCGAACGAAGGCAGGTGATGCAGGAAATATTAGATTAGGAAATGAAGTCTTAAAGGAAGTAGATGAATATTGTTACTTGGGTAGTAAAATAACTAACGATGGCAGATATAAGGAGGACATAAAATGCAGACTAGCATCAGGAAGGAAGAGCTTTCTTACGAAAAGAAATTTGCTTACTTCAAACATTGATATAGGAATTAGAAAGATGTTTTTGAAGACTTTCGTGTAGAGCGTGGCATTGTATAGAAGTGAAACATGGACGATAACTAGCTCAGAAAGAAGGAGAATAGAAGCTTTTGAAATGTGGTGTTACAGAAGAATGTTGAAAGTGAGATGGATAAACCGAATCACGAATGGAGAGATACTGAATCGAATTGGGGAGAGGAGATCGATTTGGTTAAATTTGACGGGAAGAAGAGATAGAATGATGGGACACATCTTAGGACATCCAGGACTTCTTCAGTTGGTTTTTGAAGGAAGTGTAGGTGGTAAGAACGGTAGGGGTAGACCAAGGTATGAATATGACAAGCAGATTAGAGCAGATGTAGGATGCAATAGTTAGGTAGTAATGAAAAGGTTAGCACAGGATAGGGTGGCATGGAGAGTTGCATCAAACCAGTCTATGGACTCATGACTCAAACAACAACCCATTTTCACACCAGGAATATGCTGGGGCTGTACCTTAATGAAGGCCACGGCCGCTTCCTTCCAACTCCTAGGCCTTTCCTATCCCATCGTCACCATAAGACCTATCTGTGACGGTGCGACGTAAAGCCACTAGCAAAAAAATAGTGAACTCGTGTCCTCGTCCTGAGGTGGTGCAGCTCCTTTCAGGCACACCCCCAATGGGGGTGAGCTGCATGTACCATTTTAACCACATACGAGCCCTCCTGGTATTCTTAATTTCAGGCAGTACCGGCAATCGAACCCGGGCCTACGAGGACAACAGGTAATAGTGATAACCGTTACGCTGCGGAGGTGGACGGCCTTATGATAAAACATCGGCATTTGCCTAGAGAACCACGGAAAACCACCTTAAACCTTCCGATAATGGAGTTCGAACTCATCATCTCCTAACAATTACACGACCCGTAACGTCTAGTCAGCTCACTCAGTGTTAGTGAGTGGCATCATCATTCACTCTGTCACATGCGTCGGATTGATAGTTGGAATGTTCTTACATGAATGACCCGTTCACTATCTCGCGATTCTTTCCATTTGCTTAATATCTTTACAGCGATTTAATCTTAATGCTCTTAAATGTGTTAAAAGTGCGGGCTAACGCCTTTCTCTCGCTAACAAATTCTCAAGATCACTTTAGACATAATTAACATGCACTCAGCTTTTGCATTAAACGCATTACTGAGCTCTCAATGTAATTTCTAGTTAGTTGCCTGCAGACTTCCAATATATTACCCTCTTAATGTGATCGAAGAGCGAGACTACTCTGAGTGCGGATATATGCCTGAATGAAATGGATTGAAAATGTGTTTTATTTATTTATTTATTTATTTATTTATTTATTTCCTCCATAGCAGGGATAACTTACTTCCCGTGATGATGATGATAATAATAAGGATTAGAACGGTATTAACATAATAATGCAGTAAACCAGTTGTTCATTGATTACAAACAGGCCTAAGGTAGATCAATGGAGCAACTATAAAACATCATTCCTAAGTTTGAAATTCCTGCTAAGACAGTGAATCTTGTGATGATGACCCTCTCAAACGCGATAAGTATGGCAAAGATTCAGGATGAATTATCCCAAGAATTTATTGTCGGCAAGGATTTGAGAAAGGGTGGCGTAGTGTCAGCCGTGCTGTTTAACCTGAGCCCAGAACACGCATCTCGGGAAGTAGGAATTAAGCCGTGAAAGCCAATATTCAGCAGGACACAATATCTTTCGAGGTGTGTTGATGACGATAAATAACAGGCAGGTCCAAAGTCTTTGACAGAAGGTAGTAGACAAGTTCAACAAGCTGGAAGGAAAGCATATTTTGGAAATAAATCAGGGAAAGACAAAATGCTCGATTACATCAAACTCCAGGTGGCAAAGGGAGTATTCTCTTTCAATAGACGTATACTAATTTGGGAGATTCACAAATTATAAACTGTGGATTATTAACAACTGACGTATAAAAAACGTGAATAGAAATCAAGGAAAGGTTGGTAGCAGAAAACATATGTTATCCTGCACTACCTATGCATTTAAAATTATGTTTGTTAACAATCTGAAAACTGAAAATGTATAGAAATATTAGGCTTGGTGGTGATGTATAGAGCAGAACTACGGTTATACAAGGCTTCTTTAAGGATAAGGACTTATTAAATAAGTGAACATGTAAAGTACGCAGAAAGATACAGTATTTGGAACAGATCACGAAAAGGAAGAATGGTGAATCAGATGAATGGAGAATTGTACCCAATAATGGTGATTAGCGACAGAAATCAATAAAATACTATTAGTTGATATGTGTTAAAGAGAAAGGAGAGAAGATAATATTTGTAGGAAAGCCAAATATTGAGAGAAAAATAAGACGTCCCAGGAATACGTAGTTGTAGGTGTAGAGGAAGGAGAAAATAAGAAGGTGGAGGCAGAAAGTTCAAAGTAGAGGATAATGGGCTATGGTTATCAAAGAGGCCACGGTTCGTCAAGGACTGTCGTGTCATAGGATAAGGTAAGATAATCTATAAAAGAGTAGACCAAGATTTTTACCAAACTAAGGACACAGAGAGAGCCTTCTAGTCGAACGACTACTTAAGTCACATGGATCCAATCCCTTCACTTCCCGCCAGCAAAATATCAACTGCATAATTCTGTTCCGCATCAGGAGTCCTAACCCTGATAGTGCAAAAATACAAATCACTTATTTCAGAAAAATCCTATGACATTTTTTCTCTTCATACTTCTTTTCCTCCATGCAGTAAGTTAAAACTAAATCAAAAAATTGCTGAGTGGCTCAGATGGTGGAAGCTGAACCCAGGTTGGTGAGTTCAATCCCAGCCCTGTCTTATCGTATTTGAATGTGCTCGAATACGCCAGTCTTGCGTCCGCAGTTTAGCGTTACGTAAAGAAACACCTGCCGTACAAAATTCTGACATCTTGGTGTCTCCGAAAAATGTTAAAACTAGTTACTGGAACGTAAAACTAATGATATTATTATTGTAAATCCATTAATTTCCATAAGTTAGTTTCTCAAAAGTAAATTCAATCATTCACGTGAAATTGACCCATTTCTTCATACAACGACATCGAATCCACAAGGATGGGCTCAGAAGACCAACACTTCTACCGTTTGAGCCATTCATCACAGCACAGAAATGTACACCCCCTTTTTACAACTACAGTTTCCTGAAATGGTTCCTTACAAATTACTTGGCATTCTGCGATGCTAAACATGTTTTGCGGTTTTTCGTTATCCACCTCCTAACAACTTATATTCAGAATTCCACGCTGAACTCCTCTATAAACTCGATTTTGACTTTTGATACTTTGTCGGAATTCCTTCAATTTATTCAAGATCCACCTTTTCCAGAAGTAAGCCCATTAGGAGAAGTTATTTCTGTCCACTAGGAGACCATCACTTTATAAACATAAATGGCCAGTCGCCTGTAAATCATTTTAAAGAAGACTTCCATATTAAGCACATTAAATCTCGGTGTTGCCCTTATAAGCATACCGTGGTTTAAAGATTCATAGCCATCTAAATGAGAATGAACTTTTGCTGAATGATCATAAATGAAGGCATAGCCTTTATACAACGCAACATAAAACCATATTATCTACGTTTTACCCATCACATGGTCGCTTGTATGTGCTGAAATTAAAATTGCCAAAAAGAATATTTCTGGGTATATTATTTATAATCCACCAATAGTTTGTTCACGACTGAAGTAGGCTATACGATGATGATGATGGTCGTTGAATTATTACTGTTGCTGTTGTTGCTGTTATTTCAAGGACCCTAACTGCGTAGTTGTTGATCCCAGATGATACAATCATTGTGAAGATATGTAAGCGAAACCTATGGAAAAAAATAAAATCTTTTTATCCCTTGATGAATGAGTTTAATACACACACATCTTCATTATAGGCTGTTGTACCTTTCAGCGTTCAGCCTGCAAGCCTCTGTGAATTATTTACTAAACGCATCCACAATCCTCGTTTTGTATGAGTTTAATAATAATAATAATAATAATAATAATAATAATAATAATAATAATAATAATAATAACAGAAATCAAATGAAATCCTCTAAAGGCTATTAACTGTGTTAAAACTACTTTTCCATAATCGCGAATAATGGGAGAGAAGTCTACTCACAGCACAAGTTTTCGCCTACGTTGTTTTCAGTTCGTACTCTAGCAACTTACAAGGGAACTGTCTCCCATAAGAAAGTGAGTTCATCGTAGAACTTTGACAGTGCTTTGCTTATGTGTTTAAATGAACGTCAATGTAGTGCTGCATTTCGAACTGTTGCGGGAGTTGGGGAGCTTCAAATACTGCGAAATGTTCTTCGGAAAGTCTTGAGCATAGCCAGCTCTCCAGCCATGTCTATTGTATATAGTGCGGAAATCTCATATATGTATAATTACACAAATTAGTGTCCACTGAAGATTTGGAGATCCTTGCCTGAATGGTCAGCGTTATAGCATTTGGTTCAGATGATCCCGGGTTCGATTCCAGTCTGGGCCGGAGATTTCAACTGCGTATAGTTAATACCTCTGGCTCGGTGACAGGGTGTTTATGTTCGTATTTATACACTTTTCTTTATCTACATACAATGCATCACACTACCAACCACCACAGAAACACGCATCCACCCGTAAAAATTCTGACTCCAAAAAATAGGGAAAAGGGACAAAAAGAAGGAGTAGGTAATCATTTAAGATAAGATAATGAAACTATTGTCAGTATTAAAAGGAGCTGTCCACCTCCGTAACGTAACGGATAACAGTATTACCTGCCGTCTGCGGAGGCCTGGGTTCGTTTCCCGAAATTGCAAGAGATCTAAGAATGACACGAAGGCTGGTATGAGGTTAAAATAGTACATGCAGCTCACCTCCACAGGGGGCGTGCCTGAAAAGAGCTCCACCACCTTGGGACAAGGACGTGAGCTTATTATACAGTATATTGAAGGAGATGTTGAAGTAAACATTAAATGAAAAGTAACAACTACAATTAACAAATCATAACTACTGAGTGTACCAATGATTAGTATTGTGCGAGTATGGCTTATATAGTAAATGAGATACAAAATCGGACGAGTTGGTCGAGCGGTTAGAGGCGCGCGACTGTGAGATTGTATCCGGGAGATAGTGGGTTCGTATCCCACTGTCGGCATCCCTGAAGATGGTTTTCCGTGGTTTCCCATTTTCACACCAGGAAAATGCTGGGGCTGTACCTTAATTAAGGCCACGGCCGCCTCCTTCCAACTCCTAGGCCTTTTCTATCCCATTGTCGCCATAAGAACTATCTGTGTCGGTGCGACGTAAAGCCACCAGCAAAAAAATGAGATACAAAGAAGTACGTACAATTTACATAGCACATGTACACAACGTATAACATTAAAAATGATTTGATACATTTAATGTCCAATATAGTCTTTGCCTACTACAATTCCAAAGTCTATTATTCCAGAAGGTAAAACTGTGAAAGAACCGAATGGGCAAAACAGAGATGAAATCCACACCAAGAATATCTTATGGAAGAATGTTCTTCACATTTATCGACACTACTCCTTCTGTTTGTTCCGAAATTAACATCTACAATAACACGTCATATAGAACTTGAAGCCCCGCAACTCATATCCCGAAACACTCCGATACGAAGCACTACACAGGTCTACGTTTCAGCACACAAGCAATGCACTGCGAAGTTTCATTGTGATGTGGGGCATTTCTTTGTTAGTGGGACACTCAGCAGCAATACATTATTTGGCTTTGTTAAAAATGTTAGGTTTCTGTTCTGAAGTGATTGATCTCCACAGGGAATTGAGAAATTAAAGTAGTCCAGAGTCATTGATTAAAGAGCTTTCATAATCTACAAGTACACAACTATGATGACACTAGTGTTTGGTTAGTCATGATCTCTCCGATAGTGTGGTTTCTATTTAATTTTAGGGATTCAGGACTTCATGGCCATAATTCCCCTGAACCAAGTATGGGTAAGTAACTGGTGTTACTGTGATGCGTGCTTGAAGAGTAGTAGATTACCGAGCGAGTTGGCCGTGCGGTTATGGTCGCGCAGCTGTAAGCTTGTATTCTGGAGATAGTGGGTTCGAGTCCCTGAAGAAGGTTTTTCGCGGTTTCCTGTTTTCACACTAGCCAAATGCTGGGGCTGTACCTTAATTAAGGTCACTTCCCACTCAAACTCCTAGTCCTTTCCTATCCCACAGTCACCATAAGACCTCACTGTGTCGGTGCGACGTTAAGAAAATTGTAAAAAAGTTAGTGGATTAGACGTTGGTTAGCAAGTCATTGCCTCCAGATAAGCTAGGGCATCATTGATAGTTTACTAGTGGTAGTTCATTTCCGCTCCAACAGCACACCATCTGGTGACCAGTCACCAAGTGCTGACTACTCCCAAGATGCTTATCATCGGGGACCTTACGGAATCCCATGTTTCAAAATAGATACGCCACTGATCGTGTATTCGGTATATTTCAAATTACGTCAGGCTGCGTTTAGTCTTGTTGCGCCGACACATAGCAAAAGCTGCCATCCATTTAGTCGCCTCAGTGACAGTAAAGGTATTGATGAAATGTTTTGAGGTGATGGCGAATATCGTGTCCATTAAATGTATTAATATGTGGCTTATATTTACTTGGAGACGAAAATAGATATTCACAAATCAATTTATCCACCGTTAGAAACTACTCCAATGACCTTCATGGCGAAGAACAACATTCTACTGCTCAACTAAGCGAGCTACTCTAATATTTGTTACGATCTTTACGTAGGGTTTCAAAGAGTAAATAAGTTCACGGTTTATTGGTCATGGAGACACGAAGGTAAAATCACCACAGACTATGCCGAGAATAGTAACTGTTAGTGCCAGGATTCTAATCTCAGACCCCGTTGGAAACCGCTTCATAGCGTGGTACTCTCTCAATCTGAAGTAGGCGAATGAGATTCAGAATTTGTAAGGTCCATCACTTTATCGATGAAGAAGTATAAAGTAGTTGGCTGTTGGCATTCAGTTCGACACGATATAGTATAGGGCTTACATGTGCAGTCAACTGCAGTAAACAAAAACCAAATGCTCTTATTTAGTAGAGGAAGGCTGTTGCACTGCACATACGGGCCTGCTTTAATCCACAGTTGGCTTTAAACAACGGCTTCCATTCTAAACTGGCGGATTACTTGTGAATTACAATTGTGGGCGTACGGGGAGGTTTTAACTGAGATTTCCCGTCCCAGTTCTGCGATTAAATCAATGTTGTGTACAGTGGAGCTTAGGCATGAAAGCGGACGAGAGGACACTTGCGGCGTAGAAGGGAGTTTGAAGCACTTGGTACGGTACATCATAACACTTATTAGAAGATCCACCACGTAAATCCCTTGGCGTTACGCGTGGAGTAGTCTTACTCGGAAAAATTAAATTAATAGATTCCTAGGACTGGTATATAGCGTTCATAGATTTAGGACATACGGGCGCGGGCTTCTTCAGCGAACGGAAGTCGTCATTCACTCGCTGTACACCACGGAAAGCTTTAACTGTAGTTTGAGGGGACAGAAGAATAAAAACAATGTCATAAAAGAACAGCATATCTTTTGATCACACTGAAAGGTGTGTTTACTTCCATACAATTGTTAAACAGATATTCCATAGTGAAATATATACACGAATGTTTGCTATTACTACGCTAAGCATTTAACAATCAAAGACCGATCATTAATGTCTACTGGCCATGGGCATGTATTGCAAGGCGAAAGTATACTTTCTCGACCGTAGGTCGGTAATGTCTTTGAGGTTGAGACAGAGGTACTCATGAAGCTTGTGGTAACTGTATGGGGAGGGCCCATACAAAATAAACGGTGGTTGGTACGCGTGGATGTTGAAGGTGTGGAAGAAGTACCTTTGGTTTTAGGGCTGTTTTGCCGTCTGTTAGGTAAACAAAATAACAAGGCATCACTAGTATATGTGTCTGATTGACTGTGTGCACTTTAACGGAGGGTTTACCACACCAAAATACTTCATCAATGGAAGATGCTAGGAAATGGCCTGGAATGAACGTAATAAATAGATGTCAGTATGTGTTTCCAGTGAATTTAAAAAGAACTATTGTTTAAACACTATACTTCTATTTTCGAAAGATCGTATAAACGATTGACCCCTAGTCGCAAAAATAAATGAGGGAGGGCTTCTTGCTATGGAAACGGTGATTGTACTGTATTCTATTTCTTCTTCTCGGGCTTTTCTCAACTACTTGGGGTTTACACTGTATGCGGATTTAGCCCAATTTGAGAGTTGGATGCCTCTACTGTTGCAAAGCGTGTATTAAGCGATGAATTCACTATTAAGTGTCTCTGTTGTGGTTGGTAATCTGATATGTTGTATGTAAAAAACGTTTTGCATTAAAATGATTACAACTACCCAGCCCTTGACCTTGTGGAATTAAACAGACATGGACAAAATCCCTGGCCTCGGCAACCGTTTGAAGTGAAGACCACTACGTTGATGATTTATCCAAGCAGCCAGATTATAGTAAAAATGACCATGTTTTCATGTTTTGTTGCCCACGTGGCGAATTACTGTACTTCCACTCACTTGCTTGTCAGCCACTGTACTTAGAAGCCTCTGCATTACTATTGCATTTTGCTATTACACAGATGTATCGAAAATAAATGGCAAAATGGCACAAATGGATTCCTTATATAGAGAGAAGAAAAGAAACGTATGAGAACATAGGTCCGAAAATGCATAATTAATAGACTCACACAACTTTTAGTAAAGTTAGTGAAAAACGACAGTGGCACTGTTATAGTCTGCAATGCCACCCTGTTCACGTGTCACATGAAATGGTGAAAGGACCTTCTTCTGACTGAAAACAGGCCCCTTCTCGTCTTCGCACTGAGTGCCGCACACTGGTGTAGTGCGTACTGTCGCACAGGCTGCCACAAGGCGCACACGGAGACTCGATGTCCGCGAGCGTAAACGTACATGTAGTTTAAGTCAGAAGAACGTGGTTGCCACGCAAGGGAAAAATGACTTTGCAATTATGCATTTCCGGATCAATGTTGTCATACATTTTCTTTTTCTGTTCCCTTTATGAGGAATCAATTCCTGAAGTTTTGCCTTTGAGTTTTGATACATCCTGTATATCGTTTTCATTAAGTGATTCCAAAGTACGTTATGACTTCAGTTCTAAAGTAATGTGTTAATATTTCTTAATAAAAAATTTGGATTTAAAATTTTTACCACTCTTAGCAGTTCGTAATATTGTGTTACAATTCTGTACTTTGTTGTTCTTCTTCTTCTGCCTCTTCTTCTTCTTCTTCTCCTTTATCTGTTCACCCTCTAGGGTCGGTTTTTCCCTCGGACTCAGCGAGGGATCCCACCTCTACCACCTCAAGGGCAGTGCCCTGGAGCTTCGGACTCTGGATGGTGGGATACAACTGCGGAGGATGATCAGTACCTAACCCAGGCGGCCTCACCTCTATGCTGAACAGGGGCATTGCGGAGGATGGGAATATTGGGAGGGATAGACAAGGAAGAGGGAAGGAAGCGGCCGTGGTTTTAAGTTAGGTACCATTCCGGAATTTTCCTGGAGGAGAAGTGGGAAACCACGGGAAAAACCACTTCCAGGATGGCTGAGGTGGGAATCGAACCCACCTCTACTCAGTTGACCTCCCGAGGCTGAGTGGACCCCGTTCTAGCACTTGTACCACAATTCAGATTTCGTGGCAGAGCCGGGAATCGAACCCGGGCCTCCGGGGGTGGCAGCTAATCACACTAACCACTACCCGACAGAGGCGGACGTGTACTTTGTTCACGGCAGTATATTATTATAAAGTGCTAAATAGATATTTTTAATGAAGTTCTCGGCCATAAGTTCCATATGTTAGCTAACTGCGTGGTTCCTGTTAATGGCAAGACACTACCTTCTAGCCAACAGCCGTAGCCGTGTTGAAACACCGGATCCTGTGACATCTCCGAAGTTAAGCAACATTGGGCGTGGTCAAGATCTGGATGGGTTGCCACACGCTGTTGGTGGGGGAACGGAATAGAAGAGCGGAAAGGAATCGGCCACTCTACCGTACGTAAACTCCGACTCAGGCACACCGCTGCGGAGGTTCGGACCTGCCTTCGGGCAGAATGCACCATAACCTAAACTACTTTCTAGACCGATTGGATAACATGTTCCAACTTTGGAAATTATGGTAAAGGCTGGTAATACCGCTCTATAAGAAATATTGGGGTAGTTTGTTTGAGAGTGTATCGCGATATTACTGAGTGAGATAAGTGCCATTTTTGTACAACAGTGTATTGAGGAAGAATTGGCACTGCATTGACCACAATTAAATTAAATTAAAACTGTAAATAAGAAGAGGGCCATCCGCCTCTGTGGTGTAGTGGTTACTGTGATTAGCTGCCAGCCCCGGAGGTCCGAGTTCATATTCCTGGCTCTGCCACGAAATTTGGAAAGTTGTATTAGGGCTGGAACGGGGTCCACTTAGCCTCGGGAGGTCAACTGTGTAGAGGCAGGTTCGATTCCCACCTCAGCCATCCTGGATGTGATTTTCCGTGGTTTCCCACTTCTCCTCCAGACAAATGCCGGGATGGTAACTAACTTAAGGCCACGGCCGCTTCCTTCCCTCTTCCTTGCCTATCCTTTCCAAACTTCCCATCCCCAACCAGGGCCCCTGTTCAGCATAACATGTGAGGCCGCCTGGGCGAGGTACTGGTCATTTTTCCCAGTTGTATCCCCCGACCCAATGTCTCACGCTCCAGGACACTACCCTCGAGGCGGTAGAGGTGGGATCCCTAGCTGAGTCCGAGGGAAAAACCAACCCTGGAGGGTAAGCAGATTAAGAAAGAAAGAAATAAGAAGAGGTGAGTGTGTGTCACAGGTTTTATACGGAGCTTATTAAAATAATATGGGTAATATAAAAGTTATTTCGGTGCTAAAATAGTCCGTTGTTTAATATGTTTTTCACGTGTTGAACAAGTGATTTTACCACAGTGTATTTACATTTTACGCTTCCGTAAACGATGTAGTTTCTAACAGTTGTGGGACGATAAGATTTGATCCGGAGTCAAAGACAATATAGAAATACCGAGGGTACGGTAGTTATAATCTCGTGAATGGTGTAAATAAAATCCTGGATGTCAACTGGAGATAGTACGAAGCACGTAATGATTCCACAGACCACAGTGAAGGCCATGTAAGTTGCCACATTTCAAATGACCGACAAACAGAATTCGTTCCTGAAAGTGGGGAACAAGAAAATCTCTTACAGATTCTGTAAGGGCAACTGCGTCAAAGAAGGCTTCTACATCGAAGTGCGACTGTTAAGGATTCTCTATGTGGAACATCTTTTGGTTATTATTTGAAAGCCATTTCCCTCTGTAATCGTACCGATTGGATCCAGTGTGAATTCTGCTTGGGTTGGTTTCAAGAAAACTGTGTTGATTCAGACAAATACCCTCAGTTCGTTTGCAAAAAATGTGACTAATATTCGGAGATAGGTTCCGATAGTGACAATAAGGGACACTCAGGGAACTTTGAAGACCATTTTTATCAACATCATGTGTTAAGGAATTGGTACTTTATTTCATACTATAATTTGTTTTTCTGTCCTGTTTATATGAAAATGTCATAAAATGTGTGTTATTCTTATAAAGTAATCATATCTCGATATTACCAATCCCTTGTCGCGGTATTACTTAATATATCACGATATTACCTACTACATGGTTCAATACATGATGAACATACTTTTCTCCATCGGAGATTTGTTTATTTGCAACGGCGAGCTACATCTGAATGAACGTACACTTTTTTAAATACTAAAATATTCTATTGAATAAAAAATGTCAGTATTACTCGCTGACCAATGTAAAATTCACACAAACGAAGCATCTTGCTGCATGCAGTGCGTCTTGGTAATATATAGTTAATAATTTTCTAAATTGTTAATTAACCGTAAAATACTTAGTACACGGTTAAACGTATTAAGCATAATACCTAGGCAACTATGTTACTTTATACGTCCTTATGTTTCTAGCCTAAATACAAATTAGCTTCAGCCTATTAATTACTCGCTTATCGTTTCATTTATTAAATAATTAAGCTAGAACACCTTTTTAATAATGTTTGTTAGTCGATTGAAACCTTCCAAGGGAAGCGTATATATACACATGTGTGTGTGTGTGTGTGTGTGTGTGTGTGTGTGTGTGTGTGTGTGTGTGTGTGTGTGTGTGAGCAAAATGGGAACAGGCTTGAACTCCACAAGGTGGTCATCGGCCAATGGAATAACCGCTTAAAAATACCAGGAATGTGGAATGAAAAATGATATTAATTGCCTTGAAATTGTGTTGTTAGTAATAGTGATCGTAATGTTATTGGCGATTGGAGGAGCGGATTATGGGCCCCTGAGTTGGAAAGATATTGAAAACATTACGGATGCTATAAAGAAAGTGAGTCAAGCCGTCATGACACGGAAGTCGATTGTGCATCAGAATAGATGGACTTGTTAAAGGGACATCACATGGTGTTGGAGCAGCGTGCATGAGAGCTGGATAGACAGGCCTGATAAACAACACTTTCGCAACAAAATAGACGCTTCATCATCTATAGCATTTTAGACAACAGGATCGGGATTAAAATAAAGTTATCGACATCAATGTTAGAAGCGGCAATGGCAGGAGTGAGAGTGAACTGCAGTGAATCTGATGTGGATGATGTACAGAGAATAGGAAGAAATCAAAGAAATAGGCCTATAAAGTTGCAACTGGTATCTGCTATGAAAGTTTACCAGATTTTGCTTAATATCGAGAATTTAAAAGGGACGGCAGTATGGATCAACATACGGAAGGAAACTGAAGAGAGAGAGGAAATGACAGGTTTTCGATTCCACCGGAGCGAAGCAAGAAAGAAGGTTTTTACAGTTTTCATAAGGGACAAGAGGCTGATCTTTACAGGGAAAAATTTACTCATCAGCGGAGTTGGAGAAATTGGCTCGGGGAGACATTGCAGTGATCCCGACAGAAGGCGGAAGGTGGACTGCTGACGCGCAAGGAGCAGGAGTACAGCACATGCCAGCGGTTTTGCTGACAGGTACGCAGACAGAGAACACTACCAAAAGCGACGAGAATTAACCTGGGAGAGCAGAGCAGGCTTGTCTCCGGATGTTGGAAAGGAGGCTGAGACCAGTCCAACACCGGCAGTGGTAAGCAGCGGGAATGCAAAGAGGATCCAAAGAAAAATAAACAAGGACAGAATCTGAGATATTTGGGTCAAGAAGGGGGATTCTGTAGACAACGGGAAAC
The DNA here is from genome assembly GCF_040414725.1 of Anabrus simplex. Lineage (NCBI taxonomy): Eukaryota > Metazoa > Arthropoda > Insecta > Orthoptera > Tettigoniidae > Anabrus > Anabrus simplex. The sequence continues at coordinate 388,364,362 of NC_090266.1, read as the reverse complement.
AAACGGGAAGGAAATATGATATGGGATGGATATACCTACTGTAGCTCTCCCCATGGAGGTACAGTCTAAAGTGATAAGCATATGAATACATGGAATAAAACAGGAAATGTGGCAGATAACAGGAAAGCAAAGTAGCGGTATCTGGAATGGAAGACTGGCATTTCTTTATTTAGAAGGTGTATTAAGTAAACTGGGGAAGATGAAGTGGCCGAGGTTGTTGATAACTTTGAGCTTTTGCCTTTTTAGAAACATGGTTACCCGAAGGGTATACGCTATTGTGGAAGGTGCATGAGACGAGAAGCGTAATGAAAAGGAGGAAAGGTTCACGAGGCAGAAACCCTGGAGGTATATAATTTAATAAAGGAAAGATTTGTAAACATACTGAAGAGTTGTCAAATGCTACGGAGGACGTAGTTTGGATAAAAATTAAGCTGAGTGGAAGAGGACTATGTACTGTATAGGCTTCCTATATAATCATCCGTAATGGTTGCTACTTACAAGCATGATTTCTTGAGGATTTAACAGAAGAAATTAACTTAATTAGAGGTAACATTGCTTAAGAATAAATTATTATGATGGGTGATTGCAATCCACGAATCAGGGAGTCAATCCCATCTTATAGTAAAGAGGGAATTGAGCTAATGAGAGGAAGTAGAAGCAGTCAGGATAACGAATGGAATATATATGGGGAAATGTGTTAGAATTATGTACTTCAGAAAGTCTATATATTCTGAATGAATGGTGGTGGGGGGATGAAATAGGAAAGCTGACATTTTACAATGCATGGGAGTAGTACAATTGTTTTGGTTGTGTGTATAAGAGATGTTCTAGAAATAAAAAAGTAAAATAGAGAGTAAAGAGTGCTCCATATCATATTCTTCCCTGGTATTATTACGTTACGGATACATGAGGAGGAGCAGGAGGTAAATTTTTATGAGAAAAAAAGGAGAATACCGGGCGAGTTGGCCGTGCGCTTAGGGGCGCGCTGCTGTGAGCTTGCATCCGGGAGATAGTGGGTTCGAATCCCACTGTCGGCAGCCCTGAAGATGGTTTTCCGTGGTTTCCCATTTTCACACAAGACAAATTCTGCGGCTGTACCTTAATTAAGGCTACGGCTGCTCCCTTCCAACTCCTAGGCCTTTCCTATCCCATCGTCGCCTTAAGACCTATCTGTGTCGGTGCGACGTAAAGCTACTAGCAAAAAAAGGAGAATATAACAATAATGAGAGCCTGTGTTGGCTGAGGCACCAGCGCGCCGGCTCTCACTGTTGGGTTCCGTGCTTCAAATCCCGCTCATTCCATGTGGGATTTGTGTTGGACAAAGCGGAGGCGGAACAGACTTTTCTCCGAGTACTCCATTTTCCCCGTCATTTTTCATTCCAGCAACACTCTCCAATACCATTTCATTTCATACGTCACTCATTAATCATTGTCCCAGAGAAGAATGACAGGCTTCGGCAGCCGACACATTTCCTATCTTCGTCGATAGATGGGGCTTTCATTCATTCCATTCCTGAACCGGTCGAATGACTGGAAACAGGCAGAGGATTTTCATTATTTTCTAAGAATAATGAATAAATATAAGTGTATTATCACTCTAAATAATACAGACATATTTAAGAGGAGAAGAATCTCAAATAATTACGAGTGGAATAGAGGTAATGTTAATGAGTAATAATTTGGACCGGCGGTAGAACCGGTAGAGAAACCTTTTAAGACAATTCCTCACGTCAAAGGAAATCAGAATAAAAATTAGGGAAGGGGATGGTACGGGAACAGTTCTGTAAACTAGGAAATTAAGACAAAGAGCTATTAGTTGAACAAAATAGCATCTGGCAGTAGAGCAGACAGAAATAATAAATATTAATGGCAACAGAAATAATAAATACTTTCTTTTTCAATTTGCTTTACGTCTCACCGTCACAGATAGATCCTATCGCGACGATGGGAGAGTAAAGGGCTAGGAGTGGGAAGAAAGTGGGCATGGCCTTAATTAGGTACAGCCCCAGCATTTTCCAGGTGTGAAAAAGGGAAACCACTGAGAATATTTTTCAGTGCTGCCGACAGTGGGGTCCAGACCCACTATCTCCCGAATGTAAGCTCATAGATGCGTAATCCTAACCTAACGGCCAACACGCTCGGTAATAAATACTGGCTGTAAAAACAATCATAGGGATAAGATATGGAATGTAATTAATAAAATAAATAGATGAGATAGAGGATACCTGAAGTTCAAATGACCAACGAAGTCTGGGTCGATTCTCAGATAAACAATGGAACTTGTATGAATACCTCGAGGGGTGCGGAGATATGTATCCCTCGCTTAGATTAGTTCGCTGTGAGACGTGCAAGCGTAAACATCGAACGCGCTGTTCTGTTGTGTACTGTGAGGTAGAGTGTTTCGAGTGGTATTAGTACGAAGTGCAAGACAATGGCAAGCTTAAATATTAGGAAGAATACAGTAAAATGTGCATTTCCTGATAAACTAAACAAACCCGGACCGGCAGAAATTCATGAATGGATTGAAACAGTTTTAAAATTAAATGTTGATCAAGTGGAAGCAATACAACTGGACAATTTGGAAACAGCAGTGTACATAAAATTAACCAGCAAACTTCTGATGGAGCGCATTCTCACTTCAACAGCAGGAAAATCTCAGGTAAAGAAATTCAATGGTTCACTTTCGGAGGTAATTATCACATGTGCTGATGTGGACACGAAACTAGTCCGGATAATGAATCTTCCTATTGAAATGGCCAATGAACGCGTGGCAACTTATTTCAGTAAATATGGGAAAGTTAGGGACGTACGTAATGAAAAATGGTCTTCTACATACACATTTAATGTATTTAGTGGCATTAGAGCTATGCGTATCGACTTACAAAGTGCTATCCCGACAATAGTGACAATTGACGGATATCGAGCTCAAGTACTTTATGAAGGACAACCAAAAACATGCTATTATTGTCGTGGTAGTGACCATCTCCGACAAGATTGCCCGGTAAGGCGCGGAGCAACTTCGACAGGTGAAACAGGTAGTAGGCTTATGAGTCAAGTAGTTGCAGGGCACTCCACTGCCCCATCTCTCGCGAGCGACACAGTTGTAAACACAGGCAGGAGCGACAAGCTGGACTCAGAACAGGTTATCGGTCTTGAGTTACAACAAGAACAGACCAGCCGGGGACATAAACAAGATACACTACACGAAGTTCAAGTTACCACAACGGAAGCAGAGATACATTCCCTTCCAAATAACCTTCTAACACATGGACAAGGCAACTCAGTCGATGTGCACGGACCAGAAACAGACACACAACCAGCTCATGTCGGAACTGTAGGACTGGAACAATCTACGGATCACATTCAAGTTGAAGAACACTCACCCCACCATAACACAAATGTCACTGAACTTACGACAGGAAACGAACTTATTAATTCTGACCTCGCAAATACAGACTTTGACGTAACCAGTTTGTTGGCAGACAAGTTAAATAGTTCTAGTTACCCCAACACTAGCAGTCCTCCGAAGGAAGATATGGAACTAGATACTGATGATAGTAACACCACCGAAAATTTGACAGGTCATAGTGAGACTCCTAAACAGCTGTGGTCAGATGACCTTGAACCCTCGCCTCATTCACTGCTTAACGACATTAGCGAAGTTCCCTCAAGTCAGATTGTTCCGCCAGAGAAAAACGTTAAAAAGCTAAAAACTACCCAGTCCACCAAAGATGGCGTCCATAAGTCAGTACAACCTTATATCAGCCCAAAGGATCCTCGAAGACAAGGAGGGAGGATAGGTGAGAGACGGTAGTTTGGCAATGTCTGTCAGATCCAAGGGCTCGACAGTTCAGTTTGGTATACAGATGAATGTTACATTCCTCATGCTATTGACGTACACTATAATGACCTTAAACATTAACTGTATCCAGATAGACAGCAAGCAGCAGCTTCTTAAGAAATTAATTCGTGACCAAGATGTTGATATAGCATTGTTACAGGAGGTTGCTACAGATGATTTACTTCATATATTTGGGTATGAAAGAATAGTAAATATCAACGAGACCAAACGAGGTACAGCTATATACATAAAAGATACAATTCCCCATACAGCTCCCGTTTTTCTTCCCAGTTCCCGTGATATCAGTTTCAACATAAAAGGACTTCTAATTGTAAATATTTATGCACCTTCTGGTTCTCAGGCGAGAGCCGAACGAAATGAATTCTATACAAGTGATATCATACATCTAATTAAAAATCATAGAGATCGCATGGTTGTTGGCGGAGATTTTAATGCAGTTATCAATGCTAGAGATCAGAGTGGGAGTTTTCAGAATTGTATAGCCTTGTCAACTCTAGTGAAAGGGCTCAAACTGATAGACACCTGGGAATTACAAGCATCATCCGACCCAGGCTATACATATTTTTGCGCTAAAGGAGCATCGAGATTAGACCGAATATATGTCAGTCAAAGTCTGCAAGAGCATGTTGGGAATGCTGATGTGTGCCCCGTCGAATTTTCGGACCATGCAGCATATATATGTAAATTAAAGCAATCAGAGCTGGGAGTAGCTCGGGGAAGGGGTGTATGGAAACTAAATACGAATATTCTCAACAGTGAAGAACTGCAGGAACAGTTTTCTGTGCAGTGGCAACTATGGAGGAAACATCATTCACGTTATACAACGAGGCTTGAGTGGTGGTTATCCTATGCAAAGCCCAATGTAATCAAATTCCTGAAACGGTTTAGTGCTCAGTATACTCAACAGATCAATCAAAAATCCGAATTCTTTTACAAGTGTTTACGTCAGCTTTATAGGGAAGATCCCAGGAACCCATTAACATATCTCCGTATCAAGAAAACAAGAGCACTTCTCCTCAAACTACACAGAGAAATGAATGAAGGACTTAAAATACGAGCACGAGATCATCGGAATACTACCGATGAAATGTCATCATTGTACCATCTCATTCGTGAGAGTAAACGAGGCAAACAAAAATACATTTCGAAATTGGCATCGTCAAGTGGTGAGTCTTCTGGGGATGTCAATATCATTAAGAACACAATTGAGCATTTCTTTACACAATTGTATGAACAAACGAATGATGTTCTTCTTGACAGCAACAGCGCCTTTTTTGATTCTGTTCGAGGAAGACTGACACATGTGCAACAAGACTATCTTATTGAAGAATTGCGGGAGGAAGACATTTATGAAGCCATACAGCGCAGTCTGCCTAACAAATCCCCTGGATTAGATGGCCTTGGGCGAGAATTCTACCTGACATTTTGGCCAGTTATCAAGGAAGACCTTAACGTAGCTTTAAATGATGTGTTATATTCAAGACCAAATATACGTCGCCTAAAAGAGGGATTGATTGTACTGGTACCAAAACAGCCTAATCCTAAGAGTATAGATGATTACCGACCAATTACTCTGCTGAATTTCGATTACAAGTTACTCACCCGATGTCTTAAACAGCGACTGACCTTCCTTATGTCCGATGCTTTAGGGGCACACCAATCGTGCGGAGCTCCCGGTAGGAGCATTATACACTCAGTATGTGCAATAAGAGACATTATCAGTGATTGTAGGGTAAGAAGGCAGTGTAAACAACTAATATCTTTAGATTTCGATCACGCGTTTGACAGAGTGAATCATACCTATTTACTTGCTGTTCTACGTGCAATGGGACTAGACAACCGCTTTATTGCTATCCTACAACATGTTCTTCAGGGAGGTTCTACGAAGGTCCAATTTAATGGTTTTTTTACTAAGGCAATTAACATAAAAACAGGAGTACAACAAGGATGTCCGTTATCTATGTTATTATTTGTGCTATCTCTTGAACCACTATTGAGTAATTTAGCATGTTTACGCGACCGAGATATGATGGAAATCCTTGCCTTTGCTGATGATGTCACTATCATTGCGGACCGCAGAACAAACGCACAAGATCTTCAAAAAACTATCAGTGACTACTGCAATATATCTGGTGCACAGCTGAACGTTAATAAATCGTGTTTGTTAAAACTAGGAGCAAGCCATTTACGTGATAAACCTTTGTTAAACTGGGCAACAGTTCAGAATGAGGTAAAAATCTTAGGCCTTAGTTGTTTTAACAGTATTCACCAAATGATCCAGCGTAACTGGGGCAAAACAGTGAATGTGATACGCGGACTGTTACAGCGAGAAAAATACAGGAATTTATCATTACTGCAAAGAATTCAGTACATCAATACATACATAATCAGTAAACTGGGTTACATGGGTCAAATTCTACCTCTGCCTCGGGTATCCGGTATTAAGATAATGTCTGCTGTAGGATGGTACATATGGCAAGGTTCAATCCTAAGGGTGAATCGTGATACTTTAACTCTGTCAAGATCTACTGGTGGATTAGGACTCAAGAATATCCAGAATCATGTGACAGCCTTATTCCTCAATCGACACATAAAATTCCTCATTGGTGAAGGTCATCCGTATTCTCAAAATTTTCTCCAACAGTGGTGCAGTTTACAGCAGATGCCTAACCCTCCCCCTTTCCATGATGTAGATAAATTCGCCCCTCATGCGCGATATTTGAAATATGAAATGAGCTATCTACCACAAATTTTTATGAACAATAACGTGACCTCGAAAAGCATCTATATGTTTCTGCAGCGTAGCCAATATGTAGCTCCCAGGATTCAGCAGTCTATTTTGGTATGCAACTGGAATCGCATCTGGAGGAATATTACGCATCGGGTTCTTCCTCTTGAACTTCAAGCAAAGTGGTATATAGTTGTTCATGATATTGTGCCGACCAATAGTAAACTGTATAATATTCGTATGGCAGAAAGTTCACTATGTACCGTGTGTCGCAGAGGAGAAGACACTCTTCTCCACCGTCTGCATGATTGTGCCCGTGTTACGCAAGCTTGGCGATATGTGACGTACATCATCAAACGGACTGCTCGATCCCAACATTTTGAAGTACCACCGGAATGGATTGTCCGCCCCACCTTTGGGACAACTTCAGCTCATTTTACATCTGTGCTCGTGTTAGTGATTGCAGTGTACGTGCATACAGTGTTAAAAACTCCTGGAACTTGGAACTCTCGACACAATAGTTTGTGTCCAGATATTCAAGATGGTATTGGTCAAATTTTATCGTCACCAAAAGCTAAATATGTGGGGGAATATAGTCCGTTATTGTACTCAATCATGGAAGACTTCTATACTGAAAACAACATGAATAATTAAGCAACTTATTTATTTTTAATGTCTTTTGTAATTCTCCGAAACTTGTGCTACTGTTTCAGCTCGGTAAAGCCAAACAGAGTGTGTTGCTATTTTATTTATTTTATTATTTGTATTTATTTTCATCCTAACGCTTACATAATAATGCTTTCTAATAAACTTCAATAGTGGCAAGTTATCAAAGCAAAAAGAGACCTTTTACTTTTTTTACTCTCTATATTTCTACTAAGACACTGTTTGTTAAATTTGTAATGTCATCTATGTCATTATTGGTGTTGTATTCTGTATGTGTACCAACTGCGCCGAAGGATTAGGCACAAGAACTATTCATTGTTTTTACCCAAGACCAGGTCGTTAATGGTCATCAATTAATGTCATAGCAATGTAAGAATGTTCAAGAACTGACAAGTGGTAGTGGAAGTGGAACGGACTTACTGTATACGAGCAGACATGTAAACCTACCAACTGTAAAACTTGTAAGCATGTATTTGTATCAATAAAAAGTTGTAAAAAAAATAAAATAAAAAAAAATAAAAAAAGTGGGCGTAAAGCAAATAACCTTATTATGTTGTTAACTGCGATATATAATATTAGAAGGGCTATTAATTCCGTGGAATATGATAACATAGGGGACGTAAATTTAATATAAAAATAACTATAGGCTAAAACATGTGGGTGATTTTTCGTCAATACGAACTTGGAATCCTTGAACTTCACTAGTTTAGATAGATACACATATTTCCAAGTTAGGTAGTAAAATATGCAGAGCAATGGAACATACACAGGGCAGATCCAAAGAATATTCCAAGAAGAAGTTAGATCATCAGAGGAAAAGAGCATCAGATAAAGAAAATAACATAAATGAGAATAATCAACTGATAGGGTAACACATCGCGAAAAAAGAAGACAAGGAATGAGTAAGTTAACACTGAGTCTAAGTTTATATTATATAACCCTAAATCTTAACATTACATACTTTGAACTAACTCAGTCATAAGTACATCATAATTACAGTATCAATATCACTATATATCCTAAAAGTATTGCACCAAAATATCGCAACTTAACGTAATACGGTAACATATTTGCACAGAACTTTGAGTCAAAGTTTAGTACTCAATTAGGCAACCAATTTATAAAGAAATTATTAGAAGACCATCTACTAGGAAAAAAAGAAAAGAAAAAAAAAAGAAAAGGAAAATCTTACATAGAATCATTCGATGCCTTTGCTGGCGAGATAAAAAAAAAATTAAAAAAAATAAAAGAGATCAAGAAGTATTAGAATATGAGGTTTTGGAGATAGCCCGAAAGGCCAAATGTAAGAAAGCTGGGGGAACTTATTGGAATACCAAACGAGTTTTGACAAGAAGCAGATGAATAAGATATTTGATTCTTCGGAATTTCCTAAGACATGGCAGATGGGTATAATATGTCCAATTTACAAAAATCGTAATGAAAGAAATTATAGTCGAAATAATTACAGAGGCACAACGTTACTGGACTCACAAAGAAAACTATGCACAGTAATTTTGGCGAATAGACTTATTTTACATTCTGTCGAGATATCAAAGTGGCTTCCGGAAAGGTAGAAGAACAGTAGACAACATTATGATTGTGAAAAAAAACACATAGAAAAATATTTTAAATGGAATGGAGGAACATATAAATAACTTCTATAGATTTTGAATAAGCCTTCGACACAGTCAGGGAAATTACGCCAGTTAGGGGTGTCTAAAAATGATGATACATGGAGTTGGGGCCATCTATGGAAGGATGCAGTGTAGTATTAGAGTAGATGATGGAGAAGTATGTGGCCAGATAGAATCTAAATTAAGTCTGAAAGAAGGGTGTAAGCTAACTCCTACTTTATTTTTGTTATTCATCAATGATTTATTAATTGGACATGGAGGAGATAATTGGGTGAGTCCTGTTTTAGTAAATCATGAAATATTAGGTCTAATTTTTGCAGACGATGGCCAGCTAATTTCGTTAACGTCCGGAGGCATGCAAAAAAGCATGAATGCTCTGGCAGAATTTTCTGAAAGAAATGGTCATCAAAAATTTACATTTCTAAGACGAAAATTTTGATTTGTTAAATGGGGAGTAAAGGAACCAATAATGAACAATGGATGTTCGGTGGGTATAACGTAGAGGTCACTATTGGATGAGAATGCTTGGTAATATATAGGAAATAATGGGAAATGGATCCACCAGTTCAAAAAAGCAAATTGGAAAGTTTTGCAGCATTATCGGTAATTCAAATTCTTGAAAATGAATTTCAAATATTGAATATGATTTTTAAAAATTCTAAGAGTTGTAGTGAAATTTCGAATATTATAAGGAGCTGAACTATGGGTGAGTGGAATGGGCGGGGGTTTAGATAAAGAGTGTAAGATGCTGAAACAGGTAGTGAGTAAGTTGTGTAAAATTACAATGGGGGTTACGAAATTGTGCGGCAAATTGTGGAGTAATATTCATATGTGAAGAAAGTATTCAAGTTGTTATTTTTAAAATAATTTTGAAATATTGATGAAGATTGAAAACAATAGAGGATGGCCAGCTACTGCAGACGGCATATCAACATCAGAGAGACAACATTCAGGGAGAATACTGGTTAACTAAATTGAAAATTATACTAGTGAGGTTGGGATTCGGAAATTATTTGGAGAAGGACTTCGAGAGCTTTGAGGTATCATTGAGTAAACAAATTACTATATGACTTAGGGATATTCAGAGACAGTTATTGATGTCGGAATGTAGGAGTAGGGCGACCCTCTCAAAATTCATTAGGTTAAGCCAGGGTAACTACAGTATTGTTAACGTAAACAGAAGAGAAGCATGAGGTTTCATCTGGTGGATGATGCGAATTTATAAAAATAAAGGGTGGTTTAGGCAAAAGGGAGCCTCCGTGGCTCAGACGGCAGCGCGTGGTGTACAAGTCTGTAAACCAGAACTTTGGCATAGCAACCGCTGCAAAAATGGCGACATTATTGAACGTGTGATAATGGTCCGACTAGTTGGCTGAATGATCAGTGTACTGGCCTAAGGTTCAGAGGGTCCCGGGTTGGATTCCCGGCCATGTCGGGGATTTTAATCGCTTCTGATTAATTCTTCTGTCTCGGGCACTGGGTGTATGTGTCCGTCCCAACACTTTCCTCATCATATTCAGGCAGTATACCACACTACCAACCACCACAGAAACACGCAATAGTGATTACATCCCTCCATATAGGTTGGCGTCAGAAAGAGCATTCGGCCGTAAAACAGGGCCAAATCCACATGTGCGACGCAGTTCGCACCAGCGACCCCACAAGTGTGGGAAAAGCGGTAGGAAAAGAACCAGAAGAAGAAGAAGATTGAACGAGTGATAATGAGAGGAGGTCCGTATAGTGATCCATCTGTTGCGGGATAAATATAACACGTAAACTTTCACAAGAGGATTGTTTCCTTATAGTGAAAGAAAGTGATGTCTCTCCAATAAGTGCGGAAGTGGTGTGAATTTCCAAAATGGTTGAACCACCGTCAAAGATGAAGAACAGAGTAGCCGTCCATAAACATGAGATGCATTCGCTAAAGATATTAATTTAATGAAACAGATCTGTAACGCTGAATCAACTAGAGATCTTCAATGTACAGGACTTCACATTCCATCATTAAGACTACAGCTACACGTGCGTGTTTTGACGCTGTTGATCAAGCGTGTTTTCACGTAGCTTTAAATCATAGGCTCCGGCAATATTTGCGTGATTTCACGCTGTCTTACTGCGTGTTTTTCACACAGCTGGACGACCTACGAGGTAGGGGGCCACACTTGCGTTCTGTCACGCTGGATTTCTGCGTGTTTTGCACGCAGCTGGACGACAGGGCGGGTGGCCACACTTGATTGTTTGCACGGCGTGATTTTATTAGTGTGTTGTATATAGTAAAGTAGCAAAGCATCACCACTGCTCTGTATATGGGAGAATTTACATTAAATAATAACTCCATTGTTGCATTTATGTGCTGTGTTGGTAGTTCATCGTCGTCCTCGTCGTCAAAAGAAATATTGGATCCATCCTATAATAAGTTACAGGCCATCAAGTGAACAATTCATGCTCTTGCTCAATAAACTAAAAGACAAACAAGATTTTTTTTCAGTATTACAGTATGTCCGTGACCTCATTTGAAATGGTTTTCTTTTTGTTGAAAAATGCTATCTGCTAAAGAAACACAACGTCTGCCCCAACAAAGCGCCCGTTACGGATAACAACGCACCTCTCTTCATGGCTCTGTTTATGAACGCTTGGTCCTTTGTATCGTAAAGGCACGGGTACTCTTTTACCTATAAAGTTATTAATTCACTACCTAAATCCATTCTGGAAAGTGAAAGCAAAACGCAGATGGACCACGCGCAGTATTCAAACAAGAGCACAGCTTCTTCTTTCCGCAAGTGTGGCCTTGAAAGACGGAAAATCACGCTGTGTATGGCCGGTCCCGTTCAAGTTAGTGCTGTGCATTTTTGACGCGAGATTTAATGCAGAAATACAGCGCTAAATCACGCAAGTGTTGCCATAGATATAAACTACCAATGGCCACACATGTACGTGTTTTCATGTTGTACATCACATTCTGACTGTGTACTGGCAAAACTCATCGTGTGTGCAATTGTAGTAATTATGAACAGAATTTCGTGAAATAAAAATGCAACTGTTGCTTCATTTACTGCGTGGGTTATTTCCCGGCAGTGATGGAGTCGAACTGGATCCATCCCACCTGAGCTACAGTCCAGCAAAAGGAAAATAAGTGCTCCAACATAATACAATGAAAGAAATTCCTTCCAAGTTTTTCGAGCGTTGCAGGATGGCCGTCAGCTCATGGGTAGTTCAATATTTCTCTCTTATTTAACAGTGCTAAAACAGCAGACTTCAATTTTTCTCCCGTAGTGTTATATCAATAAACTCTCACTTGACAGGATAGTACTGGGTACAGAATGAAAATCACTCCGTGTCCGGGTAATGCTTGCTGATTCTTTTAAACATTCAGTCATCCTATTAATAATCAAATTCTTCCATGCAGAAAGGCCTTGCTCCCGACGCTATTTGACTCCAAATACACTGACTGACAGTGACAATGCAACACCAAGGAGGAGTGGTTCGAAAGGGATGAAAGTTGTGGAAAAAACAGAGACGGCACGGATGAATAATTGATGTTTATTTCAAACCGATATGCAGGTTACACAATGCGCACGGCATCGACTCAGTAGGATGTAGGACCACCGCGAGCGGCGATGCACGCAGAAACACGTCGAGGTACAGAGTCAATAAGAGTGCGGATGGTGTCCTGAGGGATGGTTCTCCATTCTCTGTCAACCATTTGCCACAGTTGGTCGTCCGTACGAGGCTGGGGCAGAGTTTGCAAACGGCGTCCAATGAGATCCTACACGTGTTCGATTGGTGAGAGATCCGGAGAGTACGCTGGCCACGGAAGCATCTGTACACCTCGTAGAGCCTGTTGGGAGATGCGAGCAGTGTGTGGGCGGGCATTATCCTGCTGAAACAGAGCATTGGGCAGCCCCTGAAGGTACGGGAGTGCCACCGGCCGCAGCACATGCTGCACGTAGCGGTGGGCATTTAACATGCCTTGAATACGCACTAGAGGTGACGTGGAATCATACGCAATAGCGCCCCAAACCATGATTCCGCGTTGTCTAGCGGTAGGGCGCTCCACAGTTACTGCCGGATTTGACCTTTCTCCACGCCGACGCCACACTCGTCTGCGGTGACTATCACTGACAGAACAGAAGCGTGACTCATCGGAGAACACGACGTTCCGCCATTCCCTCATCCAAGTCGCTCTAGCCCGGCACCATGCCAGGCGTGCACGTCTGTGCTGTGGAGTCAATGGTAGTCTTCTTAGCGGACGCCGGGAGTGCAGGCCTCCTTCAGCCAATCGACGGGAAATTGTTCTGGTCGATATTGGAACAGCCAGGGTGTCTTGCACATGCTGAAGAATGGCGGTTGACGTGGCGTGCGGGGCTGCCACCGCTTGGCGGCGGATGCGCCGATCCTCGCGTGCTGACGTCACTCGGGCTGCGCCTGGACCCCTCGCACGTGCCACATGTCCCTGCGCCAACCATCTTCGCCACAGGCGCTGCACCGTGGACACATCCCTATGGGTATCGGCTGCGATTTGACGAAGCGACCAACCTGCCCTTCTCAGCCCGATCACCATACCCCTCGTAAAGTCGTCTGTCTGCTGGAAATGCCTCCGTTGACGGCGGCCTGGCATTCTTTGCTATACACGTGTCCTGTGGCACACGACAACACGTTCTACAATGACTGTCGGCTGAGAAATCACGGTACGAAGTGGGCCATTCGCCAACGCCGTGTCCCATTTATCGTTCGCTACGTGCGCAGCACAGCGGCGCATTTCACATCATGAGCATACCTCAGTGACGTCAGTCTACCCTGCAATTGGCATAAAGTTCTGACCACTCCTTCTTGGTGTTGCATTTGCTCTGTCAGTCAGTGTATTTCAGCTTACATTGTTTGATGTATCCTCTTTCACAGTGGCTCTCTAACCATGTTTCTTTTGCTTATTTTTAAAATCACAATTACCGTACGAGGATTCACGAACATGTGTGCACGTTTGCGTAGCTCGTTAAAATATTTCTTGATATTTTTTTTTTTTTGCTATTTGCTTTACGTCGCACCGACACAGATATGTCTTATGGCGACGATGGGATAGGAAAGGCCTGGGAAGTGCAAGGAAGTGGCCGTGGCCTTAATTAAGGTACAACCCCGGCATTTGCCTGGCGTGTAAATGGGAAACCACGGAAAACCATCTTCAGGGCTGCCGACAGTGGGGCTCGAACCCTCTATCTCCCGATTACTGGATACTGGCACTTCTTGATTTAAGCATATTGAGTCTCCAGGCTATAATGTAAATAAATCACAATATTCATTCATAAAATGGCATGTTCCAACAGTTGCGAATTTTTTTTTAGCTTCCAAAATATTTTGATTTATACAATGTTTTTCAGCCGATCTTCCACAGATTTTCTGACAGCCATGTGGGGTCGACGGTACGAACTGTGTCGCACATGAGTACTTGACTCTGTTTTACGGGCGGATGTTCCTCCTGGCGCCAACACTATGAAGAGGGGCGTATTCACTGTAAGGTATATCTTTGCAGCTGTGTATAAAGAACTACGTATTGAGACAAACATAAATACTCAGTCCCCGAGACTTATGAATTAACCAGACATGGCTAAAATCCGTGTCCCTGCCGTGAATCAAACCCGTAACCCTCTGCAGCGAAGTCTGCGAACGCTGTTCATTCAGCCAAGAAACCGGACATTCTCAATTATTTAAAATAAATCGGGGAAAGATAGGTGAATATTTTATCTGACGACTTGCTGCCGCACCCACAACTCAGCGTAACTGCTCTAATATCATAGTTCCTTGGGTAACTTAACACAGTGTGCTTAGTTTCTGCGTCCTTAGGCTCGAACATTCTGAAAGTACTGTGCGACCTACGTAAAAGCAACCATGAAGATTGATTACTGAAAATGACTATGGTTCTCATCTCATCAGCATGGCAGAGCCACATAAAGATAGGCTTCTTTCTTATGTACAGTAGACATTTTCAGGGACCATAATTTGATGTTGCGTTTGTTATTTTACAATAATTCAGATTTTATTCCGTTGACTGTTCTTTCCTCTGCTGGGTGAGATGGAACCTAATATTTCCAACTACATTAATTTAATGTTAACAACATACTCGTAGGTGAGTGTACATACTTGAAATGACAAAGTGAATGGGACTTAGCCTGTGACAAAGAGGAACGAATATCGAAATTCAGGCTACAGAAATAAATATTCTGAGAAATATATGACACAAAATAATAATAATAATAATAATAATAATAATAATAATAATAATAATTGTGCCGGAAATTCTGTGCAGCGGAGAGGTGTAAGAAGGTGCCGGGTGAATGGGTGAAAAGAGAAAATATCGAATCATATTAAAACACTAAAATTTAAAATGTTATTTCTTTCCTTTCTTTTTTCTGACTTTCAACTTGATAAACTTAAAGTTAGCAGTGAGCTCGTCAGCTCTTACAAAAATAGTTGTTTGAAAACCTAAAACATTCAGGTACTATAGACATAATAATAATTTCGTGTGGCTATTTCTAGCCGAGTGCAGCCCTTGTGAGGCAGACCCTCCGATGAGGGTGGACGGCATCTGCCATGTATAGGTAACTGCGTGTTATTGTGGTGGAGGATAGTGTTATGTGTGGTGTGTGAGTTGCAGGGATGTTGGGGACAGCACAAACAACCAGTCCCCGGGCCACTGGAATTAACCAATGAAGGTTAAAATCCCCGACCCGGCCGGGAATCGAACCCGGGACCCTCTAAACCGAAGGCCAGTACGCTGACCATTCAGCCAACGAGTCGGACACTATAGACATAATGAAAGGAGATAAGTTTCGTCGCTCAAAGTTACACTATTACAAAGAGCACTTTTTCCCACTCACTTACGATCTAGGAGACTGAGGTCCCATATTTACAATTTGCCAGCCTACCGGGCGAGTTGGCCGTGCGGTTAGAGTCGCGCAGCTGTGAGGTTACATCCGGGAGATAGTGGGTTCGAAACCTACTGTCGGCAGCCCTGAAGGTGGTTTTCCGTGGTTTCCCATTTTCACACCAGGCAAATGCTGGGTCTGTTTCTTAATGAAGGCCACGACCGCTTCCTTCCCACTCCTAGGCCTTCCCTATCCCATCGTCGCCATAAGACCTGTCTGTGTCGGTGCGACGTAAAGCCAATAGCAAAAAAATTTCTGCCAGCCTCTCAAAAGCACAAGTTGGAATCCAAATTTTACATTAGGTTCCTTTGACAACAATGTCCACTGTCCTTTCAGTTCAACAGTCAGATCCACAATAGGCTATGAGTAATTGAAAATGAACAGAGGCAATAAGTACCAATTCTACATGGCCTTAGTGATCAAAAGAAAAGGTTTAAGAAATCGGCCATAAACAAAATGCTAGGAGGTGAAACACTTGCACTCCTTTTGATATATACCATGTAACACTTTAGTTCCTCTGTGGGCTTACTGCCCTAAATTACAGAGACTAAGCTTATACTAGAGAGCGTGACTAGATGGAGAAAAATATTAAGTTCCAAAAGAAGAAATAAAACTTAAAGTTTTACAAAACCATAGCCACCCCAATACCAAGATGATTGTGGTGAAGACACAAATTAAGTCTTATATATATAATCACGAAGTCGTGCTACCAACATAATTGCTGTTACTAACACTCCCTGCAGCGCAGAGCCGCTACAGAGAAATTTCCCTGGCACACTGTACTACCGTATTGTCGGGTGATTCAGTCTTACAGGTCTTGGGCAGTGTAGACGGGGCGTAGTCAGCTGCGAAATCCAACCAACTACACTCTGCTACTGCGCACTATATTGAGTTAAGTAACAGTTAACTTTTAATGAGTTGGGAGTACTTCTCTGCGTGGGTTATGTTAAGGTAATTTGTCTTTGTTTGCTTTATACAGCAGCCACAATATAATATACACCGTGATATTAGGATGTTCAGTCTACAGTATATTCTTGACCTGAAATACAGTATTTTCTGTAATTTACTCTTTAAAATGAACTACGCTATCTAGAGCAACTACTACTTCAGCATATATTTTTCTGGTCTGCAATTTATTATCCAATTACTTGTTATTTGCACAAAATTGTGTGACTATGTGTACATCAAATTACACCGACGGGGAGAAAATGTTGTGTTTGTGTTGCAGATAAGCCCATCTGCCGCCCGGATCAGAAGAGGGTATACGGCGTAGCAAGGCACGAGAACGCTAATGTCGTTTGCGAAGTTGAAGCCTACCCTCCTCCTGACAGTTTCAAGTGGTCGTTTAACAACACAGCCGAAATAATTGACGTTCCACAGGCGAGGTACAGAACTGGAGGTTCTACTCATTCCATGTCTACCCTTACGTATACGCCAATGATGGAAATGGATTATGGGACAGTCATGTGCTGGGCCTCAAACACGGCAGGTCAGCAGAGGGATCCTTGTGTGTTCCACATCATCGCAGCAGGTGAGTGAACCTACACTAATCTAATTCTCTTATCGAGCCTCTGTTTTCTCTCAATCCTTCATTTGACGCCTGATTTCTAACTGAACGGGCTATCCTTAATTGACTACACTGAACACGGCCTGACAGAAAAACAATCCGATTGGCTGAAAATTGTTAGTACCCAAGAACAAGCAACACCATAAAGAAGGAGGATATAATCCTGAAGATTTCATACATACCGATACATACATACATACATACTGAAACCTTGGGCCACTATGAAGGATACCTACCTTCCTTACCCATCAGCAATTTTCATGAGATCTGTCTCTTGGGTCGTTTCGGGTTCTTCGTCACTTGCTGAGGTAAAAGGTAGGGTTCAGTAATCCTAATTTATCTACTAAAATGAAAGATCTATACACAAAATATTTTTATTTTTATTTTGGAAATTACAGAAGAAAATATTAAATAAATATATTGGATTCAATCTTGTCCGCTTGACACCACAATAATTTAACACAGAGGAGCAGAATACTGGTTGAGCCTTTGACTTAACTGCCTGACGGGCATCCTTACTAGAAACCATTGTCTCGTATTTAATAAAGAAAAGAAAGTCTGAAGATCCTTAAATTCGGCTTCCATGTGAGACTGCATGTACCATCATAATGATTCTTTATGGTCCAGCCCTCGTAACACGAACTCTGAACTCTGGGTACAATTAAGGCAGTCCAATTGGTGTGTGCCACGCAGTGGTTGTACGGCATGGACCCTTAATTGAATCGATGTGACCTGCGACTATGTCGCGGACCGACATCTAAACTTCTAGGTTACTTTAAAGACATTGTGGATGATGACCGCAAGGAAAATGATGTTACAGTGGCATATGGCCCTGATCTACGTCACTGAGGTTGATGACCCCATGACCATCCAAGTTTATAAGCTGAAGGCTTAACACAATTAAGTTATATCGGTTGATGATCAAAGTTTCCACTTTACTAACCGCAGCACATTCAATGCTCAATCAATCAAAGTCAAATAATGCAGCAACAACAACAACAACAACTACTACGCTCACAATACTTTGTAGCAGTAAAATCCACTACCTTCTGATATGTCCCCTTAATCGTTACCTTAACATTTAAATACTCCCAGAAAAATAAACTAAGATTTCCTGAATGCATCTTCAAGTTATTAACTTGGTTTAAAGTTATTTCACAAATACGGTTTCCACTGAATTTAATAATTAAATGATTTAATGAATCTTAATAAAGAACAAATTCTATCTCCGCGGACGGATGGTTTCTTTCACAAATCCCTACTCAAATTCTGACGTAATTAATTTTAATTCGTTTGATGTTTATCATCTGTTGTTATCGAGCAACTGGAAAAAATTACATCATTTATTTCCAGTAGTATATCTTGTTTCATGACATCACACTGTAAATCTAATCTAATACTAGCCATCATTAATACTTGGATAACCCTAATAATTAAGTACAAAACAACAATCTGCATAAGTAACTCGCCATACAATGTAAGCAGATTACGATGTCATATCTCATCACAACATGTCCATAAAGCTTTTTGAATCCCTCAAAAATATATCAGTCGTCACTACCATCACTCTATATTTTGGACAAACCTAAAATTGGCTAACCACGCTCATTATACTCTAACTCTGTGGTTTCAAATATACATTACGATCTCAATTAAACAAATTCACAGTATCTAATAACCTACACGTTACTCCCGGATGAAAATTTCAACTAGTTCACACAATTAATGATCTCCGTTGCCAAGAAATGCAATCTCATATTCAACACGTAACACACTACACAACTCCCGTTATTCGAACTGCCCCCTCTCGATCAGCTGGCGGCATTGAAAACAAACGACCCTCACCCCCAGCTTTGATATGAAACACATGTTCAAGTCATGCTTGACTGGCTTCTAGGAATGAATTCTTCGACTTCGCAAATAGAATTAAAATACGATATTCCAGACCAAACAGATATGCACATAAATGTTTCTTTTAAAAGTCCTTCAATAATTGTATACGTCGGAAATTAATACCTGCGTAGATTCTCTCGCACTCTTCCATCCCAAACATTATAAAAAATCTTCCTGGAGCTCACATAAAATCCCGGCATCATCTACAGGCTTCCAATCACCTGATTCGCAAATCCTATCTCAACTCATGCGGCAAATCTAATCTCTTGCCTCAAACTCTACGACTCTCACTGACAAAAGAACTGGAAAAAAAATCCTTCGAAACCATGACGCATAATTACGCACAAATAATTTAATAATGAACAACTTCGCATATAATGATCTCGTATTTTACAAAAAATGGATTTTCACAAAAAATGACTGACAAACTTTACCGTTTTTTATTGTCAGTCAGACACAGTTTAAACGGATATAGAATAGTATTACACTTCGTGACAAAATTCACCGATCTGCATTACTCAACACTACAGCGCGCTTCCACCCGATTGAAAATGGTTAACCACGGATCTCTTGCCCCAATTCCATCAAAATTCAAACAGAAAATATTTACGTCAAATAAATCATCTTAATTTGACATCACAAATATATAGGCAATAAATTCACGGAAATGACGATCTACTTTGGACGTGATATCACTTCGAAACCCTCACTTATAACTTTATACAACATATTACACGGCACACGCAATACTTTAAAAATGTATCCAAGCAGAAAATAAATCAAATGACCTTTCGTCATATTTCTGACATTCACAAAAACATATGGATGACTAATTGCGTCATAAATACCCATTACAAATAGATATAAGTTTGACATCATAAAACAAGATATAGTAGGCGGAAGATGGCATTTTCACTTTCCTTAATTGTACGTCAGCTTCCGTCTTTCACTCACCAGTAACCCTTCTATATTTATTTCTTCATTGTTACACTTGTGGTTTCAGATTTTGTTTGAGTCATATTTCCTGAAAAATAAAACATAAAAAAAGAAATGCCCTTCGCTTGGTGTTTGGGTGATCAAACTCGACTGATTGCATTTGTTGCCCGCACAATATTTTATCAGATTACTTCTGCTCTGAACAACTATCTCTACATGGGGTCAAGACCCAGCCACATCGGCGGAATCTAGGTTTGTAGTACTTAGTCTACTTTTTGACGAACGATTTACTGAACAGTTCAACCCTCTCCCTCACACTTCAATGATACAGATGCAGGGCTTTCAATATGGCGTCCCTTCTTATTTAATAGGAGCTATCCCCTCTCTCCAGGCATTTCTCCCTTGCCGCCAAGAAATTTGCATACTTTTTCCGACTTAAATGAACTGTATTTAAAAGAGTTTTTGCTGTAACCACGAACTTGCTACCTTGCTAGCGGCAATGTTCATGAATATTTAAAATTTATTCTTACCGAATTAACTGGTTAAATGACTTCATTTGATAGGCACTATTTTCTTTCGACTTAGCGTGGGTAAACTAGAAACGCGCGTCCTTCTGAAATAATCCACAGAAATGGCTTAGCAGTCTCAAATCCATCTTACTACAGACCAATTCTCTTATAGATAAATACAGGACCCTCATTATACTGCGTTTACTACTAAATCTTTTATTTAAATATACTTATTTAACATAAACTTTCTTCTGTATCCATCCACTTTCCACACGTGTGGATGACGTCACGTATCATAGCATGGGAAGGAAGCCACCCCCTTGCCCCGTGTCGCCTAAGAGATATATAAAAATTCGAGGTTCTTATTTCAATTGACATGGGGTCTCCTGCAGTAACTTTAATACTCAAAAGCCTTAGGGCACAAAGGTCATGGGTTCAATACGTACATTCATACATACATACATGCATACATACATACATACATACATACATACATACATACATACATACATACATACATACATACATACACACATACATATATATATACATACATACTGTTACGGAGTTTCCGTGGAACACAGAGAGGTGAAGGAAGGTGCGGTCTGAATGGGTCTATCTCCGAAAGTCAAAGATTAATTAAATTAAAATAAAGTTTATCCGCCTCTGGAGTGTAGTGGTTAGTGTGATAGCTGCTATCCCCGCAGGCCCGGGTTCGATTCTAGGCTCTGCCACGAAATTTGAAAAAATGGTACGAAAGCTGGAATGGGGTCAAACCAGCCTTGAGAGGTCAACAGAGAAGAGGTGGGTTCGATTCCCGCCTCAGCCATCCTGGAAATGGTTTTCCGTGGTTTCCCACTTCTCCTCCAGGCAAATGCCGGGATGGTACCTAACTTAAGGCCACGGCCACTTCCTTCTCTCTTCCTTGACTATCCGTTCCAATCTTCCCATCCCCCCGCATCCCCTGTTCATCATAGCGGGTGAGGCCGCCTGGCCGAGGTACTAGTCATCCACCCAGTTGTATCCCCCGATCCACAGTCTGAAGCTACAGGACACTGCCCTTGAGGGGGTAGGGGTGGGATCCCTCGCTGAGTCCGAGGGAAGAACCAACCCTGGAGGGTAAGCAGATTAAGAAAGAAAGAAAATAAAGGTTATATTACTTTTCAGATCTCAAACTTAAAACAAAATTCTGCACTTAGTGGAAAAACAATGTATCGGGTAGAATGACAATTTTTATACAAGAATAGAGAACCCCAGAATAGGGAATTTAACTGTTTTGGGCTTCAAGCCCCAAATTTACAAGTTTACAGTGTCGCCAAAATAGCGTTTAATTAGACAAGGAGAAATATCTGCCAAGACACAAAATTCCAGAGCACTTTGCTCCAACCGTTAAAATTTACAGCCTTCCAAAAGCACCACTCAGTATTACAATAAATACCCGAAAAGTGCTTACATGCTCTCCGAATTCAACAAAGGAGACTGGCTCCCAATTTCATACAGACTACTCAAGGCAACATTACACAAAACCTTCCAATCTCTGTCCTATCTAGGCACAACCTATGATTTGCAATCCCTTTACACAGGGGTATCTAATACCCGTACTACTGGGCCTTCGTGAAAAAGAAGAACAGGTTAATATTACCGGCCCAAACACAAAATGGATGGAGGCGTACACTTGCGCTCCTTGAAAACTCGGTTTAAAACCCTACTTGGGCTTGTCGCCTGATGAGGCAGAGGCTAATCCCACACTACTGAGGTGACTAGAAGAACATGTTACTTGGTAATTTACATGAGAAAAACGGTTACAACATCGTGGTCACCTCAAGATAAATTAAAGGGGAATTCGAGAGGGTAACGCACTCTCTATCCCCGATTTACAGTTTAAGACTTTTATGAAATTTTACATTAGCCGAAAGAAAGTTTACATTTTAGAAAACAGTTGGTTACATAGTTCCAAGATCAGAACCTTCCCCTCGAGTAAGTTTGTGGAGATAGCTACAGAGATGGAAAACTGGTGGCCATTACCGGGGCTGATGATCTGCCTGCCGAAGAATGAGGCACCCCACGTCTTGTCTTAACACACACACTCAGAACTTCGACGATTAATAAGACAAGGTAGCTTGAAAAAGCCGCAGCTTATATACCCGAGGGGAGGGTTCGCGAAGGCTCTGGACTAAATCCGGACACACCCTCTCATTTTTATTGGCAGAATACAAAGTTACAAGAAGCCTTTGATTGGCTGAAAAATAAATATAGAAATTTTCCAATTGGCCAGAATTCAAAGCTGGCGGGATAAGAAGGAAGTGTTGCAAACGTTGAAGTATCAAAATAAATGAAAGTCAATTTTGTTGAGAAAACCTATAAACACAAAAATTTAAATCACCCGTTCTTCCACCTTGTATGACCTCAGTTGTTTTAATGAGACATCTATGGAGAAAAGTTCAAACTTCTTGATGTACACCAAAACACAACAAATAAATCCAATCAGGTTAGGAAACTTTAACATAAAATATTACTCAGTTATTCAGTAGTGACATCTTCTGATCAATGTCCCAATTTTATGCATTAGCAGTTTCAAGAGTTGTTCGATAGATAGTGTTCTTTTAAATGTGCGGGGTTGAGGTGTACCTCCCGGTACACATACATACATACATACATACATACATACATACATACATACATACATGCATACATACGTACATACATACATACATACATACATACATACATACATACATACATACATACATACATAAACAGGTTGAACCGAAATTCATGCACTCCGGCGTCTCAGCGCAACTCCTCACATGCCAGCAATAGAAAAATATCTCACACAAATGTTCGTCCTGCGAGTTTATCCTGCAGAAAAAGGATGTTGAAGAGTGACAGTCTGGCAACACTGTAACCACATGTACGGTAACTACCTCTTTTAGCACATATTAGCTGTGCAGCGCAGTTGGTGCAGTGGATAGAGTTTTGGGTAAGCATGCAGGAGGTCGGGAAGTCGATTCTGGGTTGAGGCGTATGTTTTTTATTTCGCAAATGTAGTCCAGGTAGTATGGTATCTGGCATCTTAATCGTCAACAGCGATTGCAGCGTGTCCTCTAGAAACCATTTGCACTTACGTACTACAATCCTAGAAATGGACGAACAATCGTCTGCATTGGTCAGCTTTGAAAGAAGCCCTTTCCACGTCGTGCGCGTGAATTTATTCGCTGTTGACGATTAGGATGCTAGATACCACACCCCCTGGACCACATTTACGAAAAGAAACCATACGCCTCAACCCAAGATCGACCCCTCGACCTTCTGTATGCTAACCCAAAATTATATCCACTGCACCAACTGTAGAGTACGTGTAATATGTGCAGGCAGAGGTAGTTACCCTGCATATGGTTAGAGTGTTGCCAGATTGCCACTCTTCAACGTCCTTTTTCTGCCGGATATTCTCGCAGGACGAACTTTTTTGAGAGATATTTTTTGTATTGCTGGCATGTGAGGAGTCGCGCTGCGACACCGGAGTGCGCGAAGTTCGCTTCATCCTGCGTTCAATCTGCAGGCCAGTCAATTAACTTATCACGCCCACAATCCTCTTTTGGTAGCTAGACCTGCAGCCTCATTCAGTTCCACACCACTTATCGTTAAATCACTATAAACTGAGTCTAACCATCGTCACCTTGGTGTCATTCTGCTTCATATTCCCTCCATGGTCGATTTCACTACTTATCGTTCTCCTCCATACGCCTCCCCCAAAATTCAGCTGATTTAAATATCTGTAATTATACATATAATTATTAGCCTACGTTGAATGAAATAAATAATAATAATATACTCTATTTGTGAGAAGTCCTTCTCTACTAAAATCAGATTTATTTTAAAATTAAACATTTCT
Source organism: Anabrus simplex (assembly GCF_040414725.1). Lineage (NCBI taxonomy): Eukaryota > Metazoa > Arthropoda > Insecta > Orthoptera > Tettigoniidae > Anabrus > Anabrus simplex. The sequence continues at coordinate 388,339,758 of NC_090266.1, read as the reverse complement.
TTGACTCAATAATCATTAATGAGTGAATTAACTCTTTCTCTAATTAATGAGAAATATCTAAAATAAATTTCTCCTGTCGAAATTTTCTTCACATTATTTTCCTCAAATTCTAAATTCATTAACTGGAATATTTCTCTATTATCATCTTAAAATTCTCCTTAATAATTACCTAAATTGACGTAGCGTTTTTCATCAATATTACCTTCATTAAAAATTTTTTTAACAATGTAGGGTTTACAATAAATGACTTCGTGAGTCCCATCCACGGGCATGACCCTTTCTTATTAATTTTGTTTCTAGAACATCAGACCTTATTCTATCTTATTTTGAAATAAAATTCACTAAAGGTTCACATCTCCGTAAAATATGATAAACGCAAGGTCACGAAAAATTGATCAGAACACACGCAGTAGACAAGTGATCAAGTCAGAATGTCGTCAAGAAAAATATTACAATTCCCAAAATAATGGCAAATCACACATACCACATTCACACTAGGATATATGGTAACATTAAATAATATTTACAACAAGTACTAGTCCTTGATTATTATTTTTAAATTTTTAAGTAGGTCACGGAAGATTTCAGATGACGGTATCGACTAAAGAAATAACATTGCGATGAAATGGAATGTAATGACGTCAGGATATCACTTCAATAATGAAACTAAGCTCAACAACGATGTTCATGAGAATGTTAGAGATAGATATCATCGGAAATATCATGTAGAACGCCATTAACGCAGGTTAAAAATAAATATTCGCGTCTATGGTTCATGAGTTGCGACACTATTATTATCCTTCTAATATCATGGCTATCAATTAATACGTGTTCCACTCGAAGAAATTATGTTCAGCAACATATTCTCTCCACATTAGACTTAATTAATGGATCCATAAATCAAACACCAAGTAATTGATCCATTCCCAAGTCCATAAATATATCAAATATAATAACTGTAATAAATAGAATTAATGTAACAATTGCAATAAATGATCCGTCAGGATTCGGCCGTATTCCAGGCTCACATTTGCCTATTTAGAGCACACATTAATGTCACACAAAAACAAACAATATTTACACTCATGACCTTATTTTACCTTTTAACCCGAGGTGAACTTAAATTATTATTATTATTATTATTATTATTATTATTATTATTATTATTATTATTATTATTATTATTATTATTATTATTATTATTATTATTATTATTATTATTATTATTATTAACCGTGCGTGGTCACATATCCGCGTTTACTAAAGCTCGATAAAATATCAGACGACTCTAACACGTTTGAAATGCATCCAAAATATCGCTATATCGTCGAGGAAAATCTGACGTAAAGAAACATACTAATAATCTGTTCCTCATGACTTCAAATAAATTATAATTTAATTTCAAATTAAATCATTATTATCGGAGAGGTCTATTATTTTAATACACTCCTGTACTGCTGAATTGGGACAGTCAGAATGAATCTCGAAGACATCCACACTGCACTGACTATCTAATAGAGTCCAATACACATTCACACACAATATCAAACTACCTTGCATCATGGAAAGAAGAAATGAAATATCTAACTACTGCAATACTAAGAAAAAACTATGCAAATGTATAAGGAAGAGTAATGTCTACATTTTTTGTACAAAGATTGACAGATATAATTTATAATATGGTACTTAAATGAATGTTGAAGCTGGATTTTGGCTGATGACCTTAGACATGGAATAGGTCACCCACCATCGAACTCCGTCCTCTCCATGTCCGAAGTTGCCTCACATTTTAGAACATCATTGCAGCTGCGAGGACGAACATGGAATAACAATGGACTTCCTTTGGCTGGTGTGCTGGCATCTTGAATTTATCTCGTTCTCCACGTAGTCTTCCTCTTCTGTTTTCCGGAATAGAATAAGCTGAAACTAGCAAACAAGTCTTAAAATGTGTCCAGTACACACACGCGATGAGAAATGTTATGAATTAATACGTATCTTCTCCAATAATCTTCTAAATTCGTAGACCAAAATATTTAATAAATCTGAACTGCCGAATAATCGAACGCAGGGAGGTCTGTAAATTGAGCGTCGGCGTATTTTCCAAGTAGAAATACGTCCAGAAGAAGCAGTCAGAATCAGACGCAGATTAAGACGAGAATGAGCAGTTCCTTCGGGAAACACCACATTATAATTGTCTTGAGACGAGGGTGTGTCGCCGTAAACGTTTCTGATTGGCCAATATCTTGCACTCGAGCGGGTGTTATAATTTTATTGGAGGTACAGTTAGATGTAAAACGGCCTTGACTTTATCGATCGGCTAGCCTTGGATTCTCCCCCGCCGGTCACGTGGTATACAGCTGGCTGTCAGGCACATAAAAAGTTCCAGCTCTCCTCTCTTGCTTCGGAAATTCCGGTTTCGAGCCGCTCGCCTCTCGGTGATTCTGAACTGGGAAAATTTTCGCCCCGGCTGATGAAATAATATTTTAACACACTGAGATATTAAAATATTCCTTCTTTTACCAATTTTGAAGGGGACAATACATAGGGCCAATCGAAGGTAATTGGGAAAGAGCTAGGAATAAAAGAGAACTACATCGATTGATTTCATTTCTAACGTAGCCTCTATATCCCCATTCCGAGTACTCTTCTGCCATTGCTCCCAACTACTTTTCTTTCTTTCTTTCTTTCTTTCTTTCTTTCTTTCTTTCTTTCTTTCTTTCTTAAGATGCTTACCCTCCAGGTTCGGTTTTGCCCTCGGACTCAGCGAGGGATCCCACCTCTACCGCCTCAAGGGCAATGTCCTAGAGCTTCAGACTCTGGGTCGGGGATACAACTGGGGAGAGGATAACCAGTACCTCGTCCAGGAAGCCTCACCTGCTATGCTGAACAGGGGCCTTGCGGTGGGGATGAGAAGATTGGAAGGGAGAGACAAGGAAGAGGGAAGGAAGCGGCCGTGGTTTTACGTTAGGTGCCTTCCCGGCATTTGACTGGAGGAGAAGTGGGAAACCACGGAAAACCACTTCCAGGATGTCTGAGGTGGGAATCGAACCCACCTCTACTCAGTTGACCTCCCGAGGCTGAGTGGATGTTTGCCTACACTTTACCTCTGAAAGTAAACACTTCTGTACTTTTAGAACGAGTTCAGGTGATTCATATCGCTACAAATTGCACTGAACGCTGCTGGTCAATTTCCTAACCTAGTACAACTACACCAGTTCACTTTTTAAACGTGTAATGAACAAGTTTTTGTTTGCTAGGGGCTTTACGTCGCACCGACACAGATAGGTAACACTATAAAACAATATTTAATGATGAAAGACTGGGTGAGGAACATGAAGTTTGACGCTGATTCCTCACTACAAGAGTCTGCTCAGTTGTTGTGTAAGGAATTGTACACTGGTGTCTGTTTCCTTCATTCATTCATTCATTCATTCATTCATTCATTCATTCATTCATTCATTCATTCATTCATTCATTCATTCATTCATTCATTCATTCATTCATTCAATTTGTTAAGAAGGAAGCCATACTTTCCAGTGTCGACTTAGTAAATGGATCTTAAGAGATTTTCAGTCTGTCTGCAACACTAGTTTAAAATGTAATACAGTATACCGTATAACACTATAACAAAACTAAGAAAACTACTGAAAAAGAATTACAAGTTTCGTTCTACAAAAACATCCTCATATTCTGCTAGATCACTTTAAATCATGGTCATAGATATAACATCTTCATATTCTACTAGATCACTTTAAATCATGGTCATAGATATAACATCCTCATATTCTACTAGATCACTTTAAATCATGGTCATAGATACAACATTCTCATATTCTACTAGATCACTTTAAATCATGGTCATAGATATAACATCCTCATATTCTACTAGATCACTTTAAATCATGGTCATAGATATAACATCCTCATATTCTACTAGATCACTTTAAATCATGGTCATAGATATAACATCCTCATATTCTACTAGATAATTTTAAATCATGGTCATAGATATAACATCCTCATATTCTACTAGATCACTTTAAATCATGGTCATAGAAATAACATCCTCATATTCTACTAGATCACTTTAAATCACGGTCATAGATACAACATCCTCATATTCTACTAGATCACTTTAAATCATGGTCATAGATATAACATCCTCATATTCTACTAGATCACTTTAAATCATGGTCATAGATATAACATCCTCATATTCTACTAGATCACTTTAAATCATGGTCATAGATATAACATCCTCAAATTCTACTAGATCACTTTAAATCATGGTCATAGATATAAAGTACTCTTTACCTTGAGTAAACTAGTCGATGAGTATGAATTAATGATGACATGAACAAATATGAACATACTAGCGAATGTACCCGTGCTTCGCTACGGTATTCTACATTGTATTCGAATATCGAAGTAAACTGTACATGCAGTAAATAAGATTGTTTTAAAATTGCATGTCCCTTAGCGTTATGCGAGAAAGAGCATGGGAAGGTCCTCGTACGTTGTTTCCAATGTAAAGTGTTTGTTACGGATTTGTGATATAACGGCAGGCTCACTTGCCTACTGGCATTCACAATCGAGTTGGGAAGTTTACATTATAACTGCAGGCCCCATTGCCTACTACGCGGACAGAATCGATTTGGGGAATTTTCGTTAAAATGGCAGCCCCCTTTCCTACTTCCAGACAGATTGCAGTTGAGGAGTTTCTATTATAATGGTATGCAATTACCCTACTATCACTCGAAATTGAGTTGTGCAGTTATCATTATAATGCCAGGCCCATTTTCCTACTGCCAGCCAGCTTACTGCCAGTCACACCAAGTTGGTGAGTTTCCATCAAAATAGCAGGCCACTATGCCTAATGCCAGTCACGTTTTAGATGAGGACATTCCTTTATAATGGCGGGCACCCTTGTCTACTGCCAAACACAATCGGGTAGGGGAGTTTTAAACAAAACTGCATGCTCACTTGCCTTCTGCAAGTCAAATCGAGAAGTGAACTATTCATTACAATTTTAGGCCTTCCTTACTAATGACAGTTACACAGGAGTTGGAGAAGGAACCCTTTCCTACTGCCAGTCAAAGTCGGTGTGGGGAGTACTGATTAAAATAGCAGACCCACCCTTTCTCGATCGCTAAAAATCGACATCAGTGAATATACACAAATCGACATACGAAAGCATATGCGTGTTTACAATATTGAAGACCTTCATTTACAGATTAACTGCTACTAAACGTACGACATATCGACAAAGGATTATACCATAAGACACGCCGGATTTAGTGGCCTAAATAGCTGGTCCTATGATATGTCATCTATTCATGGGTCAGATTGAGTTAGAAACGTGGAACAGGGTAAAGAATTTGTAAGATTATCTCACATTACATCACTTTTCGGATAATTATGTGACAGCTACATACATAGCATTTGGCTCACATATGGCTACTGGGTGGGCCAATTTTCGTGAAGAGTTTGATGATTCTGTATTTCATCTAAGTAATTGAAAGTATGAATTATGCATGTGAAAATTCCAAATTGACTTAACATCGATGAATAGAGAAAAATCAAACGTAAAAGGGATACAGATACGGCAAAAAGTCATAAGACCAAGGTTGTAGATCATTACAAATTGAACGGAGATTGTGCAATCCGTTATGTGATAGGAATTTCCGAATGTCTGCACTATCATCAAAATTGCCTGCATATTTCGATATTCTTCGGGGATAAAAAGTGAAAAATTTAATGATCTAGGATATTTTCCGTTCGTTACAGGCTAAAACGTATAATTTTGTCAAATTTCAATTATCTTCTTTTTCTTCTGGCAGATTATGCCGCAATCTGGATTTTGGGCGAGGCGGGTAAAAATTAGGACTTTCAGGAAACTAAACCAAAAATTATGGAGATGGTCATTATTAACCCTTAAACGGAAAGCTGTACGAAAATTTCGCCAAAATAGTCAGTGTAGAGGCACACAGTCGTTACGATTTGATTTATATAGATAAGAAATCTGCTCCATGTAAAACACCTTTTGGGCTATGTCCGCTGGATTTAACCTGCAAAAGTGACCATTCATGATATCTCCCTTATTAATCCTCCTGACGAAAAAATGCACATGAAAAAAAAAAGGTTTAGACGTGAAATTCCATCACGTTTGGTCGATTTCCAGTCAGGTTGGTCTTGTTCTGTATATATTATGAAGAGTAAAATCACCTTATGTGTTCCCTATAAACCGCCAGTCCATTCCGGAACATGAAATGTTATTTACGTTTAAAACCTACCTTTGGACAGGTGGATGCTAAATATAAATTTTGGTTCGAATGTCTTCAGTAGTTTTCAAGTTGTAAGGAATACGCTTTACACGCACCCGCTCGTGAGTTAAGTCCGATGGGACTTGTACAGAAAAACGGTCCGTTAATGATATCTCCCTTATTAATCCTCGTATCGAAATGATGCACATGAGAAAAAGGTTTAGAAATTAATTTCTACCAAGGTAGGTAGATTTCCATTAAGTTTGGTTGTGTATACTTTGTGGAAGTGCAAAATCGCTGTTTCGGTTTCGTATAAACCCCCAGTCAGTTCAGGGATTTAGAAACAATATTTGCCCTAAAACCTATCAAGGACAGGTGTATTCTAAATATGAGTCTTGGTGGAAATACATCCAGTAGTTTGTAGCACTCGCGTACATGCGGCGTAATTAAGGAAGAAATATACCGGGCGAGTTGGCCGTGCGCGTAGAGGCGCACGGCTGTTAGCTTGCATCCGGGAGATAGTAGGTTCGAATCCCACTATCGGCAGCCCTGAAATCTTCATATTTAGAGTATACCCATCCCGGGGACGGTTTCGATATGCATATCATTTTAAAATCTTTGAATAGACGGGGGGTTTTATCGGAAAACCAAAATGGTTTTCCTCCATTTTCTCTTATACTATTGATTTCCTGTAAACTTCGTTTACCGTACGTTAAACGTCACTTCATTATAAACAACTTTCGTTATGTTCATAATTTACCTTACTCTTCACATGACGGAGAAATTTACAATTTTCCGCTGGTATCATGCTCTGCATTGAGTGACCGACAGACCGACAACGAACCTACAGGTTACCATGGCAACGTCTCTGACTGCCTGCCAGCAGGGAAGTAACGTATTGCCATTTTCCTCATCATGCTTTTAAATTCGTGGTTGTTCCTTAGGTAGATGGCAAGAGAGGCGTCAATCGGCCTATCTGCGGGATATTGGCGGAATATCGTTGGATGTTATAACCGCCCTCGAATAGATTAAGTAATAACACCATTAGTCATCTTCTTATTATTTGTTTACCTAAGAATCACTGGACCTAAATTTCTCCTCTGTTACCGCTTTATTATATCCATAACTCACACTAGCATAATTTATTGAGAGGCATTTGATTTTCCAATACATTCACTTGGCATTTACATATTTGTCGTTATCCGGCTGTCCTCAGTTATAATGCATTTTCTATTACTTTCAACTTTCTTGACTGTATTATTTCTTCCCTTTTTTTGCTATGGGCTTTACGTCGCAGCGACACAGATAGGTCTTATTGCGACGATGGGATAGGAAAGGCCTAGGAGTTGGAAGGAAGCGGCCCTGGCCTTAATTAAGGTACAGCCCCAGCATTTGCCTGGTGTGAAAATGGGAAACCACGGAAAACCATTTCAGGGCTGCCGATAGTGGGATTCGAACCTACTATCTCCCGGATGCAAGCTAACAGCCGTGCGCCTCTACGCGCACGGCCAACTCGCCCGGTATATTTCTTCCTTAATTACGCCGCATGTACGCGAGTGCTACAAACTACTGGATGTATTTCCACCAAGACTCATATTTAGAATACACCTGTCCTTGATAGGTTTTAGGGCAAATATTGTTTCTAAATCCCTGAACTGACTGGGGGTTTATACGAAACCGAAACAGCGATTTTGCACTTCCACAAAGTATACACAACCAAACTTAATGGAAATCTACCTACCTTGGTAGAAATTAATTTCTAAACCTTTTTCTCATGTGCATCATTTCGATACGAGGATTAATAAGGGAGATATCATTAACGGACCGTTTTTCTGTACAAGTCCCATCGGACTTAACTCACGAGCGGGTGCGTGTAAAGCGTATTCCTTACAACTTGAAAACTACTGAAGACATTCGAACCAAAATTTATATTTAGCATCCACCTGTCCAAAGGTAGGTTTTAAACGTAAATAACATTTCATGTTCCGGAATGGACTGGCGGTTTATAGGGAACCGAAATGGTGATTTTACTCTTCCACAATATATACAGAACAAGACCCACCTGACTGGAAATCGAACAAACGTGATGGAATTCCACCTCTAAACCTTTTTTCCATGTGCATTTTTTCGTCAGGAGGATTAATAAGGGAGATATCATCAATGGTCAGTTTTGCAGGTTAAGTCCAGCGGACATAGCCCAAAAGGTGTTTTACATGGAGCAGATTCCTTATCTTATAAATCAAATCGTAACGACTGTGTGCCTCTACACTGACTATTTTGGCGAAATTTTCGTACAGCTTTCCGTTTAAGGGCTAATAATGACCATCTGCATAATTGTTTGGTTTAGTTTCCTGAAATTCCTAATTTTTACCCGCCTCGCCCAAAATCCAGATTGCGACATAATCTGCCAGAAGAAAAAGAAGATAATTGAAATTTGACAAAATTATCCGTTTTAGCCTGTAACGAACGGAAAACGTCCTATATCTTTAAATTTTTCACTTTTTATCCCCGAAGAATATCGAAATATGCAGGCAATTTTAATGATGGTGCAGACCTTCGGAAATTCCTATCACATAACGGATTGCACAATATCCCTTCAATTTGGAATGATCTACAACCTTGGTCTTATGACTTTTTGCCGTATCTGTATCCCTTTTACGTTTGATTTTTCTCTGTTCATCGATGTTAAGTCAATTTGGATTTTTCACATGCATAATTCATACTTTCAATTACTTATATGAAATACAGAATCATCAAACTCTTCACGAATATTGGCCCACCCAGTACCCATATATGAGCCAAATGCTATGTACGTAGCTGTCACATAATTATCCGAAAAGTAATGTAATGTGAGATAATCTTACAAAACCTTTACCCTGTTCCACGTTTCTAACTCAATCTGACCCAAGAATAGACGACATATCATAGGGCCTGCCATTTAGGCCACTAAATCCGGCGTGTCTTATGGTATAATCCTTTGTCGATATGACGTACGTTTAGTAGCAGTTAATCTGTGAATGAAGGTCTTCAATATTGTAAACACGCATATACTTCCGTATGTCGATCTATATATATTCACTGATGTCGATTTGTAGCGATCGAGAAAGGGTGGGTCTGCTATTGTAATCAGTACTCCCCACACTGACTTTGACTGGCAGTAGGAAAGGGTTCCTCCTCCAACTCCTGTGTAACTGTCATCAGTAAGGAAGGCCTAAAATTGTAATCAATAGTTCACTTCTCGATTTGACTTGCAGCAGGCAAGTGAGCATGCAGTTATGTGTAAAACTCCCCTGCCCGATTGTGTTTGGCAGTAGACAAGGGTGCCCGCCATGATAAAGAAATGTCCTCATCTAAAATGTGACTGGCATTAGGCATAGTGGCCTGCTATTTTGATGGAATCTCACCAACTTGGTGTGACTGGCAGTAAGCTGGCTGGCGGTAGGAAAATGGGCCTGGCATTATAATGATAACTGCACAACTTAATTTCGAGTGATAGTACGGTAATTGCCTGCCATTATAATAAAAACTCCTCAACTGTAACCTGTCTGGAAGTAGGAAAGTGGGCTGCCATTTCAACGAAAACTCCCCAAATCGATTCTGTCCGCGTAGTAGGCAATGGGGCCTGCAATTATAATGTAAACTTCCCAACTCGATTGTGAATGGCAGTAGGCAAGTGAGCCTGCCGTTATATCACAAATCCATAAGAAACACTTTACATTGGAAACAACGTACGGGGACCTTCCCATGCTCTTTCTCGGATAACGCTAAGAGACATGCAATTTTAAAATAATCTTATTTACTGCATGTACACTATTTACTTCGATATTCGAATACAATGTAGAATACCGTAGCGAAGCACGGGTACATTCGCTAGTAGATAATGAATGTGTTAGTCCTCCACTGTCACTTTCTGGATGTTCGGCCCCATGGCTAAATGGTTAGCGGGTCGGGAATTTTAACCATAATTGGTTAATTTCGCTGGCACGGGGACTGGGTGTCTGTGTCGTTTTCATCATTTCACCCTCATCATGACACGCAGGTCGCCTACGGGTGTCAAATCAAAAGACCTGCACCTGGCGAGCCGAAGTCCTCGGACACATCCCGGCACTAAAAGTCGTACGCCATTTCATTTTTTACTTTCTGGGAGTTTTCTGTATTTATCTTCGCTGCTGTCGTCCGTTACTTTCAGCAACTGTGCTTGGTGCAGCTTCTTCGCCATATAATATATTTTCGTGTACAATAAAATAAATGTAAACCGAGCTCGATAGCTGCAGTCGCTTAAGTGCGGCCAGTATCCAGTATTCGGGAGATCGTGGGTTCGAGTCCCACTGTCGGCAGCCTTGAAGATGGTTTTCCGTGGTTTCCCATTTTCATACCAGGCAAATGCCGGGGCTGTACCATAATTAAGGCCACGGCCGCTTCCTTCCAACTCCTAGGCCTTTCCTATCCCATCGTCGCCATAAGACCTATCTGTGTCAGTGCGACGTAAAGCAAATAGCAAACAAAAAAATTAAAAAAAAATGTAACTTAATGATTCTTATGAAATAAAAATAAGGAATTGAATTAAAGTATTTTTCGTTGTTGGTGCTAAAACATCCCGATTGGCGAAGGCACTGAGTAAATTTAGATAATTTACTACAGATAAGAATATCCTAACGCGCATTCTAGACATTTAAGTCAGATTATCCTCCTGTGGGATTCATTAAACGCTAATGAAAAAAAATTACCTTCTATAGGCAATAACATTGTTCCGTGAATGGGTAGGAGGAAGTTGGTGGGGAGGGTTCGAGATGAATCTTGTTAGCATTAACTGTTCATTTCAGAGGGGAGGGGAAATGTTGATTCTAGATCTTATAATGCATTTTTGTGTATTAGGCAGAAAATGCCCCGTAGTGTAGGGGTAGCGTGCCTGCCTCATACCCGGGAGCCCCGGGTTCGTTACCCGGCCAGGTCAGGAATTTTTACCTGGACCTGACGGCTGGTTAGAGGTCCACTCAGCCTACGTGATTAGAATTGGGGAGCTATCTGACGGTGAGATAGCGGCCCCGGTCTAGAAAGCCAAGGATAACGACCGAGAGGATTCGTCGTGCTGACCACATGACCCCTCGCAATCTGCAGGCCTTCGGGCTGAGCATCGGTCGCTTGGTAGGCTAATGCCCTTCAAGAGCTGTAGTGCCATGGGGTTTGATTTTTTGGTTTTAGGCAGTAAGTGTATGTGATTGAATTAAACGTACCTTGTGAGACCTTATTTTTGTGATAAATAATAAGCTAATAGAACATCTCGATTGGCGAAGACGCTACGTAAATTCCGAGAATTTACTACACAGAAGAATATTCCAACCCCGTTTCCAGGCATTTAAGTCAGACTAGCCTTCTATGGGATTCATTAAGCGCTGAAGCAAAGAATGTAATCAGAAAATTAATTAAGACGAAAAGGTGATTTTTTAAATGTTTGGTTTGATTGACTTTTTCTTACAATGTAAATCGTTGTCTACACAGACTTAAATGTCTGGAATGTGGGTTAGTATATTCTTATCTGTTTAAAATTCTCTGAAATTACGCAGCGTTTTCGCCAATCGAGATGTGTTATTAGCTTATTATTTATCACTAGGAGGCGGAATTCTATGACCTAAAATGTTTGAAATATGTATGCATTTATGACCTAAAACATACAAATATGTCCTGTAAAATTCAAATTATAACTGAATGAATAGCAACTACATTACATACAGAAACGCTTTTATTACGATTGCTACAGGCTGCAATTAATATAGAGTTAAAATAGTTTTAATTTTTCGAAAACCTTAATCTAAATATCAACTGTAATGCTGAATTGTTCATGAACTCATTAGGGTTACACTGCATACTCCTAGGCAATGGTGGACTCTGTGGAAGATAGAAACACCACAGTTACTTTCACTGTTTCAGTATTCAATGTGTTGCGTTACACGCAAAATATGTGCTATTTGAATGAAACTTTCGTACCTGATCTAGTCTACATTAGGAGGATTGTTGCAATTTATGACCACATGCATCTTAAGTTTATTGAATGATAATCCTCTCCTGATGTCGATGAGTATCGTCTTGTAGGGAAAAAATCTTCTTTCGATATCACAGGTTGTAACTTGAATAGAGTTAAATAACTTGGAGAAAATTTCTGGAAATCTGCAGATAAATAACTGCAGAATTGCATCTGCTTTCGTGAAAACAATATCCCAGTTTCCAGGAATTGACCCTACCAATAAACAATAGTTCCTACTTGCTAGAAACATTCCATACACTCCTTTTCAACGTTTTTTAGTAGAAATATATTCCAGTCTATACTGAAAGATAATTTCTAGAGCTTACTCCTTCTTTGAAAACGAAATGCAAACGAAAATGATCAAAAAATGTGGTTATAATGAGATTTCATTCAAAATATGCCACAAAACTTTAAAATAGCCTAAATATGCATTTATATGCCCAATGACACCTCTTTGATTTTGATTATCATGCTAGCAATTCTAAATGATGTAATGCTAAGGAAAAAATATGACTTGTCATATAAATTCACCCTCTATTTATCACTAAAAATAAAGTCTCAAAAGGTTACGTTTAATTCAATCCCACACCTTATTTCATCAAAATCATTAAGACGCATTTACTGCCTAATAGGGTAATTCCGGGAGAGTTGCCGCACTTTTTATGTCTTTTGTTATATCTCGGTATATTTACTTTAAAAATTGTTGCAAATTCATCGAGCATAATTTGAAAACATGTACATTTGATCAGGGATGAACAAAATATTGGCAATTGAAAGTAAATGGGAGAAAGGAGTGAACAAAGGAATTGTTGCATCTGCGGCGTCTCTCCCTGGATCCCGGTATAGATGCCGACTTTGCTCGGGAGCGATGCCGCGAGTAAAAACATTAATGACAAAATCAAATTTAAGCCAATTTCTTCAACTTTAATATAACCGAACACTAGAACGTACTACAAGACAATTATATCCACGTAATATAATCATTCAATGGAAAAAATCTATCTGATAATTTACAACATTAAAATCATATTTTAATTTCGATTTACTATAGATGTGCATGTGCAATGGATTCTTCACTGTGTTATATAAAACCCCACGGCACTTAACACCCTTGAAATGGCTCTGGCCTGCACAGCGACCGCTGCTGAGCCCGAAGGCCAACTATCAGGGAGAGACGCCGCACCCTCCTGTTTTTATTCCTCAAGGCTATCATGGCCCAAAATTAGCATACTCTCAACTACAGTTAAGTTTATGACGTCTACTGTACTAAAAACGTCTGATTTAAGCATTTGAAGCCAACTTAATATACAATAAATTAACACACGCAAAAACTTTGTCAGGAGGAAACATGTATTCGCCTCATGATATCGGCTATAATTGGCGTAGTATACGAGCAAATTTCGTCACACTCGCATACAGTAGTTCTTCCTTAGAAACTGAAAAACCACACATATTGCCATCTAGCTGTAACGATGGGAACCTTTAGCTACAGTGTATGCGGCATCTCTACCGGGGCGGCATCTGTCCCGGATTTACCTTACATAAAAATACATTATAAAATGAAGAAGCAGCACTTCCACTCCTCCCCTTCCAAATGAACAGAGTTAGTGCCCACAACATTCACCTACCCCTCTCCCCCCCCCCCGCAATCCCATTCACCTATTCACCTATTCACGGAACTATTGCCTACAGAACATTATTTTACACTTTTTGCAATAGCGCTTAATGAATCCCACAGGAGGATACTGTGACTTAAATGCCTGAAATGTGGGTTGGAATATTCTTATCTGTAGTATATTCTTTGAATTTACGGAGCGTCTTCGCCAATCGAGACGTTTCATCATGTGATTACTATGAAGAAAAGTGCCTTACAACATACTATTTAATTCAATTACTTACTTTCATTTAAATCGAAATCATTCACTTACATGTGTTCCCTTATACACAGAAATGTATTATATGATGGAGTAGCACCCCCTGCCCTCTGCATTGTACAGAATCAATGGGCGCACATTCCCATCAGTTCACATTTTTCCCTCCCCTCTCCACGAAACAGAGTTATTCCTTAGAAATTTCTCCTCACCCCTCCCCCCCCCCGCTACTTAGCCATCAAGACCAAGGCCGCAGAACTCCCGTTATTACAAACACAATTGCTGAAGGTGACGGTCGGCAGCAGCCAAGGGAAGTACAGAAAAACTTCCATAATTTACTATAGTAGCAGTGGAAGACTAATGCATTCGTTATTTATTCAAAACATCATCAATTCGTAATTATCGATTAGTTCACACAACGTAAACAATATTGTATATAATGCGCATGATTTAAAGTGATTTGATAGAATTCGAGGATGTAGAGCGGAATTTTTTTAATAGTGTGTTACATTTGCAGTTTTGTTATGGTGTTATATATTATATTTTGAACTAGTATATTCGACAGCCAGAAACACTTTTAAGTGACATCATTCATGTAATGTCCGACTAATCCTTAGATGTGATTGATACTCCTGTTTTGTGCACTTTTTCTAAAAATGATGATGATGTTGATTGTTTGATTGTTGTTTAAGGGATTCTAATATATAGGTCATCGGGCAATGTTTTCTAAAATGATACACTTCCCTTCAACCCTTTGATGCAGTTGTACCAAGCCTGCCTATTTCTCGAAGGCCACGGATTTTATTCTCTTCCAGTACAAGGATTTTATTTATAGCCGGAATAAAATGATCTCTTTCCCATAAGACCAACTAAGAAACATCTACTTTGACAGACAACGCAGCCGTACTGAGATTATCATAATGCTGAACATGTGGCACTCCTATTTCTGCAGGCCACATGCCTTGGGAGTAATCATTTTCACGGGTTGGTTAGTTTGCATGTAAAAGGTCTCTGGTGACACATTTAGTGTATACCCGACAAAATAAATTTAAACTCTGTGATAGATCGTCCAACAGATTTCTGGTATCTATCTCTGTTATATGATGGAGTAAAATGGAACGTCGAAAGTCACACGCAGGCAGTATAAATGCAACACAATACCTGTGGCCATACGATTATAATACATTTAGGGGTTGAAAGGTTAAATATAACTAATAAAATATGATGTTCTAAAATTTTTGTTAACACGTTTCGACAACAATGCTAGTTTATGAATGTAACTTATGTATGCAGGCTTATCAGCAGAAAATCAGGTTGAATCTTCAGCAGATCTACCATCGGCTACCACAGATAACCAGAAATATACTAGCCAAACAAGGAGTTATGTTGTTTTCAGTTGATTTCCTCATTGAATCGGAAGGTTCCATTACATGTCAATCTGCCAAATCCACTGGATTGTATTCCCCAACCGTCCCTCTTCTAAGACATATCTTCACATCAGTCATCACAGGGACTAGCTGCATAAGGTACGGTGTCACTCATACAGTATTCCAGTCACTTCCGAATGATCCTGGCTCACTCCGGTGGTATTTGAAGGGGCTCAAGTACGTCAGCCTCTTGTCGGTAGATTTACTGGCACGTAAAAGAACTCCGGTGGGAAAAATTCCGTCACATTGGCATCTCCGAAAACCGTCAAAAAGTAGTTAGTGGGACGTAAAACCAGCAACATTAATCATTCCCCTCCGTATTATCAAAGAAAAGGACGAGACTGGGACTTGTTCTAGGCCACACTATAAGACAACACTAGATATCTCGAAAGTAGGATCTGGGCAGACCATGCTAATACTATTAATGTAATAATAATAATAATAATAATAATAATAATAATAATAATAGTAATTGGGCTAAGCTACCGAGTTACAGGTCCACTGGAGTGGTCCCATCTAGGCGGCTTGCTTACCATTTTCGAAATTCCGATTTTGCTGCTATCTAGCAACGAATGCAGAATTCTACTACACGTTTCCTGTGAATCTGTTAACTTAATTTACCTAAATTAACGTAATTTTGGATGACCTATGTCAGCAACAATGACATGGAGTTTCAAACTGTTTGGTCACACACTGCCGGGTTCAAACTTGCGAACTCGCGGAAGCTTTATTCCCTGATGCGGCTGAGTGAATGGATCTTATATAAAGGGGACTTTCGAGGTTTAATTTACACCGTGTTTTTTCCACGCTTAATTCGTAAAAATGTCGAACAATGTCTTTTAAAGTCCCAGGGCATCTATCAGATTTCTACGTTCCATGAATTCTAAAATGAAACAAACGAGCTGTAGTGATGACAACGAAACAGTTGCTAAACGCAAGCTCTGAACAGAGATATTTTCTGTAGTAGTGCATCAGGATTATCAACCATTCGTCCATACTTTTTGGAATTGCATCGAGTAACAAACGTTTGCTAGAATCTATCTGCAATACACACATACATACATACATACATACATACATACATACATACATTATCGTTAGAGACTGTTATGCCTTTCAGCGTTTAGTCTGCAAACCTTTGAGAATTTACTAAACGTCGCCACAATCCTCGATTCGCAACTAGTGTTGTGGCCTCATTTAGTTATTTACCTCTTACCTTTAAATCGTTAGAAACCGAGTCTAACCATCGTCGTCTTGGTCTCCCTCTATTTCTCTTACCCTCCATAGCAGAGTCCATTATTCTCCTAGGTAACCTATCCTCCTCAATTCGCCTCACATGACCCCACCACCGAAGCCGGTTTATGCGTACAGCTTCATCCATCGAATTCATTCCTAAATTAGCCTTTATCTCCAATTCCGAGTACACTCCTGTCATTGTTCCCACCCGTTTGTACCAGCAATCATTCTTGCTACTTTCATGTCTGTTACTTCTAACTTATGAATAAGATATCCTGAGTCCACCCAGCTTTCGCTCCCGTAAAGCAAAGTTGGTCTGAAAACAGACCGATGTAAAGATAGTTTCGTCTGGGAGCTGACTTCCTTCTTACAGAATACTGCTAATCGCAACTGCGAGGTCACTGCATTAGCTTTACTACACCTTGATTCGATCTCACTTACTAAATTACCGTCCTGGGAGAACACACAACATAAATACTTGAAATTATCGACCTGTTCTAGCTTTGTATCACCAATCTGACATTCAATTCCGTTGAATTTCTTACCAACTGACATCAATTTAGTCTTCGAGAGGCTAATTTTCATACCATACTCATTGCACCTATTTTCAAGTACCAAGATATTAGACTGCAGGCTTTCGGCACAGTCTGCCATTAAGACCAAGTCGTCAGCATAGGCCAAACTGCTTACTACATTTCCACCTAACTGAATCCCTCCCTGCCATTTTATACCTTTCAGCAGATGATCCATGTAAACCTCGAACAGCAAAGGTAAAAGATTACAGGCTTGTCTAACCCCTGTAAGTACCCTGAACCAAAAACTCATTCTATCATCAATTCTCACTGAAGCCCAATTGTCAACATAAATGCCTTTGATTGATTTTAATAATCTACCTTTAATTCCATAGTCCCCCAGTATAGTGAACATCTCCTCCCTCGGTATCCTGTCATATGCTTTCTCTAGATCTACGAAACATAAACACAACTGCCTATTCCTCTCGTAGCATTTTTCAATTACCTGGCGCATACTGAAAATCTGATCCTGACAGCCTCTCTGTGGTCTAAAACCACACTGGTTTTCAGCCAACTTCCTCTCAACGACTGATCGCACCCTCCCTTCCAAGATGCCAGTGAATACTTTGCCTGGTATACTAATCAATGAGATACCTCGATAGTTGTTGCAATCCTTCCTGTTCCCTTGCTTATAGATAGGTGCAATTACAGCTTTGTCCAATCTGAAGGTACCTTACCAACACTCCATGCTAATCTTACTGCTCTATGAAGCCATTTCATCCCTGCCTTCCCACTATGCTTCACCATTTCAGGTCTAATTTCATCTATTCCTGCTGCTTTATGACAATGAATTTTATTTACCATCCTTTCCACTTCCCCAAGCGTAATTTCACCAACATCATTTTCCTCTTCCCAATGAGCTTGGCTGTTTGCAACTCCACCAGGACGATTTCCTTTTACATTGAGAAGATGTTCAAAATATTCCCTCCACCACTTCAGTGATTCCCTGGGATCTATTATGAGTTCACCTGAATTACTCAAAACACTGTTCATTGCTTTTCCCCTCCCTTCCTAAGATTCTTTATTACTGTTCAGAAAGGTTTCCCTGCTGCTTGATCTAGCCTTTCCGGGTTATTACAAAAATCTTCCCATGACTTCTTTTTGGATTCAACAACTATTTGTTTCGCTCTGTTTCTTTCATCTACGTACAAATCCCTGTCTGCCTCGACCCTTGTTTGGAGCCATTTCTGATAAGCCTTCTTTTTACGTTTACAGGCTGCTCTCACTTCAACAATCCACCAAGACCTTCGCCTTTTCCCATCTTTACACACAGTTGTTCCTAGGCATTCCCTTGCTGTTTCTACTACAGCATCCCTGTATGCCACCCATTCACTTTATATATCCTGAACCTGCTTACTGTCTACTGTTCGAAACTTCTCACTAATCATATCCATGTACTTCTGTCTAATTTCCTCATCCTGGAGATTTTCTACCCTTATTCGTTTGCAGACAGATTTCACTTTCTCTACCCTAGGTCTAGAGATACTTAGTTCACTACAGATCAGATAGTGGTCTGTATCATCGAAAAATCCGCGAAAAACTCGTACATTCCTAACAGATTACCTGAATTCAAAGTCTGTTAAGATATAGTCTATTATGGATCTGGTGTCCCTAGCCTCCCATGTGTAGCGGTGAATAACCTTATGCTTGAAGAATGTATTCGTAACAGCTAAACCCATACTAGCACAGAAGTCCAGCAAACGCTTCCCATTCACATTAGCTTCCATATCTTCCCCATATTTACCAATCACCCTTTCGTATCCTTCAGTTCTATTCCCAACTCTCGCATTGAAATCGTCCATTAGCACTATTCTATCGTGGCTGTTGACCCTGACCACGATGCCACTTACTGCTTCATAAAACTTGTCAACTTCATCCTCATTTGCACCCTCACATGGTGAATACACGGAGACAATTCTAGTCCTAATTCCTCCAACTGACAAATCTACCCACATCATTCGCTCATTTACGTGCCTAACAGAAACTATGTTGCGTGCAATGGTATTCCTGATAAAGAGCCCTACCCCAGACTCTGCCCTTCCCTTCCTAACACCCGTCAAGTACACTTTATAATCTCCTATGCCTTCCTCGTTATCTCCCTTTACCCGAATATCACTTACTCCTATCACATCCAGATGCATCCTCTTTGCTGACTCAGCCAGTTCTACTATCTTTCTTCCTTCCATAAGCCCCATTAATATTGATAGCTCCCCATCGAATTCTATTTCGTTCACCAAATTGTTTCCAAGCACTCCCTCACCTGTCAAGTGGGAGTGTGACTCCATTACTCCCATAGGTTCGAGGCTTGCTTAAAATGTTCTGAGCTCGGTAAATTCATGAAGCAGGATGCTACCCTACTTGCACATAGTCCAAGTGAGGATCTCTCCTCTAACGGGTTATGGACCACCGGTGAATTGCATAGCCCTAACCGCCTGAGCACAAGGAGGGCCACGACTCAGAATATGTCCGAGATGCCTACTCCCATTCCATAGCAACTGGTATCCCGACTCTCAGGACCACTTACTAGACCACTCAGCCGTTGCCCATGGTTCACGAACTAGGACGTGACTAGAGTAACCCACAAACATGAACCATTTCTGCAATATAGAACAAATTAAATACAGATTTATTTTACTTCCATCATGAGTCAAGCTTGTAATAGGCAACCGCGTATAGTAAAACGTAGATCGCAGAAAACTAACTGTGTAAATATTCGTTTGTAAAGCGGGGAATTGATTATTGGAATGCATTACCTGCAGCTGTCTTAGAGCTTTTTCCCGAAAATGTAAGATGCTTCAAGAATAGACTTTAGCATTTTGTAAACTGTATGAAAATTTCTATGTGATGGTGCCATGTTTTAATGCAACGCCCATCCCACTGTAAATTTTAGTATTAAGGCATCTGAATTATTTAAGGTATGTCTGACTTTGTATATGAACGTGCTGTATTTACAATGCAAAAATAATAATTAGTAATTTGAACGCTCAATCTACTGCAAGGTCTATAAGTCATAGTATAAACTTTGTAAATACTTCAGGTACGTGTGAATTTGTATATGATGGTGTTGTAATGTTAAACAAGTAGTAAGCTCAACCTATTGTATGGTAAGTCGTAGTGTTACGCACTGGAAACACTTAAGTTGTGTGTGAATGTGTGTGATGATGCTAGATTTAGAATGTTAAACTAGGAGTATTACTTGCAATATGTTCTTTCCGTGGAATTGCTTGTTGTACTCTTGTAGTAGTAGTAGTAGTAGTAGTAGTATGGTGGTAGTTAGGTAATTATGTTTTAATTAGTTTATCATCGCACTACTGTACTGTAAATGATCATTGTCACCGGGATAATTCCCATTTGCGAAATACACTGACTTAGCAAATGTCATGGGATAGCGTGTGGGGCCTCCTCTGGCCCTGCGAACTGCAGTGAGACGCCGTGGAAGTGAGTCAACAAGTCCCTGGTAGTCCTCTGGACGCAGCTGACACCAAATCGTTCCAATGCTGGTCTGTTCGGGGGTGCAGGATCCATGGCACGGAGCCTGCGTTCCAGGACATCCTAGATGTGCTCGATAGGATTCATATCGGACCTCCTGGGTGGCCATGGCAGTCCTTGGAACTCCGCTGCATGTTCCTGGAACCATTCCCGGGCGACGTGGGAGCGATGTGGCGGCGCCTTATCATCTTGAAACACCGCAGAACCGTCTGGGCGCTGGAAGGCCAAAAATGGGAGGAGATGGTCTCCGAGCAGCTCAACATACCGCGTACCATTCAAAGTCTCTTCCAGAACAACTAGGGGGCCCATTCCATACCAGGAAAATGCACCCCAGACCATAACTGAGACACAAGCGCCCTGGACCACACTTGCGAGGCAGGCGGGATCCATCGCTTCATGTGGTCTGCGCCATATACGGTGCCTCTCATCGCATAGTGGAGTTGAAATCGTGATTCGTCCGACCATATCACGTTACGCCATTGTTCCAGACTCCGTCCCTGGTGACTTGCGACAAATGCGCGTCGTTGTGCCTGATGGCGTTGGGTTAACAGTGACACCAGTGTGCGGCGCCGGCCCCCATACCCCATAGAACCTATGTTCCTACGGATTGTCCACTGGGAGACGTGTCTAGCACGGCGTGTGTTGAATTGGGCCGTGATTTGTGCACGGTTGCCCGTCTGTCACTATTGACAATCCGTCTCAGATGTTGCCGGTCACGGTAATCGAGGGTGGCTGGACGGCCGGTCGTTCGCCTGTTTCGCCTGTTGTAGACGGTGACACCCGCATTCAACCATTCACGATACACACTGGACACGGTTGATCGTGTGAAGCCGAATTCTCGCACCACTTCCGAAATCGCACTTCCCATCCGTCGGGCACCGACCACCATACCCCGTTCGAACGGTGTCAGCTCACGACGACGTTCAATGTTATACCTGTCACATGCACAGACATTATTCACAAGGTCTCCTATACAACTGCCACTGGCACAGGGGGCGTGTGGTGCGCAGACAACACACCTGCGCATCAGTGCTCCGCTATCCCATGACATTTGCTCAGTCAGTGTATTTGTTAATAATAATATTAATACACGGCTCCGTAGTGATATGGTTCTTTTTTAATTTACTATTTGCTATACGTCACACCAACACGGATAGGTCATTTAGCGACGATGGGATAGGAAAGGACTAGGAATGCGAAGGAAGCGATCGCGGCCTTATTTAGGGTACACCCCCAGCATTTGCCTGGTATGAAAATTGGAAACTACGGAAAATCGTCTTCAGGTTTGCTGGCAATGGGGTTCAAACCCTCTATTCTCGAATGCACGCCAATAGCTACTTGATACAAACCGCACAGCTACTTACTCAGTGACACTGTTCTCGAAGTACTAAACCATAAGAGTATGTTTCAATAGAGTAAGGTTTCCTTATATTATATTTAGTTGAATTTCAAAATTTACTATCAGTTTTTTGGTACAATAATGCCACTTCGTGAGACTCCAGTTACCGGCATATTATAGTCTGTTTATAAAAGGAAGGCTCCCAGTGAAGTTTACATTTCCTATTAGAGAAAGCGGGTGCCCAGTAAAATCCTGTGCGAATAGTTCCCGTAGGAAATATGCCCATGTAATGAAAACTTTAAAGCTTAGAAAGAAAAATAAAACTAGAAAGAAGAGAGAGCCAAGAAGGGAAGTTCAATGGATTAGGAAGAAGATGAAGAATGTTGTTACGAATAAAACCCTAACTGTTTTATTGAACTTATTTAAAATATGATATCCGCCTCCGTAGCGTAACTGTTAACGCAATTAGTCGCTGTCCTTGCACATAAACCGTCTTCGATGGTGAGTTCATGTAAAATAAATTTAACGTTACGTTGGAGTAAATTGACTCAACCATGGAGTGCAAGTTGAGCAGAGGGAGACGATAAACTCAGTTATTAATTATTTCAAGGTAAAAAGTGCAAAAGGTCATTATATCGATGGTTACAGGGTCTACTGTACAGGGTCCCTCTCTATTATAGACTGTATTGATAAGTAAATAAATAAATAGTTGCAAATTATGGGTTTTAGAGTCTGCCAGTTCATTCTCAGACAATTGCGGACTGAACACTGACATATAGGACAGTGCATAATGAAAATGTGTATGTTAACTACGTTAGTTTTACAAGCATCATTATGTACTGCTAAAATAAAGATCACGACATCACTGGTTATCAAGCATATTCAGACACGGATTATACACTCGGAGTCTGTGACCACTATCGTACATACCTGGTTCCTGCATGAGGCAACAAAGGCAAGGCAGTAGTAGTAGTAGTAGTAGTAGTAGTAGTACGCCAATAAAGGAGAGGGTCATTTTTAATTCTCATATAAGGATTTGATTCCAGCCATACTTACGAAAGTATTTTCTTGAGATAGCTTGCCACCTGTGTCTCATAGGGCCTTTGCAATTCCCGCATTGCTTCATTCCTTCGACCGATCTCTAGTTTAGAAGTTCTTCAGTATTATACCTACGACAGTTATATCAATAAGAGTGTTTATTTCCTCCAGAACACAATAGTGACCTGAAAGGTAAAGAAGCATACAGACGAATCTTAAGGAAGAAATGAAACATATTAATATACTATCCTCACAGCCATAAACGTTGGTGGCTTCGTTGAAGACATATACAGCCGTAAAAAATGTAATGTTAATAAAGTAATGAGGACGGGTAGAAATTCAATTTTGGTTTGCATATATTGCAATATCATACAGTTATTAAGATGCAATTACGGTATGAACGGGCCGATGAGAAATGTATTTCTTTGTATTGCCTGAATCATGTTAAATTATCGTTTCATCGCAACTAAATCAGAATATTCCAAAATTATGAATGTGTGTATCATACTAACGAGTAAGGCTGAACATTAGATCTACTAATTGGTCTCTTTAAATTTATCATTATTAAATTATCCCCTAGTATGACGGGACTCGAATTTTGAGTGCAAGAGACAGTTTCAACTAGTTCTCTAGCCACCTGACAACGGAATACTTAGAATATTGAATTTCATTTCCTAATATTTCTCCATGTAACATTATCTGATCGGTCATTTTTCTCGTTAAATAACAGCACAATGAAAAGTATAAAATAAATAGAATAAGCAGCATTTTCCCACATTTCTCAGTGTGATCACATAAATAAGCCCCTGGGTCATCAAATGCCAGTAAACTATTTGAATAATGTTCTGTTTCAGGTCGTCCCGATACACCTTTCAATTGCAGCCTTGTCAACCAGACCACCGAATCTCTGGAAGTTGAGTGTCTTGAAGGTTTCGATGGCGGGCAACCGCAATACTTTCTCCTAGAGGTGTTCGACTTGGAGACTGGCTTCCTTCAAGCCAACTTGTCCTCTAAGTTCCCTGTCTTCAGTGTGGGAGGTCTAGCCCCTGGCATGGTCCTGAAAATGCTCGTTTATGCCGCCAATAACAAGGGCCGAAGTGATGCTACAGTGGTAGAGGGTTTCACTCTCAAAATAGCTGAGAAGCAAACAGGTAAATTTCATTTACAGTGCAATAATCACTAATATTCGCTATTTTCACCATAGACAACCATGTATTTTCAAATAGGATAATCATAGATTAATGCTTTTTATTGAAACCTCATATTTATTAATTTGAAATGTAAAAATATTTACCGTACCTCATCTTTGGTAAATATTTTTATATACTTATTGAAAGAGAAAATGCCGGGCTGAGTAGCTCAGACAGTAGAGCGCTACACTTCTGAGCCCAACTTGGCAGGTTCAATCCTGGCTCAGTCAGGTGGTATTTGAAGGTGCTTAAATACGTCAGCTTCGTGACAGTAGATTTACGTCGGTTTCTCCAAAAAACGAAAACAATAAGTTAGTGTGACGTAAAATGATTAACATTGTAACATTATGAAACAGAAAATTGTACATGCACGCCATCCATCAAGAGGACAAGAATATAGTTTACCCTTACTTTCCAACAATAACTATGTAATAATAATAATCATCCAACGCCCTTCTTAGTCCTATTGACAGTAGTAGACACCGGAATTTTGCACTGATAATTAAATCTACTGATAGTTTTTGTTTTTTTCATTTTTGCATTATTAAATTGTCATCGACTATGACGGGACTAGAATTTTGAGTGCAAGAGACGAGATCAAAACACTATCCTACTCAACTGACTGAAGGAATACGTATTGAATTTCATTTCTTATTATTGCTCCATGTAGCATGATTTTATGGGGTATAAATAGAACATGGATCCCTTGAAGTACTGTTAACACCACGTTTAGGAAAAAACGTTTAACGTTGTAGCATATTTTAGAACATACACAGGTCTTAAACAGCACCAAGAGCAACGCGGTTTTCATTTGATAGTTTCTAGTGGTAAGCCGAAGTGGGATTTATTCCCTTTAATACATAAATTAAAAAAGTAGAGGGATAGAGGGATAGCAATTATTTCCCTCTCATTATAAAGGAAAGCAATTTTTATCTCGCAGTACCTCCACTGTAATATATTACCGAACTAATGAGTCGTGATATGTTTCTTACAGGAAATGCGTAATAATAATAATAATAATAATAATAATAATAATAATAATAATAATAATAATAATAATAATAATAATAATAATAATAATAATAATCCACAGAACTTATGTTTTAGGGAACAAGACGGAAAATTGGCGCTTACTAATAAAGAAAACTGCCAAGAACTTGCACGGTACTTCTCAGAACTTCTTAACTGCCCCGAACCCACTGAAAGATTTCTTGACGAAGCATCCAGTTTCACTCACCCAGAATCACCTCCACCAAACCAGGAAGAAATTCAAAGCCACATTAAACGACTAAAAAACAACAGAACCTCAGGAAGAGACGGGATTGTTGCAGAATTCCTTAAGAATCTTGGTCTAAACTCACTCAATGTACTTACAGAAATCGTACAGAAAATCTGGAAAAATGAAAAACTCCCAGAAGACTGGAAATGTGCTTTGATTCACCCACTTCACAAAAAAGGAGACAAAACTGATGTGAACAACTATAGGGGAATCTCTCTCCTTGAAGTCGGCTACAAAATTTTCTCTGCATGCCTGTTGAAAAGAATACAAGAACAACTAGAGCCTGAAATTGGTGAATATCAAGCTGGGTTCCGCCCTCACAGATCATGCACTGAACAGATCTTCAACCTCAAAACCGCTCTAAAATTCAGGGCCCTCAGAAACCTTCCAATCATCTGTACCTTCGTAGATTTCAAGAAGGCTTATGATTCAGTTGATCGTCAATCTCTGTTCAGCATCCTGAAAGAACAAGGACTAGACTCCAAAACGCTAAACTTGACCAAACAGACCCTCACTGACACGAAGTCAAGAGTGAAATTCATGGGAGAAATCTCAGACGAATTCCTGATAAAAACTGGTGTCCGACAAGGAGATGGACTATCACCCCTCCTCTTCAACCTCGTACTAGATAAGGTGATGAGGGAATGGGAAAACGAACTGAAAACACAAAATAGCTGGAACCCAGTAAACATCGGGACACGAAAAAACAAGCTTGAAATTCCATGCTTAGCCTTCGCACATGACCTGGCCCTTTTGTCCAGCGATGAAGTCACAGCAATAAAGCAAGTTGAAATTCTCCAAGAATGTGCCAGAAAGGTCGGACTTCATATCTCCTTCCAGAAAACTGAATTTTTCTGTGCAAAACTAGACATCCATAGTCTCAATACAAAATACGGACAAATCAACAGAGTCCCTCACTTCAAATACCTGGGCGAAATCCTCGAACCAACCGGACAAGAGAAAATAGCCCAAAACAACCGTGTCCAAAAACTCAGAAGAGCTTATGGGAGAACAAGAGAAATCTACAACAAAAAATGTATGTCTGTCCACGTTAATATTAAACAAACCGGAGGCTTTATATGCAGGGGAAACTCTAACGCTTCATAGAAAGGGCGAACTGGAAAATATGCTAAAAGAAGAGCGAAAAATCATGAGGAAAATTTTAGGACCAAGACACACGGGAGAAGGGTACCGCCTCCAAACCCGGAAATCCACAGAAAAATTATCTAATATTGCGGCAGACCTCAAGAAAAAAAAAGGCTAAAATTTTATGGACATGTTAAGAGGCTTCCAGAAACTAGACTAACCCACCAAGTTCTTGAAAGAGTTGACAAACTGAAGAATTTTCCTTGGATACAACAAACAAAAGCGGACATGAAGAACGCACAAATTCTCTGTGAAGACATTTTGAATCGAAATATATATAGAAAGAAAATTGACAATTGGGAAGTTACTCCAGAGAATGAAGTACCAAAAAGAGCAGGTACCAAGTGGACGGAAGAAAGGAAAAGGATCTTTAGTCAACAGATGAAAGCATCCTGGATCATCCGCAAACGAAATCATAAATAAAGCTTCGTGTGTTGCGAAAGGGACCATTCACGCATAATAATAATAATAATAATAATAATAATAATAATAATAATAATAATAATAATAATAATAATAATAATAATAATAATAATGTATGTTGGGTATTCAGCCCGAAGACTGGTTTGATCCTCCACAGTTCCACCTACAGCTGGCATAGTTAGCCTAGGCATCACTGAAGAGGCATAAACTAGGGAAATTCGGAGTGAGGTAGTTTCCCGTTGCTTTCCTCACCGAGCCACAAGTTGCTATTACCTACCAGTCTGGCAAGCCCACTGAAATGCATGCACCAACCGAGCCTATGAGTGATATTTTCACACCATTCATAACAGGGACTGGCTGTATAAGGAGTGGTATTACTAGCATCACTCATACCTCAGTCACTTTCATATTGTCAAAGCCAAGGATGAGACTGCGACAGGGCAATGAAAGTAACAAATGTATTCTAGCCCATACCAGAAGACGTAGTGCACGCAAAACACTACATCTCACCAGCAAAGGAATAATAATAATAATAATAATAATAATAATAATAATAATAATAATAATAATAATAATAATAATAATAATAATAATAATAATAATAATAATAATAATAATAGTAACAATTTGTTTAATGTCCCTTCAACCATCGCTCGTATGAGTTGATATTAAAATATATTTTACTTGGCACAATGAAAAAGTAATGAATGAATGAATGAATGAATGAATGGAAACAAGTGGACTAGTAGTTGTATGTGTCTTCTAATCTTGATACCATCAACCAGGAGAACACTGTGAATTGAAAATTTTATTTCATAAACCACACATACTCAGGTCGATATTTGAGTGGTGGCCACTAGAGTAAGAAGCCAATGACAATGTCACTCAACATGTACTCATGTACTTAAAAGCCAACCAGTTGTGCCACCTAACCAACTCGTTAATAAGCTGACCAGAAATTCAACATCATTCATCCCACAACCATTAGAAAAACTGTAAAACGTTATGTGGCGTCATGTACTGTTACCGAAATGTTTTCTTTCTCTGTAGGGACTCCTGCCGCCTTCGAGCTTACTCCAGTGCTGGGAGTGCTCATTGGAGTTGTGGTAGTTCTTCTACTGATAGCGATAGTCATTGTGGGGGCCATGCGCCTGAGAGCACAGCACAGGAGCCCAACAAGGCCTGACAACCTCGCACTGAAGGAGAAAGCAGCACTTCCCCTGCGATCAGACGTCGAAGATATGTATGATATGGACGACAAGAACCCTGATGTCATTCCGTGTAACAAAGGTGAGTAGAAGACAGTTTTCACCCAACATCTCTGGACATTACAAATAGAATTTCGAGGTATGTCCGAGATTTTTATGAAGAACATGTTTTTCACCAAATGGAAGTACACATTTACAAGTCAAAAACTTCCTTTTTTTAAATTTCATATTTCTCTGTAGAATATATTTTTCCTTGTAATCTGGTGAAAATAAATAATTATCTCTAATACTTCAAAAAGCATATTCGTAAATGTCCGCTTTGTCACTTTTTTTAAGTTGCTTTACGTCGCACTGACACAGATAGATCTTTTGGCGACGATGAGATAGGAAAGGCCTAGAAGTGGGAAGGAAGCGGCCGTGTCCTTAATTAAGGTACAGCCCCAGCATTTGCATGGTGTGAAAATGGGAAACCACGGAAAACCATTTTCAGGGCTTCCGAGAGTGGGGGTCGAACCCACAATCTCCCGGATGCAAACTCACAGCTGCGCTCCCCTAATCGCACGGCCAACTCGCTCGGTTTTTTTGTCACTTTTGTCACACAATACTATCTAAACGTGCCCAAATCCCCGTGGAATAGCAGTACACCAGTGATAATCACGTAGGCTAAATGGACCTCGAACCTGCTCCCCGATCCAGGTAAAAATCCCAGACCTGACCGGGAATCGAACCCGGGGACTCCGGGTAAGAGGCAGTTACGCTACCCCTACACCACAATATTACACTTAGGACCATTCCCACTTTTGTTAGATTCTATCACTCACTCGCCTCCAGTTTTTCTACTCTTAATCAGAAACATAAATGTACACAATAATGTACACAATAAGTGTCAAGTTAACGACCTCAAGACACCCGAATAGAGACCAAGTTTAGTATATAACAGGTTGCCCAGAACAGGGGTTTCTGCGTTCGGAGGACTTCGGCTACGCTCGGTTATGACGTCAGCCAGTTACCCACGGCCAAGGTTAGTAACCTTGACCGCCAGTCTCGCTAAGAGTATGTGGAGTAATACGGTATGTGAACAGTGTGTGTTTCTTTAATATGTGCAAGTGAGTTGCAGTTTTCATTTCTATGACATGTTCTTGTGATGGACAGCTGCTTCCTTGTGCCACTGTTATTTTGTGTTTGACTTCAATTGATTTGTCTCGGGATGCATATAAACATGCCTGGTACGAGGTGTACGGTTGCTGTGTGCAATAACAGCTGGGTGTGTGGCCATATTAACAGTATGACCTGCAAGGGGAAGGAAGTGAAGCAAGGGTTCCAGAAGGCTACCCTTGTGACTCTCTTCTCGTTGAAATATCTGATCTCAGAAGTTTAGAATCTAGGAATGAAGTACATTTTAACCCACCGACTGAACCAAGATTCGTTTGAGAATTTGTTTTCCCACATCCGTTCTTGAGGATGATTATATGACGACATTACACCGCTGAATGCTCCTTATCGTTTCGGATGATTATTCTCGAAAATAATGCCGGTAAAATAGAGAAACACAAGAACGCGCGAACAGAAACCTCTGATGAATATCTCTCATGACAAATGGTGAGGAAGTGCGGAATAACGTGTCTTGAGTTAGAATATTCTCTTGATGAAAGCTATTTTGAAGAAGGCAAATATGATACTGTTCCAATATTTTCAGGTGAATCTGACACTGAAATAGAGGTCGAAGGTTTGAATTACATTACAGGTTGGATGGTTAAAAGTCACGAAAGCACTCATCCACACTTAGGTTCCAAAACAGTTATAGGAGGAACATACGACAGTACGTATTGTTCGTGGCCCTTGATTCGAAGTCTGCCATACGGTGGTCTTACAGAGTCGACAGCTGAGTGGTCACAAACTGTACGAGATATGGAGAAACGTTTCTGTTCTTATCACGGACTTACAGTCCGAAGAGGGTTGGGAGTAATACAGAACCTAGTTTCTTTAACATGTGCAAGTGATCCTAATTTAATTAGTGATATGGTTGCCACATTTCTGAAAATGAGGGCATATGCTCGCATAAAATTTTTGAACAAACGTGAGGAAAAAGGAAAAAGTGGAAGCAAACGTGTCAAAGTCTAGAAGATAAAGAAAATGAAGAAACTTACCTGTTAAGGTAAGATTCACTCATCATAATAGAACTGTTTGTTCGTTCTTTTGTTCGCTTGCTTGTTTATTGGTCATATTTAATGCTCAGTTTTGTTTAACTCAGAATACGTTATTGAATTTCAGTAGCGTAGTGTGGCCACTAAAATCCTATTAGCAATAACCACGGTCTTGTGACACGATTAGCTCTTGTATTCTACATTATTGTGTTCGTTATCTACTATTTACAAAGTCAGTTTGAGCAGGTATAGGGGACACACGAGCTAATACTTGTTTTGTTAAAACATATCGCAATCACTAAATTACTCTGGAAAGCGCTACCGCAATCAGAGAGCAGGTATCTGTGTGACGTCACGCTCGAATAGCCAATGACAGCAAGCCAGCCGTTGTGGGTAACCTGTTATATACTAACCTTGATTAAGGACGAAATGGTGTTACGACTACAAGCCTGCTGGAGGCAAGCAACACCCGCAAGGCCGACTCCCCATATTGTGCTGTCAACTCGTTTGTTAGTGTGCCGTGGGGACTCACTAGAGTCGATCGTATACCTTGAAAAATAAAAGGTTGAAAACCACATGTTTAGAGGACATACCGCTAAGTTTCCAGCTGCAATTGGTGGTGGTGGTGGTGGTGGTGGTGATTATTATTTAAAGAGGAAGCACAACTAGGCAACAATCCTCTATATAACACTTATCGGAGAGAGAAAATGGAAGAGATCCGACACTTCGAAAAATGAAGGTATCGGCCAAAGAAGGGTAAGGCCCACGAAGGGCGTGAAAATGAAAGACTTCCTAGGCCTCAAGTGCTATAATACCGTGGGGGTCGGAAAAAACAAGAGTTGACCAAGGGAGGTCGGATAGAATAGCTGAATGTGAGGAGCCTGGCACAAGTAAGTCGAAGCAATGCCAGGACTCAGCTAGAGCCCCGTGGTCGCCAACCCACGCTCCCAAGTTCAGAGCCCCTGGGGCCCCTTGGAGTCGCCTATTACGACAGGCAGGTGCTACCGTGGGTGTTATCAGCGCGGAAGTCGCCCGACTTGACTTCCCTATAAGCTATCAAAGAAACTAAGGTCCCTTCCACATTAGGTTCACGGAACTGAATCTCTGACAGACTGTCTCTCTCGGTGGCTCAACCGTCTCTCAGTGTGAAAAGAGAAGCACTTCTGTGTATTTTTTAAATATGACAATTCTTGGAATTCCATCTATGAAACAACGTAGAATTCGATCTTTGATAAATCAAAGGGGGAAGGGAAGATTAAGAGGACATCACATTTTTCTCTCCGTACAATGATGCAACCAGATTTCGACGAAGTGGGTAGAAGAGGTAAAAAGAGATGCAATAAGAAGTGGACTTACAGTGGATATGATTCACAACAGAAAAGAATATAGAAGCCGAGTGGACAGCATCTAAACATTCCAGGAGAAACCACCTAAATGTAGACCCAAATTGGTCATATCTGAGAAAGAAAGGAAGATCAGAAGTGAAAGGATGAAGAGGTTCTTGGAGGAGAAGAAGGATAAGAAGAGCCTTAGGTTCAATGCGGTTCATAGGCGGCCAAATTCGGAAACAAGAAGAAGATGGAACCAGAGGAAGTTGACGCGATGTTGCTGCTTACTATACTTCCTACATTTGCTAGTTGCTTTACGTCGCACCGACACAGATAGGTCTTATGGCGACGATGGGATAGGAAAGGCCTAGGAGTGTGAAGGAAGCGACCGTGGCCTTAATTACGGTACAGCCCCAGCATTTGCCTGGTGTGAAAAATGGGAAACCACGGAAAACCATATTCAGGGCTGCCGACAGTGGGGTTCGAACCCACTATTTCCCGGATGCAAGCTCACAGCTGCGCGGCCCTAACCGCACGGCCAGCTCGCCCGGTACTACACTTCCTACAGAGAAGAAGAGAAACAGAGGGAGGTGAGTATGGGCTCACTTTGTAATGAAGGATCGTGAGACAGGAGCCTATAAACAAATATTTTCGAAAGTGCTCAGGCACTCGGCAAAGTTTTATAAATCGAGCGAGTGTTGTGTGGTTTGGTTCTCGTAGCTGTCAGCTTGCATTCGGGATATAGTGGGTTCAAACACCACTGTCAGCAGCTCTGAAGATGATTTTCCGTGTTTTCCCAGATTCTTTTTTTTTTTTTTTTTTTTTTGCTAGTTGCTTTTCGTCGCACCGACACAGATGGGTCTTACGGCGACGATGGGACAGGAAAGGGCTAGGAGTGGGAAGGAAGCGGCCGTGGCCTTAATTAAAATGGAAACCACGGAAAACCATTTTCAGGGCTGCCGACAGTGGGATTCAAACCTACTATCTCCCGAATACTTTCCCAGTTTCACAGCAGGCAAATGCTGGGGCTGGAGGTTAATTAAGGCCACGACCGCTTCCTTCCAGCTCCTAGCCCTTACCTATTCCATCGTCGCAATAAAACCTACGTGCTTCGGTGCGACGTAAACAAATAAAAAATTGTTCTAATTATCTCGAAGAGCAACAATTAGCAGCCGAACATCTAAAGCACTCATTACTTCCGTCATTACCGAGCAAGTGGCCGCGCGGTTTGGGTCACGTAACTCTCAGCATGCATTTGGGACATAGTGGGTTCAAACCCAACTGTTGACAGCCCTGAAGACTTTTTTCCGTGGTTTCCCATTTTCACACCAAGCAGTTATTTAAGACCACCTTAATTAAGGCCATGATTGCTTCCTTGCCAATCCTAGCCCTCCGTCGCTCAAAAATTTCGATGTATTAGTGCAAAGTTAAAACAAACAACAAAAAAATATTTCCTTTCCGCTCCCAGCCCTTTCCCATCCCGTCCCTAAGTCCTGTCTGTGTTAGTGCAGCGTAAAAATCTTCCCGTGGTTTCCCATTTTCGTACCAGGCAAATGCTGGGGCTGTACCTTAATTAAGGCCACGGCCGCTTCCTTCCCACTCCTAGCCCTTCCCTCTCCCATCGTCGCCATAAGACCCATCTGTGTCACGTAAAGCAACTAGCAAAAAAAAAAAATTAAAAAAATCTTCCGTCATTGTATCGATGTTCTGAAAGGGTCGAGGATGTTCTCGTTTGAATACCCCAATCCTGCCTTCCTGACACTCTCTGCCTCACACAGGTACCCGGCTCCCGAAGCCAGTGCGAAAAGGACCTGACGCACTTCATTAGTTCTTACTGACCTCCAAATGTAACCGTATTGAAACTCGTATCATGAAAGGACTCCAGTATCCTGGTCAAAATTCAAGCCACAGTGACATTCGACAGCCTCAAAAAGGAGGAATAATCCTCACTAATTTGCGAAAACAGTAACAAGGCTCTTTTCACCAAATATATCAACATTTTGGAGCTATGAAGTCGTGATGAGGTTGCGATGATTTTTGTTTTAAGAATACGTAAATCTAGACCACCATCC
Source organism: Anabrus simplex (assembly GCF_040414725.1). NCBI lineage: Eukaryota > Metazoa > Arthropoda > Insecta > Orthoptera > Tettigoniidae > Anabrus > Anabrus simplex. Next base: position 388,305,711 of record NC_090266.1, on the reverse strand, counting down.
TTAGCTATGATGTGACTATATTTTGAACGAAAAGAGAAAGAGACGAAAGTATTCCGAGTGGGATATCTGGTGGACTGTCATAATATGTGTCTATATGACCAGTTCACGAAATCATCGGTCATTGCATAATAACTTGTGAAGTTTCGGTTCATAGTACTGCTACATGTATTTGTAATAATAATAATAATAATAATAATAATAATAATAATAATAAAGAGATACGGAAGCGTACGGTTTTGGTATTATTTCTCGGTCCTCCCTTTCTAACCCGTGAAGCCTGTAATAGCTTTGTTTCGTATCATGTGAAAACAAGGTAGTTGGAGGCCATATGTGGAGATGAGTCGAGTGAGGGGTGGCGGGCGTCGTGTCCATTCAGCGAGCGATAGGGCTCCATTAACGAGCAGACCACCAGTAATTTATGGGAAGCTGTGAAGTATGTGGGTTATCTAGGTAGATACAATGCAACACACCAGGAGGTCGATTAATTCACACTCTTACCCCAGCGGGACAAATAAAATGGAGCACTTCGTCAGGTAGGGGACGTTCAGTGAGTAACATGGCCGTGAAAAGCAAAATCCTGTATGTCCTTCATACTTTCATAACCGCCGCTACGGAGGCCACGCATTTCTTTTATATAGTTGAAAGGATATTATGTATTTAAATTTCCTTTCAATTGCTTTAGATTTTAAGAGACGGCAGTATCTCAAAACTTTGTCCTACAGAGGTTCTGTAACGTGCGGGAATCTAGTTATACGGAACTATCGCTTCTAATCACACTCATGTAGCACCAGCCTCTGCTGCGACTAAACCTACTATCTTGTGAATAGAAGAACAGCGAATAACGGAGTACAAGCGAGTTGGCTGCGGTGTGAAGCCCACGAAAAAGTAAGCTTGCATTCGGGAGGTGGTGGGTTCGAACACTACTGTCGGCTGCCCTGAAGATGGTTTTCCATGATTTCCCATTTTCACACCACGTAAAGGTACAGCCCCAGCATTTGCCTGGCATGAAGGTGGGAAATCACAAATAACCATCTTCCGGACTGGCGACAGTAGGTTTTGAACCCACTATCTCCGGAATGCTAGGTGATAGCTACGTGACTTTAACCGCGTATGCAACTTGCTCTGTTGTTAGTAGTTGAACATCGCACTAACTCAGATATTTTTTCGGCGCGGCGACGATGGGAGAGTAAGGCGCTAGAACTTGGAAGTAAGCGTCCGTGACCTTAATTAAGGTACAGCCCCGGCATTTGCCCGGTGTTAAAATGGAAAAACACAGAAAACTACATTCAGGGCTGCCGATAGTGGTGTTCAAACTAGAGGATTTGAAAAGCAGCTGGTACTCACACTCGCCAGTACCCGGTGAAACATTTGCAACAGGCGAGAGTCGCACTTCGGAATGTTGGCCGTGAGTGAGCCACCCGCCTGGAGGTCAACGTATTGGGGGCATGTTACACAGGAGCTCACTTCAGACAGCAAGAATTGAAGCGCAAGTAATATAGACATTGTCGTTTAATGGATGGTATTCTCGTAAACTCCTCAACACAGTTCTACTGCCTCTTCTTCAAAAACAATTTACACTTAAGATCACAAATTATCAATTGCACATTATTCTTCGCCGCTGTATACACAAACATCTAAATGAACATGTGTATGTCTAAACTGAGGAAAAAAGCGGTATATATTTTAGCACCGTAAATTACTGCTAAGTACAGTAGACTAAGTTATATGCATTCTGAGAAATATATTGTTCGTGGGCTGCAATAGTGGCACAACTCAAAAAAGCAAGTTCTGAGATAAATGAGTTTCAAGTTTCCCTTCTTCTTACTGAAATACAAGACCCATATGATTCATTAATGGAATAGGTACCAAGCGGTACTAAGTGGCTCCATAATGGTTCAGTTAATAATAATGTCATGAAAACTGTACCCTTTCACCCTCGTTGTTGTTGCAATGACCGATTTTGTGAGATGTGCCACTACTGCAGAAATTTTTTAATACGCAGTGTTCGGATTGTCTTGGAATTTTGTGGCGTAAATATAATGAAAGAAGTGTTCAGGCAAGGGAGTAAGCTTTATTAATGATGTGAACAAATTATTAATATAGTATTCTTAATGTTTCACTTGTAATCAGTAATTAAGATACAACGCAAAAGGGAAACAAGGAATAATTAAACTTTAAAGACAATCTAAATCTTTTATAGATATCGGAAGAGCCTTGCTGCAATTCTCTTTCAGTGATTTCTTAATCTTAATCAACACAGCATAAAGAGAAAACAATACAATGGAAATCCATAACTTTACATGAGTTTCAAAGTGAAACCTATTCTTAGAATTGAAATTTTAGACTGTTATAAATTGTTGAATAACATCTTGGTACAGCATTGCTGGCGATCAAACATTGTAGATCGTCAAATTTCTTCTTAGATATAAGAAGAGGTTTGCTGTAAGATTTCTTCAATATTGCTTCCTGGAACGACTGCAAGCCCTTTCTGGATCTTCATCTTTTGCTGTTCGTAGTTTTGAAATCTGTTTCTTTAAAATAAGTTTTATAGAAAAATTATTTTCCCTACCTTCAATACAGAAATGTTGTTGAAGAGGACTTTAAGGGTTTACAAGAAAATTATAACAACTCCTATCTGTGAGCTACTTTACATCAACAAAATAGTCGTGCCCCATTTCGAACAGTTTGAAAGTGTTGCCCTATTTTCCTTGCCATCCACATTAAAGAGGCATATTGCGATGGGAGTAGATTGGACCTGATTTCCGTGAACTTGGACAGTGTTTCCTGTTACAGAGTGAACACAATGACCTTAATTTGGTGTACCTAACAACGATAAATATGTGTGACTTCCTTTTAATTTGAAATCTTGCCACAGCTACAGACAACAGGCGACAATGTATGTATTTATTTTATTACGCCTTTCGACTGACACAACACGGAGAAATAGGGAATATTTCCTCTTTACATAATACTGCTACAACGCTACAATTAGAGACGGACCACAGACAATAATTAAATTCTTCAACTTACAATGTGTCAATATTGATGACTAGAGTGCGCTACGCGACTGCTGAGTTCCAGGTGCTAACTGAGAAGCGGCCGTATTGCAGCCAATGAAAAGAACAACGCAGAGAATGCAACAGCGGCAACTTGTTGGTGGAATACTGAACTGCAAGATATGTCGCTGTTGCTGCTGGAAGAAGACTAATCTGCAATGCTGGAGAGTGTATTAACTCCAAATTCGTATTTTTGAGTTGTGCCACAATTGCAGCCCTCGATCAATATATTACGTTCAATACGATCCAGCTGTCGTAAGCAACACGTAGAGCTACAGGATTTAACATGAAATAACGAAGACATCTCCGTACAGGCCATGAAGGCCCTTGGGGGGGGGGGGTGGAAGGTAAAGGCTTCCACTATCCGTAACCTCGGCACTTGATGGGGTAGAGTGGTTAGCTCTACGCCCGGCCGCCTTTGCCTCCAGGAATTAACCTGGTACTCATTTGTGGTGTAGGCTGAGGGAGGCACAGGGCCATGTGCACCTCCGGAAGTGAAATCTCGTTCCTTAAATTTTACGACTTCCTGACGGGGATTCGAATCCACGTCCTTCAATATAAGAGCTCCCGGGATATCACTAGATGAAATGTCGTATGGCTTTCAGTGCCGGGATATCCCAGGACGGGTTCTGCTCGCCAGGTGCAGGTCTTTCTGTTTGACTCCCGTAGGCGACCTGCGCGTCATGATGAGGATGAAATGATGATGAAGACAACACATACACCCAGTCCCCGTGCCATTGGAATTAACCAATTAAGGTTAAAATCCCCGACCCGGCCGGGAATCGAACCCGGGACCCTCTGAACCGAAGGCCAGTACGCTGACCGTTCAGCCAACGAGTCGGACATATCACTAGATGAAACACCTTTATTCGTATGAGCCGTAGCGATTACTGCTCTTCTTCTCCTTTACCGCCTCGGCCAGGCAGCCCCCTTTAACATACCTTACTTCAAAGTGAATTACATTTAAGATTATAAACAAAGAAACAGCTTTACACTTAAATGTATTAACGGGACAGATAAACACATAAATCTGAAGAGAAAAACAAAAATATATTAGCGACGACAAATATAGGAAATGGAATTATATTTTCTAAAAAACCTAAAACTAATCATACTGATTCTAGCCTCATATGTTTGCATTTTTGTGCTCAGTACGGCTCCATTGCTAAATGGTTAGCGTGCTGGATTTTAGTACAGAGGGTCCCGGGTTCGATTCCAGGCCGCGTCGGAGATTTTAACCTTAAATGGTTAGTTCCCTTAGCTCGGGGACTTGGTTTTTGTGCTGTCCCAAACGTCCCTGCAACCCACACACCACACATAACACTATCCTCCACCAAAATAACACGCGATTACCTACACATGGCAGATGCCGCCCACCCTCACCGGCGGGTCTGCCTTACAAGGGCTGCACTCGGCTAGAAATAGCCACACAAAATTATTATTATTTTGCATTTTGAGAATGTCATCCCACCGTATATGTCTGCCGTGTAAAACAATGCCTGCCTTTCTAAAGTTTATTTTCCTGGAAGTACTGGTGGCTGGAACACAAAGAACTATCTTGATCAGCATCGCTAATTATGGGTACTAGTGTTAATGTTTTCCCTGCCAGGAAGTAATTTATTTTCTGCAATATAACGTCAATGGCTACAGAAATGTATCTGCTAACTTCATCGCTTCGGACAGGAGCCGGAAGCCACTCGAAAAAGTCAGAGTAAATTTGTCTTAATTTTTATTATGGTTCTTCCGTCTAGTGGTTCGTGGTGTGGGTTACTGTAGTCACGTCCTAGTTCGTGAACCATGGGCAACGGTTCAGCGGCGTAGTAAGAGGCCCTGAGAGTCGGCATTCCAGTGGATATGGAATAGGAGTGGGCATCTCGGACATATTCTTGTGCTCAGACTGCTAGACGTATACAATCCACCTGTGGTCCCTAACCCGTTAGAGGAGAGTTTCACACTGGGGCTATGCGTAAGCAGGGTAGCATCCTGCGTTTTTTATGAGCACACTCAGAACTTTATAAGCAAGTCTCGGACTTATGTGAGTAACGGAATTCCACTTCCATTCGACAGGCAAGGAAGTTCTTGGAAACAGCTTGATGAATGAAATGGAATTCGATGAGAACCTATCAGCATTAATTTGGTTTACGGAAGGAAGAAATAGAACTGGAAGAGCCAGCGAAGGGAATGCAGCTGGTTGTGTTAGGAGTTAATAATATTCGAGTGTGGTGATATGCCGAGGAAGAAAAAGGAGACTAAAAATTGTACGTAACAGCTGTTTAAAAGAGAGTGGCCGAGCGTGGGATAGGTTTGTTCATCAGAAATACTACTGCACTCAACGTAGTTTCTGTTAGACACGTGAATGAGTGAATAATGTGGGTAAATTTAGCATTTGAAGAATAAGGACCAAAATTATCTCAATCTATTCAGCGTGTGAGAGTGAAGATGACGATGACGATGGAGTTGACAAGTTTTATGAAGACCGGTTGGCCGTACGGTTAGGGGCGCGCAGCTTTGAGCTTGCATCCGGGAGACAGTGTGTTCGAAAAACAGTAGGAAGAGAGGGATGAAATGGCTTCATAAGGTAATAAGCAGAGTATGGAATACTAGTAATATACCTTCTGATTGGACGAAAGCAGTAATTGCACATACTGTATATATAAACAAGGGAGCTGGAAGGATTGATCAGTGTACCGGGCAAGGAGCACACTAGCATTTTGGACGGAAAGGTGGAATTAATTTCTTACAGTAATTTGGATGAAAACCTGTGTGGTTTCAGACCACAATTGGGCTGTTAGGATCAGATTTCCAGTATGCGCCAGGTAAATGAAGAATGCTACCAGAAGAATAGGTAGTTATGTTTTCGAAGATCTAGAGAAGGTATACTGTATTACAGAATGAATGAAGACCTACAACCTGTTTTCCAGTCATTGACCGGGTCAGGGATGGAATGAATGAAGCCCCAATCTTGCGGCGAGGATAGGAACTGTGCCGGCGGTCGAAGCCTGTCGCACTCCTCTGAGGCAACGATTAATGACTGGCAGATGAAATGATATTGGATAGTGTTGCTGGAATGAAAGATGACAGGGAAAACCGAAGTTCCCGGAGAAAATCCTGTCACACTTCCGTTTTATCCAGCACAAATCTCAAATGGAGTGACCGGGATTTGAACCACGGAACCCAGCGGTGAGAGGCCGACGCTCTGCCGCCTGAGCCACGGAGGCTTACTGTATGACAGAATACCGGGGAGAGGGAAGATGTGAGCCTTATTGGTGGATTGTAGGATGAAGGTTAGGTTGACAATTGGGCTGGAGTGAGAACTGATGTAGAATGAGTTCTTGATTCAAGATCCTTGCAGGGGTAAGACGAGGCTGTAACTTTTCACCTTCCTTGTTCATAGTTTACATGGATCATCTACTGAAAAGTATAAAGTGGTAGGAAGGAATTCAGCAAAGTATAATTGTAAAAAGCGGTTTGGCCTCTGCCGACGACTAGGACTTAAGGGCAGACTGAACTGAAAGCCAGCAATCTAATAACTTGAAACATGAAAATAGGTGCAGTGAGTAAGTCTTTCCATGACCTAAGTTTGGCAATACAAAACTGGAACATGTGTATTCTTCCAGGATGCTGCATGATTTTCTGTGGTTTCCCATTTTCATTTCCAGGCAAATGCCGGGACAGTTCCTATTCACAGGCCACAGCCGATTCCTTCCGCCTCCTTACCCAATTTCATTTACGACCATTCATTTCATCATCGTTACTACCTCAACTCAGGTTGGCGACAGGAAGGGAACCCGGCCGTAAAACATGCCATTTAAGTTCGCCTTACCTCATCCTGAACCCTATATCATGAAACGGGACTAACGGGGAGACATACATTCTCCCGGGATGGTAGTATATTAGGTCAAACTGAATCAAAGTGCAGGAAAGTTTGCAATTGCTGTACAGGAGGGAAAGCTGGTTCAACTCAGGATATCTTATTAACACGCTAGAAGTAGAGTAAATAATCGCTGCTACAAACAGGTGGTACAATGGTAAGACGTTATTCGGAATGCGAAGATAAAGATTAAGTTAGGAATGAATCTATGTGGGAAGTATATTCTGTAAGGTAAGGTAAGGGTGTATTCTGCCCGAAGGCAGGTCCGAACCTCCGCAGAGGTGTGCCTGAGCCGGAGTTTACGTACAGTAGGGTGGCCAGTTCCTTTCCGCTCCTCCATTCCCTTAACCCCACCAACAGCGCGTGGCAACTCATCCAAATCTTGACCACGCCCAATATTGCTTAACTTCGGGGATCTCACGGGATCCGGTGTTTCAACACGGCTACGGCCATTGGCTATATTCTGTAAAGAAACAATAAATTGAAGAAACTTTACCCTACTCCTTACGTGCTTCCTGTCCGGCTCCATGGCTAAATGGTTAGCGTGCTGGCCTTCGATCACAGGGGTCCTGGGTTCGATTCCCGACGGGGTCGGGAATTTTAAACATGATTCGTTAATTTCGCTGGCACGGGGGCTGGGTGTATGTCGTCGTCTTCATCATCATTTACATCCTCATCACGACGCGCAGGTCGCCTACGGGACTCAAATCAAAAGACCTGTATCTGGCGAGCCGAACCTGTCCTCGGACACTCCCGGCACTAAAAGCCATACGCCATTTCATTTCAACGTGCTTCCTCACTTTTTTATTTTCGAATACAAGTTGCTTTGCGTCGCGCCGCCACTGATAGGTCTTAAGGCGACGATGGGATAGGAAAGGGCTACGAGTGGGAAGGAAGCGGCCGTGGCCTTAATTAAGGTACAGCCCCAGCATATTGTTGCTTCCCCACTCAACGCTCGCTCAGTTCCTTTATAGCCTGTACGGTGTACTATCTTGTACTTCCTCGTCTATTCTTTTTGCCTATGCTATAATTACTCTAATTACCTTATAGATACTTCGCGCTAGTTGTTAATCTTTAGATCTGATTTCTTGTGCCCTAAAGTAATTTCGTGTCCTCGTCCCGATGTAGTGCAGCTCTCTTTAGGCACATCCCCCACGAAGGTGAGCTTCGTGTACCGTTTTAACCACATATCAGCCCTCATGACATTCTGAAATCTCTGGCAGCACAGGGAATGGAACCCGGACCTCAGAGAACGGCAACTAATAGTTCTTACCGTTACGCTACTGAGGCGGTCTTGTGCCCTGATCTATCCTCACTTCAGTTCCAAACTGTGCATCTTTCGAATCCTTGTTACGTGCGTTCTATGGAGAGCGAAAATATGCCGCCTGAACACTGATAGTGACTAATACGAGGGCGCAGCAAGAGAAGAGTCAAGTTGTTCGGTTATACAATCTTCTCATTCTCAGCAATGTTACTAACGAGCTCATGATCGAACTGGTTCTCAATATCTTCTGAGATAACGGTACTAGTATTGTTTCTTTTCAATTCAATGATACTATTTTCTACAACTAACATTAGAGATCTTCTTCTTCTTCTTACTTTGCTACCGCTTTTCCCCACACATGTGGGGTCGCAGTAATCACTATTGCTTGTTTCTGTGGTGGTTGGTAGTGTGGTATGTTGTCTGAATATGATGAGTAGAGCGTTGGGACGGACGAATACACCCAGTCCCCGAGCCTGAAGAATTAATTAGAAGCGATTAAAATCCCCGACCCGGCCTGAAATCGAACCTGGGACCCTCTCAACGTGAAGGCCAGTACGCTGATCATTTAGCCAACGAGTCGGACAACTAACATTAGAGATCTGAACATTGTAAATTCAGTGGTGTGAATGTTCTTTTTTTTTTTTTTTTTTTTTTTTTTGCTATTTGTTTTACGTCGCACCGGCACAGATAGGTCTCATGGCGGCGATGTGACAGGAAAGGCCTAGGTGGAAAGGAAGCGGCCGTGGCCTTAATTAAGGTATAGCCCCATCATTTGCCTGGTGTGAAAATGGGAAACCACGGAAAACCTTCTTCAGGGCTGCGGACAGTGGGGTTCGAACCCACTATTTCCCGGATGCAAACTCACAGCTGCGCGCTCCTAACCACACGGCCAACTCCCCCGGCATGCCACCGAGGTAGACACCTTATTTGCAAATAAAGAGATTTTGATTTGATTTGATGTGTGTGAATGTTCTCTAGGAAATGGAAAGTTCTTAAATGTCTATTCGATTGAATCACCAACTAGGCACGGCTCCATAGCTAAATTGTTAGCGTGCTGGCCTTTGGCCCAAGGGATTCCAGGTCCGATTCCTGGCCGGTTAAGGGATTTTAACCGTTGCTTAATTCCGATGGCTTAGGACTGGGTGGGTGTGCGGTCTTCAGCATTAGAATTCATCACAAATAAGGCCCCATCCTTACAAACGCGCAGGTCGCCTATAAGGCGTTAACTCGAACGGCCTTTACGGAGGCCACACTGCAGTATTATACTAAATAGGCGGCGTAGGCGTACGCGGCATTCAAGAGTGCCTTCAACTTTTTCTAACAGCTAGGTATTCGATCCACTGTGCCCGTAAATGTATTGTAATATTATATGCATTTTTTTAACTTTGACATCGCTGTAGGTAGCAGAAAGAAGGAAAATACGGTTATGTGACGACTTTTAATGAACAACATCCATTCGGTTAGAGCTACCCACGGATGGTCAACGAAGGACGTTTCGAGAATTTCTGGTTTGTCGAGAATTACTAGTCAGATTTTGTAAATAATTTGCAATGGTCATATCTTTCTTTCTTTCTTTCTTTCTTTCCTTCGTAATCTGTTTGGCCTCCAGGGTTGGTTATTCCCTCGGACTGAGCGAGGGATCCCACCTCTACTGCCTCAAGGGCAGTGTCCTGGAGCGTGAGACATTGGGTCGGGGATACAACTGGGGAGAATGACCAGTACCTCGCCCATGCGGCCTCACCTGCTATACTGAACAGGGGCCTTGGTGGGGATGGGAAGATTGGAAGGGATAGACAAGGAAGAGGGAAGGAAACGGCCATGGCCTTAAGTTAGGTATCATCCCGGCATTTACCTGGAGGAGAAGTGGGAAACCACGGAAAAATCACTTCCAGGATGGCTGAGGTGGGAATCGAAGCCACCTCTACTCAGTTGACTCCCGAGGCTGAGTGGACCCCGTTCCAGCCCTCGTACCACTTTTAAAATTTCGTGGCAGAGCCGGGAATCGAAACCGGGCCTCCGGGGGTGACAGCTAATCACACTAAGCACTACACCACTGAGGCAGACAATGGTCATATCTCTAACGCTAAGTTTAGAAAACAGTGTACTTTTTCTTAAAAATACCATGTTAGTTCCGTTATCTCCGTAGATAAGTCATTCGAGTTCTTTTATAATACTTTTAGTAATATTACTGAAGTTCGGCCCCACGGTGTAGGGGGAAACGCGTGCGCCTGCTATCTGGCGGCCCCGTGTTCGATTCCCGACCGAGTCAGGAGTTTTTAATTGTAAATGATTAATATCTTTGGCCTAGGGACTGGGTGTTTGTATCGTCCTTGACATTCCTTTCCTCACATTCAACACTCTACACTTCCGCAATTACAATTACACGCAGGTTCATATCATATGGTGCAAATAGTGGCAAAGGATCTATAAAGGGCGACGCCAAGAACAAATATCATTTTTTTAAAAATATTTCTGAAATTAAAAACAGATGTTCCATATTTTTAACGCTTTAAAACTATTTTAGGAGAAAATTTCAAAATGACTCTCTCTGTCTGTATACTGTACTTGCAATTTCCGTAGACGAAATGTATTCTTCGATAAAGAACTGGCAAAACAGTTGAATGTGTAGAGCAATTCTCAATGACCGGCCACACATATTATGTTTCCTTTAGAGTCCAAGCCATTCCCCTGCTACAGTGTCTTTCACCACTTCCTTCTGCGTAGAGAAGTACTCACCAGTATTTGCATGCATCTCTTCTATTGCCCACTTGATCGACTTTGGTCTTTTTGGAATTTACTTGTTCAAACAGATGAAAATCTCGTGGCCCTTTTTTTTCTTTATCTGCTACACTTTGCTCGTGCTAGTATTAGCTCTTAATATAATTATACTAGCTGATGTACCCGTGCTTCGCTACGGGATTCTCAGAAAGACTGACTTGGTGGTTTTCCTAACTTAATCCAACATAGGTCATTACAAAAACGTCAGTAGGAATGTAGCGATTGAAAGCAATGTTATCATATAAAATACTCGATCAAATGAAACACCGCAAACTTTCTCACTTTCAACGAACAGTACTACGGTGCCGATCTAAGAGTCCGAAGTTCCAGAGCTCGAATAACCAGGTCGCAGACTGCCGTGAACACTCCTCTGTCATTATTCCGTTAAACATGCACACTACTCATTCCAATCAGTGCCTCCGAGTAGGGATTGAATAGCTCGAATACTATGATGAACCAATGTGTTACAAACCAGATATATCAGAAAATGTATGAACCAGAGGAATGGCATGCTACTTCCCTCCAATATACAGGCAGGCTGTTTCAGTCGGTACGACCAGGCGAGTTGGCCGTGTGGTTAGGGGCGCGCAGCTGTGAGATTTATATATATAGATTTATCTATACGACCACTAATGACATAAATAACTTATTTGAGAATTACATTTCAGGCCTTCCCCTAAACTACCATTTCACTCAGCGTGAATAAAATAATTTATAACCTAGATTGTAGTGGATCATCACCCGACATTACATGACGATTTTCATTAAATTCCCTTCATCCGTTTCCTCTTGATGCGTGTACATACATACATATAGATGGACAGACAGAAATTACGGGAAAGTAAAACAATGCATTTCCTTGTTACTGTAGACATGACAGATACAGAAATACCATTCATTTCAAATTCTGAGCAATGTACAGGCAAAACACTTATTTTATATATAGATTACATTTCAGGCCTTCCCCTAAACTACCATTTCACTCAGTGTGAATTACATTATTGATAGCCTAGATTATAGTGACCTATAACAGACTTTTCATACCAATTTTCGAGAAGATACGACCAGTAATACAATAAATGTTTGACAATTAAATTTTAGGCCTTCCCCTAAACTACCATTTTTCTCAGCGTGTATAGCCTATATTGTAGCGACTTATTTCCAATGTTTGTCTACTGATTTTCATTAAGGCACGACCACTAATAACATAAATATTTGAGAATTAAATTTCAGGCCTTCCCCTGAACTATCATTTCACTCAGCGTGATCAAAATAATTTATAGCCTAGATTGTAGCGGTTAATCACCCGACTTTACATTCCGATTTTCATTAAATTCTCTTCAGCCGTTTTCTCGTGATGCGTGTACAGACAGACAGACAGACAGACAGACAGACAGACAGACAGACAGAAATTACGGAAAAGTAAAAAATGCATTTTCTTGCTACTGTGAACATGACCGATACAGAAATACCATTATTTTCAAATTATAAACAATGTACAGACAAAACTCTTATTTTATATACAGGGTGAAGCGAAATTCGCGCACTCAGGCGTCGCAGCGCGACTGCTCACATGCCAGCAATAAAAAAATGTCTCTCACAAAAGTTCGTCCTTCGAGTATATCCGGCAGAAAAAGGGCGTTGAAGAGTGGCAATCTGGCAACACTGTAACCACATGTAGGGTAACTACCTCTGTCAGCACGTATACTTTGTGCTGTACAGTTGGTGCAGTGGTTACAGTTTTGGGTTAGCATTCAGGAGGTCGAGGGGTCGATCCTGGGTTGAAGCGTATTTTTTTTATTTCATAAATGTAGTCCAGGTGGTATGGTATCTGGCAACTTAATCGTCAACAGCCATTGCAGCGGGTCCTCTAGAAACCCTTTGCACTTACATACTACGATCCTACAAATGGACGAACAATCGTTTCCCTTGGTCAGCTTTGAAAGACGTCCTTTCCACGTCGTGGGCGTGAATTTATTCGCACAAATTCATGTACTAAATGCGAAACCTGTTTTCTTTCTACCGTCCTCCAACGAACTCATAGATTAGTAGCAACTGTTATTCTTACCTCGTTCAAGTCCATTGTATTTCGTAAGGGCTTACGTTACCAGTAGGCCTAGCAAGGTATTTGTTGTGTTCAGCGTTACAAAATGTTGTAAATGTAGGATACATGAGACCTAAGGTATTGCTGTATTACAGTATGTAATGTCCGATGGAAATTAGTAAACAAAAAATTGCGCCTTAACCCAGGATCGAACCCTCTACCACCTGCATGCCAACCCAAAACCCTATCCAATGCACCAACTGCTCAGCACGGATATATGATGCTGACAGAGGTACTTACCGTACATGTGGTTACAGTGTTGGCAGACTGCCACTATTCAACGTCCTTTCTCTGCCTGATATACTCGCAGGGCGAACTTTTGTGAAAGACATTTTTTATTGCTGGCATGTAGGGAGTCGCACTGCGACGCCCGAGTGCGCGAATTTCGCTTCACTCTGTATATAGATTACATTTCAGGCCTTCCCCTAAACTACCATTTCACTCAGTGTGAATAACATTATTGATAGCCTAGATTATAGCGACCTATTCCCCGACTTTGCATACTAATTTTCGTGAAGATAAGACCACTAATACAATAAATATTTGACAATTAAATTTTAGGCCTTCCCCTAAACTACCATTATTCTCAGCGTGTATAGCCTATATTGTGGCGACTTATTTCCCATCTTTGTCTACCGATTTTCATTAAGACACGACCACTAATAACATAAATATTTGAGAATTAAATTTCAGGCCTTCCCTAAACTACTATTTCGCTCAGCGCGATTAAAATAATTTATAGCCTAGATAGTAGCGGTTCAACATCCGACTGTACATTCCGATTTTCATTAAATTCTCTTCAGCCGTTTTCTCGTGATGCGTGTACAGACAGACAGACAGACAGAAAGACAGACAGACAGACAGAAATTACGGAAAAGTAAAAAATGCATTTTCTTGTTACTGTGAACATGAACGATACAGAAACGCCATTCTTTTCAAATTCTGAGCAATGTACAAACTCTTATTTTATATATAGATTACATTCCAGGCCTTCCCCTAAACTACCATTTCACTCAATGTGAATAACATTATTGACAGCCTAGATTATAGCGACCTATTCCCCAACTTCGCACACCAATTTTCGTGAAGATACGACCACTAATACAATAAATATTTGACAATTAAATTTTAGGCCTACCCCTAAACTACCATGTTTCTCAGCGTGTATAGCCTATATTGTAGCGACTTATTTCACATGTTTGTCTACCGATTTTCATTAAGACACGACCAATAATAACATAAATATTTGAGAATTAAATTTCAGGCTTCCCCTAAACTACCATTTCACTCAGCGTGATTAAAATAATTTATAGCCTAGATTGTAGCGGTTCATCACCCGACTTTACATTCCGATTTTCATTAAATTCTCTTCGACCGTTTTCTCGTGATGCGTGTACATACATACAGACAGACAGACAGACAGACAGAAATTACGGAAATGTAAAAAATGCATTTTCTTGTTATTGTGAACATGACCGATACAAAAATAGCATTCTTTTCAAATTCAGAGCAATGTACAGACAAAACTCTTATTTTATATATATAGATTGGCTTAAGCCTCCGTGGGTCAGGCGGCAGCGCACCGTCCTCCCATCGCTAGATTCCGTGGTTCAAATCCCGGTCATTCCATGTGGGATTTGTGCTGGACAAAACGGTTGGAGGACACGATTTTCGCCGGGTACTCCGGTTTTCCCTGTCATCTTTGATTCCAGCAACACTGTTCATATCATTTCATCATTCAATCAATAATTGCCCAAGAGGAGTGCGACAGGCTTCGGCAGCCGGCACAATTCCTATCCTCACCGCTAGGCGGGGGCTTCATTAATTTCATTCCTGATGCGGTCAAATGACGAGAAACAGGCTGTGAATTTACATTTTTTACAGTTATATTGAATACAAAAGCAAACGGTGGTACAGCTAGATTATACATTTTCCTTCAAGAGGTCTCTCTCTGTTGTGGGGTGAGTGTTTGAAACAACTGCAAATGTTTGGGAGAGTAATGAGGTTTTTACAATGGAGAACGTTTAATGGGCCACTCACAGCAATGATTACACACAGAGAACCGAACACAGAGGACGCTTGCTGTTTATCCGACACTCATGGAAAATGTTGGTAACAAAGAGATATTTGTAACCCTTCAGCATTCATTATGGAGCGCTAACAATCCACGTTTATAGTATGCAGGTTTGCTGTTGTGAGACAAACATGAGTTAATGTGAACGGAGAACGTATGTAGGTCTATATTTGATTACGTAGACACCTTTCTTTGAAGGAATGTCGTATGAAAAAAATATTAGATCAAAACTTTCAATATTGTTGCACACTATTTCTATTTTTAACTAGTTGTTCTACCCGCCCTTGACGAGTTAGTTTCTCGCAATTTCCCCATGATGTGTATGTGAGCCATCTACTACCGGTTGACAGTCGAGCGGGCGCGTGGCCTTGCTTAACGTTTGAGTCGTCGGACGTTAAGGAGGAAATTACGAGAACTATACAATAGCAGCATGTGAGGTCACCTAGCGGAGATGAGTTGCAGCTGAAAAAAACTAACAACAACAACAACTAGTTGGTATAATATTATCGCTGTCCGGCTGTATGGCTAAGTAGTGGTTAGCGAGTAGGCCTTTGGTCCAAGGAGTCCCGTGTTCGATTCCTGGCCGATCGGAAACTTTAACCTTAAATTTGAGCTGTCCTCAACATCCCTGCAACTCATACACCACACATAACACTATCCTCCACCACAAAAACACGCAGTTACCTACACATGGCTGATGCCGCCCACTATCATCGGAGGGTCTGCCTTACAAGGGCTGCACCCGGCTACAAATAGCCACACAAAATTATTATTATCGCTGAACAATTCTAGTGGCTTAGGACGTAGTAAGCTATTTTATTTCGGCTCGACGGTAACACGCCTTTCGAGACCTATATTCCCCATCCCCCATCGATTTTCTTCCATCGTCCATCGACTGATCGTTCCTTCAGTTTTACTGTCTCATTACCGACTGAGTAATTTTTATGCCAGCGATGAGCTAAACAATAAAACTTTAAATTAGAGAATATTTCCATCGTACGATCAAAATGCATCCGATATAGAAGATTATTAGCTGGACTTAGTTATTTTCTATGTACAACATTTACATAAAACTAATGTTTCCGGTATGAAATGAAATGGCGTATGGCTTTCAGTGTTGGGATGTGTCCAAGGACTTCGGCTCACCAGGTGCAGGTCTTTTGATTTGACACCCGTAGGCGACCTGTGCGTCGGGATGAAGTTCGACCCACGATCTGGCCGAAGAGGGTGAAGCTAGGAGATAGTAGTGAGACGCCAACGAGCCTCTGTCTTTGTCGGCCTTTACTGGATTCTCTAATCGGGAGCCGCCTCTCGCATGGCAGTTCAACTGCGCTTCTCTGAATTCCAGCAGGAGACGTCGCGGGGATTTCGGCGTCTTGGCGGTGGCGTGCGTAGCTTTCCTGTTATTGGGGAAGCCTCTGGTGCGTCCTCGCTCTTCACGGTTCTGATCCACGGTGATGGTGCCGTGGTTCGCTTCATTGCCTCTACTCTGAGAGTTATCGTCAAGATACCCCTGCGGTCATGCTACCTACTAAGCATTAGACTTTGACGGATCTCGGCGTCGCGGATCCCGTCGATAAAAGTATATGCTGCCTCGCGCTGGATGGGATCCTGAGGTAACCCGTACAGAGCCTTGTGTGCAAGCTGCTCGTCCTCCAGGGCAAATTCTTGTAGCGTCTCGTTGGCACTCTGGTGCTCTTCATTAGGTAGCTGGACTGGTTAGCCGGTTGTCAGCTGGTGATCACCGTAGCGCCCGTCGAGCACTCTCTTCACAGTCTCTTCATTGGTCGCACCTAGTTGGAGGCTGTGTACTATATGCCTTGCTCATCCATGTAGCCCGGCGGTCAGATGTACACTCCTCTGCTGTGACGCTCTGTTATGCCCGCAGATGGTCTCGAAATGCTCCCAGAACGTCCTCCAAGTAGTGGTCCCGCCGTTGCGTGGGGTTGTTACCTTCACGACACTGGAGCCGCCATCATTGCTAGTGGGCTCTTCAAGAGTCTCCATGCCGTCATTCTTGTGCGCAGGGCACTCATTTCCTTCCTCAGGTCTCTAACTCCTAACTACACAGTCTGCGGTATTTCTTTAAAATATTTTTCGACCAGTTCGTTGACGTCCTACATAATTTCACTCTTTAACATCGTTTCATGTTCTTCATGTTCTAACTTATTCTGTCCATCTTAATTCAAATTTCAGTTCCCTCTTAACTTCTTCCCGACTCAGTTTTAACTCGCACTTCAGCTCGTTTTTGAGTTCTTTAATTAATTCGTCCTGGTTGAACGTGAGTTGACTTTCAAGTTGGCCCTGTTTGGAGGCGAATTCACTTTTAAGTTGATGCTGGCTAGATTTGAGTTCGCTCTTAATGTCACCGTTCTGTTCGCAGTTCTTAATGAGAAGAGCCTGGATGTTTTCAGCCTCCATTTTACTACTCACTAGAAAAATGTATAAACTACATACTCCACCAGCCTATCCCGATTTTGACACACGTTGTAACGTGGAGGCGGGTAGTAAGTCAGTATATACACAACTGATAGCCTTGACTCTAAGGTTTATTAACTAACACTAATTTATATACAATTACACAGGCACACAAGTTCATTCGCGCGCTCTCTCTATTCTCACAGTTCAATCACACTAATTATTCACTCTGACATTTACAAACTGAAACAATTACTCCACACATTCTTCTACAAACTGTCAATTACACCCTAGGGCAGTTCACGATTAAACACAAAGTACAGCTGTTAGTGGCCGCAGAGCTCACATTTCGCGCGCACAACAGTATCACTAGCCTGTATGTAGTAAGCAGTTTGCCACTTGCAGCAGTCTACATTCACCATCCCTCGTTGCTCAGCCGCACTGTTGTCCCCCATCGGTAAGTTACACTGTTCCGTCAGTTCACACGCAGCACAAACAGCACTCGATCAACACTGCTCCAGTGAACCGTCTCGATCGCTAGCAGAACTGAGCCCAAACTGAACCGCTGAAGCTCATCCGACCTGCCTTAAATAGGGAGGTCGTCCTATCCAGACAACTAGAAACCCCTGGATTCCTATGGAAATCGAACGGTCCGCTCACATCTTTCTGGGGTTCTTTTGGTGCCGTCAGGGAGGCCCGCAGTGACGACAGTCTGACTCGTCCTTGACGGGTTGCTTGCAGTGGTAAGAGGGCGGATCCTTGACACGGTGATGTCGCTCGCAGTTGGAGCCAAGCTAAGTTGTTCCTTTCATAGCCGTACAATGAGATGGCGGACGCTTTCACAATATTTATGTTTTTCCTGTCCCCTCAATTGACCACATTACACGGTCTTGCTCACACTAAAATCTTCCACGTCAGTCCCATTATTGGGGAGAGAATTTTGAAAACTAAGTAACAACTGAATTTGTCGGAAGTAATGGAAGATTTCCCTAAAAATTAGCCCTCCTGACCAGACGGAAAGAAAACTACCCAACACTCCTGCATTGGTAGATACAAGCAGTAAAACCGGTCAACTTCAGTTTTCCGTAATTTATCATATACTACGCATGAACAACGAAACACACTGAAATTCTACAAAGAATCCCTACCCGATTGCAGTCGGTTGTAACAACATGGCTAAGATTTTCAGCCTGAATAATAGAGTAAAATGAAATCTTCACACTACATAATATAATTGAGCAGTGTTTTGAGTTCCAAAAGCCACTTTCACTCAGTCTGATCGATTTCAAGATTTTTGAAAGTATAAATCCGGACTCCTTGCGGAACATCGTAAGAAGCTATGGTATCCCAGGTAGATACATCAACGTCTTCAAAATGTTGTATGATAACTACAGGCGTTGTGTGAATATTGCCAGAGGGATAGCGAACTTCTTTGGAGACCTAGGAAGAGTTTACATTAGGTTGGACGATATCGAGAATGCCGCTTCGAAATGCACTTGTTGGCGGAAGCGTGCTGCCCTATACGCTTCGCGCGGAAGGAACGAGCGTTCTTCCGCCACACATATTGCCTGTAAACTATTTTTTTACTAGCTGATTTACGTCGCACCGAAACAAATAGGTCTTACGGCGACGATGGAATAGGAAAGGGCTAGGAGTGGGAAGGAAGAGGCCGTTGCCTTTATTGAGGTACAACATGCTGTGAACAGGGGAAACAACGGAAATCTGTATTTAGGGCTGCCGACAATAGGGTTCGAACCAACTATTTCCCGAATGGAAGCTCACAGCTGCACGGCCCTAACCACACGGCCAGCTCGTTCGGTACATATAAACTTGACGTGAATTACTAAAACGAACAAACTCATAAAAATTGAAAATATTCTCTGTATACTTACTAGCAATATCTAAAACAAAAACGAGGAAAAGCTAATAATTAAAAACAAAGGAGAACGAAGAAATAAATTTCTTAACGTTACTGGCTGATGAACGCTCCACGAATATTCTATCAAACTATCAGTTATTTTCGCCAACTCCCAAAGATACGACTGAATTTTCCGCGCAGTTCTTCAGTACACACTCACTTGTCCACGCCTCACGTGTCTCTCAAGCACTCAAAAAGAACCGACTTCTTTTACTACCATCGTTGGAGCTACGTTGTGAATGATGGAATGATACCGAGTGTTGTTTATATTATTACACAGTTCTCAGGTTATTACTTAATTTAAGCTAGATCTGAAATCAATCAGTCATCAATGAATGAATTGAATTTAGGGCTGTCGCAAAGGTGGCAGATTCGATTATTTATCGAATATTTATCTTGAATTATTCCAATCTCGAATTCCTTTCCCTAAAATGAATTTTTGCCCCAAATTTTCCTCTTAAATTCCAGCCCGAAACATACCGTGCTGCTCAGTCGAGTAGCTTGTCTCCTTACTCCCAAGTGCTCCCGCCACAAAATTAGCAACCTTTTTGTAACACTAATCTCAAGGTCGATAGCAAGAATAGGATAGTACTGGCGGGCAATTTCAGTGCGAGATTTGGATATACACTGACTGGCCAAAAGGCATGGGAAGGGGTGTCTCATTAGAAAATGTGCCGTGCATGACCCCTGAGCGTTGCGGTTAGCTGCGGCGTAGCTGAGCAGTCTGTCACAGACACCAGTGTCGTGAAGATGGTAACACGTCGCGAGTTAATCGAATTTGAACGTGGGATGATTATCGGAGCAAGGCGCATGAGTCGTAGCAATGCTGAGATTACACTCGAATTCGTGTCTCCGAGGTGAACAGTGTCGAGAAAATATCTTCATGTTACCACTCGCGTAAACCACCGCACGGCAAGACCCCAAGTATTTAACGAACAGATATCACGTCGACTCCGCAGAGCCATACTGGGCGCTCGACGGGCTACTCTGAGTCAGATCGCCGCGCAGTTGAATGTTGGGAGTCAGGAACCCATTTCTACCAGGACTGTAAGGAGGCAACTGCATCGCATAGGCTTCACCAGCCGACGATTAGCTCGTGTCCCTTTGCTGACACCTCGACGTAGAACTCATAATAATAATGTTATTTGCTTTACGTCCCACTAACTACTTTTAAGGTCTTCGGAGACGCCAAACGTAGAACTCAATGACGTGCATGGGCTTGACAACATCGGCAATGCACCATGGAACAGTGGCGGCGTGTGGTATGGTCCGATGAATCGCGGTTCCAGTTGAATCGAGCCGAGCTGATGGGCGCGTGAGAGTGTGGCGTATACCCCATGAAGCTACGGATTCTGCGTGTCAACAAGGTTGTGTACAGGCAGGTGGTGGCTCTCCTCTGGTCTGGGCGGCGTTCACATGGTCGCAATTAAGCCCCATTGTCTGGCTGCGGGCGCGCCTACAGGTGCACGTTTTGAACATTCTTTCTGACCATCTGCTTACCTTCCTGGCCCTAGCGTACCCTGATGAAAATGCCATGTTTCAACAGGACAGTGCGTCATATCACCGCTCTGTGGTGGCACGCATGTGGTTGGAGGAGTACTCCAGTGAAGTTACGACCATGGCTTGGCCCTCCAGATCCCTCCACCTTAAACCAGTCGAGCATTTATGGGATGGTGTCGATGCTGGTCTACACTCCATGAACCCCGCACCAAATACACAAGACCAATTGTAGCTAGCAGTGCAAGATGCGTGGGTCCAGATCCCTCCAGAACGATTCCAACACCTTGTAGAGTCGATGCCTTGCTGCTGTTTTGAGGGCTCGCGCATGAGCAACACGTTATAAACATCACATTCAGTGTCTTCTGATGACTTTTGGCGCTACTCAGTGTAAAACTGAAGGATGCGAAAGGGTAATTGGTAAATATGGGAAAGATATGGAATCTAATAGGAATGGTAAGCGTTTACTGGACTTCTATGGTAGTATGGGAATAGCAGTTAAGAATACATTCTTCAATCATGAGGCTATTCACCGCTACATATGGGAGGAAGGGGCACCAGATCCGTAATACACTATATCTTAACCAACTTTGAATTCAGGAAATCTGTTAGGAATGTGCTGGATTTCGGGGAATTATTCTATGACACTGACCACTATATACAGTAATCTCTAATGAATTAACTATCACTACGCCTACGACAGGGTCATAATGATAGAAATGTAATTGGGTCAAAGCCCATACTCAAAGAAAATGAAGCAATGTGGGACCAACGTCCACACTAGAACAATGACCGACCTCCAAGTCTATTTAAACCTTAAGTCATGAATAACAATTACCCTAACTCCTGAGAATTATTCTATTCGTTTCTTTAAAATCGCATGTTGTTAAATGGGTTCACTTCTCAATCTTTAACTCATGTATTGTCATTTACTTACGTGTTATCGAACAGATTCACTAACTTGTCTTTAAATTAGTATTAATGAGTTCGCTTGCTTACGTAGGGCTTATGAATGAGCAGATAAGTGGTAATTATTTCGATACAGCTATGAAACGTTTTGAGTAGCACGAATAACCCGGGTAGATTTCAGGCACTAATCCGATAAGCACATTTCCTGAAAAAACACTTAATTAAAACGGAGTGGTATTCCGCTGCTAATCCATGACACATCGACAAGTACAAAATCAAATGAACCCTCCAAGACCTTACATACTACACTGAATTAAAAAGATGAACTGACCGTCAAGAAACAATGCTTAGCTCAGTACTCAGGACAAGCACAATACAACGGAAAGAATCCAGAATGAAATAAGACAGCGCAAGGACATGGGCAATACATAAATACAAATCCATCATCCTTCCTGGAAAATTAACCCAAAATAAAACACTGGATGTGGCCGCTTTCGGGTTGACGCGGTGGTCGGGCTTCGACGAGCTACCTCCCAGGCTGTAAATGGTTGGTCGAGATCATTGTGTTTGAAATAAGCGGGAAATTTGGTTATGAAGGCTTTATAATCACCTTTATTGGACTCCTATTCAAACGGGATGTGCTGATTAACAATTTTACACGTTATCTTGGACTCGAGGCGCCTGATCCGGAAACATTAAATCAAACTCTCCCTTCGTTTCTCTTGTTCTCTCTGGGCTAGCAAAAACATCCCCCCTGTATGCCGTGGTTATTGGCAGGGGAAAATTACACATTCTCTGGGCAGGGCGAAAGCCGGTCCTTCATATACAAATCACTTCTTCACGGCTCGCTGGCCGGTATCTCGTTTCAACAATCGGAATTCCCTGTAAAAATTCACTCGCGGTAGGCCATTCTCAAATACAATTACAGCGCTCAAATGGCTGTCGCTATAACTCATTACCTCATTACTTAAATCAAATAGCGTATGGCTTTTGTGCCGGGAGTGTCCGAGGACAAGTTCGGCTCGCCAGATGCAGGTCTTTTCATTTGACTCCCGTAGGCGACCTGCGCGTCGTGATGAGCCAGCGAAATTAACCAAGTATGGTTAAAATTCCCGACCCTGCTCGGAATCGAACCCGGGACCCTGTGGTCAAAGGCCAGCACGCTAACCATTTATCCATGAAGCCGGAAACCTCATTACTAATTATACCTTATAATACAGCACTCAATGGCCGTTCATAAATATTGACTCAAGGACGTTATAGCCTTGTTTCGAGAGCTATGGCCACCTCGGTACCAATTTACGTTAACCCTAGATATTTGCGATCACTGAACTTAATTCAACACACTTCCCTCATCTATATCCCTCTATCATGGCACTAGTATGGTCTTCAGAATTGGCCATGTTCCTCAAGGTCCAGAATTCACAGTTCGAACTACGAATATGCCCGAAGATTGGTTGGTTCTTCACATAATGCTGTAAACATGCAACATTTCATGCACCTACGCATACTTTACTGCGTGTCCTTAATCTCCCTAGCCCTATGTCAAATACTGTCTTTCTGCCACCTATGTAATAGTAATATATAATTTCATGCGACTATTTCTAGCCGAGTGCAGCCCGATGAGAGTGGGCGGCATCTGCCATGTGTAGGTAACTGCGTGTTATTGTGGTGGAGGATAGTGTTATGTGTGGTGTGTGAGTTGCAGGGATGTTGGGGACAGCACAAACACCCAGCCCCCCCGGGCCATTGGAATTAACCAATGACGGTTAAAATCCCCGACCCGGCCGGGAATCGAACCCGGGACCCTCTGAACCGAAGGCCAGTACGCTGACCATTCAGCCAACGAGTCGGACTGCCACCAATGTGAAAACATCTTATAGCTACGCAATATGTGACTTTAATGATTTAAATCTCTTGAGATGGATCTAACCACACCAGCGCACCCCCGGGTGATCCCACAAACAAATAAAGCAGCTAAACATGGCAATACACAAAGGAATTCGGGTCCCACTCGCGTATTAACTAACACATTGAAAGCTGCCGTTACCTTAATTAAGGTAAATCCCCTGCATTTGCCTGGTGTGAAAATGGGAAGCCACTGAAAACCAACTTCAGACTGCCGACAGTGGGGTTCGAACCCACTATATCCCGGATGTAAGCTCACAGCTGCGCACCTCTAATCGCATGGCCAACTCTCCCAACGATACAAACTGACGACTGGGATTCCCTGTCTGTTTTGCTTGGACGTCTGATATTCAAGTGCCTCAGTGGACATTTTTTATCCAGATAAAGATGTAATTAACATATTCAAGCAATAAGCAGTGGCGATTTAGTTTGCGTCATTAAGACTCATCTCTTTTTATTTCCCGCAGAGCGTTTTAGTTCATATCGTCGAATTTAATAACCGAAAGTAAAGGTGGTTAACCTCTCTTTAGAATTTACATGACCGAGCTGGATAGCTGCAGTCACTTAAGTGCGGCCAGTATCCAGTATTCGGGAGATAGTGGATTCGAACCACACTGTCGGCAGCCCTGAAGATGGCTTTCCGTGGTTTCCCATTTTCACATCAGGCACGGCCGCTTCCTTCCCATTCCTAGCCCTTTCCTGTCCCATCGTCGCCATAAGACTTATCTGCGACGTAAATCAACTTGCAAAATAAAAAAAAGGAATTACATGATGGGTTGCATAGTTTGACCTTGTCCAGGTCTTCATTCTTATCCTGCGAATTCGTTTGAATGTTCCCTCCGTCTTCCAACTGGCATTGCTCTCACTGTCTATTCAAGGGTGGTTACTTCCCAGCTTTGCCCCACTCGCATCTGGCAGTACCGGGCTCTGAGATCGTGACTCGGTGGCGTGCGAAAATACACAAAATTTTTATTTGTTCCTAGCTGAACTACTTAAGGGCGTAAGGGTTCAATACGTGGTATACCTAGTACTATAAAATGACATTCTTAATCAGTACAGTCGTCGCATTTACAAATATTGGCTCGTATTAACGCTTAAGGCGCGTACACCTTACACTGACATAATGTCTTACTTCTGTTGACTCCCCTACTTTAGACCTGAACACATTGATCTGCCTATGTGATAATTAATTATGAAATGGCCATATTGTCTGGCAGACGTATTCAGTCTACGCCACTGAACACTAATTATTAGATGAATAAACTGTAAGGCGATGTACCTCCGCGATGTACGCGGTACGAGTCGTTTGGTTCAAATATTGAATTCAAAAGAGGGTGGGTTCTGACTTGAACAAAATATGGAGCAGGATGTTCTATTACTTGAAACATGGCTTAATTCCAACCGATTAACTATAAATCTAACAAAAACAAACTACATATTTTTTCACAAACATTTATATGTATGAAATTTATATAAAAATCTGCTTTTCTTCAGTCATAGAGAAGGCTAATGAAAGTGCACAGTACTAAATTCCTAGGACTGATTATGGATGAAAATCTGTCGTGGAGTAATCACGTGGAGACTATTTGTAATGAAATTATCCCTGTGATTGGTATCTTCAGTAGATTGAGATATAAGTTCTCTCGTGGGTTGTTGAGGGGTATTTACTATGTTCTTATTGAAAGCCACTTCTCTTATATGATACATGTTTGGGCATGCAGTAATAAAGAATTATTTAGAAAGGTAGAGGTCCTTAGGAAGAAAACACTAAGAATAATCTTAAAACTGCCCATTCTAACACCGACTAAAGATCTGTATAAACATTGTAATACATTATCACTTCCAAACCTCCGCATAAAGGCTTCTATAATTATGATCTATAAAATTCAAAACAAATTGGTCCGCTCAAACACATCAATAATTAACAATTCACAGATTCATAACTATGAAACAAGAATGATTTATAATATTCGCTACAGTCAGATTCATTCTACTAGTTATGGTCAAAATTCTCTTTGGCATTTTTCTATAACTAACTCACTTCAAAAAATATAAAAATGTTACCAACTTTATCTATTTTCAAGAGTAATGTAACTAAAGACATAAAATAGTATGGCAATTATGTTCAGGAAGCTCTATCCTATCTTATCTATTACACCATGTTAAATTATATATTTACTATATTTTATTTACAATTACATTTTGAATATAGCTGCCATTATAATTTATTTGTATTGCAACAAGAAGAGCCTTGGCTCAGGTGCCTATATTTAAATTAAATTTTTTAAAAACTTCATCGTCGAATGCCTGTGATTCAACTTATTCGTCCCCGAAAAATGCCAGGTTTACCTTAAGGTCACAACCGCTTCCACTTCCGATATTCATAAGCTGCACTACTATTACAACCCCTCTTTTATCTTCGTTGCGTACAGGTCATGAAAGTCGCTCTTTTTAAAATTACTCTCCTTGAAGTATAAGGTGCCTTGCAGTGACCATTATTTTGTTTGGTCTATCCCACTGGCTTGTTGCATAACTATTGAAGGAATGAATGAATGAATGAGATGAACGAACGGATTTGGAGTAAATGCGGTAATTTTATTTTAACTTACTTTAGTTACCACTTAAAAAATAAGGATATTACTATTGTTTCAAAAATTAAAGTTTCCATAAGGAAACCATAACTTAATACCATCGATTGCAAATATTGCTAACATTCAAGCTCTTTAGGTCTTTCCAGTGGTGAAATTATTATTCGTGGTGTGGGTTACGCTAGTCACGTCCTAGTTCGTGAACCATGAGCAACAGCCGAGTGGGCTAGTAAGTGGTCCGGAGAGTCGGAATACCAGCTGCTATGGAATGGGAGAGGGCATCTCAAATATATTTTGATTCATAGCCCTCCTTGTGTTCAGGCGGCAGGGATTATACAGTCCACCGATGGTCCCTAACCCGTTAAAGAAGAGATCCTCACTGAGACTATGTGTAAGTAGGGTAGCATCTTTCATCACAGAGTTTAACGAACTAAAAACGTTTTAAGCAAGTCTCGGACATATGGGAGTAACGGAGTCCCACTTCCACAAGACAGGTGAGGTGCTCCAAGGAAACAACTTGGCAAACGAAATTAAATTCGATGGTGAGTTATCAATATAATGGGGCTTACGGGAGAAACAAAGTAGAAGTGACTGAGTCAGCAAAGAGGATGCTTCGTGAATGTGTTAGTAATTAATGATATTCAGATAAGGGGAAATAGCGAGGAAGAGATAGGGGAATATAAAGTGCTCTTGACGGGTGTTAAAATGTGAAGGACAGAGTGTGGTATAAGGCTGTTCATTAGGAATATTGTTGAACACAAAATTGCTTCTGTTAGCACATGGAAGAGTGAAATATGTGGGTATATTTGGTGGTTGGAGGAATTAGAATGAGAATTTTCTGAGTCTGCTCATCATGTGAGGTTTAAAATGAGAATGAAGTTTTATGATGCACTGAATGACATCGTATTCAGGGTCAGCGACAAGTATAGGATAGGGCTAATGGACGATTTCAATGCGAGAGCTGGAAATAGAACTGAAGGATACGAGAAGGTGATGGATAAATGTAGGGAAGATATGAAAGCAAACAGGAATTCGAAGCGTTTACTGGACTTCTGTGCTAATATGGGATTAGCACTTACGAATACACTCTTCAAGCATAAGCTTTTTTTTTTTTCATTTTTTCCCTCGAAACCACCATAACAATAATCATTAACAATGGGACTAAATATTAGAAATTGATATAACAAAAGTTTAACAATTTAAACTTTAGAGCTTCGCCAAGAACATGGAGAAGGAGTTCCCATTTCATAGGATCAGTTAGTCTTTATAAATTTATGGTATGTAGCTTAAGAAGCGTGTACTTCCAAGAATAAGTTTTATATTCCAAAGGGAGATCAAACTCCCAAACTTAAGACCACCAGGACCTAATATTCACATCAAGGTACATTTTAGTACATTCAATAGTTGGCGGCTGTTACACCATTTGACACTCGCTGCTCTTAATTCAGAAGGACGTTATAACAGAACATATGGATGAGAGGAATCCAAAAGAAACAAAAGCTGTAGCTCATACTACACGGCCAAAAATTATTCGAATAAAATGCTCACTAGAAAAGGCCACAAAACCAAAATAGAATAGGATGGTCAACTCACTCAAGCAATCCCGTGACATGACTTAATGACAACCTAAAGGGGAAGAAGGCCCAGTGACACAGAGCATAAACTATACTAAATTGTGACTAGTACTGAACAAGGAAATTAACGAACGAAAAGCAAGAAGGAATAATTAAAGTTTGGAAAAGCTTAGTCACGATATTAAAAATGAATAGGAGAAATTAGGGCTCACACTCGTGCTTCCTTGATACATAGCACCCGCTCGGATGGTTACACTCGTGGAAAACCGTCTATAGGCCTACATTTTACAAAATAAGTTAAATAAAGGATGACCTACATCAAAATAAGGTAAAAGCGGCTCGAACCTAACCGTTCATGGACGCTCATATGACAGTTTGTAGGGGGGAGGGGGCTAGACCTGGGGGTACGTAGTATTTTTTTTGGAAGATAAATGGTGACTTTTATTCTGGGGTAGAATAACTCACGGTATACCCTGCCTGTTGGTAGGAGACGGTACAACCACTTCTGTGTAATACTGACTTTTAAATCATTTTCTTGAAAGGAAAACACCTGACTATATTAGATTTTTGCCTTTCCCTGAGAGTTTTTTTTGGAGGGCGCGGCCCCACCTTGCCCCCGTGTATGGGCGCCCTTGTAACCGTTACATGCTAGATGGGAACGCTGGCGTATTCCCGTCGCCACATGCAAGTAAGATCACATGATAGAGTAAGAGTTTAGCCGCCTAACTTAGAAGTTGTGCCAGCTCTCCTGTAGCCTCATGTGAGAAGAACTTCACTACTCACTGCATTGATCAAGGTAGATACATAAGTTCAACGTTTACTCTTATTTATAGGGGCAAGCTGGGCTAAGACTGGTTGACCAAAATTTAAAATCACAATAGTGGCAACTTAGAAAACGATGAAATAAACTATAGAGTGCCAACGCCTAACAGTTACAATACTCCACTAAAGTGAGTTCACTCCAAATCCCTAGGTTGCACTCCAAAAACCAAAGTAGTGACATCATGAAGTTCAGTTTGTTTTCGCGAGACTTCCTCTCGTTCAAGCTATTAAAGGTGTTGCCTACTACTACGGAGAGGCCTTACAGACGATACAATAATGATGAGAAGAATCTGCGCGCGCCACTGTTCTGCCGCTCAAGGGCGAAGCAATTCTGATTAAAGAGTGAGGGCAAGACAGAATGTATTTCAGACAACGTTAGTTTCACTACTTGGTCTTGTTTTAAAGACCGTCTCTCAAAATCTGCATCATAAGGAGTCCAGGGTGGTCACCATCCCAGTGGAAATTTGGAGTTTCATAAACTATATACTTCTGATATCTGTAGCGTGGTGTATATTTGTAATGAACTGAGCATTAGTTGTAATCGACATAATATGTCAGGTATTCACCTTTAGTTGAAGCAAGTAAACCGCTGGTAATGCATTTCCAGGATCGTCGAGAATGGTGTTCTGGCCCACTTCTCTTCTCCATACTCCTCAAGAAGTGCAATGCACCTCATTCCACACCCTAAAACCGGTCATAAATTCATGGCGAAGTAGATTAAGCAGGATGCTATTGTAACCCCTAATCCATAGGGGGAGCCAATGATACATATTTCTGCTCCACGTGAATTCCAGGAGCTACTTTCAGTAATATAGTCATTAATGGCTGTATCAAGAACAGGAGTTTATGTTGCCACAAATTGGCAGGAGGTGTTCACTGAAGTCGCAAATATAGCTGCGTTATTTCTGAGTAGCTCATGAAGCAGAACGCTGGCTTTCTGAGCTCAAGTTGGCGGGTTCGATCCCGGTTCAGTCCGGTGGTGCTCAATTACGTCAAACTCCTATCATGAGATTTACTAGCACGTTAAAGAAATACTGCGGGACAACATTTTGGTAAGCCTCTCCGAAAACCGTAGTTAGTGAGATGTGAAAGGATTATTATTGTTACTAGTATTATTATTTCAACTGTAATCTAATTCTTTCTTTCTTAATCCATTCACGCTCCAGGGTTGGTTTTTTCCTCGGACTCAGCGAGGGATCACATCTCTATCGCCTCAAGGCAGTGTCCCCGGGAGTGAGACTTTGGGTTGGGGTGAGGACACAACTGTTGAGAAGGACCAGTACCTCGCCCAGGCGGCCTTATCTGCTCTGCTGAACAGGGACCTTGTGGGTAGATGGGTATATTGGAAGAGATAGGCAAGGAAGAGAGAAGGAAATGTCCGTGACCTTAAGTTAGGTACCATCAAGCCATTCGCCTGGAGGAGAAGTGGGAAACCACGGAAAAACACTTCGAGGATGGCTGAGTTGAGAATCGTACCCCCTTCTACTCAGTTGACCTCCCGAGGCTGAGTGCGCCCGTTACAGCCCTCGTACCACTTACATTAACCATAACTGACGACTCGTACTACCTAACAACTACGCAAGGCAAAAAAATATCAGTATAACAATTTCGCGTGCCTACATTTTGCGCGATGAAGCCTATGCAAGTGTGGGTGAGCGGCATCAACTGTGTACGGAAACTATCTGTTAGCGTGCTAGAGGGTAGCGTTGTGTGTGAGTTGCGGGAACCTAGACGACAGAACACCTTGTTCCTGAGTCAAGGGAATGAACCATTCATGACTAAAATCCCATGACACGGCAGGAATGAAACCCGGGAAACACACTGCTGATCAGCCACCGAGCCGGAATAAGTATCGGTTCCCCTACTATTTCACATTTTGTTACCTATGTTAAGTCGCGCTAATATATGTGGAATATGGCGAAGTTGCGATAGAGAAGGAGAGGCAGAGAGAGATAATGCCACTCAGTGCAGATACAGGGTAGGATGGCTTTAGTAGACAAAATAAGCCTGAATGGAGATTTTTACAAATAGGAAAGATCATGTAATGAAGATAAATTTTGAAATTCAAGAGGACAATTTGGGTCAAATATTCGCTAATAAGAGATAAATTAGGGACTGGAACAATTACCAAAGGAATGTTCGATAGATTTGCAACTTCTTTGAAATCATTTTAAAAAATGCTTTGTAAAAAGAACTAGGGAATCTGTCAGCCGGGCGACAGACGTAAATACTGTTCAATGGTAACTGACTGATGCCTTTATTCGTGGTGAGGATGGGACTGAAGGCTTTCTATTCCACTTAACTACTTTATATCACATATCTACTTCTTCTTCTTAATTTTCTTCTTCTTATTCCTTCGTGACCTTTTCCAGATGATGATGATGGGGCCACGTGTGTCACACGTGTGAACGTGGTTCTGTTTTATGGCCGGATACATTGTTTTCTTGACGTCAACTCTGTATGGAGGGATATATTCATTCTTGTGTGTTTATGCCGTCATGTACAATGTGCAATGTGGAATGCAATGAGAAAAACATAGACACCAGGTTTCTGAGTCTAAGGAATTAGCCAGACGTGGCTAAATTCCCCGACCCGTTGGAAATCAAATTTAGGACCCTCTGAACCGATGGACATGATACTGATTAGTTAGTAAAGGTGTCAGACTTTTTA
This sequence comes from Anabrus simplex, assembly GCF_040414725.1. Classification (NCBI taxonomy): domain Eukaryota; kingdom Metazoa; phylum Arthropoda; class Insecta; order Orthoptera; family Tettigoniidae; genus Anabrus; species Anabrus simplex. The sequence goes on along the minus strand of NC_090266.1, from coordinate 388,274,260 downwards.
CTCTAATTAACAATTACAAGACATATATCTTCATTATAGACTGTTATGCTTTTCAGCGTTCAATATGCAAGACTCTGTGAATATATTAAACCCCGCCACAATCCTCTATGTGCAACTGGTTCTATCGTCTCGTTTAGTTCTATACCTCCAATCTTTCTAACATTAGAAATTGAGTCTAAACATCGTCGTCTTGGTCTCCCTACACTTTTCTTACCCTCAATTATCTTAGATAACCTATCATCCTGCGTTCGCCTCATAATAATGATTTCGTGTTGCTATTTCTAGCCGAGTGCAGCCCTTGTAAGGCAGACCCTCCGATGAGGGTGGGCGGCATCTGTTATGTGTAGGTAACTGCGTGTTATTGTGGTGGAGGATAGTGTTATGTGTGATGTATGAGTTGCAGGGATGTTGTAGACAGCACAAACACCCAGCCCACGGGCCATTAGAATTAACCTATGAAGGTTAAAATCCCCGACCCGGCCGGAAATCGAACCCGGGACCCTCTAAACCGAAGGCCAGTATGCTGACCATTCAGCCAACGAGTCGGACGTTCGCCTCTTGTGACCCCACCATCGAAGCCGGTTTATAGGCCTACAGCTTCACCATTCGAGTTCGTTCTTAAATTAGCTGTTATCTCCTCATTCTGAGTTCACTCCTGCCATTCTTCCCACCTGTTCGCACCAGCGATCATTCTCGCTACCTTCATGTCTGTTATTTCTAACTCTATAAGGTATCCTGAGTCAACCCAGTTTTCACTCCGGTAAAGCACAATTGGTCTGGAAACAGACCGGTAGATAGTTTCGTCCGGGAGCTGACTTCTTTCTTACAGATTGCTGTTGATCGCAACTGCGAACTCACTGCATTAGCTTTTCTGAAATTCGATTTAATCTCACTTACTCTACTACCATACTGGGAGAATACACATCCTAAATACTTGAAATAATCTACCTGTTCCAGCTTTGTATTACCAACCTGACATTCAGTTCTCATAGGTTTCTTACCCACTGACATCACTTTAGTATTGGAAAGACTAATCTCCATACCATACTCGTTGCACCTATTTTCAAGTTCCAGGATATTAGATTGCAGGTCATCAAAAAATCTTCCATTAAGATCGAATTGTCCGCATAGGCCAAACTGCTTACTCTGCATTTCCACCCTGCCATATTAGAGTTGTCAGTTAGATGATCCGTGTAAACTTCGAACCACCGGGCGAGGTGGCCATGCGGTTAGAGTTGCACAGCTGTGAGCTTGCATCCGGGAGATAGTGGATTCGAGTCTCACAGTCGGCCGCCCTGAAGATGGTTTTCCGTGGTTTCCCATTTTCATACCAGGCAAATGCTGGGAATGCAACTTAATTAAGGCCACGGTCGCTTCCTTCCCTATCCCATCGTCGCCATAAGACCTATCTGTGTCGTTGCGACGTAAAGCAAATAGCAAAAAAGGAAAGAAAAAACTTCGAACCACAAAGGTGAAAGATTACAGCCATGTCTTTCTTTTTTATTTTTTTATTTTGCTAGTTGCTTTACGTCGCACCGACACAGATAGGTCTTATGGCGACGATGGAACAGGAAAGGGCTAGGAGTGGGAAGGAAGCAGCCGTGGCCTTAATTAAGGTACAGCCCCAGCATTTGCCTGGTGTGAAAATGGGAAACCACGGAAAACCATTTTCAGGGCTGCCGACAGTGTGGTTCGAACCTACTGTCTCCCGAATACTGGATACTGGCCGCACTTAAGCGACTGCAGCTATCCAGCTCGGTCACAGCCTTGTCTAACGCTCTATGAGTACCTTGAACCAAGAACTCATTCTACCATCAATTTTCAGCTAAGCCCAACTGTCAACATAAATTAAATTCCTTTATTTTAATAATCTGACCTTTATCCCATCGTCCACCAGCACGGCGAACATCATTTCCCTTTGTACCCTGTCATATGCTTTCCCTAGATCTACGAAACATGAACGTAACTGTCTATTCCTCTCGTAGCATTTTTCGATTATCTCGTGCATACAGAAAGTCCGATAGTGATAGCCTCTCTGTGGTCTGGAACCACACAGGTTTTCATCGAACTTGCTAGTATCTACCACTGATCGTACACTCCCATCCAAAATGCCAATGAACGCCCTTACTGGTATACTGATCGATGAATATCTCGATAGTTCGTGCAATCCTTCCTATTCCCTTACTTATAGATAGGTGCAATTAGGCCTACTGCCTTCGACCAACCAGAAGGTACCTTAGTAACATTCCATGCTAATATTATTATTATTATTCTCTGCAGCCATTTCATCCTTGCCTTCCAACTATATTTCGTCATTTCAGGTCTAATTTCATCAATTCCTGTTGCTTTAGTACAATGGAGTTTATTTATCATCATTTCCACTTCCTCAAGCGTAATATCGCCAATATCATTGACCTCCTCCCCACGAGCTCGGTTGTTCAAAACGTCGACAGAAAGATTTCCTTGTACGCTGAGAAGATGTTCAAAATATTCCTTCCACCTATTCAGTGATTCCCTGTGATCTATCATGAGTTCACCTGATTTACCTAAAATACTATTAATTTCTTTTTCCCCTCCATTTCTAAGATTCCTTATTACTGTCCAGAAAGGCTTCCGTGCCACATGACCTAGCCTTACCAGGTTATTATCGAAATCTTCCCAAGATTCTGGGATTCAACAATTATTTGTTTCGCTCTGTTTCTTTCATCGAAGTATACAGTAGTTTCCTGTCTACATCAGTCCTTTGACCGAGCGAGTCGGCGGTTCGGTTAACGTCGCGCGGCTGTGAGCTTGCGTTTGAAAGATATTGGGTTCAAACACCACCGTCGGCAGTCCTGAAAATGGTGTTCCATGGTTTCCCATTTTCATACCAATCAGATTCTGGGGCTCTACCTTAATTAATACCATGGTCAATTCCTTCCCACTCCTAGCCTTTTCGTATCCCATCGTCGCCATAAGACCTTTCTGTGTCGGTGTGACGTAAAGAAAATTGTAAAAAGTAAAATAAAAATAAAGGTCTTTGTTTGGAGCCATTTCTGATACGCCTTCCTTTTACCTCTACAAGCTTCTCTCACTTCATTATTCCACCAACATATTATCTTTTTTCCATCTTAACACACAGTTGTTCCTAGGCATTCCTTTGCTGTTTCTACCACAGCATCCCTGTATTTTAGCTTCTATATCCTAAACCTGCTTACAGCCTATTGTTTGGAACTATTCACTAATCATATTTATTTACTTCTGTCTAACTTCATTGTCCTGGGGATATTCTACCCTTATTCATCTGCAGACAGATTTCACTTCCCCCGTCCTAGGCTTAGAGATATTTAGTTCACTAGAGATCATATTGTGGTCTGTATCATCAAAATATCCTCTGAATACCCTCACATTCCCATCAGATATCCGGAATTCGAAGTTGATTGTGATAGAGTCTATTATGGATCTGATGCCCCTACTCTCCCATGTATAGCGGTGAATATAGAAAAATATTTAGGAAATACGTTCAAAAGATTTGTGTGTGGTCAGTATGTCCAGAATCCGGGGCTCTGTCACTTCTTCCCCTCTCCTGTCCTGATACTTAACAATTATTATTATTATTATTATTATTATTATTATTATTATTATTATTATTATTATTATTATTATTATTATTATTATTATTATTATTATTGTGATTTTAGTAAAGGCTCCCGGCGAATTTTAAACTATGTATTCTACGAAGAGTAGCGTTACAAAAATGTTGCAAAGTTTGGGGTGGGAAGACTTGGGAGAAAGGAGACGAGCTGCTCGACTAAGTGGTATGTTCCGAGCTGTCAGTAGAGGGATGGCGTGGAATGACATCAGTAGACGAATAGGTTTTAGTGGTGACTTAAAAAGTGGGAAAGATCACACTATGAAAATAAAGTTGGAATTCAAGAGGATAAATTGGGGCAAATATTCGTTTATAGGAAGGGGAGTTAGGAATTGGAATAACTTACCAAGGGAGATGTTCAATAAATTTCCAATTTCTTTGCAATCATTTAAGAAAAGGCTAGGAAAACAACACATAGGGAATTTGCCACCTGGGCGCCCTAGATGCAGATCAGTATTGATTGATTGATTGATTGATTGATTGATTGATTGATTGATTGATTGATTGATTGATTGATTGATTGATTGATTGATTGATTGATTGATTGATTGATTGATTGATTGATTGATTGATTGATTGATTGATTGATTGATTGATTGATCAGAATATCTGATATGAATTTCATTTAACTCACTCAAAAGAGTTTTCACTAAATCGTCTAGATAGTTCTGCCGAAACCCCTACACAAGACGCGAGCTTTGAGGATAGATCGTCAGATCTTGCGGCGGTTTTAGTGTGTATACTATGAACTGAGGAGAGAGTAAAACTCTGTCGGGAGATAAAGAGACGGGGTTCCGGCATCATTATGTCATAAGTAAACAAGGTATGGCAGTCTGTTTTATAATGTCAACTGCTGCGTGTGAAGCTAGTGAAAATTCCTACGTCTCCTTTAATATGAAATTGCTAGGTCGCCGGCCCCATCCTCAAATTAATGTAGGGCTTTCTCTTTCGAGAAAAAATATAACTTTTCGTCTTTAGATTTTTATATCCCCTGCGGAAATAGTTGAAATGTAAGGAAGCACGAGTGGTTACCCCCGTTAACCTTCCTCTAAATTTGTGTGAGAAAGTTTCTCAACCATCTGAATTTTCTTTCGGTTTTTCGGCTTTTACCTTCTAACACTTAGTCACCCGGTAGTGTGGGATTAGTCTCTGTGTCATAGGGCCGGACGTCCTATTATGGATCTTGCTTCTTGAATTATTCTGGAGTGCTTGAATTTTGCCTCCATTTCACTGTGTACTTCCTGCCTTGTAAATTTATACCGTATATTCTCTTTCTTTGGCCGAGTCGCGTGGGCCATATGCCTCTTTTCTATTTTTCGAGGGTAGCTTTCATATTAGTTGTGTATAGGTAATTGTACAGAAGTGTACTACTGACTTCCGCTGTGATGATAACCGAGGCGGTCATGTTTGAAAATTCATAGCCCACAAGGCGAACAATGTACTCTGATGTAAAACAAACTCTCAGGGTTAGAAACCCTGCGTATCGTAAATCCTGGGGAAGCTAAGGCTTCTACTTCTTTTTGACTATGTATATTCCAGAAAGGGTTACCTCCCCCTTGATAGTTTCTGGAGGCCTGCGGACCAATGATTTTGATTGTTCTACTCAAGGCGAGTTGCATTTAATTCATTATACGATTGTAAATATTTTGAGCCTTCGAGCTCCTCAGGTGTAAATTTTCCGGATTAATCTATGTAAATTCTAGATCGGCTCAGCTTTTTTGTGAATAATTGAAGGTACTTTCCCAGCTCGTATTATCATTAATTTTGTTCATAATAGTGGAAGAAAAGAAGTAAACTTCAAATGTGATTTTCTTAGCTATAGGTCCTACTTAAATTCTGGTTAATACTTGTTCAGAAATTTTCCCCTCACGCTTTTTTCCCGTCTCTGCTCCGCGGAAATAAGTATGTAAAAATTATTATTATTATTATTATTATTATTATTATTATTATTATTATTAAAAAGGCCTTCTGAAGAGAGTCGAAAATCCATGGCCGATAATAATCGAAATGAGGCAGTGGCTGCATTGTTTGGGTCAGTCAGCTGTCAGCCTGCGCATCGAACCCCACTGTCGGCAGCCCTGACGATGGTTTTCCGTGGTTTCCCGTTTACACACCAGGCAAATGCTGAGACTGTACCTTAATTAAGGCCACAGTTGCTTCTTTTTTTTTTTTTGCTTATCCAGTGACCTATTTGTGTCGGAGTTACGTAAAAAAGAAATGAAAGAAATAATGAATGCTCTGGTCGACCTGGGACTGCATATACGTGTAAAATTATGAATCAGTGGGAGACTGTGTTTGACAGAATCGACTTCAAATCACCCTAACACTAGTCAGGTATCGGTGGTCACCTGCATATTTTGGCTGAGAACCATAATATGTGCCAGATACAATTGTTATTGGCTTTAGAATGTCTCGCCAAACATGGCAACTTGGTGCTTCAACATCCCATCTATTTACCTGACTTAGCTCCATCCGACTTTTACCTCTTTCTAATGAAAATAAACCATCTGAAGAGACGTCACTCTGCATTGGCAAATGAGATAAACCTGCATTGCGGGAGGAATTATGTGAGGTTGCAACGTATGAGTTCCATTATTTTCATGGCACTGCAGCCCTTGGCCTACCAGGCGACCACTGCTCAGCCCGAAGGCCTGCAGATTGCGAGGTGCCGTGTGGTCAGCATGACAAATCCTTTCGGCCACTATTCTTGGCTTTCTAGACCCGGGCCGCCATCTCACCGTCAGATAGCTCCTCAATTCTAACCACGTAGGCGGAGTGGACCTCGAACCAGCCCTTAGGTCCAGGTAAAAATCCCTGACCTGGCCGGGAATCGAACCCGGGGCCTCCGGGTAAGAGGCAGGCACTCTTCCCCTACACCACGGATGAGTTCCAGTGGTACTTCCAAAATCTTACAATGGCTAGCAGAAAAGTGTTTATTTTGAACGTGCTTCTGCGTTGTTACGCGGTAGTATTTACTGTATTTGAGTCATCCACAAGTCCCTAATCTTTAGGATTCTACCTCGTAAATGAACAACTACCATAACAACAATTTTCAACCTCTGACGTGAACAGTTGGTGTAAGTAAATTCCTTTGTCATATCCACGCTGTTCAGTTTACTGTAATGGTCTACAACCATATGTATTCTTTGTCTTCTTTGAAGTGGACAAATGACGCAAATAACGATTCAGTTGTAGCCTACATGCTATTACCGTCCCCTGCACATTACGCACCGGTATAGCTTAGCGACTAGTGGGATCAAACACTGTGACAGAGTACAATTGTCTACCTCCGAGCATTGAGATGCAATGGAACCGTGATCATCACACTTGAGTGCTAGGGCTGATCGACCAATATACGCGGAACATCCTTGACACAGAAATCCAATTACGCTTAGAATGTAGAACAAATTTTGTATGTGGAGACTGTCCCCTGTGCGTGACTGTTCACCCAGTTACATCTCAGCTTTAACTTAATTTCTTTTCCTACCATAGAAATGTTTAGTCGAGTAACTTGATGTAACCTTCCATTTTGAGTATGGAAATAGCTTTTTCTGTGCATTTACTGAAGAGGGGAAAAGATTGTTATCTTCTACGATTGAGTCTTCCATACTTTTGCTTTGAATTGTTAACGCATTTATTTGCGAGTACAGTATATAAAGGAGTAGCAGTATTCACATCAGTAAGGGATGCGATTATATCCTCTCTCTCTCTCTCTCTCTCTTTCTCTCTCTCTGTAAAATAAATCTTAGTTTCATTCCAAAATAATTGTTGTTATCTTGATATGATAGCTTGTTAACATGTTAAAACTGAACTCTAATATTAAAGTGACAAATCTTCGTAAATATTTAACAAATATTTATATAATTATGTATAAATATAGGAAGAGAATTAGGTCTGGCCAGGGTGATAAGGGAGTGCTCGGTTCACCTGGAAGAACGTTGGTTCTATTCCCCAATCAAGAAGGCGAAATAAAAGTTAGAAAGGAGAGTTCCAATTCTGGAGAAGCATATGGCTCAGGGGTTCACTCAGACTACACCAAAAATGAATACCAGATATACTCCTGGGGGCGAGGCTGATCGGGCAGAGAAGCCTTTACCTTATAATAATCTAAAAGTTTTCATGGCCTATAAAAGGTGGCTTAGCTGTTTTGCCAATAGTAGTGGGTGACGAATCGCGAACACTTTAATGTTACTAGGGCTAGGATTTCCGTGACCTAAAAACTCTTGAAATATGTATGCACTTATGCCCTAAAAGTACCAAATCATAACCTAAAACCTTGAAAATATGACTTAAAATTAAAACAATAGACAAAAATGTATTTTTAACAGTCAATTACAGACGAAAAACTTCATACCTTTCTTAACTTTCATTTTTAGTAGAGTTACACTGGATGACGACATGCGATTTCAGATAGTCAAACTTGAAGTATTTTCTTTCTGCATCGCACGACGTAATGGCGGCGTACTTGAGAAAAACGGAAATCATTAGCGGAAAGTTCCTGTTCATTTTCGTTGAATTTTGGTTCTTTTCCGCAAGGAATGTCAGCAACTTTAGATAATGCTGTATATCCAGGATTTCGTTCAAGCACAAGTCGTCATTTCTCCCTGACCTTGTCAGCTACTTCACCCCGTGCTTTCGATAACTCACTCTCGGTCTCTTACAGAATGCTTAGTGCATCATACAATTGCATGCCCACACTTTGAAGGCAGTGATGGCTTTTGATATCACAGAGACGTTTTAAATTATGTACCCTAAGTTTCTTCACGTGGTGGATAAAATCAAATCTTGTACTTTTTGATTGCAGATGAATCACTTCTCTCAAAGTAATTGAAGATCTTTATTAATAATCGTGACAGTATTAGCCATAATGTTTCATGAGGTCTTATTGTAATATACGAATATTAACCCATTTAGCTGATGAAGAGAATGAACATATTCTCGAAACATGTACTATAATTATATTGAACCCTTTAAGGCCCTTCGAAGGATACCTACCTTCCTCATCTATCAGCAATCGGTATGAGATCTTTCTCTTGGGTTGCCTATAGGTTCTTCGTCACTTGCTTAGGTAAGAGGCGGGTTTCAGTAATTTAAAACTAATGTCTACAGTGGGAGAAATCGATTTGAAGGTATAGGTTTATTGATCATTGGAAACGAAATCTGAAAAACTTGTGACATTGCACAATTCTGTCCGTTTAAAACCAAACGAATAACAACAACGATGATGAGAGACGCTGGCTTTGGAGACATTAATTCAATTGTCCGAGGGGCATCCTTACTGGAAACCACCGTCTTCATTTAAGAATGAATAAGAAAGTCTGGAGATCCCTAAGATCGGCTTCCATGTGAGACTGCGTGTACCACCATAATGATTCGTGATAATCCAGCCCCCGTAACACGATCTCTGGAATCTTGGTATGTGCCACACAGTGACTGAACGGTATGGATCCTTAATCGAATCGATGTGACCTGTGACTATGTCATGGAACGACATCTAACTTTGTGATTTACGTTAAAGTCATCATGGATGATGACTGCAAGAAAAGTGATGCTATAATGGCAGATGGACCTTACCTAAGTCACTGAGGTCGATGACTCCATGGCCATCCAAATTTCTAGGCTGAAGGCTGAAGCAATTAAGTTAAAGTACCGGTAGTTCATGACCAAGGATTCCACGTTAGTAAACCCCCAGCACATCAAGTGCGCAACAAATCAAAATTAAAAATAACAACAACAAAAATTGCTCACAGCACTTGTGGCTATCGGGCATGTCCATTTAATCGTTACATTAATAAGTTGAATGAAATGAAATGGCGTATGGCTTTTAGTGCCGGAAGTGTCCGAGGACAATTTCTGATTGCCAGATGCAGGTCTTTTTATTTGACGCCCTTAGACGACCTACGCGTCGTGATGAGGATGAAATGATTATGAAGATGACACATACACCCAGCCCCCGTGCCAGCGAAATTAACCAATTAAGGTTAAAATTCCCGACCATGCCGGGTATCGAACCCAGAACCCCTGTGACCAAAGGCCAGCACGTTAAACATTTAGCCATGGAGCCGAACAATAGTCTAAGTTGAATTTTCCCAGCAAATAAAACTAAGATTTCCAGAATACATTTTCAAGATAGTCATTCGGTTTTAAGCTAATTCTCAAAATACGGTTCTACTGAATTTAATAAACTAATAACTGAAGTAATCTCATAATCCTAACTAACAACAAATTTATCTATCCCAGACTAAGTGGTTTCTTTAAACTCCCTGTTTCAATTGAATTTACGTGATCACTTCGACATGTTTACCAGGAACATTCCTTTAAAGAAATATTTAATTTATTGCTTACTCTCAGAGATTTCCTTGTTTCGCAGCTGGAATACGAAAGACATTGTCATAAGTACCGGTACCATTTATTTATTTCATGATGTCACTCAGCACGTTTACATTATAACAACAATAATTATTAAGACACTATCTTGGATAATCCTAACATTAAATCCTATAATCAATATAAGTTTACACACAACGCAAAATAAAACAAGCCCTGTCTATCTCTTATAATGTATACGGTTATCCCTTGGACTAATTGCGGTACCTCCTTCTGATATTATTTTATGCTGATCCGTCTCAAGTGTCGTAATGTACCACACCCAAACTCTGGGGTGGATGGACTACTGCGCCCTCATGTGCTCCACAGCCATGACGTGATACCACACGAACCCACACTTGTGCCTTGGAAACCAACAACAACAACAACAACACATCATCCATCACCAACTCTATGGATCAAATAAAATAAATAAAAGACCTTGGACAAATTTTGACGCCCCTGAAAATAGTTATTTACAACATAACACACCATCGTATCATTTCCGTCGCACCTATGCTGAATCTAAAGCTCTTTACCAAACGATTCCCTTCTTAAGTAATGAAATATATTTCCAAGCATTTATTATAAATGACAAAATCTCAGTTACAATTCCTTTCTGACAAATGAACTGGCTCGCTCGCCGAAAACAGATGGCTCACTACCTGGAAAGAAGAACCCCCTCGTTATATCTATAAAGCAAACATGTTATATTCCTTTTGACTGTATCGAAAATGAAATCTCCCCTCACTGACAACTCGCGTGAAAGACAATACTTAACCAACACAGAATATCCGAAAAAATGTTATTTCAAACGTCACTTGAAAGGTTCCTATCCACCATGGTCCTACGGTTTCACGTGGGATCCTAACTATGGGATTACCTCATTTCCATATCATTTAATTACACAAATAAATCATCGGGTTCCCTACAATGAAAAATCCTGGCAACACATATCTCTTCAACACTACGGTATGTCAACCACCTGAGCCACAATTCCTCCTAACTCTGCAAGACTTGACCCACTTGCTACCTCAAATTATCTACACGACAATAAAACGAAATATCTCTCTTACGCAATCCACTACGTTGTTACATAAAACAATCTGTGATAAACTAACCATCTCTCCACGCATATCTGAGTCTGACAAAAAAAATTTCAAAACTGAAACTCACAACTTGACTTATAGAACTTTACCGTTATTATCCTATCAACAGCTCACAGCTGTGAGCTCGCATCCGAGAGATAGTGGGTTCGAACCCCACAGTCGGCAGCCCTGAAGATAATTTTCAGCGGTTTCCCATTTTCTTACCAGGGAAATGCTGGGGCTGTACCTTAATTAAGGCCACGGCTACTTCCTTCCCACCCCTAGGCCTTTCCTGTCACATCGTCTCCATAAGACCTATTTGTGTCGGTGCGACGTAAGCAAATAGCAAAGAAGAAAAATTCCTCTCATCAATTCTACACAGATTTTAATAGACCTTTCAAATAACACTTCCTTTTCACAAATCACACGCCAGTTTCACCTCGTACATCCCTCGACAAATTCTACAGTTCCAAACACATGACGGTGTGCTCTCCGAAACAGCTGGCGTTCCATCATTACTACGCCATCGCTCTAAATTGTAAACCACGGATTACACTAATAGGATTGCATCTTTACACCGAACAGAATGTCGTGATAAATTCATATTTTCACTTGGGCAAAAAACAAATGTAGGAATAAACGTACGGAAATGATACTTCGCTCTACACATTACATTCGGTTTACAACCATCAAATCTACTACTGCACAACATTTCACACGACAGTTTCGCGGCTCTACTGATTATCCAGGAAACATGTAATTACCTTTCGTAGTATTCCTCTGATATTTTCACGAAACAAAAAGGGTGACCAAAGTGGGTCACAGATACACAAATAAAATGGTGACATAATGAAGTAAATAAATGCACTTTACAAAGGGTAGCTTACATACCTGGAAGACGTACGTTGCCTTGCATTGTTACAGGCCCACCAGCCTCTCTCATTCTCTTATCTAGCCACCTTGACAGGTAGTGGCCTTACAAAACATACTCTTCCTTTCATCAGGATTCCTATCTTGGGTAAAAAATGTTTTATTTTTATTTTATATCATTCATCTGAGAATAATGACTTATAAAAATATAAATGCCCTTCACACGTTTCTTGCTTGCGCGAAAACGTTTGTCAAACCATCGATCAGCACACGCAATACTTTATGATACAACAATGATATTTTCTAATTCAGCTGCAGGATTTGGGAATGATAATGACCGTTTGTTGCCTGAACTTGAGTTGGAATGATGATTCCACATTTTGGAATACCGTCGATTTACTTTCTAACCTATCTCCACTTGGAGATGACGTTATTGCCACCTTCCGCCAAACCTATCTTCCCTTTCGGGACATAGTCCTCCCAACAAGCTTACAATGTTATTCTGAACTGCGTTGAGTCGCCTCAAATTCACTGGACACAATGGGCAATTGCAAATGGTGCGGCGTGGTTTTAGAAATTTTTCTCCCACTCTCACGCCATCTGCATTTACCGCCAAAAAATTTTCTGACACAGCTTTTACCTCACAGAAAATATAATTATGGTTGATTCTCAACTAACACATAATTGTTTCGTTTAGTAGCGGTGCTGGTGATAAGCATTACGGGTTTCTCTTAATAAATTTGAGTCTTTAAATTAACTCGTAAGCTAGGCACTATATTCTGGACGATGTAACAGAGTTTAAACAAACAGGCGCGTCTTTTCGACAATTTTCCATCTTGGGCTACTTAGCGGCCTTAAGTCTTTACCACTAACAACCGAATTGTTTAATTTACAAGCTCCTGACGTTTACCACGGCGATTTCGTCGCCAGTTCTTCTTAATACGGAATTTCAACGAAAAAAGTTCCGCGCCATGTTACTTTGTATCCCTGCACACGTAATTTCTGTTGCGTGAGAATGAATATATCCCACCTGTTCACCACGTGCCGTCTCTGGTTAGAAATAAAAATGCAACAAGGGCCCCTCATTACCTGGCGCGCTGGAATTACATGGTGCCTCATGTAATGAATTTAGGACTCTGGCTCCTTATGACTCAAAGATCATGGGTTCAATATATTTTAAATGTGAAATGTTATAAATAAATTTTTAATCCATATTATTGATCCTACTATTGAAGATTTCTCAGCCTCACTGTAGTTTTTTCAATAGTAGTTTACAGCATCAAGGCAAGTACTCCAACGTGTTACAACGGGCTGGTAAGTGTAGTAATGGTGCCTCTTCTTTAAACTTCTGAACTCGGAGCGGAGCCTTAACAAATCTCTTTTTGGCGTTATCAATGAATTTATCCGTCTAAGTGTAGTTCCCACGGACCTCTTTAGCCACTCTATGTAGAGCATACGCAAGACACGTTACATGCACCATTTTTGATACTGAATTTGAACACCTTTCACTGCTTTTTCCATGTACGGAGCAGCATCCGTTACGAAGATGGGCACCTTCCCTTATTGTAATTTACCTGGTAGTGTCAAAAACAACAGCGATGGAGGAGTTGTTAACCTTATCCAACACCTCACACTTCAACAAAAATGTTTCCCCAGGCTGCTCATGTTTAAGAATGCCTACAATAACATTTGTCACATATCTACCGTCTACGTCGGCGGTTTCATCTGTGGACACCAGTATTTTGTTACAGCTCACACTATTTCTGATTTTGTTCATTTCATCACCGTAACAGGAAGTCAGATAATTCTTTCTTAACGTGGACTCGGAGGGAATATGATAAGTCGTGTACTTTTCTGAAAAGTTTCGGAAACTAGGTAGGCCCTATCTCTGCTTTAAATAAAAGAATATTTGATGAAACCATCATTTCAAAAAGATCCTTAGAAAACTGAGAAGATGTAGATGTGTCTTGAGTGGTTTCTCAAACAGTATTACCTGCCTGTTTTCCACTGCTAATTCTTTGTTTACACAGCTTTTGTGTTTAACAGTATTCTAATGCTATTGCCCTGTAAAACATTCCGTAATTTTCATGTCACACAGTTTACAAAATAAATTCATCAGTAGGTCCACTAAAATACATTTCAGAGAAATCTTTAACAAAACTTCTCAATCTCGCACTATCAGAAAATTTTACTTTAGGCATCATGAAACTACACTGAACTCCTCATAAGCAGATACAAAAGGATACTGTGGGGAAGCATAGATGGTTTGTGATTGAAATTCCTTTCTACGATTTCAGAGAACAAGAAAAGTGAACGTTGTCTATCGGGAAGGAAAGAGAGAGAGAGAGAAAAGTCGCTATATGTTTCTTCCGTACGCACAATGAACCATACTGTCCGCATCTCAAACGGGCTCATGCCATTCTAGGTATATCCGTAGAACTTTTCACTCGCAAGCTGTGACAGCACATTCATGATAAATCCCAGTACCACCAAGTGAAGGTTGCCAAACAAACTTCCTTTCAGACAGTTGCACAGGCTTTATTAAATGTTGTTTACAACAATATATGGTGAAATGTTAAATACTAAATAAATGTGAATAAAATTATGCTCTTATTTGATGATGTGGTCAGAATATGACTTAACGCTAAAATGTGGCGAAATATGCGTCTATATAACCAATAAAAACTGGTTTTTCGTGTTTACAAATGTTCGAAACGTGTTTTAATTAACTTCATTATGGAATCAGGGAAAATATGACATATCATAAAAATCCGATCACTAATTATTATTATATATTTCCTTAGAAAATATATTCAGTAGTTAAATAAAATTCCACGTATATACAATAATAACGAAGTAATGAAAGTATTTGTAACGAAAATACAGGTTTTAGTCATTGGAATATACATATACAGGGTGTCCCACCCAACTCTGCGACCCCAAATATCTCCGAAATGAAACAAAATTTGAAAACTCCAGTTCGCCAGGAACGTACCTATGTCAGGGGCTCACGCAATGAGAAGGCACGCACAATCCACAAAGGCAAACAAATAACACCTCCAACACCAATCTGTGCTTTTTTAAACTGAACATGTATGTTTATTCTAGCAAAATGACAACTAGAGCTACAACTAGTGATGACACACTTGGTTCCGCATTTCTAAACACATTTACTAGTGGCCTATAGCCCTCAGAAACTTCAACAGATGTTCGAAGTGCCTTCCGTTTGCATCAATACACTTTTGGAATCTGGTAACAAGAGAGTGTTGCACGGTTTGCAGTGTTTCTACAGATATTGCCGCACACGCCGTAGTAATACGATGTTGCATATCCTCTACTGTCGTTGGCGGTTCTTGATACACTCTATATTTCACTGTGCCCCAGAGAAAGAAGTCTAATGGCGTCAAGTCTGGGGACCGAGGTGGCCATCCCACAGGACCTCCCCATCCTATCCACCTATTTGAAAACGTCGCATCCACAATGTCTCTGGAAACTCGTGCAGAATGTGCGGGACATCCATCATGCTGGAAACACATTGATAGACGCGTTTCCAATCCCACATCCTCCATGAGGAGGGGTAGAGTGTGTTGCAGGAATGATGAATATCGCTATCCGTTTAACGTTCCCTGATAAAAATAGGGACCTAAAGTACGGTTACCAATGATACCGCACCAAACATTGACACTCCACTGTCGTTGATAAGCAACTTGGCGAATCCAGTTGGGATTTTGCTCGGACCAGTAGTGCATGTTCCGCAGATTCACATGACCATGATTTGTAAATGAAGCTTCGTCCGTAAACAACGTGTTACGTAGGATTGCTGGATTACCTTGCAACTGCTGAAGTGCAAACCGACAGAATACAATGCGGGATTCAAACTCCGTTCCGTACAGTTCCTGGTGCAGTGAGATATGGAACGGATGAAACCGATGCCTTTGCCAAATTCCGCTCACACTACTGCGGCTTATTCCAGAACCTCGTGCAATCTGTCGGACACTCACCTGAGGATTGTGCGCTACAGCAGCCAGAACAGCAATTTCGTTTCCAGTTCCAGTCGCTGTCTTTGCACGTTGTCGCTTTGTGGGAGCCCAGCTTCCTGTTTCCCTGAGTTTCGTGTAGATGTTAGCAATGGTACGAGGCGAAGGACACCGTCGATCTGGGTAGCGTTCAGCTTACAATGCCACAGCTAAGGTTCCATTTCTCTGACATTCGCCGTAAATTAAAACAATATCCATGTATTCTTCGTTACTGAAAGCCGGCATATCGACTAGATGACGGCAATTGCTACACGCCACACGAAAACACGGTTTAATGTGTCAATATGGAAACCAATATCTGAAACGTACGTGAATTACGGTACAGTATGACAGCAGACCAGATCAGGAGACACTAGTACACTGAAGCTAGAACGTGCCGAGCTTATATCGGTTTGTTTACAGCAGGCTACAGGCCAGTGCAAGCAACCCCTGCTCTGAGCACAGAACTACATGCGTTGCATTACGTTAGAAACGGTGGGGCCATTGCCATCATCAAACAACCACGTATTTCAGAACGTTTGAGGTTTAGAAACGTGAAACCAAGTGTGTTATCACCAATTGCATCTCTAGGTTCCATTTTGCTATAACAAGCATACATGTCCCATTTAAAAAACGCAACTGGGCTTTGGAAGTGCTACTTGTTCACCTTTATGGATTGTGCACATCTTCTCATTGTGTGAGCCCCTGACATGGGTACGTTCCTGACCAATTGGAATTTTCATATTTTGTTTCATTTCGGAGATATTTGGGGTCGCAGAGTTGGGTGGGACAGCCTGTATATAGATAGATAGATCTTAGTCGAAAAGAGAAACGTGAATTACGTCTTCTATTATGAGCCCATAAACTTCAGGCTTTATAGCTGATTATGGAAGTCAAACCAGAGAATTTCCCCGTCCTATTCATGCATTCCTACTAAAGATGCACTGGACAAAGAATTTGGAGACTTATTCGACAAGATTGGACATCAACTCGATATTATTCCGCACGCAGAAGGAGCCAGTCTACATCTTAAGAGATTACAATGCCGATGTGACTTACACCATAAATACATTGTTGCACCGTTCGGATTATGGAAGAGAAATGAAGGACGAAAACGACTGCCACAATTTGCCACGGACCACAGCATGGCAATTACCAACAGCCTGTTCCAGCACCACCCATGACGACTGTCAACCTCGATAAGTCTCAAATAGAAATACAAGAATCAAATCAGTTTCCTACTAGTTACAAGAAGATGGCGAACATCTGAGAGCAACTTAAAGGTAATACCAGGAACATAAAGCGGCTCATATCACACGATGCTCAAAGTGAACTGTACACTTAAACTCCAATCCACTCGAGGAAACCACGGATGTTTATTACGAATTCCGCAGATCTATAACACACACTACGGGAGTAAGACTATAGACGACACGCAACATCAATGAAATATGGATAGGAATTACGAGCTGGACTGAAAGGTTAGCCACAAACTATGCAGCGGTAACAACTGAAAATAATAAGCACTGCTGGCCTTAACTGAAGAGAGAAGATGTCTAAGGAGAGGAGAGGAGATTAAAGATATCAAGGGAGGCTGAGGACACTGAATAATGAGATAAAAGCGGCGTGCACGGATTAAAATATCTGCCTAAATGCACAGTAAGGTGTATAGAACACCACAAATCCCGCAAGCATTTCAGCAAAGTGAAGTACTTAGCAAGAGAATCCAGAGTCAAGAACCAAGTAAAGTGTGATCAAAACAGGGAAAAGGAAACCGATCCCGAAGGTACCGGGGAGGTGCGGAAATGCTATTGTGAACCCGTATTCAAGGGAGATCCAACGTAGAACCATGTAAACCACGACGAGCCTCTAGAAGACAAGGAACCTGAAAGTCATAGATTTAGAAGTAGAGGAAGCCATTAGACACCTGCGGCGAAAGAAATCTCCTAGTGTAGACGGAATTACCGCTAAAACACGGAGGGCCATGGGGTAAGGAAATTGTAGATGAGATGATGTATCTGTGTAAGAAGTTTTGGGATGAAGGGAAGTGGCCTGATGAATGGTACGAATGGACATTTATCTCAGCCTGTGAGGAAGGCTATACCACCAACTAAGGCGACTGGAGGACTAATGTGATAATACATCATGCCAGCAAGGTCCCCCTCCATAACATCAACGAACGGATGAAGACCTTCCTACTGACGCAAATAACTGAAAAACAGAGCGGTTGCGTGCCAAGAAAGGCACAAGGAAGCAGTTTCTGAAAGTTGGACAGATAGTAGAGAAGTCTCGTGAGTTCAACATACCGATGTTCCTATGCTTCGTTGACTACAGAAATGCACATAAATCTGTAAAGTGATAGAATAATGCGTGACTTGTGCGTTCCATGTCATTTATCAGGGTTGGTTAAGCTCTTTACTGCTGCAATACAGCCAAGATGCGGCAAAGACTAGGGCAGGAGTCACGCAGACATTTATCCCCTCACCAATTCTGTACATCATTTATTCGAACATAACACGAGGAAGGTTCTTAATGACTGGGAAAATGAATTAGGTCAGGAGGCAGGACAACCAGCAACCTCGTACGTGGTTTACTCTTATCATAGTGGCTAAAGCAAGAGAAATATTGTTGTGGACCGACTGGCGATGCGAGCAGGGATTACGTTCTAGATATCAACAGTATCAAGACAGAAGTTATGGTTGTGGAAAGAACAATCTATCAAATATTAAGAAATTAGGTGGATTTGAGGCAATAGACATTCTTCTACCTGACTGCTTAATCTAAAATAACGGTAGCAGCTCAGGGCAGGACAGGACTATAACCAACAGCATAAAACTTAAGGTGGTCAACGCTCTAGTATTTCCGATCGCCTCGTTTGAGCTGCGACTTGGACCGTGAGGGCAGCTGACAAGGAGAAGATGAAGGCATGGAGAAGTGGCGGTACTAGAGGGAACAATGCCAGGAAAAAGACCCCCAAGGATGAACATCTGCGAGATCAACAGTTGGAAAATCCATGCATGAGTATCCAAAACTGGCTCAGGATCGGAAAGCCTGGCGAAAAATCGCCAATCACTGCTGACATGTTACCACTCTCTGTCAAGGATTTAAAGAATAGAGAAAGAGAGAGAATGTATATATACACCTTAAATAACGTTACTTTAAATAATTTTAAATTCGTATTCGTGTTGATTGGCTGTTAATGTATTAAACTTTCACATAATATATGTTTAATTGGCACTCTTACTCTGGTAAGAAAGTTTTCAGAAAATTAATTGCATTCCAGAGACCAGAAAATTATCATATGTGCGTGCAACATTTAAATAACATAAGATAATAATGCTGCATATTGTAGAAAATAAGTGTTAATTGAAAGATCAGTTCCCCCGTACATTTCACTGGTGTTACTTATGGTTAATTCGTTTACTTAAAAATGTTTAATGTTGTGCAGTTATGGAACTCGTCACTCGTGATTAATAAATTGTGTTAAAATATTTGAGCTCCTTAGGCGTTTTCAATTGTGAAATTATCATTGTTTCACCCTAGTGTATCAGTGAGCTCATCAGATGGATTGCTACACCTTTCCAAAACGCTGGCGGCTAGTGAGCCGTTCAGACACCACTGCAAGCCTCTTATGTAGGACAATGCAGTGACAGTGCACCAGGGGAAGCATGTGCCTTCACTTGCATAAATGCTTGTCTTTGGCCTTTATATCAAAAATTCTTTTCTTTCTTTCTTTCTTTCTTTCTTTCTTTCTTTCTTTCTTTTCCTACCGCCTTTTCCCAAACCTGTTGAGTCGTGGGTGCGAACTACGTCACACATGTGGATTTGGCCCCGTTCTACGGCCGGATGCCCTTCCTGACGCCAACCGTATATGGAGGGATGTAATCACTATTGCGTGTTTCTGTGGTGGTTAGTAGTGTCGTAAGTTGTCTGAATATGAAGAGGAGAGTGTTGGGACAGGCACAAACTCCCAGCCAGAAGAATTAATCAGAAGCGATTACAATCCCCGACACGGCCGCGAATCGAACTCGGGACCATCTGAACCGAAGGCCAGTACGCTGACGATTCAGACAACGAGTTGAACTAATCTTTCCTATTATATAATTGAAATTACTAAATAATGATTTGGTCCCCAATGTGCTGCTCGATATTTTCCGAAAACACGGTGTACAGTCGTATGGAAGATTTTTTCTTTTTATGTACATGGGTGTATTGCCTGTGGGCCTGCCTACACTATCCATTAGGAAGCGCTGTCACTAAATGTCTGAACCTGCTCTAGACAGATATCAGACAGTTGCCAACAGTTTCATCAGTTCCCCAGTAATTACCAATTAAGAGTTAATTAGAACTCCCGACCACTTAACCATTCCCTTGAAGCACTATAAGGGTATGCGAAAGCCAATGTAGAGGAATTTCTAGCTGATAGTCGAGTTTCGACAGCAATAATAAGTGAGATTTTTTACACACACTGCACACACAAGTTCTAGCATGGGACCACGCGCATTTGAATAGAATAGAATAGATTACTCCAATCCCCTGGTTCCGGGTCCGCTAAAACTGAGGAGAGAGAGTTCGTTTATTGCCATTTATTTATTCTATACATGCATTAAATTAGCTTTCTTACAGTCATATGACTATTACTACGTTAAATAGTATACTTAAAGCTAATAAATATTTATACTCATTCCACAAATTATCCTCCCATTTTCTTTTCTTTTCTTTTCTTTTCACTTTCTTTTTGCCCCAGATGTAGTACAGCGCTACATAGTCTAATAGAAGCATGTAATTAACCCTTAATTCTCTTATTTAGTTAGTGCTTATTTTTTTACTCTTTGCGACTGTTTTTAATTAAAAAATTTTGCTATTCTTACCGGTGTAATCCACTCCTTACGTAAAAGTTTAACAAATGTATAGAATTATTTTTTCTTCCTATTTTTGTTTTATATTCACTACCAAATTATTTAACTTTGCGTCAGTTCTTCGACATACACCCAATAGTTGCGCCTCTTCCATTGTTTCCCCACAAAATAAACAATGATTTTCGTTATGTTTCTCTTTCTGACTCTTACTTTTATATATATCCCCATTAGCCACCACATCATACATTTTGCCATTTGCTTTACGTCGTACTGACACACATAGGTCTTATGGCGACGATGGGATAGGAAATGCCTAGGAACTGGAAGGAAGCGGCCGTGGCCTTAATTAAGGTACATTTGCCTGGTGTGGAAATGGGAAACCACTGAAAACTATCTTCAGGGCTACCGACAGTGGGGTTCGAACCCACTATCTCCCGATTACTGGATAGTGACCGCACTTAAGCGACTGCAGCTATCGAGCTCGGTACCATACATTTTACTTCCCGGTTTGAAAGCTATTCTTACCTTATTGACATATTTTTAATAATCTTACAGAATTCCAATAATATTCTTTTTCATTCTGACATAACAATTGCTTCTCAATATCCTTCACACTAATCGTTTCCTTCTTTCTGAATTTCTTGTGTTTGTTCTGAATCTATTTACCCCAAGAGTTTCCCATTCCTATTCTCTCGAGCATCTTTTTCACATTCGTTAGCCAGTAATAATCATTTAATGTTTCCTCTGGTGTTGGTATGCTAAATTCAATATTTCCCTATCATCTCCTCTTCCTAATCTTAACTAGTATTTTATTTCTTTCGTAGCTATATCTGAATACTGATATCTTCACGTAGTCTTCTAACTCCGCTGTTGGCTGTACGTTATGGAAGACCAATTATTATTCTACAGAATGTATAGCTAATTATATCTAATTATTTCCTCTACTTCAATACCCCACCCATATTTCTGCCCCATACAAGCATTTGAATTATTTTTATGTTTCTTATATTCAGTATTAGGCATTTTCCTCTCTAAACACTTTGTGCTTGATAAAGCGGACGGAACTACAATAATGCTCTTTTTCAATTTGCCATAATCAACTGATTCTCAATATTTATTTTAGCACGTCTTATTCGCTCATTCCACATCCCATTCGATGTCATTATGAATCTTAACTATTTTATTGAAAACTTGTAGTTCTACACCTGCTAGCCTCCAGCACCTTCCTTCTTTCTTTAATTTATTTCCTTATTTTTTACATACCATTACTTTTGTTTTCTTAATATTTGTTTTCAAACTCCATATTTTGCAATATTCAGCAGTTTTATTCAGACTGCTCTGCATACCAACCGATGTTAGGAGGAGCAGAAGGATTTCGTCCGCGAAAACCAGGCCAGGAATGTCTTTATTGTTCAGAAATGGGCTTCCCCTATCATCCTTCCTCTGATTATGCAATGCATCATTAATAACAAGTATGAACAATATTAGTGATAATTTACATCCATGCTTAAGTCCAACATTTGTTGGCGCTTTTACTAATAACATAGGTTTTTGAATTCTGGAAACAGTTACAGTAGGTAGGGGCCTACTAGCATATATTAGAAATAATAACTAAAATATTTAACAAAATGTTTTATAGTAGGAAAATCCCAATATTTTGCCAAGAAGGAATATTATATACAATATACAAAAGGAACGGAGAAAGATCAAATAAAAATAATTATAGGGATATTACCTTGTTGGATACCCTCAGCGAAATTTATACTGGGATTTTGGCAAAAATAATTACGAAATGGACAGAAGATTAGAGAATAGAGTATTCTCTCAGTGTACGCGTCAGGATTTAGGAAAGGAGTGAGAACCACAGATAATATATTTATAAATAAAACAATAATAGCTATAGACCTTCAAAAGGATTCTGATTCGGTGAGCAGGTGGGTTGTCATTGCGAAGCTGGATAGAATAGGGATGTCAAATGAAGTAGTTAAGGCCAGAGAAGACCTATATGGAGATCCGGAACCAGGGGATGAGAGTATTCTATTCTATTCTAATGCGCGTGGTCCCATGCTAAAACTTGTGTGGAGTGTGTGTGAAAAATCTCACTTATTATTGCTGTTGAAACTCGACTCTCAGCTAGAAATTCCCCTACACTGGCTTTCGCATACCCTTGTTGTGCTTCAACGGAACGGTTAAGTGGTCGGGGGTTCTAATTAACTCTCATAATTGGTAATTACTGGGGAATTAATGAAACTGTTGGCAACTGTCTGATATCTGTCTCGAGCAGGTTCAGGCATTTAGTGACAGCGATTCCTGATTGATAGTGTAGGCAGGCCCACATGCAATACACCCATGTACACAAAAAGAAGAGAATCTTCCATAAGACTGTACACCGTGTTTTCGGAAAATGTCGAGCAGCACATTGGCAACCAAGTAATTGTGTTGTTTGAGTCATCAGTCCATATACTGGTTTGATGCAGCCCTCCATGCCACCCTATCCTGTGCTAACCTTTTCATTTCTACGTAACTATTGCATCCTACATCTGCTCTAATCTGCTTGTCATATTCATATCTTGGTCTACCCCTACCGTTCTTACCCCCTACACTTCCCTCAAAAACCAACTGAACAAGTCCTGGGTGTCTTAAGATGTGTCCTATCATTCTATCTCTTCTTCTCGTCAAATTTAGCCAAATCGATCTCCTCTCACCAATTCGATTCAGTATCTCTTCATTCGTGATTCGATCTATCCATCTCACCTTCAGCATTCTTCTGTAACACCACATTTCAAAAGCTTCTATTCTCTTTCTTTCTGAGCCAGTTATCGTCCATGTTTCACTTCCATACAATGCCACGCTCCACACGAAAGTCTTCAAAAACATCTTTCTAATTCCGATATCAATGTTTGAAGTGAGCAAATTTCTTTTCTTAAGAAAGCTCTTCTTTGCTTGTGCTAGTCTGCATTTTATGTCCTCCTTACTTCTGCCATCGTTAGTTATTTTACTACCCAGGTAACAATATACATCTACTTCCTTTAAGACTTCATTTCCTAATCTAATATTTCTTGCATCACCTGCCTTCGTTCGACTGCACTCCATTACTTTTGTTTTGGACTTATTTATTTTCATCTTGTACTCCTTACCAAAGACTTCATCCATACAATTCAGCAACTTCTCGAGATCTTCTGCAGTCTCAGATAAAATAACAATATCATCGGCAAATCTCAAGGTTTTGATTTCCTCTCCTTGGACTGTGATTCCCTTTCCAAATTTCTCTTTGATTTCCTTTACTGCCTGTTCTATGTAAACATTGAAAAGGAGAGGGGACAAACTGCAGCCTTGCCTTACTCCTTTCTGGATTGCTGCTTCTTTTTCAAAGCCCTCGATTCTTATCACTGCAGACTGATTTTTATACAGATTGTAGATAATTCTTCGTTCTCGGTATCTGATCCCTATCATCTTCAGAATCATAAATAGCTTGGTCCAATCAACATTATCGAATGCCTTTTCTAGATCTACGAATGCCATGTACGTGGGCTTGTCCTTCTTGATTCGATCCTCGAAGATCAGACGTAAAGTCAGGATAGCTTCACGTGTTCCTACATTTCTTCTGAAGCCAAATTGATCTTCTCCCAACTCAGCTTCAACTTGTTTTTCCATTCTTCTGTAAATAATACGTGTTAAAATTTTACAGGCATGAGATACTAAACTAATGGTGCGGTAGTTTTCACACCTGTCAGCACCGGCTTTCTTGGGAATAGGTATAACAACATTCTACTGAAAATCGGATGGGACTTCTCCTGTCTCATACATCTTGCAGACTAAATGAAATAACCTTGCCATGCTGGTTTCTCCTAAGGCAGTCAGTAATTCAGAGGGAATGTCATCAATTCCAGGTGCCTTGTTCCTATTGAGGTCACTCACAGCTCTGTCAAACTCTGACCTCAAAATTGGGTCTCCCTTTTCATCAGCATCAACAGCCTCTTCATGTTCCAGAACCAAATTATCTACATATTTACCTTCATACAACTGTTGGATATTATTTAGTAGTTTTTATTAAATAATAGGGAAGATTTATTTAATTTCATTTCAAGTGAAAATAGAGCAAGCTACGAATGCAGGGCCAAGTGAATTGGCCGTGCGGTTAGGGGCACGCAGCTGTGAGCTTGCAGGCGGATTCGAACCTCACTGCCGGCAGCCCTGAAGATAGTTTTCCGTAGCTTCCCATTTTCACATCAGGAAAATGGTAGGACTTTACCTTAATTAAGGCCACGGATGCTTCCTTCCCACTCCTAGCCCTTTCCTATCCCACCGTCGTCATAAGATCTATCTGTGTCGGTGCGACATAAAGCGACTTGTTGATATAATGACATCCTCTAGTACAAATGGCATGGCGTGGTACTTTAGTACTATCGGAGTTGTAAATAGGATATCTCCAGTCAACTTCATAATTCACATTTTCAAGGGGGTCGCTTTCTCAGGAAGTGTTTCATGCTGTGTTATTTCTTGTATGATGAAGAACTGCTGTGTAGACAGTCAGACGCTAATGACATGTACAGACCATACAAGATGGTGCCAAGCAGGGGATGAAGGACAGACAGGTAGACGAACGAGAGATGCACTTGAGCGACGGCAGTCAACCTCACGGTTCGCAAGAGCAAGTGAATATTAAATAGTGCAGTTAAGAGCACGGCATGTTCCCAATGCATGTCGTTTCAAATAGGTACTGTTTTCTCTTGCGTAATGTTGGCAGAACTTCCTGACTTGTTGGCCACACCAGCCTTTTGAAGAACCAGTGTCCTACTGGTCTGAAGTAAATTCCGGCACATAAGTACTAACCCTTAGCTACTATCATGGATGTCTTGACGTTAACACTATTCTCGGGTCTAGAATGACCCGAAATATTTCACTGCGCCAATCCCAAATGCAAATAGCAGAAGTATTGCAGAATTATTACTCTACGACTCTTATAATATGGGTCCTAATATTTCTTTAATATTAAGTTATAGAAAACTGACTACTTTCTCTTAAGTAAATAGGTGAGAAAATACCTTCAGATTTCTTCTCGTGAAGTTGCAGCACTACTTTAAAGTTGTACTCACACGAAAGCGTGAGACGACTTAGTGAATTAATGTACTTTCACTATAATTCAGACATATAAAAACATTACTTACATGACATATCAACAATGTACAAGATTTTTCATCCAGTACAGTGAAATCCAAACCATCAAACCGTAAAACAATTAGAAGGAAAGGAAAGCGCTCCAGAGGTATTGAATCTGTAAATATGTCCCTACCTGTGCCATTCGCTTTCCACAGTCTTTTCACATCTTCATGCCCTGACTTAAAAATTCCAGATAGATACAACAAACCCAACATTCCCATTTTCACACCAGGCAAATGCTAGGACTGTACCTTAATTAAGGCCACGTCGGTATGCTTGACAAGCGAAGCTGAACCACCATAGTTCGAGCACTCTTCTGTTGTTTTGGCATTTCTATAGGGGACAATCATATTCAACATGTCCTCATCAAAAAGCAATTGCCAAATTGCTCCGTTTGAAACGATTTTTACCGCAAACATTTTTCCCTTTGGCTGATCTAATAATTTTTGACACAGGACGTAACTGATCCAGAATCCTGTTCATCGGCCAGTTCGGGGCACATAGGAGGAGTTCGTTGCTGTGGAAGGCCATCACTCTGGCGAGAATTACTGGGTCCTGGAAGTAACTATGATATCTCATCAGCATCTTCATCCGTTATTTCTTGTTCACGCTCAGTATCATGCTCACTAAACACACTTTCACCATCACTAAGATCGTCTACGTCTTCAACATTAAGCCACTCACTAATCTACGTATCACACATTGCACATGCATTCGGTTTAACATCCAATTACAAAATGAATTAACAAGTACGTTAACACTATCCTCGGGTCACTCACAAATCACAACTCGCTGAGGCCAAATTCTGTTTGTAACTGATAAAGGAAACACTCAAAGAGGAATATCTGCGGCCACAGCAATCTAGAAGTAAACTGCACAAAACTATAACACCATGAAAGTCGGTCGGTTGATTGCTGACCCGACAATGGTAGTTGAGGGCTAACCTATAAACAAAGGTCAGCTCAAGGTCAGAAGTAACGGGAGGAGTAAAGAAAAAGTTAACTTGAGCGGTTAAAACGCACTGCCTTGAAAAGTTTGCCTGTGGAAAAATATTCCCTACAAACAGCAGCCGTAGTGCTGCACACACACACACACACACACACACACATCTCTTCTGCGGACACCTTCGGTTCCATGGAAAATGCCCGTTAGGAGAAGTGTGCGCTAAAACAAGGTTGTAAAAATTAATCGAACATTTTAACGGAAAAGAACATCCACCATAAATATAAGCATACCTCTTTACACTGATTATTCTAAATAATTTCTAACTAAATATTTGCCTGGGACATATTACAAGTGATTTTACAGCCGTCGCGCAGCTGTGAGCTTGCATGCGGGAGATGGTGTGTTCGAACCCCACTGTGGCAGCCCGGGAGATGGTTTTCAGTGGTTTCCCACTTTCACACCTTAATTAAAGCCACGGCCGCCTCCTTCGCACTCCTAGGCCTTTCTTATTCCTTCGTTGCCATAAGATCTATCTGCGTCGGTGAGACGTAAAGTGTAAAAATGTTTACATCCCTTACATTCATTACAGCTTCGGGAAGTAATCATTCAGCTGGGTGTACACATTTTGCACATTTTCCTTTACTGCAATATTCTCGAAATTCGAATAACGACCCAGCGTGACACACAAATTATTTATTCAATTAACCGCAACTTTCAAGTTATTTGCTATTTCGCGCACTTTTCTTCTTTGTAACATTGGCACACTCATTCACAGTTTCTTTGCTCGCACACATTTGAACCAGTCATATAGGCTACCGCAATGCTCACTTCTGCGGAAACTGACTTCCACTTTCTTTTCATCCCTCGATTCCTACTTTCCTACCACTCACTTCAAATGCCATTTTTATTCTCTACAATTGTGTTTTCCCGCAGTTTAATGTTCAGAGAGTTTTTCTCACAGAAAGTCTTTTCGCACTACATTTTTTCTTGTCCCGAGATCTAAACACGCTCGTCCGTCCTCATGTTTACTAGGCGATTGAAATGCTACGGTATTTCTGCCTCAACAACCAGCACATTAAAGTCTCATTCTTGTCAAGTTTAACTGAAACTTCGTAACACGACCTTATCAGCGACAATCTGTGTTATGAATAGAATGATGCGAGATATGCTGGAAAATCACTTGGTAACTTGTAAGTAAGCAGTCACTGTTAATGGGCAACTATAATTCTCAGAAAGTACACTAATTAGAACACAAGACGATCCTAACGAAAGGTTTGGGAACAGCCCTGCACAGAACAATTAACTTTACGACTACATCAGCATTCCTGTGTACGTTTCATCACTCTTTTCCTTGGACTCAAAATAGTTCAAATACTCGAAAGGAATTTGCAAATGTCTGCAGAACGATTTTAATAGAAAGAATGGCATGCCCCTGTGTAAAGCATGTATCCTGGATCGCGTAGTGTCCGCCCAAGACAAGTGGACGAGACTAATGGCGATGTCCGCTGTACGGAATTCGAGGTGTCCGCTGAACCCTCCCTGGGATAAAAGTGTACACTTGTCATTAATGCAACAGTGCGTTTTCGCGAATTGTTGTTCCAGAAAAACACAATTGCATTCACTCGGGGGTGAGACTACACAAGTGTACAATATGCGGTAATACGTTATCATGAAAAACTACAGATTAACCAATATAATAATGCTCTTCAGGACCTGCTCACCTGATGAGCTAAACTGAGCACTGTCCCTGCATTGCAGGAGGCCATAGCCCTTAGGGGATTCATACGGCTAATTTATTTTATTTATTTAACAGGTGTCGTACGTAAAATAAAATCGGTTCCATGGAAAAAGGTCTCTCTAAGGAGGTGCCAGCTGAATATATGTGCCCATTAGGTCAGGTTCGACTGTACATACACACACACACGTAGGCACATAGTTATAATAGTATATACCTATATTTACGTCAGATTAAATAATTATCATTTGTTATCTTACTTTTATTACCATTTCTAAGACAACAAACCGTTTGTAACATACAGTTTTAACTGAAATGTGACTACGTTGAACGAACATGTATTTCCATTCTTTGAAATGAATAGAACTGTTCCAAATTATAAGTTTGATTTTATAAGTGGTTTCATCCCAAGTGCGTTTGCCATATTAACTTTGCATTATTCATTTCTAGCGCTGTATTGCGGAATTTAATCCAGTTATGAGCTTTTTCGTGAATATGGCCCCTAACAAAATTAAGAGGTTTGCACATTGGCGAGCGGTACCTCCAAATCTTGTGACATTCCACCCTGACATTCAGGATCAGCATCATAGCGTAAGAATATTTCCATCTGATTTCTTGGAGTTAATGACTTTTCCCGAGTTTCACAACCGTTCGGTCCGGCTCCATGGCTAAATTGTTAGCGTGCTAGCCTTTGGTCGCAGGACCCAGGCTCGATTCTCAGCAAAGTCGCAAATTTTAACCGTAATTGGTTAGTTCCGCTGGCACGGGGGCTAGATGTATGTGTCATTTTCATCATCATTTCATCCTCATTACGACCTGCATTAAGTGAGCCAAACTTGTCCTCGGACACTCCTGGCTATAAAAGCTATACGCGATTTCATACCACTATTTGGTAGAAATTCTGATGTTAAAAGTCAATGTCTCTCCAAATGATCTGCTCCTTGCATTTACTCAAAGCCCTTCCTTTGCCGTATGTTTTTCTCTCCCGTACAAGCATAAACATAGCTATAACGAGGCAAACTGATGACTGACGAAAGTGGAGTGTGCCCTCCCTTTAACTCCAAAATAATGAAGTTGCAGCTACGTCTTCGCTTTATTCACTTCAAAAGTGAAGTTAAAACTACCGATACGCAAAAACGGAGTAACAACTGTAGGGGTTAGTTGTTGCTATATTTTATTAATCCCAAAGAAAGGTACAATTTCGAAGAGGTAGCATTATCTATTTTGTTATTCACTTTATAATATAATTATAATACGATCTAGCATTATTACAGGCTTGGGCTTACAAGATATTGTTCCTTACAAGATATTGTTTGATATACTGCACATACGTACGGTGCTGTATCATAATTGCTATCTATTAATGCTAGCTGTGAATTCTTTTTAAGATATTGTCATGTTTGAATTGAAATCAAGAGCATTATTTTTCCTAGATGCACTGTCTTAGATACTACATAGCCTGTAAAGTAATTGAATTTGAATGGGCAGATATTCTATGGTTTAAATTTGAAAATATGACATACATACATACATACATACATACATACATACATACATACATACATACATACATACATACATACATATATTATCATTATAGACTGTTATGCCTTTCAGCGTTCAGTCTGCAAGCCTCTGTGAATTTTCTAAACATCGCCACAATCATCGACTTGCAACTAGTGTTGTGGCCTCATTTAGTTCTATACCTCTTATCTTTAAATCGTTAGAAACCGACTCTAACTATCGTCGTCTTGGTCTACCTCTACTTCTCTTGCCCTCCATAACAGAGTCCATTATTCTCCTAGGTAACCTATCCTCCTCCATTCGCCTCTCATGACCCCACCACCGAAGCCGGTTTATGCGTACAGCTTCATCCATCGAGTTCATTCCTAAATTAGCCTTTATTTCCTCATTCCGAGTACCCTCCTGCTATTGTTCCCACCTGTTTGTACCAGCAATCATTCTTGCTACTTTCATGTATGTTATTTCTAACTTATGAATAAGATATCCTGAGTCCACCCAGCTTTCGCTCCCGTAAAGCAAAGTTGGTCTGAAAACAGACCGATGTAAAGATAGTTTCGTCTGGGAGCTGACTTCCTTCTTACAGAATATTGTTGATCGCAACTGCGAACTCACTGCATTAGCTTTACGACACCTAGATTCAATCTCACTATATTACCATCCTGGGAGAACACACAACCTAAATACTTGAAATTATCGACCTGTTCTAGCTTTGTATCACCAATCTGACATTCAATTCTGTTGAATTTCTTACCTACTGACATCAATTTAGTCTTCGAGACGCTAATTTTCATACCATACTCATTGCACCTCTTTTCAAGTTCCAAGATATTAGACTGCAGGCTTTCGGCACAATCTGCCATTAAGACCAAGTCGTCAGCATAGGCCAGACTGCTTACTACATTTCCACCTAACTGAATCCCTCCCTGCCATTTTATACCTTTCAGCAGATGATCCGTGTAAACTACGAACAGCAAAAGTGAAAGATTTCAGCCTCTTCTAACCCCTGTAAGTACCCTGAACCAAGAACTCATTCTACCATCCATTCTCACTGAAGCCCAATTGTCGACATAAATGCCTTTGATTGATTTTAATAATCTACCTTTAATTCCATAGCCCCCAGTATAGCGAACATATTTTTCCTCAGTACCCTGTCATATGCTCTCTCTAGATCTATGAAACATAAACACAACTACCTATTCCTCTCGTAGCATTTTTCAATTACCTGGCGCATACTGAAAATCTGATCCAGACAGCCTCTCTGTAGTCTGAAACCACACTAGTTTTCATCCAACTTCCTCTCAACGACTGATCGCACCCTCCCTTCCAAGATGCCAGTGAATACTTTGCCTGGTATACTAATCAATGAGATATCTCGATAGTTGTTGCAATCCTTGCTTATAGATAGGTAATGAAAAAAATGAAATGTCGTATGGCTTTTAGTGCCGGGATATCCCAGGACGGGTTCGGTTCGACAGGTGCAGGTCTTTTCATTTGACCCCGTAGGCGACCTGCGCGTCGTTATGAGGATGAAATGGTGATGAAGACAACACATACACCCAGCCCCCGTGCCATTGGAATCAACCAATTAAGGTTAAAATCACCGACCCGGCCGGGAATCGAACCCGGGACCCTCTGAACCGAAGGCCAGTATGCTGACCGTTCAGCCAACGAGTCGCACTATAGATAGGTGCAATTACTGATTTTGTCCAATCTGAAGGTACCTTACCAACACTCCATGCTAATCTTACTGCTCTATGAAGCCATTTCATCCCTGCCTTCCCACTATGCTTCACGATTTCAGGTCTAATTTCATCTATTCCTGCTGCTTTATGACAATGGATTTTATTTACCATCCTTTCCACTTACCCAAGCGTAATTTCACCAACATCATTTTCCTCCTCCCCATGAGCTTGGCTGTTCGCAACCCACGAGGATGATTTCCTTTTTCATTGAGAAGATGTTCAAAATATTCCCTCCACCTCTCCAGTGATTCCCTGGTATCTATTATGAGTTCACCTGAATTACTCAAAACACTGTTCATTTCCTTTTTCCCTCCCTTCCTCAGATTCTTTATTACTGTCCAGAAATGTTTCCCTGCTGCTCGACCTAGCCTTTCCAGGTTATTACCAAAATCTTCCCACGACTTCTTTTTGGATTCAACAACTATTTGTTTCGCTCTGTTTTTTTCATCTACGTACAAATCCCTGTCTTCCTCGGCCCTTGTTTGGAGCCATTTCTGATAAGCCTTCTTTTTACGTTTACAAGCTGCTCTCACTTCATCATTCCTCCAAGATGTTCGTCTTTTCCCATCTTTACACCCAGTTGTACCTAGGCATTCCCTTGCTGTTTCTACTACAGCATCCCTGTATGCCACCCATTCACTTTCTATATCCTGAACCTGCTTACTGTCCACTATTCGAAATTTCTCACTAATTATATACATGTACTGCTGTCTAATTTCCTCGTCCTGGAGATTTTCTACCATTATTCGTTTGCAGTCAGATTTCACTTTCTCTACCCTAGGCCTAGAGATACTTAGTTCATTACATATCAGATAGTGGTCTGTATCATCGGAAAATCTCCGGAAAACTCGTACATTCCTAACAGATTTCCTGAATTCGAAGTCAGTTAAGATATAGTATATTATGGATCTGGTACCGCTAGCCTCCCATGTGTAGCGATGAATAGCCTCATGCTTGAAGAATGCATTCGTAACTGCTAAACCCATACTAGCACAGAAGTCCAGCAAACACTTTCCATTCCCATTAGCTTCCATATCTTCCCCACATTTACCAATCACCCTTTCGTATCCTTCAGTTCTATTCCCAACTCTCGCATTGAAATCGCCCATTAGCACTATTCTATCCTTGCTGTTGACCCTGACCACGATGTCACTCAATGCTTCATAAAACTGTCAACTTCATCCTCATCTGCACCCTCACATGGTGAATACACGGACACAATTCTTGTCCTAATTCCTCCCACTGACAAATCGACCCACATCATTCGCTCATTTACGTGCCTAACAGAAACTATGTTTGCGTGCAATGGTATTCCTGATAAAGAGCCTTACCCCAGACTCTGCCCTTCCCTTTCTAACACCCGTCAAGTACACTTTATAATCTACTATCTCTTCCTCGTTATCTCCCCTTACCCGAATATCAACTTACTCCTATCACATCCAGATGCATCCTCTTTGCTGCCTAAGCCAGTTCTACTTTCTTTCTTCCATAAGCCCCATTAATATTGATAGCTCCCCATCGAATTCCATTTCGTTTGTCAAGTTGTTTCCAAGCAGTCCCTCGCCTGTCAAATGGGAGTGAGACTCCGTTACTCCCATAGGTCCGAGGCTTGCTTAACATGTTCTGAGCTCGGTAAATTCATGAAGCAGGATACTACCCTAATTGCACGTAGTCCAAGTGATCTCTCCTCTAACGGGTTATG
Source organism: Anabrus simplex (assembly GCF_040414725.1). Classification (NCBI taxonomy): domain Eukaryota; kingdom Metazoa; phylum Arthropoda; class Insecta; order Orthoptera; family Tettigoniidae; genus Anabrus; species Anabrus simplex. The sequence continues at coordinate 388,240,622 of NC_090266.1, read as the reverse complement.
GACCACCGGTGAATTGTATAGTCCTAGCCGCCTGAGCACAAGGAGGGCCATGACTCAGAATATGTCCGAGATGCCCACTCCCATTCCATAGCAACTGGTATCCCGACTCTCAGGACCACTTACTAGGCTACTCAGCCGTTGCCCATGGTTCACGAACTAAGACGTGACTACAGTAACCCACACCATGAACTATTTGAAAATATTAAATTAAATATTGAATATTGAATTTGGGCGCGACACATAGAAGTTCAGGAGAAAGGAACTCAAGATTATCAATTTGCGAGTTTATATTTTATAAATGAACTTTATCGCATCTTTCTGCCTTCGACCCTCTAAACTCTCCATTTCTAAAGTTAACAAAAACTCGTTTTGTGAAACTATTCGTGGATATTGAGATGTTCTTTTAAAATGTAAATATTTCAAGTATTTCCTTTGCACCCTTTCAAGTTGATAAATGTTGTAACCAAGATTGAAATTTACAAATCACAACTTTTATTGCTTCACTTTATGATATTTACACAAATAACTGAAATTTATTTTGAAGCAAAAAGGAATATTGAATCTTGAGAAAAATCTGTCTTTATACAATATGTACAGGTTTACAGTCTTTATATACACTTCTATCTTGAAAAGATAGTCTTTGTGAATTGACACGTTGATAGTCGAGAACTATCTGGCACACTAACATGAATGTCTTTGAGAGTCCTTGTTTGTTGAAGTGCCTGAATTCCTAAAAAGCAAGTTCAATTGATTGAAGAAATTCCACCTAGCGAAACTAAGGGAGCTTGCATAAATTAGGGAATGACAATGGCTTGTAAAAGAATTACGGAACATAGGCAGCGGAAACAGGTAAGGGAGCGGTGACCAGAGGTGAAACCTCGTACTGCCAGAAATTCAGTCCACCTGGTCGAAGCACATTTTCAAGAGGAGTAGCCTCCGTGCTCGACGTAGGGTGTATTCTGGAGCTGGACACCGGGGCGAGTGGGCAAGTGAGCAGTCAGGGAGCTCCTATTTATAGTACACTCGATGGTCAGGCACGCGCACTGAGGGCTGCGCGTCGAAGCTAGCAGAATGATACACAGGCGCGCGTGCAGCTGGCTGGTGGAGCGAGAAAGGGAGCGCCGGACATACAACACCCTCCCCTCCTAAATACGCCGGTACGGCGTGAAACGGCGGCGGCGCTGGCGGCGGCTGCGATGCTGGGGCGGAGCTGCTGACGTCTCTGTTGTATTGTCCGGAGCTGGAACTGGGCGGAGTGGCGCTGTCTCGTTCTGAAAGGAACCCATTGTTATTAAATGATCTAAGGCTCGTTCAGCAATAGATTTATCTGGTTTAGCAATAGCATCAATAGCTAGACAGGGGCGGTAGCGCAGACGTATCTGATCTTGATGGCGGCAGATACGTTTCTCCGTAGTCTGTATCTCGTATAGACGATGACCCAAAGATCTGCAGATGACTCCAGGTATCCAGAGTGGGTTGGATTTGAATGTCCTGGTGTAGACCTTGTCGTTGAGGGAGAACTTCGTTGGTGATGTCTTATGCTGGGCCGGAAGAGGCTGTAACAGAGAAAGTAAAGTTCTGTGAGGGCGTCCATGGAGCTTCTGTGCAGGGGTGATATTATCAGCGCCGGGTAGAGTTCTGTAGTTGTTTAAGAGTTGGAGCAAGGCTTGGTCTTTATTTAAGCCTGAAGAGACAGCTTTCTTCATACTTCTTTTAAATGTTTGTACGAAGCGTTCAGCTTCACCATTAGATTGAGGGTGAAAAGGTGGTGCTAGGATATGACGAATGCCATTATGCGTACAAAAGTTCTGAAAAGCAGTAGCTGTAAATTGAGGTCCGTTGTCTGAAATGAGTACTTGCGGTAAACCTTCTGTAGTAAAGATTTTCTGGAGAGCACGAATGGTAGCTTCGGTTGTAGTAGTCGAATGCATATCCACGACATATGGAAAGTTTGACAGTGAATCGATGACTATTAACCACATGGAATTGAGGAAAGGACCTGCGAAATCGATGTGAACTCGTTCCCATGGAGTAGTAGCAGGAGGCCATGAAGCAAGATCAGAAGACGGGGCGTTCTGATTCGTTTGACATTGCTCACAATGACGTATTAGCTTTTCGATGGCGGCATCAATACCGGGCCAGTAGCAGTGTTGACGGGCGAGTTGCTTTGTTCTGGAGATACCCCAATGGCTTTGGTGTAATAATTCGAGAACTTGTTTCTGTAGGCTAAGTGGGATAACCACTCGGAAGATGGTGCCTGCTTCTAGTAATACAACTCCGGCACGAGTCGTGAGACGATGCTGCATACGATGATAAGGTGCCAGGTGGGCAGGAAGTGTGCTCTGAAGAGGCCAACCGTTGCGGATGTAAGTACGTACAGTAGCAAGTGTACTGTCCTTATCCGTAGCTTTAGCTATGCAGGTAGCATCAATAGGAAAACTGGATACAGTATCTTCAAGTTCTATGTCCAACTGAAGACATTCAGATTCTTGAGAATCGAAGGCAGTATCAGGACCAACGGGTAAGCGGGAGAGGGCATCAGCATTACAATGCTGGGATGTGGCTCGATATACAATCTGATAGGAATAATCAGAAAGGAACATGGACCATCTTTGAAGCTTTCTGAGGGAATTCTCTGGGATCTTATTACCAGGATGGAATAAGTGTACGAGAGGCTTATGATCGGTAATGATCAGGAAATGGTTGCCATAGAGATATTCATTGAAACGGCGAATACCAAAGATGATGGCTAAAGCTTCTTTCTCTATCTGTGAGTATCGACGTTGATGGTCATTAAGTGTTTTCGAAGCGAAGGCGATGGGGCGTTCTTGTCCATGACGATCCTTCTGTGAGAGAACGGCACCGACACCGTAGTCTGAAGCGTCAGTAGCTAGCGTGATGATCTTGTCGGGCTGAAAATGAGTGAGTTGTATAGCTTGAATTAAGGCGTTGTTGATTGTTTTCCATGCCTGTTGGCATTGCGGAGTCCACTGAAACTTAACACCTTTTTTACGTAGAGCGTTTAATGGAGCTGCCACTGTAGCGAAGCGTGGAATGAACTTATTATAATAGTTCGCTTTGCCTATGAAGGACTGAAGCTGCTTGAGGTTCTGAGGTGCTGGCATGTTTACTATCGCTGAGACATTCTGTGTACTAGGACGAATTCCAGTCTTATCAAGTATATGTCCTAGGTAGTGAACTTGAGGCTGAAAGAAGGTACATTTAGCGAGATTCGCTCGTAGGCCATTGTCTTTCAATGTCTGGAGAAGGAGGCGTAGATTGGTTAGATGTTCCTGATGATCTTTTCCAGTAACAATAATATCATCCAGGTAGTTAGCACAACCGGGAATGGAGGCGGTTAGTTGAGCCAAATAGCGCTGAAAAATAGCCGCTGAGGATGAAATACCGAATGGGAGCCGCTGGAGCTGGAGCAGTCCAAGAGGAGTGTTGAGTGTGAGAAAATTCTTAGAGTCTTCGTCTAAAAGTAGCTGGAGATATGCTTCTTTAAGATCAACTCGAGAGAAGAATTGTCCACCAGAGAGACGACGGAATAAGTCTTCTGGACGTGGAATAGGAAAGATATCTGTGTCGAGTTGTGCGTTGACTGTAGATCGAAAATCGCCACAAAGTCGAACATTACCATCAGGTTTCTTGATTACCACGAGTGGAGTAGCCCATTGACTAGAAGTAACTGGTACAACAATTCCAGTTTGTATCCATCTTTCTAATTCTTTCGTGACCTGGTCTTGAAGTGCTAGGGGTACTGGACGAGCTTTGAGGAAGCGAGGCTTAGCTCCGGATTTCAGCTGTATGTGAGCTGTATAGTCTTTGGCTGTTCCGAGTTGAGAGTCGAAGACTTCAGGAAACTGCGCTAGGAGAGCGGTAACGTCAGAAGTAGGATGCAATGTAGATACGACGTTAATGTTGTCATGTATCTGGAAACCAAATAAGTTAAATAGATCCATGCCCATAATGTTTGATGCAGTGTAGTTGTTAACTACGAGAAGAGGAATGGCCTTCTGAATTCCTTTATAACTAGCCTGAAGCTTGATTTGACCTTTGATGTCAATTTTCTTCTTGTTAAATGTCACGAGCTGGATGTCAGCTGGAGAGCATGAAGGTGAACCTAAGTTGTGGTAGGTAGTCAGGTTAATAATAGAGACAGGTGATCCTGTGTCTAATTGAAAATCGACAGATCGATCAGAGAATGAGAGAGGAATGATGATTTTGTGAGAATCCTTTGTGGGAAGAATAAGATTGATCTGATCAACTTCCATGTCTTGGCGGGGCTGTATATGCTTCCGGCGTGCTGCAGTAGTCTTAGCAGGGCGGAGCGAACTTTGACAGACAGTCTTAATGTGTCCAAGTTTATTACATCGTTCACAAGTAGCTTTGAAAAAACGACAGTCACGACGTTCATGATGCTTGAAACAACCTCGGCAGGAAGGCAGGAGTTTCGAGGTGCTTTTAGAATTGGGCTTCCGTGTAGCATTACGAGAGGGAACCTGGCGAGAATGCTTGGTGGAGAGCGCCTTATTCGTACGGTTCACTGTAGCAGAGGACTGGCGGGCCTGAGGCGAGACTTGTGCAACTTCGTGTGGAGAAGCTATGGCTGCGGCAGTCTTGGTAGTAAGTTCATAAACCGTAGCAATACGCTGGACGTCTTCTAAAGAAGGGTTACTCTGCTTGACAGCGTCAAAACGTATTTTGTCTTCAGGAGTATGTAAAATTATCATGTCCCGAATGAGAGAATCAGTGTAGGATGAACCACAACCGTCCTTGGAGCAGATGAACTGGCAGGGTTTAGCTAGACCACGCAATTCAGTTATCCATTCAGTATGTGTCTGATGGGGTTGCTTTCTGCTCTGAAAAAATTTATAGCGAGCAGCCACTATGTGAGGAGCTTTGGCATAGTGTTCCGTGAGACGGGCCAAGAGCTGCGTGAAGGGTACCTCAGATAAGTGTTCTTCCGGACTTAATTTACGTAGTAATTCACACGTAGCATTGCCAACCGAACTAAGAAATAGTGCGCGGCGGCGTTGATCATCTGTGACAGAATGGCAGATGAAATGCTGTTGTAAACGGGCTAAATAAACTGACCATTCTTCCTTAGCTGGATCAAAAGCAGAGAACGGAGGAATAGCTGATGGCTGTGTAGAGACAGAAATAGCTTGAATAGCCTGAATTAATGCTGCCTGTTGTTGTTGCATAAACTGTTGTTGTTGCTGCTGTAAGGCTTGGAAGACCGTAGCGAGTTGTTCCGCAGTAGCCATTGCGAGATGCGTGCAAGAATGAGTAAGGTAAGCTGTGTGTCAGAACTGGTTGGAGTGTCGTTGTTGTATAGCACTTCGCCGTAGAGTTGACAACTGGGCCTGTTGAATTGTAGTGTCGTGTTTACCTCGTTGCTATAGAGTTGGCGATTGGGGCTGATGACGTGTAGTTTGTTGCTTTTTTACCTCGTCGCGATAGAGTTGGCAACTGGGGTCGAAGAATTGTAGAGTTGCTGCGTTTTTACCTCGTCGCCATAGAGTTGGCAACTGGGGTCGAAGAATGGTAGGGTGTTGCGTTTTTACCTCGTCGCCATAGAGTTGTGTTGTAACCAAGATTGAAATTTACAAATCACAACTTTTATTGCTTCACTTTATGATATTTACACAAATAACTGAAATTTATTTTGAAGCAAAAAGGAATATTGAATCTTGAGAAAAATCTGTCTTTATACAATATGTACAGGTTTACAGTCTTTATATACACTTCTATCTTGAAAAGATAGTCTTTGTGAATTGACACGTTGATAGTCGAGAACTATCTGGCACACTAACATGAATGTCTTTGAGAGTCCTTGTTTGTTGAAGTGCCTGAATTCCTAAAAAGCAAGTTCAATTGATTGAAGAAATTCCACCTAGCGAAACTAAGGGAGCTTGCATAAATTAGGGAATGACAATGGCTTGTAAAAGAATTACGGAACATAGGCAGCGGAAACAGGTAAGGGAGCGGTGACCAGAGGTGAAACCTCGTACTGCCAGAAATTCAGTCCACCTGGTCGAAGCACATTTTCAAGAGGAGTAGCCTCCGTGCTCGACGTAGGGTGTATTCTGGAGCTGGACACCGGGGCGAGTGGGCAAGTGAGCAGTCAGGGAGCTCCTATTTATAGTACACTCGATGGTCAGGCACGCGCACTGAGGGCTGCGCGTCGAAGCTAGCAGAATGATACACAGGCGCGCGTGCAGCTGGCTGGTGGAGCGAGAAAGGGAGCGCCGGACATACAACAATAAACATGCAATTTTCACGTAGAGCTTCACACCACGCGTATTCCAGTTTTGGTCTAATACACATTTTTGTTTTTAATTTTTAAATTCCTTATCACAAAGCGTAAATTTCTACGTGCTTCAGCGATCACCCTCTATACCTAAGGAGTTAAAGTCAACGCCCGTTCTGATAATACTTCCTGGTCTGTCCGTTCTGTTACGGCTCTGAGGTCATCGTACCCTAACCTGTAAGTGAAGAGGGTGTGTGCTCTACTTCGGATGAATGAAATGGACACAGATTTTGGAATGTTTAGATTTAATTTATTTTCGATCGTCCAGGCCGTTATTTTATTGAGGTCCAACTGTTCATTATCGCTATTGGTCGAAATGGCTTTGAATACTTTGATGCCATCAGCATATAGTAGGTAATCAGAATAATTCACTCGATGAGGTAGATCATGGATAAATGAGAGAAATATTAACGTTCCCAAAATAGGCCCTTGAATTACTCCTGATTTCACCGGGTATTCGTTAGAATTATATGTTCCGTATGATGCATATTGTTTCCTTCCACTTATGTAGGGACAGAAGAAACATAACAATGAATGACAGAACCGTAACTCAATTAATTTATTTACAAATATATCATGATTCATTTTGCCGAAATCTTTCTCAAAATTCGTGAATATAACATCCATCTGATCGCTGCTGTCTAATGCTGTGGATACCGACTACGTGAAATTAACCAAATTTGTAACTGTAGACCGTTTTGAAAGAAACCTATGCTGTTTTTCTGATATTGAATATCTTATGTGATTCGATATTCTAAGCCATAGTACAAATTAAAATATTTTTGCCACGGCTGAAAATATGCATCCCGTAGATAATTTTTAATTAGCGTCGTGTCCTCTGATTTAAATATTGGGCACATTCTCGACCTTTCCATTAGGATGGAAATTCGAACGTTTTGTAAGTTAAATTGTAAATCAAGATGATCCATGCAACCTAAAATGACATATGGTGGTATCTGATTTGGCCCCGCCGATGACTTCCGTTTAAGGTTCTTCATCGTCGTTTATGGCTATAGTGGCTCAGGCGGCAGCGCGCCGGCCCCTCACCGCTGGGATCCGTGCTTCAATCCCGGTCACTCCATGTGAGATTTGTGCTGGCCAAAGCGAAGGCGGGACAGGTTTTTCTCCGGGTACTCCAGTTTTCCCTGTCATTAATCCTTTCCCCAGAGGAGTGCGACAGGGTTAGGCAGCCGGCACAATTCCTATCCTCGCCGCTAGATGGGGCTTCATTCATTCCATTCCTGACCAGGTCGAATGACTGGAAACAGGCTGTGGATTTTCATTCGTTCATTTGAATGCATTGCAGTTATCATTATATTTATTTTATTTTTAACATAAACCCAACAACATTTAGTATTACTATGGGGCTCAGTCACAACAGTTCGCAGAGTGGCAACTGCTCTACCGAGCACAACATCGCGCCCGGTATCTAAGTCGTCTACAGACGATTTCGAGTCCCCACATCGAACAGAGGTACACCAGTGATCGATTGCTAGGAGTAGGCTGACGGAAGGGATAAATCCCGTCACTACCGCCCGAATTGCTCCATTCGTGAAGGTCACCAGGTCATTGACGAGACGCGCCTGATAATTCACATTGTTCACGGAACTCCTGAGAGACATCGTTGCCAAATTTGGCTAAAAGGGATTCGGCCTAAGAGGTGTTTAGATTTAATCCCACGGATGGTAGCTCCACACCACCGGCCTCTCGAACGAATGCGAGAACCAAAAGTCCGAACCTGCGGTTCCTCTTGTACTATCGCAACGACTTTATAAAATCTGATACTGTTGCCAACTTTTATTTCCATTACGTCGCACCGACAGAGATAGTTCTTATGACGACGATAGGACAGGAAAGCGCTAGGAGTGGGAAGGAAACGACCGTGGCCTTAATTGAGGTACAGCCCCAACATTTGCCTGGTGTGAAAATGGAAACCACGGGAAAACATCTTCACGGCTGCCGACGGTGGGATTCGAACCCACTATCTTCCGAATGAAAGCTCACAGCTGCGCGCCCCTAACCGCACTGCCAACTCACTCGGTGATTTTATTTCCCACCTTATTATTTTACGTTTCGAATCTTTGCGTAACATTTAACGAAGAACATCCAAATCATAAAGTTTAATGCTGTGAATTGAAGGTTAAACTGGCTCCTGAATCGTCGGGTTAACCAGAACAACACCGTTTCGCTCCCAGTGTAACGGGTGACGCAGAATGTCTGCTTAATCTTATTGGATGGAGAAGGTACCCTATATAATTCAAAGAGTGAACATTTGAGAAAAATTGTGGTACGAAAAATGTGCAAAAATGTCCTTCTTTCGTTAACATGTCAAGACGTAAAGACATTGAATGGCTTTCAGAGAAAAGAGCGGCTGTCAGAATTCCGACAAGTTCAAAATCACCGATGTCGAGGGTGAAAGCGCTCATCGAGCTCTCAGAATTAAAGAATTCGGAAGTCTTGAGGCAAATTCCGCGCTACTGGACCCTCAGATCAGCATATTTACGGCCCCAATGGTAGAAAAGAACTTGGAACTCATTGTTTTCATGATGAATAAATTTGTTTTGAATTCATAAATAACATTTCAACAATTGAATTTGAAACACATGCGGACCAGATTACTTATTTTGACAGTATCTATCAGACGGTATGTATTTTAAGTCGAAACTTGCTGCCGTGGCCCCGATAAAGCCCCGTTCAGTTTTGTTTACATCATGGAGGGAAACGCCATATTTTTGTTCTTTTATATACAATAACATGGAAAACAAACTCTTTCTTGTACCGAGATTGAAGACTTTCATCACTATAAAATAGGGCCTCTAGTTATAACATTAATGCATAAACTTAATTCGTAAATAACATATTACGGGGGAAAGGAGATTTCCATGACATTTCCATAAATCCGTATGAAGGTCACTTATGAAGATATGTCGAGAGCACTGAAGTCATGTGGTTATAAATATTTTCCATTTTTCATTGGAGTTTTAATGTTAAGAGTACTGACTTTCATTTATTTGCTAAAACTTTAAAATAATTTAGCATTTCCTTGATGGCTGCCGATGTCTAAATATAATATGGTCCTGATCTCTTTTAATTTTTTCATAGATTCAGATTATCAGCTGGTGCCAGGAGCTCAGACACCAGGCTTAAACAATCAAACACCTCCAGAGCTGCCTGCTTATGAAGACCATCCAAAGCGCAGCAATGTGGTTACAAGAAATGGTGATTTGTTCGACAACTACAAGAATAATAGCACGAGATACCCCACACACCCGGTAAGCAGAAATATATTTTTACTCCATACTCATTCGTCTCAGTTTGACTATCAAGGTATTGTCATTTCATTAGTTGCACCCCTACACTACTTCTGGTTTATCATGCAATTCATTTGATTTTAGATCGAACAGATGATCATTCCCTCAACTGGAGTGGTACAGCATGTAAGCTGTTTCCAGTATATTCACCGTCTCTCTCACCTAAAGGTCTTACTAAACTATTAAAAGGCCAAAATATCATAAGTATAGAATTTCTGTTCGATTCTCGACATTTTTTCAACATTTTTTACTCAACTGAAGTGACATGAACGAAGAAATATTTTTACAAGTTTTATTAATTAAGATCAAGTATCCTTATACAAATATCCTCGCCAAATATTCATCATTAGTTGTCTGTGATTTAAAAAGTTTACGGATAGCGTAAGAATTTATGGTCAGTAATATGAAGGACAAAATTACTGACTATAATAAGCAAATACTCACAACCAACATCTAATCGCAAATGAACCACGTTCTATAAAATATACACTTTTATTTTAGACTTACAATGGAAATCCTGCTTTATCTAAACGTTGCAAGTAATAATTAGCTGACGCTAGTTTCACTGAGCACGAGGAATATTTTATGAGAATAACATAGAATTTTGCAAATATTGCAAAACTATAATAAACAACCCAATGGCGCAACGTTGGATTGGGCATAGGCGACTATTGTCCAGCCAGATGTTCCTCAGTTACTGGAGTGACACGCGGTCAGCTTGACGCCATTCACAGATATTTGCTTGCATTTCTTGATCATATCTGCTGCCTCTGGTATCAGATAGCTCGTCAGTTGGTCTCACAAGGCTCCATACCTGCCATACGTAGAGAAATAAATCCCTGAACTATCCGGAAATTGAACTTCAGTACGAAGCAGGAACACTTTCCGTACACCATGAAATTACGATGGGTGTTAAATTTTTTTTAAATATGTATCGAGCTATGTAGTCTCCTCTGTATTGAGTCACGAATTCAGAAATACACAGTATTTCTAGAAAGTTTCTCTGAGACTCCCCAATCGAGAGTTACTTTACCTTGAAGCATGCAATATATGTGACGCCTCATGGTTTTAATAACTCACAGTCCTACATTAAAATATTTATGAAGAGAAAGATACTAGCTATGACGGTGCCCCCGTTTCACCCTTGTCCGTCATTTAGGATTCCCATTTATTCAGTTTTTGCTTGCTCATGAACTACTTAGAACAAGTTGTGCATTGAAAGGTTACCTTTCACTGTTGATTTTAAAATAACTGGCATGTAAAGATGAACTTCGGAAATAGTTAGGCAATGTGGTTGGCTACAGACTTGAGAAATAATATAGGGCAACGCTAGAGAGTCGAAAATTTAAGTAAAAATTATCATTAAGTTTTACAAACTTTCGTTAACCAGGAACTGTTAAAGAAACGGCGGTACGCAAGTAAACAATGCTACTCCTACACTCTGTAGTCAAACAAGAAATCTTTCTGCTTCTTTTTTAGATTTCTCTGCATCTACTTCATGAAACACTGTCAAAGGAGGGAAAGTTAAACGAAATTTTGTGCGCTACGTTTGATGTCCTCTCTGACATAAGTCAGTAACTGAAACGTGCAGAATACTACATAAACAAAAAGAAACAAACCCCATGGCGCTACAGCCCTGAAGGGCTTTGGCCTACCCAGTGGATGCTGCACATCCCGAAAGCTTGCAGGATACGAGAGGACGAGTGGTCAACGTGACGAATTCTCACTCAGTTATTCTTGGTTCAGTAGCCGACCTCCGTCTCCCGTCAGATAGCTCCTCGATTCTTCTCACGTAGGCTGAGTGGACCTCGCACCAGCCCTCATATCCAGGTAAACATCCCTGACCTTGCCGGGAATTGCACCCGGTACCTCCGGGTGAGAGGCAGGCTCACTACCGGGGCCAGCAAGGTTTTGCACATCCGGTATGTTACATAAACACTTAACGTGTATATTCTGTTTCATTGAGAAAGTTACCTAATGAATTCATATGGGCCACGAAAATTTGGTATTTCATAAACCAGTGAAGGAATAGAGTGACAACATTTCTTCTCTACAGTCTCGTAATGCCGTATTCACTCGCTTATATCGCCACAGCGTATATCACGCACCCTAACATTTTATATGGAACTGATGGAGAAGAAAAATCCCCGTTTATATTTAGAATCGGTTTCTTATCATGTGTCAGTGCAAGGGCAAGTCAAATATAAACGAGCCTTTTGTTGTAACTATTGTATTTATCAAAATTATGTGCATTTTACATTGTTCTTACGTTTCGACATAAGTCCCCGTATATATATATAAACTTTTTCCACCGGATAGACAATTTCTTCGTCCCATCTTCAAAGAAGGTAGTCGGGCGTGTCTGAAGCCAATTGTGCACAAACTGTTTCACATCCTCGTTGGTTGTGAAGTGACCTCCACCAAGAGCGCCCTTTCAGCGGCCCGAACATGTGGAAGTCACACGGTGACAAGTCTGTACTATAGGGTGGATGTGGCAGGACAGTCCAGTGCATGTGTGTGCATGTTTGCTAGGTTTGTGCTGCGGTGTGGAGTCTGGCGTTGTCATGAAGGAGCAGTACAGATCTGATTGGGATGTCACGCCTTTTTGACCTGTAGGTAACGTGAACCTGGAGAAGAAGTTTGCAGTAGCAGGCCGCAGTAATTGTCCAACTCGCAGTACTCCTGTAGTCCAAGAAGTCCGTGGCCAAGTCCTTGCTTGCAGACAACCACGTCTTGGCTTTCAACGGTGACCTCTCTGTCACTCTTTGACGTGGGAGTGCAGTGGTGGACCCATATCTTATCTTATCACAAGTGACGATGCGTCCCAAACAGAAGTCTTTTTCCGCCTCGTGCCTTGTCAGAAGCTCGCAAGAAATTACAAGCCGTACAGCCTTCTGCTCTTCATTAAGCAGCCTCGGGACCCAACGAGCCGACACATTTCGGAATCCCAAGTCCATCCGAATGATTGTCTGAACACTCCCATTGTTGATCTGAAGTTCCTGGCTGATCTGAAGCGCAGCTGTTCGCGTATTAACTTCAATAAGCTCTCGAACGACCACAGTGTACTACGTTGCTTTGCTGGTGGGGGTGCAGCGTGGGTAGGGCATGTTTTCAACGTTCTTACGTTCATCCTTGAACTCATTACACCAGTTCTTTACCCGGGCTCATCAGAGTGTTCTGTCCCTGAACTTGAGTGTAATCGGCGATGAATTTCAGCAGCTTTAACATTTTCTCGAACGAGATATTTGATGATGATGCGTTATACAACACGCGGATGTACCTCTCTCTCACTCAGCGTGAAAGTGACTGAATAAAACAAGGACGAGACATCCCGAGCTATAACGGCCCTCCCTAAGGCCAGTTTTTGCGTGCTCTAACCGCCTTGTGCACCAAACAGGCACTAAAATCAAAAAGGCTCATTTATACACTGACTGACAGAGCAAATGGAACACCAAGAAAGAGTGGTTCGAAAGCGATGAAAGTTGGGGAAAAAACAGAGACGGCACGGACGAATAATTGATGTTTATTTCAAACCGATATGCAGGTTACACAATGCGCACGGCATCGACTCAGTAGGATGTAGGACCACCGCGAGCGGCGATGCACGCAGAAACACGTCGAGGTACAGAGTCAATAAGAGTGCGGATGGTGTCCTGAGGGATGGTTCTCCATTCTCTGTCAACCATTTGCCACAGTTGGTCGTCCGTACGAGGCTGGGGCAGAGTTTGCAAACGGCGTCCAATGAGATCCCACACGTGTTCGATTGGAGAGAGATCCAGAGAGTACGCTGGCCACGGAAGCATCTGTACACTTCGTAGAGCCTGTTGGGAGATGCGAGCAGTGTGTGGGCGGGCATTATCCTGCTGAAACAGAGCATTGGGCAACCCCTGAAGGTACGGGAGTGCCACCGGCCGCAGCACATGCTGCACGTAGCGGTGGGCATTTAACGTGCCTTGAATACGCACTAGAGGTGACGTGGAATCATACGCAATAGCGCCCCAAACCATGATGCCGCGTTGTCTAGCGGTAGGGCGCTCCACAGTTACTGCCGGATTTGACCTTTCTCCACGCCGACGCCACACTCGTCTGCGGTGACTATCACTGACAGAACAGAAGCGTGGCTCATCGGAGAACACGACGTTCCGCCATTCCCTCATCCAAGTCGCTCTAGCCCGGCACCATGCCAGGCGTGCACGTCTATGCTGTGGAGTCAATGGTAGTCTTCTGAGCGGACGCCGGGAGTGCAGGCCTCCTTCAACCAATCGACGGGAAATTGTTCTGGTCGATATTGGAACAGCCAGGGTGTCTTGCACATGCTGAAGAATGGCGGTTGACGTGGCGTGCGGGGCTGCCACCGCTTGGCGGCGGATGCGCCGATCCTCGCGTGCTGACGTCACTCGGGCTGCGCCTGGACCCCTCGCACGTGCCACATGTCCCTGCGCCAACCATCTTCGCCGCAGGCGCTGCACCGTGGACACATCCCTATGAGTATCGGCTGCGATTTGACGAAGCGATCAACCTGCCCTTCTCAGCCCGATCACCATACCCCTCGTAAAGTCGTCTGTCTGCTGGAAATGCCTCCGTTGACGGCGGCCTGGCATTCTTAGCTATACACGTGTCCTGTGGCACACGACAACACGTTCTACAATGACTGTCGGCTGAGAAATCACGGTACGAAGTGGGCCATTCGCCAACGCAGTGTCCCATTTATCGTTCGCTACGTGCGCAGCACAGCGGCGCATTTCACATCATTAGCATACCTCAGTGACGTCAGTCTACCCTGCAATTGGCATAAAGTTCTGACCACTCCTTCTTGGTGTTGCATTTGCTCTGTCAGTCAGTGTATTTTACTTACCTACGTATAAATACGACAAGACATGCATGCCTGCTCCCACCTCAAAGTCGAAATGTCTCCCATAACCCTCCCTTTAATCTCAGTCCCGGCAGCTCTCCCCCCACTCCCTTGTTTTGTGAAAGGCAATTGGTTATTCCTTATCCTAGGGTATTCCTTGGCCTAATGAGCTAGATGGAATATTATACTGTTGAACTGGCTGCAGTTTCTGAACACCGGTATACGGTATGTGTATGACAAAAGTGCAGAGTATTGCGATACCGTAATTTGCTTTCCAGCGTGACTTCGCTTATAGGTGAGTTATGGTTAAGGAGAAGCTTTCAAGTTTCGTGGCAAGTTTAAAATCCGAGTGATTCAATTTGTGTCGAACGTGGCAATCATTTGCAGACCAAAAATTTAATGTACACTACTGACGAAAACAGGAAGTTCCTCTTGAATACACCAACATATCAAGGAAAGCCTTCCGGGGGCCGAAGGCACGTGAAATAGCGACAAACCTGGGTATTACCGCAGCCGTTCCTGGATAGCCCGAATCATGAAGAGGAATCGGAAAAGACAGGAAGGAGAGCGTATTTGGCTACGAATACAATCTTACAAAATATAATACTTTTGTTAATATTCAATAAAATGTTACGGAAAATATGAAAATGCAACCTGATATGCGAAGTCATGAACATTTCTTAATTTTAAAAAGTATTTTAATTCTAATAAATTTCGATTTACTAACTTCCCGCATGTATTTCACACCCCGAATTTTAGGCTCGAATTTTCAGAAAAGAGTGGGAGATATGCGCGATTAAATGCGGTATTTAATTCTCGAGTGATCTGTACTTTTCTTTTGGTTTCCAATCATTTGTACCATATTCTCTCTACGTCTCTGTGAAACCATAGATTTAGCTACTTCTGGCATGACACGTACGTATTCCACTTAAGTTCAGATTGTTCCTTCCGTATCTTAGTTCTCCAAGTAACAAGTTCTATATATTCCTTGTCACTACGTTTCCTGAGTGCCGGAAGACTAACCACTGGCACCTACTGATGTTCCATAATACGAAAAACAGCTGAATATAGTGCGATTTCCGAAACAAATACTGGGGGTGAATTTGCTATTCAGACGTGTCTCGTTTCAGTTCATAAATGTCATCAAGTGATCCATCGAGCTGATGTAGAATATTTATTATATCAACCAGTATCGTATGTTTCTTAAACATTTGCACAAGACGTGTCCTAAGATAATTCCTTGAGGAAAGACACCATCCTTATTCATAGAATTGAAATGGCTCAACTGATAATGCGAATGCGATGTGTATCTTGGTAATGATTACCATAATATGTTCGTTCGTCTTCCAAATTCCATGATATTGCCAGTTTAGCATGCCTCACGATAGGCTACTCACTCCACCACCTAGCACGGCTTAAACTTTGTACGACGGATGTAGAGCCTCATTCCTTACTGCAAAGTGCCGAATAAACTTCGTCAATGTATTATACAGATATAAATCCGTTATTTTTCAGTTAGTATCACCAAAATCGGAGTTCTCTTGTAATTTAAAATAGCATTTCTCCAATGTAGTATACATTTTCTGCACTGTGGTTTTAGAAGACTCTTTGTCCATACTCTTAACGTAATGTGAATGTCTTAAGTTACATTTCGTTATTTGAACGGTAATGTTAAAGTATACTGTAGGGACCAATCTCCTTGACGTTAGGCCCTTTAAAACAGCAGTCATCATCGTCGTCATTATCATCAACGTCACCAAAACTGTTGTTTCATGTTACAAGACGTTCGGTTTACTATTGCAAATATATATTGTCAATGGATTATTTCCAACAATGATAATTTTTTCACAATAATAATAATAATAATAATAATAATAATAATAATAATAATAATAATAATAATATGAACTTTCATTAACGAGTATTCGCATGCAAAAGCTCAGTAGTGCTTAGCAATATTCTAGTAGTGTGTACAGCATTCTCGTTGGAAGTAAGAGTACATTACATATAAATTCTAACATCAACATTATTGTGTGAGCTAGAGTTCCAAATGTAACCCCTACCTCACTTTGAAAATGTTGCAAAAGTGTTAAGAACAAAACATGAAAAAATCGCATTATCAGTTGAGCGAATATTCCTCTTTTTCAGAGAGTTACGAATTTAAAGAAATTAAACTGTTTCGTTCTTTTACCTCACTGGAATCAATTTTAACATCACTTCTCGATTTAGCAATTATCTTTTATCAATCTTCGTTTTTCAGTTAATTTTTCTGAGTGTAAAGAGTGTATGAATCTATAATAGAGCTTCATTTTCTCAAGAAATGTAATTGTAGTTTCCAGTTGCTTTCAGCCACGGACAATTTTGGTACGGTTAATGAATACTGAATAATATTAGAAAGTCTTTTAAGCTAAATGGCCACTCTACTGGAAGGGCTGCTTCTACCTTCCGTTGAACCATTCGTTAGTCTGCTCTCTAGATATAAAAGCATCAGCTTCTCAGGTAACTAATTCATTAAGAAACTCAAGCCACCTCACCGCGGTAAGGTCTTACGTTTCCTGGAAGGTAACAATGTAGGCTGTGTATGGCTTTGGCGCATAATAGTAAATTAACTATACTTTTGTAGAAAAATAATGTTGACTTTTGCATTTGTCTACAAATAACCGATATTGTCCTGGCTGTTACAGGTAGCCGATGAAGTGACGTATGCAGAACTGAGCCTTGCTCGACCAACATCTCTACAGGACACTAATCTAGCAATGGGTAGTGGCATGCTAGTTGGAGGAAGTCTGAACCTTGGTGGTGGAATCCGAGGTCGTGATGAACCAATCATTTACGCCCAGATTGACCACAGCAGAAGACCCCCACCCAGTGATCTTGCAGGAACACCTCTGGTCTCACCTGGGTCACACCCCACTTTCTACCCGCGAGAAATAGTCACTGTGAGAACTCCACTGATGTCCAACCAGCAGGAGAGCTGTGTATAGTGAGCTTCATATGCATCTTTCCCCACCGTCAACTATTTTCTTGAAGGATGTCCCTCTCAGTAAACCACATACTTCTCTCATTAACTGAGTTGTGGAGATATTATCTGTAATGAATAGTAATCTTCACTAAATCCTAGTCCCTGTTTCTGCCATTCTCCCTTGCAGGCAACTGAAGTGACCTGGTTTCGCCAGTCGTGCCTACTTCCACTTCCCCCCCCCCCCATCAAATCTCTTGTTATAGAATTCAACCCTTTGAGGACAATAATCATTTCACTTATATGAGGAGTTGTGGAGTGCGATGTCTCCTCCAAGGACACTGAGAGAGCGAGTTTTGTGGACAGTATTGTTATAAAGCACAGTGGCTATGGAAGTCAGATATAACACTTGAAGTGTCGAAAAGATTTATATATTAATTTATCCATCCATATTGAGATTCTGGCGCTGTGAATTAATAATTCGTATTACCGGAAGTGATGCTTCTGATGATGTTTTATTGTGAAGAAAATATCGTATGATATCCCGAAATTTATTTTTAAATACTATTTGAGTCGGGATTGTCATGGTGCAACGATAATAATGAGAGAGTTTTTATGATACGCATTACTCATGAATTCCTACCTGATTTTAGAAGAATCTCTTTTCAGGTTTTTCCAGAAGAACAATCCTCATACAGACTGATGGTTTGAGAATTTGATGTCCCGAATGATGAAAATAAACTCGCCATACTTGTTAATTTACAGAATTACTCCTGTTCCTCCTCTATTTCTTCCCCAAGGGTCACTATTAAGCATGGCACTGTATACTGAGATCGGTTAAATTTTAATTTCGTTATGATATGCCATAATATGTTGGTAGTCAATCATGTGGATTCTTTCCAAATTTTTGTTACATTACAGGCATTGCGGTGGTCACAATAATCACAAAATATAATGATTATCCGGTCTCAAAAAGTGCATTATGATTAAGAGATTTACTGTATAATGAAAGTATCTGAGAGGATGAGACCATATACCGAGTATTTCTCCCAGAATTTAGTACGTTAGTTCCTAGGAAACTTCCTATTCACTCTACATAAACCTCATCCCTTTTCTGCAAAGTCCTTGTTAAGTGAATAAACTGACTTAACATTTTAAGGTGACATTGAGCAGTCGTTCTGTCAATACTGTTCTCATTTCAGTACATCATTTCAATGCACGAACTTAATCCTCTCACACAGTATTTTAACCAAAAATAATAGTTTTCTGTTTATGGAACATTGTCGTCTGTTCCTTGGATAAAAAGTAATTCATATACCTCTTGTGAATTTTCGTGTATATTAATTTACTTCATTCTAAAACTCGTTAATGAAAATGCTCATTGAAGTATAGATGGCTTTGTTTTATTCAGGTAAAACATTGGCATTTCGTCAGTCACTAAAATATTTTGAGGACTAGTGTTTTATTCTAAACGACTCAATTTTATTGAACGTGTGTTTGTAACAAGAACTAATACGAAAATGATGTTACCGGGAAATAATTAGTCCACATTCTTCACGTTATTTTCATATTTAATTTAAATATCTCGTAAAATGTAAGTGACAAGTTACAGACATAAGCGGCAATGTACCTCAGGCTGTAAAATGAAGTATAGTATATTTACATCAGAATAAATTTCAGTTAATCATTGCCTCTAGTAAGATGCAAATAAATACTTCTTTTTGTATGTCACAGACTTCGTGGTTAGATTTTTACAATTTAGAATGTTAACTTCGCAATTTTATTTTACTCAATCACTGGATGTAACTCATCATTCTTCGAGCTAAGCCGAAGAGGAGTTAGTTTTACCAACTGGAGTATCTATTAGGTTTGTTCAAACAATAGCGTGGCATAAACATCCACTAACCCAAACAACATATTTGATAAATTGCATGGTGTGAACTGGTTGATTAACACAATTCTATACAGAATATGTAAACCTACTGAGTTATAATCTTTTATAAAGTGTGAGAAATAATACCATAATCATTTTGTTCTGTTTTCGGGATTACATATAGTCCCTCTTGAAATCTTAATATTGTGACGATTACAGAGAAACATAACTATATGAACATCAACATGTTCAAGACAAGGATATAGTGTAGGACTCATGCAAGTAGGGAAGCGTACATACGACGTATCCCAGTCATTCAACTGTAGTATTACATTACTTTTTGCTGTACAGTACTGATTTTAGTTATTACCATTAGTGCATTAATGATCAAACTCAGTAGTTTGATTTCATTTATCTTATGTTCAGATTCAGTTGCATAAGATAATAAATATTGAGTGACGTAATTTACTGTACAGCGTGTGTTTACTATCGATCATATCTTCATTTGAATTTTTATATTTAAATGTATTAATTTGCCACATTGTCAGTAAAAGTTTATCATGTGCGACTGGATTCGATATCCCAGATTTAGTATCTATAAACTATCAAAACATTTCAATTCGAGAATATATTATTTTTCAACAGGAATTGGAAATATTCAACTACTTACTCAATTATTCCTTCCTATCACAGGAGTATTTCTCCGTCAACCATTCTATAATTAAAAATACATAAGAAATGGAATCAATATCTTCTATTTACAATTCATTATTTTATCACTTATCCATTAGTTATCAGCATAGTTAACCTATTTTCTTATTATACACATATTTTACAAGCATACTATCTCATTTACGTCGTAGCAGGTAACTACCTGGGTATACATAATTGGGAACTCATTCTAATGAATTTTAATTTTTCAGTTCCCGTCTTTCAGCATTGCATATCCAATTTCCTTTTATTTATGAAGTATATCTAAACTTATGTCCCGTTCAGTTATTTATATTTCTCATATTGAAGTATTTCAAGAACGTTTTAATATTTTTGTCACTACGTTTGTTAATATGTTTTACCTCAGCATTCACTAAGATTTTTAAATGGCAATATATTGTAATTAGTAACTGAGTTTTGATTTATTTCTTAGTTTATCATAAATGCCTTGTTCTTATTTTTTCGCCACTGTTCAATATAGGGAAAGAGGAAACAGAGCGAGTCACAGCATTTATTTCAAAAATTAAATGTAGAATACTTCGTATGATTTTAAAATATGCAAAAGCAGAAATATTTGAATAATTATCAGTATATCACAAAAAAGGTATTCATTCATAATATATACCAAGAACAGAAAAACAGCAAAATGTGTAGGGAGAGTGCACTGGCAAATTAGAGATGTAATTGAATAAAATTCACTTCTAATGAGTTGCACAAGTGTGGTCTTACATTGCAATAATTTTGTATTAAGCCATGAGGAGTTGAATATGACTGATCAAAACAAATTTTTAAAATGTTATCCATAGTATTTATATGGTTTATATGGTCCTTGGCATGTCAGCTGTGTCGACTTAAGTACCTACAAAATCACTGAAAAGAAGAAAGCAATGGAACTATTTGTTTATCTCATGATTTTTCAAGGATCATAGGTCTAACTTCAAAATATGAAAGCCTCCTCAAATGCGAGACCTCCTGACACCAATTTTATCAACGTTACAAGAAATACTGCGTTCTCATTCTCATCCATACATTTTCTTCATTTGGAGACATACATTCTGCCAGAGCAAATTGAATTTTAAATGAATTCTGTCTTCATATTCTTACTGAAATATCTGTTTAGGAAGAGCGAATTTGGTGGGCTTCTAAAACATGTCATTTATGAATGAAATAGTCTCATAAGTCCACGCACAATTATCAGCGCACAATGTGGATTGGATGGAAATATGACTACTGACGCCACTATGATCAGCGTGAATGAACGGAACAAATATTTCTTCCTCAACTTACAGGCCTTTCCATGAAACGTACATTATCTGATGATCAATGGCTATTATTTTTTCAGAAACATAGGTTTCACCGAAGCTTGTATGGAAATTTGGAATTAGTTTTCTTATGAAGGAAATTTAAGACACGTTATAGGAAATTACGGCAAGTAACCATACTACGGATACGTTTATAACTTTATTTCAATGTTAATATCAAGAAACCAAGAAAAGGGATGTTTCATACAACAAATTAAAGTCTTAAAATGTTTCTGTCATTGTCAGAGGTCATTAACCCCGTCCAGGAAGGAAATAGGAGTGTTTGTGAATGTGTATATATGTGTACATTGCTTTTTATGACAAATGTGCCACTGAACATTTTTTTGAGATTTCAGCCGCAGTGATTTTTTCGAATTCAGACGGTGGGGTTTAATAATTTGTTTGAATACTGCCGTACAAATGTGTAAATTTAAACAACAAATGGCATATTTCCAAGAAATTGTTCTCTTCTATAAACTTGTGCGAATGGAATAACTGTTCGGCTGCCCTTTCCTTACATGTATAAGAAGTATCTCTCTACAAGATGTTTGCAAAAGTAGTGCGTATCGATGACTTCGGTTGTAAATGTTTAGTGTATGATATTATTGTAGTTCGATATTTCAAATCTGCATAATTTGTGTAAAGTTTGTATAAACGTTATGATGCTTTTGAGATTTTATTGTTTAGGTTACATGCTACTTGTAAGCATCTTGTGGATTAATAAACATTAAGATAAGTTTTCAGGTAATAGGAGAAAAGTGGATACTTTACATGTTAGGAACTGAGGAGAAATGCATTTGTATCAGTCAACGTTTCTCAGAGTTCTGTTTCCAGAAGCTCATGAAATCTGACTAATGTGATGTACATAGAAAATTGCTAGGGAGTGAACTGTGAACTTAGTTTTAAATATAATACGAACTCCTGTCCTGGATATTGTATAGCAACAAGTGTTTACTAATGATGGAACCACTTTATGTCCCATCTCAAACCAGTGGAATTCATGAAGATGATATCTGTTGAATAAGTGATGTCTTTGTAAATGGACAATATACTATACCAATTCTAAGCAACTGTTCAGTAACAATTTGGAAACAAATGACTTGTTTTGTAAGGTTGCCACAATTCTGTATCGTATCGAACTCATATTATGAAATTCAATAAAGATGGGCTATTAAAGAAACGTGTGTACATGATTCGAGGTTGTTCACCTCGTTTTACTATGAGTTAATGTCATTATTTTCACTACTTTATGCTATCCTTTGCCGAAGATAAGAAGTACCAGTTCATCGGGAGATGTTTCAAGATTGACGATCGTCTTACTTAATGCACAGGAATGAAAATCGAATTTTAAATCCTAGGAAACTGGTCCACCGCCTATGTCCCAAATTTGACGTGTTTCATGACAAAAAATATTGTTGAAGTTTAACTGTACGCTGCTTGTTGTGTATTTTTTGACGTTCTATAAATATATTTCTGATTCATCTTAGCACATGAAGTAATATGTTTGAAGCGGAAATTTCATTGATTCCCTACGAGTAGGATAGCTCAATTGAAATATGTCCGATGACCTCTGGAAGTTGCAACTTCTCCTTTATTTATCAAGATAATAATTGAAAATTACTATTGAAGCTACTACAAAATAGCATTGGTGCCGGTAACTTTGAAATATCTACAGGTGTAAGGTTTTATTTTTATTATCAACGTAAAATTTTTTCACATTTAATTCTATCATTATTAATAAAACCTTATAAATTATGTTGTTATTTTAGCTTCTATAATCATAAGAGGAAGAATACATCAAACAAATTAGAAATGGGCTGTCAGTGAATAATTACGCTGAGCTATACGGGCCTTATTAGATGTTCATCAGGTGTAATCTATGCTAAAAGGAACACGATGATACTAAATATACGTGCTTTCTAACTTTATCCTTTATCTCTCTGCTCTAAAGGAGTAATGAGAGCGAATATTTCGTCGAAATGTTATAAAACATGCTTCGAGCACCTTCACACTCAATGTGATTTATTCATTTTAAAAACTCCAGAAGGAATAATTTAATACACGGTATTTGATGATAAATTCTGAGGATATCCAGTTCAGAGGGAGGAACTATACAATTGGTTTTAAGTAATTTTAGAGGCATTCCACCATTATCAGCCACTGCGTCTTTCAGCTTGGAGATTGTTATCATCGGTGGAATAATAACTGATTAAAGCAGTGTGTGGAATTAAATCCCCAGAAAATGTTCGCCTCAACTAGAAAGTAGCCGTAAATATTCTCATGGATAATTTCTGCTGTTTAAATAATAATCCTAAGTTCTCATTATTATTTCAATATTTAAGCTATGGCCTATCAAACTGATGTTTTCTTAGTGTGCTGGGCAAATACGACAGTAACCAAAGTCACGTTCTAAGAAACTCAACCTTTATGAACCATTATTTTGGGATTTTTGTAACTAAGGTGTACAGTTGCGAGTGACATAAATTAATTGTAAATCGTCGTTGGATATAGAATTAAATAATATGTATTATTGAAAATATGTCTCCATAAACAAAAGCTAATCTTCTTCAAGGTTATTAGAAGGATCTGAATGAAACTGGTTATAAACTGTGACAATGAAGTAATTCTTAGTGACCTATATGGATATAAGGAGATGTAAATTGATTAGTGAGTTGATGACTGTCATGGGACGTAAAGTAAAACTCTTGTCCGAAACCAGTTTCTATTGGCTGATCATCGATATAATTCCAGCAACTATGCAAAGAAAGGACTTCAGTAGCAGAGATGACGTTATTAATGGAAAGAAGATGAATAAATAATCACTAATAAATGTATTACGTTACAAATGGGAACTTCTCACAATGTGGTGAACTGGTTCATGGAATAAACCCATGTTATCTGAGATAGAATCAATAAAGTGCATCAAATGTTACAGACTGCCTATCAATCTTTAGATCGATGCACTTGGTTGATGTGATGAAATTAAACTTCAATCTTCGTATACATATAGATGCCTGAATTTGACAAAATATGAGTATAAACAACTGATTACATAGTGAGTAAATACAAGGTGTCATGGCCATCCCGTTAGAATTCCTAATTCCTTAAATAACCTTTCCCCATAATTTCCTAAATTAGCTATTTTCGTTTCGAAGAGAAATAATTAGAAATAACTGAAAATCATGTATTGTCAGTTTAACTTGATTTTCGGACAGTGTATATATTTTGTTCGCCTGGTTATGTTTTAATGGTCAAAATTTACGACTGTATTAAACAAGTCTTGAATTATTCCCTTGAATGGGTAGTATCTGTTATCATTCGAGTATTTTGCAAGTAAAGTATTGATTATTATTTCCGACCACTCAAATATCTACTCTATTTCAATACCATTCGGATATCTGATGCAATAAACAGTTCATTATTCTCAGGTTTTTACACTGCGGTCACGTAACGCAAAGTTGTTGTTATTATATGAGCATTATTTTTACCATTAATTTCCACGTTAGGTGCATTAAAATGCTGACCGACTCTGCTAGTATTCAATCCTGAACTTTCAAACCATCAGCCAAGGACCTAACCAACTGCGATGCAGAACTGACATTAATATATCACATCAAATGAGAAAATCTAATTATTTATTGCATAAGACATATTTTTGCATGCTTCGTTGTAGTACGAAACTGGGAACTTACTGGGTGGCACAAACAAAATTAAAATATTACATCTGGAAGGATGACTTACATCTCTTTCTGAGCATAATGGCCTACATACGTTACTTACAACAAGAGTTTAACCGTGTGGGTAAGAAACATTGAGCACTCCTTCCTTTACCTTATCGTAGTGAATATCCTCCCTTCGCGCCTTTCCTTACTGCATACACCTTGCCTTTCCTTGATAATCGGTCATGATTGTTTCAGTTTCAACATACCTTGGAATTATAATATTTATTTCTCATAATAGGTTAGTAAGACTTATAACCTGAGACCAAAAGTTTCAAAATTTGTGGAGATCTTGACTAAATTACTGTGGTGATTTGCGTACATTACAGAAACTTATGATGATGTCTCATCGCGGGAGCAGAAGATTATAATCCATTTCACCAATTTACAACACGTAGAACTTACTAAAATAACTTGCTCATCACAGTGGACATCTTTCATATAATAGAATCCATAAGTGGATAAAGCCAAGCACATCAATTAGAATTCTGAAAGTACAATGATTAACATTAAGATCAGTAAGTATTTACCTTTCCGACAAACAGTGTTCCAGAAATACACACATCATCGAAGGACCGTCCGTAAAAATTGCAACTAAATAATATGGAAACATAAATGGAAACTATAAACAACTATATTATTAAGACCAATCTGTCGTACTTCACTACATGCAGTAATCGTAAAATGACTTTGTGAATTAATGGAAATTTTCAAACTCATGTCATATATTCATGGTGCATTAACTAACATATATCCAGTATATCTTATATTGAAGTTAATTAACCAAACTGCCTGAAATTCAAGAGTTAGCTTTCTTATCATTGAAGACAGAATAACTTTATCAACATCAATTATTGGAACTTCAACTGCAGATGTCTGAGACTTCGGGATGTGATTACTTCAATGTGCTACTCAATGAAACTACTAAATTAACCAGACTGATTTCAAACAACGCCAGTAAACATGAATATTCAGCACGTATTTTTCTCGCTAGTGTGGACACAAAATTGGCATTCATAAATATAGTTATCATACGACAACCATACTTCGCAGTCAGCTAGAACGTGACACTTGAAAGAATATTCACCAGAGTTGTCATTGAATAACTGGTTTTATAATTCTGGAATAGAATAGTGGGACGAACAACAGCACAATCTTAATAAATATTAAATAATTACTTCGCTGCTTCATCAGGATACAATTTATTCTTAATTATATTTGGCAGTTTTTATGTAATAATGTTTCTACGAAGAAAGATTTACTCATCCCCCATGGTACTCCCTATAGCAAGTAAATATTTCCAATGAAACATTGTAGTCACAACGAAAGAAAACCTAAGGATCAAGTGTATTCTGATCACGTTCACGGCTCATTTTGTTTAGTAAAACACATGATCGGTTTAAAATGTGGTAGAGAAATTATTTCTCAACTGTATACGTTATGTTGATAAATACACTGAGAGTCGAGAGTAAACAAATCGATACCGAATTGCCTGGCACAAATTGCTTGGAATTAGCGGATCATTCCCTCAAGAAATAACCTGCCGCTTGAGCTCGCCGCTATACTTTCCAAACGGTATTCCTCGTCCGGGGCACTGGGATTCTACATGTTTACGCTATTACAGTCTGTACGAACCTTCCTTCTGCATGACATATCACCTACAGGAATAATTGAAGATTTCAAGTTTATGGCACCACAGACCAACAGCATTTAATTTTGGAATTTTCAGAGTATCATCTGAAACATCAGTGCAACAACACGGTTTTGTCATCAGCAAACTGTATGATACATTACGCTTTCAGATGAACTTATTTAAGGAGTCCACTGTTGTCAAGAATCAACTAGCTACAGATAAAGGCTTAGGCGTCAACCTTGATTACACAGATCTCTTCACGTTTATAAAACATGATTCATAAGATATTTAGACGTTGTTTATTCCTTTCGTCATCAACTTAGGTCACAAAAATGGATGAATGATTACAAGAAATTTAAAAATATTAGTTCAAAAATGAATATTCCTCAGTGAGAAAACCTGCATATCTGCGCGGAAATTTTCAGATTCAGATACCATAAAATCGTATATACATGAGGCTAACTGTTCTGAATTAATCTACCTCATGCACCAAATTGTTATTCTTTTATCCAAGATAGGATAAGATCTGTTCTTTTCAATTTTAGCCAACTTGCATTATATTTGAAGGGAAACCTGGAAGAAAATGTGGTAGAGAAATTATTTCTCAGCTGTATACGTTATGTTGATAAATACACTGAGAGTCGAGAGTAAACAAATCGATACCGAATTGCCTGGCACAAATTGCTTGGAATTATCGGATCATTCCCTCAAGAAAAAACCTGACTCTTGAGTTCACCGCTATACTTTCCAAATACACAAGAATATGAATGAGTGCAACATTACACTGCTTGGTTAAGAAATTTCTACTAATATATGAAGAATGCGGCATATTATGGTTTCATCCAGTCTAATTTTCTGCCTTTGTATCATAACTGTGGAAATCAACTAAACTGCACTGCAACAACAAGACTGAGTTTTTCAATTCAGTACAACATATGTCAGTAAATAATAATTATGTTCTACCCTTACCTGAGAAATATAGAGCAAAAATTCCAAATGTCCAACTAAAAATTAGTATCACAATGAATACATTGTGAAAATACGTTACAGGTCTGTGTATTTATGAAGAATTTATTTTCGTGAAATTTGACTCAAATACTAGACATCATAAGTATCAAATGATGCATTAATGTAGAATACTGGCAAATATAGAACGAAACTTCTGGAATTCGGTAAATGATATGCCCGATATGGATTTCTTTTGTGAGTGGACGTGAACAAATTTGTTATTGCGGTTGGAAATAAATACCTTCCAAGACTGTGTAAAGTGTTTAAACTCTCCGTTAAATAAATCTTAATTGGAATGGAATTTATATTTTGAACTGCTTCGGAAACAATGTAAAACGAGAGGTCAGAAATATACTTTAAAGGTATAAGTTCACCGGACAAAATATCAGTCACCCTATTGCGCACGTACAGATGGATCATTAAGCATGTACAGATGGCGCAGCGAACGAGTCGCGTACTCAATCTCACGCCCACTGCCTCTACGCGAGCGAGCAGTAGCGATCAGTGAGACATTGATGTTTCAAGCGGACAGTGTCTGTCTACATGGGTAGATGTAAGGATGTGACAGAGTTACAAAAAGGGGCAATCGTGTTTGGCCGTGCCCATGCCCATACGGTGCGTGAAGTTGCTGGATTGGCTGGTGTTTCACAGCGGACTGTTCAACGTGTCGACAATACTACATGTGGCCACGATAAACGACATCAGAATCGTGATCGGAAAAAGATCATGACTGAGAGGGACCGGAGACGCTTTTCACGGCTTGTGAACCAAAATCGCTTTCAAATCCGATAGGAATTGCTGCGGTCAGTGAATGAAGGTCCACCCCAACCTTTTAGTGAGTGATCTTTGCGGCGGGAACTGCATGCAACGAACATTTGGAGTCAGTCGGTGGAACGTGTTGGTACAGCGAGTAAAACTCCGATATCAGTATCCCCGCAATTTGGTGGAATTGCGGGGTTAAATCGTCATCGAGTGGCTTAACCTGGATGCGGCGTACCTGCACAACTTTGTGGACTCAATTCGTTAACCGAGTGCAGGCAGTTATTAAACCCAGAGGCTGAGCTAAACGTTATTAAATGATGCTTAAAATGATTTCTCCAGGGTTGACTAATGTTTTGTCCGGTTAGCTTAACATGTCCTTCGTTAATCCGTAGCATTCCTCGACTGACTAAGATTTATGAAGAATATTCTTCTTAACTTTCTTGTTTACAGTATCACACATCTTCTGGCAGCACTAAACCTCTCTTCACACCGAAGAGCCTGATTTTGGATGCGTATGGGTGAAGAAATCTACATGTCTGAAGGTGTTCCTGAAGAACAGTCACTTCCTTGTACCTGTTTTACAATAAACAATGATAGTGTACCGTTCCTCATCGTCCCATTATAATATCCTAACGTTTTAGTACGTGACACGTAACTACTTCCTATTGTAAAACCGCATCTTTGATATACCCATTCAGGTGCTAGCCACATTGTTTGGAAGTGAACCTCTTTGATATAGTTGTGTAATACCATTAAATAATAATAAAGTATCATAAATAAAAATAGAAATAATTAAATTAAATTAAATTAATAAAATGAATAACAATAATTATTCGAAATGTCCGTAATATGGGCGCCAGAGTTCACCAGAATGGATCCCTCGAATTCAGATAGAGCATGTTAATTCTTTATCTCCCAGGGCGTGTACATAATGCTGCGTACTGGTATATCTGCTACAGGCATTCCCTAACCTTCTGAAAACGACTAAATAGGTAGGAACTGCACTTAGGTTCATCAATAACTACACTGATTCTAAAATATCTAACTATATTCTTAATAAAATCCGTGCATGAGCACCTCATCAACACACCAAAATACACTTATAATACACAAACAAAGTATTAATGGAAGACTCCATATTTACAACAACAACAAAGGAAACAGTGGGAAACGAAAGCGAGAGCTAAGCCACCATTTGTGATTAGTCCGTTGAACAATGTACATATATGTAGATAAGAACCCTTCACTGTATCAACACGACTTGCCGATTCTCATAATCGGCACTTATTATTTCACATAGATACTGTACCTCATAATGCTGTGTTCACTGAGTCTAACACTTCTTCTTCTTCTTCTTCTTCTTCTTTCTCCTTTTATAGCCTATTTCAATCCACTGCTGGATATAGGCCTCTTCCATATGCTTCCATCGTTTTCGGTCTTGGGCCACTTGGAACCAGCGTGTTCCAGCCAACAGCTTTATGTCGTCAAGTCATCTCTTCTGGGGTCTTCCAATGCCTCTCTTGTGTTCCCATGGTCTCCAGTGAACAATCCTAGAGGTCCACCTGTTATAATGATATATACATTTGAGCAACACACGCTTGTCGTCCCTGAACACAAATTCCGGAAAGTCTGGGATATAGCACCTCCCAGCTTTCAGCAACATGTAATACCAGGCCGCCACAAATGATACAATACCAAGTGTGTAAGCACTCAACAGTTGTAGGTCATTCACGTACCACAAACATAATAAGACCACGTTCCACAAACATTTGAAGTCCAGTCCAGTATATTGTAGCCGTGTCACACCAGAACCGTATATCCAGTTTCACTCCCGTATCGTGTGTCCGCACTACTTCATTCCCGTACAGTGTGTGTGGTTCACTTCCGCTGTGTTGTCGAAGTATATAAAGACCTCAGCTCTCACATGATACATCGAGATTCATCCTGGCCATCCAATCATGAGTATATCCTCTAGCCAAGACCACGCCCTGAATTTCTTCCAGTGTCACAAGGCAATCACAAGATCAACAAACCCTAGGGTGTTTCACATGACTCATCGGAGATTTCCGACTACAACATCAACAAGCTCATGTGATTATGGGCTATTCACATGATTTATAGAACTTCCCGACGACAACAACAAGCACATCTCATCAAACGCTGGGGTAGACACATGACTCATCCAAATTTTCCAAGTTCAATACAGCAATGTTTCCCCAGTCGTTGTACAAAACAAATTACTCATACCACATATGGAGACCTTCCAGCTTGCAAATATTACTGACAAAATAGACAACTGAAATACTACTAATAATAATAATAATAATAATAATAATAATAATAATCGAATACTGAAAATAATATCTCTCGCTTCTACATATATTGCGAGGGTGTGATATACAGTATGTACTATTACATGTTTGAGTTCAATATGTCATATTACTTTTACCTTTGCTTCTGATAACGATTGTTCGTTGTATGTTAAGAAGCTTGGGAATGAATATATTGTTTCGGAAACTTTTGCACACAAGCAAATCTGCCTATTATGAAGGTAACTTACAACGTACAAATTATATCGTTTGAATTCCCTATGTGAACGGTTCATTAACAAGGATCATCTGAACAGGTTATGTTTACAAGGGACGTATTTTTGTAGCTACTGTATATTCTTGGTCTGCTTTGAAATGACTTTTATATGCACTAGCTGATTATAAGTATCTGGACAAGAATAATAAAAGAACCAACGCATAATGTCAGTACAACCGCACGCATCGGTCTAGCTCAGTAGTTGACAGGTCAGCGTCTTCAACTCCAGCCCTCGGGGTCCTACATTTGATTCCTGATTGTTGATGATTTATAGTGTCCGGTTTAGTCCCTTGACTCGGGGACAGGTTATTTCCCCTGTCCTCGACATTGCTGCAAATTACACACAACACTATTTTTCACGGCACCAATCCGCAGCTTCCTATAAATGGCAGAATTTGTCTACCCACGTCAGAGGATCTCCTACAAATGGCGCACCTGAATTGTAATAGTCACATGATACTATATTATTATGTCAGTTTAGTTACAGAAAATGTTTTGTGTTATCTTTTAATTAGAAGTACGAGCAGAATAAATAAGTTGGAAGAGGTTAATGACTGCATACGTGAATGAGTTACGGGTTGTTTCATGTATAATTAATCTTTTTGAGACATGTCGACCCTTCCAATTTTCCCAAATTGCCCAAATCGACCGTTGGTGACATGGCAGTGAAGCGGAAACGTAAAGGTAAAACCTAGATGTATCCGCTACTATGAGGTATGTCAGAGGAGGGTCTGGTTATAGCAGTGATAAAGTATCCGGATACATTGGATCAGTCATTGCAGTAGAAACACATTGCTGTCACCTAATTACCTCACACAAGGGTACTGAATGTTGGGACTAAATTATACTAAATTGATTTCAACATATGTACATATTATCTTGCTGCTGTACCTAGCATAACTGTCTACAGCCGCACTATGAGACAGGGAGAAGATACGTTGTATAGGTTGAGTCAATAAAAGGTCTACTTCAAATATCTCCACATCCATTAAGAATATCGGCACCTGTTTTAATATTATAAAATGTTATTATGGACTTCGTGAAACGTCCTGTCTTTAATGTGACTGGAGATATCCACTGACATGCCAAAAGTCATGGGACAGAGGTATAGTATTGTACTGTATCCTTTCTTAATTTCGGCCTAGTTCAGTGGTAGAAGCGCGTGGTGCGTCCGAATAGCGTCAATAGCAAATAAGAAAACATCTAACTTATAAAATACACTAAAATATATGGGCAGGTGATACGTATATAAATCTAGTGAATGAGAACTCGAGAAATCGGGTAAAATGGATTTATTGTACTAAGAACATAAAAAGAAACCATACTAAACGAAAAAATCAAATAAAACAACCTACCACTCGTTGTGTCATTCAAACAAAAATCACACGAATTTTTACATAAATTACAATTATTAAACAAATCGCTTGCAAACGATGAGGGTAACGAACCCGAGATATTAAGAGAGTTTCATACGGAATGGAATGTGGAAAAATTCACATGTTGTGGTTGCGCGCTTTGTTAAGTCCCTAGGTCTTTGCTCGAGGGCTCGATTTCCTAAAACGTTCATGATATGCAACAGTAATACCCGATCCACCAGTAATGGCCTAAATTATGTACATATTCCGAACACTCGAACACAAACATATAAAATACTTCTTCGGGACTGAATCTGAATCACACTTCCAAACTTTTCACAGATTTTACTATATGGGTCCGAACCCATGATCACAGATTAGGTCAGAACCTCTCTCTTTCCAAGAATGGTCATCGAAATATCTATCCCCATTATGGAACAAATGACAACATTATAACAAAGAAATAACACACTGGACACAAAATACACAATCATAATACGAAAATAAACAAAACCTGGAAATATAACACAAAATTATATACACTAACGTTGATAGAGCTGTCGGGACAAGAACGCACCATATCCGAGCACTGGACGTCGGTTATCTCATGTAGATACAGCATAGTGGTAGCATGTAACACGACAGGGAAATCAGCTGACGGGCGGCAGAAAGAAACAGCCAACTACGCCTTTATGGCTAGGCGATTCCCAAACGTAATGGGACTATTTGTAAATCTGCACTACCCCTCTCCGACCAGCTTACAGCTGAGTCGAGGGTCATCAGCTACCTGTGGCATGAATGAATGGCACATCCGGCCTTGACAACATTCTCAGTGCTACAAGTAACACCCAAATCTGGTGAGCAAACACGGCTGACAGTCTTCCATAATTTCACATTTCATTATCTCATCATCATCACGTCTCCAAATATAACATCACGGCTTTCATAGCCTATCTCTTAGCATCTCAGCCCCAGTAAATATCCACAGGCAACTCTCTAGTCTCACATAAATAAACCTCGGTTCGACGATCGGTACATATCCGTGAATTTGCCTGCCACCACATTCAAAGAACTTACTCTACCCTCGACGTTGAAAATTCTCACCTTGCGCCTGCTCACAGCTGAAATTCATACATCATGTAACGTAAGATCTTGGCCTACACTGGCTTTAGTCAACTCCACTTTCCTGGTTCGACACTATCTTAACTCAACATAAACTGGAATATAATATAAATAACGGTAACACACAACCATATCTAACCTATTGTTTCCCTTATTCCCCATCTAAGTATTTATAATACACAGCTTGGGTACTTAGAATGCATGCAGTCCTAAACGTATTTAAATTTACTGAAATGAGCAATACAAATGCCACTCTGGGATCTGCTGTTCACTTCACATGCTTAAAGAACAAAATGACCTAACTTGGCGGCAACCTCTTCATCAGCGGCGAATCATATGTCACTTAGCCCATGATTAGGACACACAACAAAGGCATGAATATCCTCTTGTCCAATCCTGGTTAGTTCATGGCTGCTGTCTTCTTGATGTTGGGCTGTGTCTGGAATTGTTGAATTAAATTAGGTACTTCTCGGCTTAGTGTTCTCGAATGCACGATCGCAACCCTAGTATTGGCAAAAAATTAACTACAGTCGCCGCTTAGATATTAGTCCAATCTACGCGGCACTAATTTAAGGGAACTGGCCCGGTTGCTATATGCTATATGCTATATGTCCTTGTCAGCGGTTATTTATTAACAAATCGCACACGTTAATCTCACACTTCGCGTACCCACAGTATGTCCTTTATATATACAGACCTTCACTAGCTCTTGTGATTTTAGTTCAAGTCTAATATAAACTTCACAAAGTTATTGTCTCGTCTGCTCTCGGTCACGACACTTCACACTCGCCGTTCAGAATGGAATAGGAGAACGCTTTCATTGTCCACTCAGTTTTTACCGTTTCACAAGGTCTCGGGCTCCAAGGGGAAGTACCGCTACAAAAACCCTCTTCCTTTGTGAGAGCTCGCCAGACGCTAACGGCTGCTCACGTTAATACGCATATATATCTGCATGGCACAAGTAAATGGTTTTATCAGCACCTGTTACTCTATAATTATCATCTTAACTACGGGCGGTGTAAGATCTGTAGAATTCAGCTTAGTGGCGGAATAATTGATTAGAATTCAGTTATTCCAGCCCTGGAGAAGGAAGATTGTCAACCTGTGACAAATGTTTGGTGCATCCCCTCGTTAAAATCTCACCGCACCAAAATTTGCTGTTCGCGTGGGGACACGGCTATGGCGATTTCTGGATCGAAATCACGGCTTGTGGCTCAGGTCCAGCTAGAGGAATTCGTTCCTACCGGAGCGCTGCGGGATTCTCACAGCCTAGGGCACAACCATCCAGGGTTCCTTCCTTCCTTCCCCGTGACTATATTGAGCGCTTGAATAAAATTCTGCCACGGTGTTGCAATAAATAAATTGAAGCATGTATGATATGTTTCAGTATCATGTAGGTCCTACTCTAGCTCGGCCAAGTGCAGCAACTTGTCGTGGCGTTCATTCCACTAGTGAAAGAAAATCTGTGGAAATGTTCTGACCCATGCCGTTTGAATAGCTACACACAGCTTCCTGCTACTTGTCCTCCTTTCACAGCAGTAATACCCGCTCTGTTTCCTCCCTTTCTATTCCTGTTCACCGATTCTCTATGTAAAACAATTCTGTTGTTGTGAAGGGTTCCAGACATTTAAATCTCCTGCCTGCCAGTGTCATAAATACCAAGTCATTACTTAAATTCAAGTCTGCTTGCCGAGACTACCTGCTGAGTGCAGCTGACTAATTTGTATGACTAGATGAGAGAATGACTGTGAATTAGAAAAGTGAAATATATTATTGTGTAGATTATTATTTATTATATATTACGTGCTCCTAAGCTCTGCTCCCAATGATGTACCACTACAGTACTAGTTATGTGTAAGAGAGGACCAAGAGCCCGAACTTCGCCACCTACAAAGGCATAATAAATAAATAAATAAATAATGTTATAGGTGCAGGATATTGGGTGTGAACCGGCCTCACCACCACTTCCCATAAATGCTCGACAGGGATCATATCAGGCGAACGAGGTAGTTACAGCAGTCGTTGAAATTCTCCAGAAAGCTCCTCGTAAAAATTCTGAACAACTTGGGCCCGATGACACGGTGTATTCAGAATATCTACTTTTGGGATGTGTGAAGTCCATGAAGGGTTGGAAGTTGTCACCAACTAGTTCAACGTAGCAGTCACTGGTCAACTGATCAGGTGGATCGGCGGATCCAGCCCATTCCACGTAAAAGGAACCCGCACCATTATTGAGCGATTGTCAGCCTGTATGGAGCCTTGTTGACAAAAGGGGTCCATGGATTCTTCGGTCCTGCGGCATATCCGAAACCTACCATCAGTTCGAAACAACTAATAAATGACTTATCAGACCAAGCTACACTTCGTCAGTCCTCCAGGGTCCAATTAGCAACGTCACGAGGCCTGGAAAGACGCTGTGCCCGGTGTCATCGTGTTAACGAAGGCATTCTGGTAGGTCTTCTGCTCCCATGTCCTATAGATGTTAAAGAACGCTGCACTGATCTTGCGTCTGGTACCTCCTACATTGAATGTGGATGTGATTTGAGCCAGTGTGGCTTGTCTGTTACTACGGACAATTCTAGCCAGACCTCGCTAATCGCGACCATTAAGTATCCATGTTCGAACACTGCCCTGGTTACTGTGGGTTTTAATGCCTTCCAAGAGGTATTTCCGATACACACGTGACACCGTCGATCGAGAAATGTTAAATGTCCGAACAATTTTGACAGTGGAATGTTCCATTCATCTGGCCCCCATTATCATGCTACATTGAAAAAAGGTATAATTCACATCACCTTGCAAAAACCAGCACAGATGGTGTTTACACTCATTCTCGATGTGTCAGGTCACACACGATACAGGTCTGGACACTCCCAAGAGAGCCGGGCAGACTGGCTCAGAAGGTTAGGCGCTGGTCTTCTGACCCCAACTTGGCACGTTCGAATTTGACTCATCCCGGTGGTATTTGATGGTGCCAAAATACGTCAGCCTCGTATGGGTAGATTTATTTGCACGTAAAAGAACTACGGGACAAAATTCTGGCATCTCGGCGTCTCATAAAACAGTAAAAGTAGTTAGTGGTAATGGTTCAAATCCCGTTACAAGCATTCATCTGTATTATTATTACTATTATTAATATTATGATTGTATATGCATTATTATTATTATTATTATTATTATTATTATTATTATTATTATTATTATTATTTTGTTTTGTATTATTATTATTACTATTGTATGTATGTATGTAGGTATTCAGCCCAAAGGCTGGTTTGATCCTCTGAAACTCCGCCAACAGCTGTCATAAATAGCCTAGGAGTCACTGAAGAGGCGCACTAGGGAAATGAGGAGTGAGGTAGTTTCCCGTTGCTTTCCTCACCGAGCCAGCCGTTGCTATGACATATCAGGCTGCCAAGCCCACTGAAATGCATGCAAATACCGACCCTATGAGCGATATTTTCACACCATTCATAACAGGGACTGGCTGCATAAGGAATGGTATTACTAGCATCACTCATACCTCAGTCACTTTCATATTGTCAAAGCCAAGGATGGGACTGAGACAGGTCAATGAAAGTAACAAATTTGATATAGCCCATACCAGAAGACACAGTGCACTGTAAACATTACATCTTGCCAGCAAAGGCATATTATTACTATTATTGTAACTATTATTATTGTTTGATTCAATTCTATAATCTGATTTCGGTATGTATTGTGCCCTAAAATGATATGGGAATACGGGCGAGCATGAAATCTAGGGTCGATGTGGGTTAAAATAGGATAACAGGTGCATAACATGGCTAGATGCACAAAGAGAGGGTTATAGTTTCAATTAGAAAGAAAAGAACATCCAATTGTACAAATATATTATGAAAAGCAAATAAGAACAACAACAAAAGAAAATAACATTGCCTCACAAATCGCATCGCATTAAACGTAACAGATATCTGCGCTATGGCATAAGCGTTTTAAATTAAGTAGAATGAAATTAACAAACTTACCTCGCCATCAAATAAAACATAGGTTTCATATTTAAATGTGGCTTAATTTCCCTTTTATCACATGTCCAGTAAGTTTCTTACTTTTTTATCACGCACTGTCACTTAAATGTGTAGTTTAATAATTTACTAGTTTGGTTCACTATAGTTTGATTTAAATACCTTTGAAATGTATGATTTATTACCTCATATTTACCTTAAGAAAACAGATCAAACATGGTTAAATCACTGATATCACTCCTACACGTACTTCAGAAATATACATAATGTTACCTAACCTATTAAAAATAAATTTATATTTTACTGTCACTAAAGTACACACATTGAGAACTTTCTTGGAAAATACCTGTTAAACCAACATCTCAATTTTAATTCATACTACAAAAAAATAATCATCACTATCATCATGCAGACTAATCAGCAGTTATGCTGGAATTTACGGCAACTTAATCCCATATGATTTCACTTTAGGAATGAGTAATAAATAGAATCATACAAACTCACATTTGGTCTTCTGCACCCACCATCGCTGTCTCCATGATTCATACCTCATGGTTAAACGTTCTTGGAAGTCCTTCGAGATCTGAGTTATGCTTCAGCTCCCCTCCATGATTTAAGCTTCTATAATGGTGATGGAAAAGGATGCTGGTTGGTTGATCATCCTTGGACTCCTACTCATGTCGAATCCAGGTGAAGGAACAATGAGGAGGACGTAAATCTTGCGTATCATAAGTTGATACCTCATCCTAGATGAACTCGTGCCGTGATGAAATCTATGTAAAGAATTGCGCTTCGCCTTCTTTACACAACGCTCACTTCCATAAGTAACATAAGGTCTAAAGTTTTAATCGCATTAACACAAGATAACTCCTTTATCGAAATGATTAGTTGTATCTGTTTTCCACTTTGCATTACCACTATGCATACTCAAGTGCACTCACGTTCCACATGATGAATGTCGTAACAAAAAACTTAACTTGATGATCTGTCAGCAATTGACGTGTACATGTCTCACTTCGCACAAGAAAAAGGTATCTTGACTATAACACGTCAAGAATCAACACACTCGTATCATGGTTCATGAAACACAAAAGAATATGTCTTATTAAAAAAGCGTCTGAATATTTACTGTCATTATTACGTACTTCTCTGCATTTGGCAGTCCATTCAGCCAAGTGTCCAATTCGATGTTATAGAATGAAAGTAGAACTCGTGAATTCATGTTTAAATTTACTCCACTCCTTTATGACGACCTTATCGAGGTTTCGAACATATAACATTGAAGAGACACTTCATATTTTAAAGACATTATTCCATAACGTAACCTTCTGGAAACTACGAACGGTTAACAATTCACAAATACTTCGCCGTGCAAATTCTTCGTGTTATAAGAACTATATTCCACACACACACAAAACAAACGAAATTCTTCTTGACGTTCTGACAACGTACAAACTTTATTCGTTGTACAGATTATGTTTCTTGCAATAAAGAGAACCAATTTCTTCTTGATGGCCGTATTTATCCCTCCATGTTGGTCAAAGACGTTGGATGGGAAAACGTACTACTTCCGAATACCATTGAGTGGTCCAAAGAACATATAGCGAAGATAGCACGCATGAGCTTTGCAAACATCTGGATGGACTCGTGAATGTAATCACTCTGGGTACATAGCCTCCTTGTCGGAATAAATTTTAATCAGACATGATTAAAATTTACTCTTAATCATTCCCGCGATGTTTCCTCTTCTCTGCTGATAGTAAAGTTTGATATTGGAAGCATGATAAATTCCTTCTTCTCTTCCATTCAAATTAATTAATTTAAACTATCCGTTCTCCAAGTCTTCCAATATCCTATATGGTCCTACGTACGATCTAGCAAATTTACTGTAGACTCTATCTTCAGTTTTGTATACAATGGGTTTCTTCAATGATGGAAGTTCCCTTTCTCGTAAAAGTCTATGGTATTTCATATTGCGATAACGTCTTAATCTTTTCTCAGCTTTGGTGTCTTAGTTAGTCCCTCTTCCTCTGAATTCGATCTTCATGTGTCGGATCTGCGTCTGGAGGAATACTGATAATTACATCCCAAGGTTTTCTGGGTTTTTGTTGAAGATCTAATATCTTAGGTATTTGTCCTGTGGATTCATGAACAGTAGAATTTATACAATGTTCTATTATTGGCAAAATATTTAACCATTTCCAATGCTGTCTTGGACAAAATAATCTGCAATACTTGGCAATTTCAGACATTAATCTTTCGGCTGGATTTGCTTGCGGTTGTCTGATGGAATTCATAATATGTTTGATGTCTAGTTTTTTCATAGCAGATATGAATTCGATACTGGTAAATTGAGATCCATGATCTGTTAGGAGATAATCTGGCCGTCCCATAGTTGGTACCACATTATCTCGCAATCTCTTCAAAATTATGTTTGCCTTTGTCTTTTGAATTGGCAGCAACATACAATAATTAGTAAATATATCCATGACTACTACTACATATCTATTACGTCTTTGAGCTTTTGGCAATTGACCATACAAGTCTAAAAAAAAATCTCTTTAGGTTTAGATGGTATGATGGGTTTGATTATTTCATGAGTCAGGTAATCATTAGGCTTTGTTCTTTGACAAGTATCACAATTCTTTATAGTCTCAGCAATATCTTGGCGTAACATTTTCCAGGTAAATTTTTCTGACATTAATTCGTAAGTCTTGTCTGTTCCTGAATGCCCAATGATTCGATGAGCATGCCATATGATGTCATTCCTAAATTTACGTGGTGTAACAACACGTAATTTAGTACGATTCCTATCAGCATATTTATACAATATTCCATTCATCACGGGTAAAGTTGTGAGATGCGTTCGATATTACTATATTTAGCATCTTGTGGAGTCATTCTCCCTTCCAAGAATCGAATAATATCACGCAGTTACGGATCTCTCTTCTGAGCTTGAGGTAAATGTCGTAATCTTCGTAGTAGTTCTTGATCATTTCGGGTTAAAATAGGATAACGAGTGCATAAGATGGCTAGATCTACAAAAAGAGAGTTACAGTTTAAATTAGAAAGAAAAGAACAACATCCAAGAATACAAATATGTTATGAAAAGCAAATAAGAACAGTAACAAAAGAAAATGACATTGCCTCACAAATCTAGCATCGCATTAAACGTAACAGACATCTGCGCTATGACATAAGCGTTGTAAATTAAGTAGAATGAAATTAATAAATTTACGTCGCCATCAAATAAAAAATAGGTTTCATATTTAAATGTGGCTTCACTTCCTTTTATCATATGTCCAATAAGTTCCTTACTTTGTTATCACACACTGTCACTTAGGTGTATAGTTTAATAATTTACTAGTTTGGTTCACTATAGTATGATTTAAATACCTTTGAAATGTATGATTTATTACCTCATATTTACCTTAAGAAAACAGATCAAACATGGTTAAATCACTGATATCACTCCTACACGAACTTCAGAAATATACTTATATATTACTTAACGTATTAAAAATAAATTTGCATTGTACTGTCACTAAAGTACACCCATTGAGAATTTTCTTCGAAAATAACTGTTAAATCAATATATCAATTTAATTCATACTACAAAAAAATTCTTATCACTATCATCATGCAGATTAATCAGCAGTTATGCTGGAATATACGGCAACTTAATCTGATATAATTTCACTTTAGGAATGAGTAATAAATAGAATGATGCAAACACGCATTTGGTCTTCTGCACCCACCATGTGGTCATAGCGGTCTCCATGATTCATACCCCATGGTTAGACGTTTTTGGAAGTCCTTCAATACCTGAGTTATCCTTCAGCTCCTCTCCAAGATGTAAGCTTCCATAATGGTGTTGGAAAAGGCTGCAGGTTGGTTGATCATCCTTGGACTCCTACATATGTCGAATCCAGGTGAAGGAAAAATGAGGAGGACGTAAATCTTGCGTATCATAAGATGATACCTCACCCTAGATGAACTCGTGCCGTGATGAAAACAATGTAAAGAAATGCGCTTCGCCTTCTTTGCACAACGCTCACTTCGACCAAGATCGATGTCTACTCCCATGAGTAACATAAGGTGTACAGTTAAAATCGGCTTAACACAGGATAACTTCTTCATCGAAATTGTTAGTTGTACCTGTTTTCCACATTGCATTACCACTATGCATGTTTAACGCACTCACGTTGCACATGATGAATTTCACAACAAAAAACTTAATTTGACGATCTGTCACCAATTGACTTGTGCATGTCTCACTTCGCAAAAGGAAAGCAAAGTAACGTGACTATAACATGTCAGGAATCAACACACACGTATCATGGCTCATGAAACACAAAAGAATATGTATTATTAATAAAACGTCTGAATATTTACAATAATTATTACGTACTTCTCTGCATTTGGCATTCCATTCAGCCAAGTGTCCAATTCGATGTGATAGACACCGCTATCTCGAATAAAAGTAGAACTCGTGAATACGTGTTTAAATTTATTCCACTCCCCTATCGAGGTTTCGAACATATAACATTAAATAGAAACTTCATTTTGTAAAGACGTTATTCCATAACGTAACCGTCTCGAAACTTCGAATGATTAACAATACACAAATACTTCGCCGTACAAATTCTTCCTGTTGTAAGAACTATATTCCACACACACAAAACAAACGAATTTCTTCTTGACGTTTTGACAACGTACAAACTCTACTTGTTGTACAGATTATGTTTCTTGCAATAAAGAGAACCATTTTCTTCTTGATGACCGTATTTATTCCCTCCATATTGGTCAAAGAATTTGGATAGAGAAACGAACTACTTCCGAATACCATTGCATGGTCCAAAGACTTATAGCGAAGATAGCACGCATGAGCTTTGGAAACATCTGGATGGACTCGTGAATGTAATCATTCCGGGTACACTATTAATCAATTATCGGTTACTTTATGGTATTTAATTTTTTGCGTATATATGTGTGTGTGTTAGCATTAAAGGCATGTAAAGTGAGACTATCTGCTGAATGTCAGATATGGGTATGTGTTGTGAAACCTTTTGACATTGCAACTTATGGTGTAATACTGCTACAGTAACTGTCGAGTCATTGCTCTGTCATTGCATGGTTTTAGCGATGAGATCATATTTAGGGAACTCCTATTGTGCCCCTGGGTATTTCTACATAATATATAACGTTTGTAGCTGGGTGGGAGTGATATCATAGTTATTTTGAGAGATGACGTGTGGGTGATAACTTATGTCTATTTATATGGGCTGCATCCTATAGCGATGTCAGTTGGATAGTTCAGTTGGTTGGAAGCAATTGGTAGGACGGAGATGAATGGAGAGACTTGACATGAAGTGAATTGGAGTCAATTGGAAGGAGACGAATGGGGAACAGTGATGTGGATACGTAATTGTCAGTGAAAAGTGGATTGTATGTTCGGGGTGTATTTCGTGCATCTGTTCGGTCGAGTTCTTGTGTCAGTTCGGTGACACCCGAACATTGATTTGTCGTAATGCAAACTAACAGTTATCAGTGAATTACTTGTAAATTTGATTGCGAAGTGTGAATATAGTTTTAAGCCATCCTATATATCGTTTGTGAAACTAAAAGGATACATCACCAAATTTGGCTTGAGATACCTACAGCTGATACCAACTCAAAGGTATACGTCGTAACAACACTCAATGTGTTCAAGGTACA
The DNA here is from genome assembly GCF_040414725.1 of Anabrus simplex. Lineage (NCBI taxonomy): Eukaryota > Metazoa > Arthropoda > Insecta > Orthoptera > Tettigoniidae > Anabrus > Anabrus simplex. Next base: position 388,197,392 of record NC_090266.1, on the reverse strand, counting down.
ACTAAGTCAACCGCTGAGTGATATATTTCTTGTACAACTTTTAAATGTCCGGTCAAGAGGATTTCAAATTTAATGACTACAGTTTCCTTCAGTTTAAAGTCAGAGTTCTATATTATATTTTGAAGTATTGCAGTAAATCTCACTCGTTAAATCAGCATTTAAAGAATTTATTTTGATTAGTTTCAAATAAATTAATTGTTTCATTTCAATAATTTGATTAGATAATCTCACATTTTAATGGGGAAACTGAACGCCAGTCCCCTTTTGCCAGAACCAATAAGTTATGCTGTCAAAGCAAGCTTATTACCTCACACTCTAGAGATATTCAAAGCTCTCATTCTATTATCGTTACATCTATTTGTAGCTGGCGCCCATCAGCAATTGTATGTGTAAGTAATCAGGTAAGTACTAAGTGGGAGTACGTAGTCCGACGATTGAGCATTTTATTTCATGAACTTTTTAATATTGTATCGTTTTCATTGAGTCTTATATTTTTAAATAAGTGTGTAGTAGTCACAAAGTTTCACCGCAACGTGGGACTCGAATAAATTCAGACAGCATACCATAGGTTGATTTTGGGAAGAGTATGCACATCTAAGCCAACAGAATTATAATCGGCAAATGTGAGGAGTGTAATTTTGTGTTACAAATTTGTATTTTGGGGGCATGTCAAAGGATCTGAAAAGGGAAATCAATTTGAGATCGCGTGCTATTACTAGTGAACCAATGATGGACAAGGAAGACAATAGTAAGTCATGTGAAGAAGAGGCTGTTTCTTCTACGAATATCCAAGGTAAGGTTGGGAATAGGGAGCAGGTGAACACGGTGGAAGTTTCTGAGGTAATTCAGGAAAGTGCGGAAGTTGAGAAGAACACTGAAACTCAAAAGGAAGTCGCAGGGGGAATGAACCAATATCTTTTCAATTTGCTGATGGCCAGAATGACCGAGTTCAACGAAAATAGTCATAAACGAATGGAAGAAATTATTAGTAGTAACGAAAATAAATAGGAACAGATAAGTAGCAAAATGGAACAAATGATTGGTAGAAGTAAGGATAACTGTAAGAAACAGATTGATAGTTGTAATGAAAATTGTAAGAAACAGATTGTAGTAGTAGCGAAAATAGTAATAAACTGATTAACTCTGTAAGTAAACAGATTAACAGTAAGATGGAAGAATTAATTGGCAGTAATAACGAAAATTTTAATGTGATCAATAATGACATAAATGGGTTCAGCGAATCATAAAATTATAAGATAGATACTAAGATATCATAGGTAACTGATCAAATATCTAAGTTAGAAGATAAGTTAAATGAAGAGCGTGTTGACATCGGAGGTGAAATATAGTTGAGTCGGAGCGATCTTCACACTCAGATTGAGGAAGTCAAGGGAAAATGTACTGAGAATAGTAACAATATCGTACGGTTATGTTATAAGATTTTTAGTAATAGGGAAGAAATTTAAGATATCGTAGAGAAATGATTAGGCAAGGTCCATAATTCAGTTGTGCAAGATACGAGGGAATGTGTCAGTAGAGTTGAACAGGAAGAAATGACGCTTGGCGGGTCAGTGAACTACAGAACAAGCAGAAAACTTTGTCACAGAAGGTGACATAGAAAGACGAATAATTACAGGAAGAATTGAGAATAGTAAAAGAGAATGCTGAGAGAGTAGCGGAATAAAGAGTTTTGAATTGCCAGAGAGTACTACTGCAAGAAATTAGAAGTCAGACTACAAGCGAAATAGTAGTAAAGAATGTTTTATACGATAGGGTCCAACATTTGCCTAAGTTTTTTGGAAAACAGTTTAATCCTATGGAATGTGTAAAAGTAGTTGAGAAAAGATTTGTAAGTAAGTAGAGGGATAATATTATCCAACAGGAATACGTGTTGGATATCTGGTGTAATGCCTTCATCGGTCAAAGTAAAACACGGTTTCAAGTGTACCGTAATTATATGTCCAATTTAGGGGAAATTAAAGAGAAGTTCATTGGGAAGTTTTCGTATGAAAATGTATAAGGTCGTGAAGGAGAACGTATTATGTTTGTTAAATATAGACAACAGGAGGGAGTGTCTATGGCTGAATATTTTCAGGCACACATGTTCATGTGGGAGAATCTTAACAGTATTGGGAAAGAAGTCGATATAGTAAGGATTATGTTAAAACAATATTCTGATAGGATTAGGAAAGCTGCCTGTATGCTAAAAGATAGTACTATCAAAGAAATGGAGGTATTATTAGTTTCGAGGCTCTGAATAGTAGTGTAGGTGGTAATCGACCGCAAAGGAGAACAGTAGAGGGGGAAACAGGTCAGATAATTATCAGAGGAGAGGTAATAATTATGATCAGTAGAGAATTAATAGAAATTTCAAAAGTTATAGGTGTCAGCAGAGTTACCAGGGACAATCCGAAAATGTGAAGCTTGAACATGTGAATTATGTGAGTTATTATGGATAGAATACACAGAGAGATAATAATAGGCCTAATACGAATGTTATTCAGGAGTCATCATCGAGCCGGAGCACTTTAAACTCTCAGCAGACTGGATAAGTAGGTCACGTGGACAGTCCGAAGGCATAAGTTGTCAGAAACAGGTAGGTAATGTAAATAAGTGTGGAGTGAAAGTAGATTTAAGAGAACAACGTGATTGTGCCTAAGTAATGATAAATCAAATGTTTCAAGTAATGACGTAGTCATAAATAATAAAGTAATTAATAGTAATATTAATTTAGACATAAGGAGTGATCTGTCAAGCGATGTAAGTAGTTACAATACTGAGGATATAAGTAGTGAGGTAGTAACTCCGACGATAAAAATTAGGATATGGAGCAGGATAGTGAAGGTACTATTAGATTCTCGTAGTGAAAGGTCATGTATTAGCTCCAAGCTTTACGAAGAAGTTCTGAAGGAAAGTCAGAATATAGCGGAAATTCCTGTGATGCAAACTTTCATTATAACAGCTGTTGGTAGTAAGTCACAGAGAGTCAATAAAATGATAGCGGTACCAAACACGATTGAAGACGAATGTGACTTTCAGCCATGCCGTTTTGTGCCAAACCTTGTGTATTCGGTTATTTTAGGAGCTGACTGGTATACAAATCACGGAGATAGATTAGACTTTGATTTATGTAGTGTTTGATTGTCCTGGGGGAAAACTAGAAAAGAAAGTGTTTGTAAATTATGATGGGTCTGAGGTAGGTGTTGGTAAAGTGTGTTCTATGAAAAGTATAAGAGAGGTGAGTGAAGGTGTTCCTAGTGAGAGGAAATAGTCTGATGTGTGTCACGTGTCCATGTGACAGGATCCGAGGTATAGTCTGTATGAGGCAGTGGAGAGAAATAATTTGAGTGAATTACAGGAAAATCAAGTGTGTTCTATGTTAATTGAGCGTCGAGACATTTTTAGTGATAAGCCGGGAAGAAGACACGTATATGAACACAAATTTGTAGTACATAACCATTCATCATTTGTGGGACCTAAGCACCTCATGCCACTTAAATATGCTAGTGCCGCTGAAGAACAAAAACATTATGCTGGATTACGGGATTAATTGAACCATCTTGTAGCCATAGTATTGATCCTTTAATTGTCGTTGCGAAGCGGGATGGGTCTGTAAGGTTATGTATCGATGCTAAACTGGTTAATCACAGAACTGAGGCAGATAAACAGAGGCCTGAAAGAGTGGGAGAATTTACTCAGAAAAGAGGATAGACCTTTCACAGCCTTTGCATATAAGCTATGTTTATATCAATTTGCCAGGGTTCCTTTTGGGACAAAGACATCTTCCGCAGCGTTGATTCGTGCTATGTCTACAGTTTTAAGTCGGGATACAGGGGATTTTCTAACGATGTATATTGATGACGTGGTTATAGCGTCTCACACTTTTGAGGAATACATGGAACATTTGGACATAGTTTAACAGAAGATTAGAGAGGTGGCTTCACATTAAAACTGGATAAGTCAACATTTTGCACACATCAGATTACATTTTTGGGACACACTGTATCTGCACAGTGGGTTAAAACAGAACAAACAAAATTAGAGTAGATTAACAACACGAATACTGCATGTAATGTTAAACAGTTAAAATCATTTATAGGGGTGTGTAATTATTTTAGACGTTTTGTTATTCAATATGCAGCGTTGTTAGAACCATTTAGAGGATTATTGAAAGGTGGAGCTAAATGTAAGCGAACAGTTGAACATGATGAGGCATTTCTTAGGCTGAAGAAAGGTTTTAATGCTGCCGTTATGTTAAAATAACCGATAAAATAAATGATCGCGAGTTCGTACTCATGACCGATGCTTCCGAAAAGGGTATATGTGGATGTTTGTGCCAGAGGGACGATGAAGGAAATTTGAGTACTATTTCCTTGGTGAGTCTTGGGGACTCAGCTTGGCAGAAAAGATGTGTACCATTACAGAAATTGAGTTCTTAGCCATTATTTATTCATTAAGTAAGTTCAGGATGTATTAGGAAATAAGTTTGAAATATGGACAGATCACCAGGCATTAGTATTTATTAAGACATGTTACTTAACAAGTAATAGAATGACAAGATGAATTTTGGCTATCAGTTAAAATGACTTTACTATTCGGCATATTAAGGATAAAGATTATGTTTTGACTGATTCCCTTAGTAGGAATCTATCAGGTAATACGGAGTCCAGGTATGTAGAGATAAGAGAAGGAATACTGGTATGTGTGGAGAGTGTAACGGACAATATGATAGAACGGGATCGATTACGTCATCTCATGTTGGAACAAGAGAGGGAGGATGAGATGAATGATATCCCACTGTCGGCAGCCCTGAAGATGGTTTTGCGTGATAAGGAGGCAGTTGTTGTCGTGAAGGAAGGTAAACATGAGTACAAACTAAGCAGTGGTTTCTTGTCAAGGAAATCTCATTCTGGTCAATTTAAAGTTTGTGTACCAAAGTCATTACAGGAAGATATGATTTGGTAGTACCACAAAGAACTCGGTCATTTTGGGGCAAACAAGGTTCTTTATGCAATTCAAGGGAATTTTGTATGGAAAAATATGGGAAGGAGTATTAGGAAATTACTTGCGACTTGTTTCTTATTTTGCTAGTTGGTTTACGTCGCACCGACACAGATAGATTTTATGGCGACGATGGGACAGGAAAGGCCTAGGAGTTGGAAAGAAGCGGAAGGTACAGCCCCAGCATTTGCCTATTGTGAAAATGGAAAACCACGCAAAACCATCTTCAGGGCTGCCGACAGTGGGATTCGATCCCACTATCTCCCGGATGCAATTTCACAGCAGCGTGCCCCTGACCGCACGGCCAACTCGCCCGGTCTTGCAACTTGTGTTCTATGTCAACGCAGTAAGCATCCTAACAGAACGTTAGAGGGTCCACAGCAGGCAGACAACTTGTATGTGTAGATCTGTTCTGGCAACTAGTAAAATCTCGGTATTGTACCCGATAGACACGTGAAAAAATAAATTGAAATCGTGATACAGTGATGGGCAACTTACCTATCGTTCCTGTCCTTTCTTCACCTGGCTATTTCGTCGGAGAGCGCGTGGCTGGTTCGTAGTTAAAATTAATTAAAGTTAAAGAGGATCTTAAAGATCTAACAGGATATTAAACATCGTTCTGTGAGTAAATGCGGAACGTGGTAAAATAAACAGATTTAATGCATAAAAAGCATAAACGGAAAATATAAAAAGAAATCACAGGTAACACAAAGATGTACATTACACAATTAAAACAGTCAGGTCTTTGGCCATGAAGTGGCAACGAAATAATCAACTTTACGGAGTCCGCGTTGCCATTGCTTTAGCTTATTAGGTTTTTCGGTGAGTTTGAACAGTTTATTTACGTAACGCCTATGCACAACCTTTATATCTTATGATGTTAGGAACAGAAATACTTTACAGCTTTGTAAATTAAATCTTACATCAGTTCCCTCACATACGGAATATAGTTACACATAAACATAAATAATTGCAGGACCATTGGTTTCCCTCAAAATAAATCACGGAAGTTAAGTGTGATCCCGAATCACAGACAAGGATGGGAGAGCTCGGCCTAACTTAACACACAACGCAATTTTTTTGCAACTTGCTTTACGTCGCATCGACACAGACAGGTATTATGACGACGATGGGACAGGAATGAGCTAGGAGTGGGAAGGAAGCGGCCGTGGCCTTAATTAGGTACAGCCCTAGCATTTGCCTGGTGTGAAAATGGGAAACCACGGAAAACCATCTTCAGGGCTGCCGACAGTGGAAACACACAACAGTCGACTGTCTCGGGGTAGTGGATCTTTTAACATTCCGCTCCTCTCAAGGCGGGCATACTTTCTCGGCTCTGTGGGTCTCTTCATAATACACACGGAAATCATTATATTCTGATTCACATCAAGGCAAACATGCCAGACCTCATATAAAGTCAATTTCATCAACGGGAAGCTCTTCCGTATATCACATTTCTATCAGAATTTATGGAGAATTATCCGTCCATTATATCTCTTTGTCCCTTAGTCCCTGGTTCAAATGAAGTGCACAGTTGTGGGAAAGCCTCGCCTGAAAATTCGATAACCCTGCTTGTTTCAACGTTGATATGCTCCTCTGCCACTTCCTGTGAAATTCACGCACACAAATAAACATGCAAATCCTGACTTTAACTAACCCAATACATCAAAATGAGTTCCCCCTCAACACTATAAGGCAACATATCGTTATGTATAAAGACTCTGGTGTTACAACTATCTACGTTATCACACACAAAGGAATAAAATAAAATATTTACATGACGACAAACCTAAATTAGACCTATCTCCCTCGTTACGCACAATAAACAAAGCTAAAACACAGGCTACCCATGCATTAGTCCTGATATTTACATTTGATTGCCAAAAAGACTTAAATAAATATTTAAATGAAATTGAAAGAAAAATATCTGCGAAAATTGCTGTCCCAACTCATGCCAAAATAAACCTGTTCAACTTATTACTATAGACCTCATGATTCCTCCATTGCAGACTCAGTAGATGTATTTAGCCCATCATCAGGCTCTTGTTATCCTGGGTTGACAGTCCTGGCCTCAGCTCCTGGGATGGCTTCATCGTGATGTCGTCTTCTTGAAGTTCAATGTGGAAAGGTAACGTGCTATTGGCAGCTCTTGTCGTAGTTTCCACGGGACTAACTGCAATCAAACACCCAGTCAGCCTCTGCGATACATATCCGAATTCTCCTGTTCTCTTATTTACTTTAGGGCATAAATTGGCGTTGTATCAAGCCAAATATATTTATTGTATTCCTAAAGCTCAACCGCATGCGAACTCATGTTTTGAATCTAACTTTATGTTTAGGCAAAGATTATGGCCTACCTAGCCGAAATATACATGGTTAATGCCCTGTGCTCAAACGCATACGAAAGTTTAGTTAGAAGTCTGTAAATCTTCACGTTCTAGTTCATACACTAGTTACACTCCTATCTCGATTTACACACAGTTCGCTTATACAGCTTCTATGACGAAGTCTTTCTTCAATGGTAAATTCACAGCGCAGTCATCAGCCGAACGGACACACACACAACCACACTGAAGAAAATGTTGGAATGGAATGAGTGCCTCTTCACATATCTCTCACTATTTATAAGGAATGGTAGGTGATGCCAAGCCCGGGGCTTTACCAAGATACACACTTCAGATCAATGTGAAGTGAGTAGCTTCGTTCCCACGGTTTCCGCATGAATGTTGTATTACGAAAACACGGCTTATTAGCATCTCAACACACATCATGTCCTTCATTAAATTATGAGGAATATAAATGGTTTTAATTTCTCTCATATCCTTCTAGGAGAGTAGATATGGCCTGATTTCTAAAAATGTCAAGCCTGATTCTCGCCGTTTTAATTTTTAGTAATGTGGTAAATGGAATTCCTCAAACAGAATCCAAGTATCTCCATCCTTTCTCCGCCGTTCTTTCTCGCTCACTCCCTGTGCCACGCCTTGTCGCTGCAGGCTTCATCCACCCCAATATAATCAGCTACCCGCCAATTGTGGCTTCGATGCTCTGACGCTATCTTACTGGTGAGTTAAATATAATTTTCTCTCCTCATGAACAATATGGTTCAGTATGGATACCGATATATGTTTGTTTTGATTGATACCTTCAGCAAATATGTCAAAATATATCCCCTAAGAAAAGCTACTAGAAGGGGTTGCCTGAAGCAGGTTATTGACAGATATATTCATGAGTTTGGATGTCCACTCAGAATATTATCAGGTCACGGCAGTCAGTTCATTTCAAAGATATGGACTACCAAGTTAAATGAACTGTGTGTTAAGACTATATATTAATCTATTCTATATCCACAAGGTAATATGGTCGAGCGGGTCATGAGAGAGATCGGGAGAATATTTAGAGCCTACGCTACACGAGTCTACGGGATGTACGCCTTACGAAATTCATTATGGTAGGAAGCCAACTGATCAAATTGCAAGTATGCTAGGTTTAGACTTGAGAGAGGGAAAATCTAAAGATTATTATATCCAGCTGGCCAGGCAAATTTTAATGAAAGCAGGAAATAAACACATTCACCAGCAGAAAAGTGCAAAATTGGACGAATTCAGTTTGGATGTCAAGGTGCTAATCAGAGTTCCATTTCCATCATCTGCCGAGGCGGGAAATATGTCTAAATTCTTTCTTTTGTATCAGGGATATTTCACGATTGTGAACCGTATCGGGAAGTGTGCATATTCTTTAAAAGATCAGGAAGGGAATATTGTCGGTTCTTATAACATCACAAATTTAAAGAAGTACGTCACGTGAGATTTGTTGAGATATTAGTAAGATTATTGCTTTTTTTGTAAGAATCTGGCAAAATAAATGTAAAATCTGTGAACTTGCATGTGCAGCAAGTGTCGTATTGGTGCACTGAACTCCAGTACATGGAAAAATAAGTGCTATATTGTTGTGAATTGTATGATAAGGAGAGAACGTGACATTTAACGGTCACCTACGATGACAATGCGCGAGAAATGTTATCATATAAGTGATATTTTGTAAAATGTATTGATGTGTTATAAAAATGTTCTATACTCATTTAAAAGTGTTTATATGTGTCAATGTTAGTGTTATATATATTATGTTGTTCATAAATCAATCGATTCTTCGTTCTTCGATTTATTTAGGAGGGAGGCGAATTGTAACGGTTCAAATCCCCTTACAAGCATTCATCTGTATTATTATTATTATTATTATTATTATTATTATTATTATTATTATTATTATATCTGTATTATTATTACTATTATTGTAACTATTATTATTGTTTGATTCAATTCCATAATCTGATTTCGCTATCTATTCATTAATTACCGCTTGATTTAGTGAATTTAATTTATTGTGTATATGTATGTGTGTGGGCTAGCATTAAAATTATGTTAAGTGAGATTGGCTGCCTAATATCAGGTATGGATATGTTTTGTGAACATACTGCGATAATGCAAAATAAAACTCGGACATTACAACTGAAGGAAACTCTAGTCATTAAATTTGAAATCCTCTTGACCGGACATTTAAAAGTTGTATAAGAAATTTATCCCTCACTGATTCACTTAATTGTACCTTGAACGCATTGAGTGTTGTTACGACGTATTCCCTTGAGTTGGTATCAGCTGTAGGTATCTCAAGTCAAATTTGGTGATGTATCCTTTTAGTTTCACAAACGATATATAGGATGGCTTGAAACTCTATTCACACTTCACAATCAAATTTACAAGTAATTCACTGATAACTGTTAGTCTGCATTACGACAACTCAGTGTTCGGCTGTCACCGAACTGACACAAGAACTCGACCGAACAGATGCACGAAACACACTCCGAACATATAATCCCTTTGTTCACTGATAATTACGTATCCATATCACTGTTCCCCATTCGTCTCCTTCCAATTGACTCCAATTCACTTCATGTCAAGTCCCTCCATTCATCTCCTTCCAACCAATTGCTTCCAACGAACTGAACTCTCCAACTGACTATATATGCAGACATAAGTTGGCACCCACACGTCAACTCTCAAAATAACTATGATGTTGCTCCCACCCAGCTATAAATGTTACATATTATGTTGAAATAGCCTAAGGCACACTAGGAGTTCCCTAAATATGATCACATCGCTAAAAGCATACAACGACAGAGCGATGACTCGACAGTTACTGTAGCAGTTTTACACCATATGTTGCAATGTCAAAAGGTTTCACAAAACATATCCATATCTGACACTTTACATTATTTTAATGCTAACACACACACACACACACACACACACACACACACACACACACACACACACACACACACACACACATACACAATAAATTAAATACAATAAGGCAAGTGATAATTAATACATAGCGAAATCAGATTATAGAATTGAATCAAACAACAGTAATTGTTACAAGAATCGTAATAATAAAAGCGATACAATAATAATACAGATATAATAATAATAATAATAATAATAATAATAATAATAATAATAATAATAATAATAATAATACAGATGAATGTTTGTGACGGGATTGAACCGTTACAGTGGGACGTAAGGAAAATAACATAATTTTTATTATTACTTTTAAGACGTCACGATATGGTGATGACATCGACTATTACTTTTAAATACTGCTATCCCATGACTTTAGGCATGTCATTGGATTATGTAGACGTTCTTATTGTCTCATCCCGCAGATGTGATAACTGATAATTTCCACTCCTTTCATGAATGTATACGTACACAACTATAATATGCCTACCTGGTTGAATCCACAAGGCAACAAAAGTCGTGGGGTTCCTATATAAGAGTTTTAGAGGGTTCAGTCCACGAGCAATCAAGTCAACTTACCTTTGCATGGTTCGGCCCGTTCTGACTTATAGTCTACCTGCTTGGCATCCCACAACAGCGGAGAGTATGAGTAAGCTGCAGACAGAACAACGCCGCGCTGAAAGGCTAATTAACAGCCACTCTCCCTCCCATCCAATAAGGTTACATTCCATTGGGACAATAGCCAAACAAACTGACCTGATCTTTCTCCGGAAATCCGTCTCTTCCTCTATAGAAACTGATCCCTTCCAACGTCTATCGCTTGTTCATCGATCAGCCCAGAGAGGCGAAGGAACCTTTGTCCACCTTTCGCCCGCACCTCTGCCTTTCAAAAAGTTTCTATCGGCGTTCCGCAAAGCTATGGAACTCGCTGTCAGGGGATGTCAAGAACTTACCCCTTACAAAATTTTACGTGTGTATAAAGAAAAGTGCGATTTAATGGAGCTGCTTCATGTGTGTGGGTGATTGAGTAAATGAGTGAACGAGTGAATGATTGCTAGAGTGAAATAAAGTATGTGAGAAACGAATGAGTGAACGGCAGACTGGTAGAGTTATTTTTTGTAATTCGCTTTACGTCGAACCGACACAGATAGGTCTTATGGCGACGATGAGATAGGAAAGGCCTAGGAATGGGAAGGAAGCGGCCGTGGCCTTATATAAGGTACAACCCCAGTATTTGCCGGGTGTGAAAATAGGAAACCACGGAAAACCATCTTCAGTGCTGCCGACAGTGGGATTTGGGATTCGAACCCACTATCTCCCACATGTAAGCTCACAGCTGTGCGCTCCTAACCGCACGGCCAACTCGCCCGGTGGACTGGTAGAGTTAAAGGAAGTATGCGAGCACAGGAATGATCAAATGAATGGATGATTAGCTAACTATCGACGGACAGAATGAACGAGGAGTAATGAATTAAATACAGTATATTATGTTTATCTTGCAGAGTACTATTTAAGTATTTTGCAAACTATGGCCTAGGGAACATTTTATATGTACATAGGGCTCACCCTTTCCTCTAGACGTTACATATTTCTGAACAGAATTGTGGTAAATAAATAATGCTAGTGGGAATCCTGTCTCCATGATTTAATCACATTCGATTTTCAGAATATTTTCAGACATTATGTACGTAACCCACGTTCTTCTTTTATCACTTGCAGCATTACGTCGTTTTGCTTAGAAAAACCGCTTTGAAATAATACTTCAGCTTATAACTCTCACCAGAAAGGTTCTGTCATCTTAGGTTCAGTATTGCACGAACTACGTCAACGTTCTAAGTGACACATCGATTGCGGGTCAGTACTTCTCCCCTTAACATTGTCACAAAACGGGATTTCGCGTCCGGCTCAATGGATAATTGGTTATCGTGCTGCCCTTTGGTCCAGAGGGGTCTCGGGTTCGATTCCCGGCCGCGTCGGGAATTTTAACCTTCAATGGTTAATTCCGATGGCCCGGGGGCTGGGTGTGAGTGCCGTTTTCATCATTAGAAATTGATCACATGCATCCTCATAGATGCGCAGGTCGCCTATAGGGCGTCAGCTCCAAAGGCCTACACCAGCTCTTTTCAGAAGCCACACGCTATTTGATTTTTATTTCGATGTGCAACGACGATTAAATAGTTGAGAGCGATTAGGCCTCCGGATACTAGCACGTCACAGTATAGAAAAGGCTTTAGTGGACTATCATTCAAAATGGAATATGTACTGCTGATCATTTAAAACGCAACATCAGGACGGACACATCTAATCGACCCGGCATATGCAGAATGCGTAGTGTTCAATATAATTTGCGGTACCCCACAGCTATATATCAAGTGGGGTACTGAGAAATCCATGAAACAGGACAGGGAACCGCTTTAGGAAGTACAGTATAAGAGAGTTTTGATGGCATTTGTGTGCATAGACAGTAAAGATATCCTTCGTCGAAAAATGGGCAATATATTAACAGGTTTCCAAGTTTCATACCGGAGAGTCCTGTGGCGTATCGAGAATGTGGATTAGAATTTCAAGAAATAGGTGTTCGTATTGGACAGAATACGGCTACAGTGATATTAATATGGAATCGCAGGGTCTAGGACAAAGGAGCTCACTGCGTTAAGTATCCCTTCACCGGGCGAGTTGGCCGTGCGGTTAGGGGCACTCGGCTGTGAGCTTGCACCCGGGAGATAGTGGGTTCCAATCCCACTGACGGCAACCCTGAAGATGGTTTTCCGTGGTATTCCATTTTTACACCAGACAAATGCTGAGGCTGTACCTTAATTAAGGTCACGGCCGCTTCCTTCCAACTCCTAGGCCTTTCCTATCCCATCGTCGCCATAAGACCTATCTGTGTCGGTGCGACGTAAAGCCACTAGCAAAAAGAAAAAAATAAGCTCAACAGTAGATACGGAATCATTAGCGCCAATCGTAATTCAGTGGCAGCAATTGTAACGAATGGACGAAACAATCACAACTGCGAATAACATTAATAACAGGAAGCGTACATCACACTAAGCCTGCGAACTTCCACAGATGGCTAGTCTCGCCCTAGCTAAGGGGGCAAGTAAACGCACCTTTAGGTTAGGAAACCAGGCCATGTAGACGCAGGTTCAATCCCAGGAATTACCTCTTTCTGTTACTTTTTTGTGGGGACAAACCTCCTTACTTTCAAATAATTATTTCTTATTTCAGCCGTTAAATGCCCGTTTGTATAGGATGTTATGTTGTATTATTGTTGTGAAATCGGCATTCATCAGAAAATAGGACTATTGGTATTGGACTATTACCCACTTTGGGTAATATCCTTTGAAGAAATGTTTTCGAAACGTTATATGCAGATCGTAGAGAACCTGGTGTAATTAAAAGTGGTGCGAATGAAATGTAATTTAATGTCATGTTCACACAACGGATGACGGACTGATGTTGGTCTGTTGTATAGGTGCATGAAAGATATTCCGAACAGCACCTAAAATAGCCTCTTCTCTATGACTAGGTGTTGTAGGAGCATCTGTAATTGGATGTAACCTCCAAAGAACCCCTGCTGCACACAAGCGTCGTTCACGGCTCCGGAACGTAATGGTGAATGTCTTTATGTTTCTCTCAGGAAATCGCTTGTGATACAAGTGTTGCGACTTTAATTGCTTTTTTCGTCTATCTCCATAGATAAATAACGTATCAACGTATTTGTCACTGCGATACGTCGCACGTGCAGTGCTAAGAACAGTGTACCGAGCTCGATAGCTGCAGTCGCTTAAATGCGGCCAGTATCCAGTATTCGGGAGAGTGGGTTCGAACCCCACCATCGGAAGCCCTGAAGATGGTTTTCCGTGTTTCCCCACTTTCACACCAGGCAAATGCTGAGGCTACACCTTAATTAAGTCCACGGCCGCTTCCTTCGCACTGCTAGACTTGTCCCATCCCATCGTCGCCATAATGCCTATCCGTGTCGGTGTGACGTAAAAAACTTGTAAAAATCAGTGTGTTCACTTCCCGTACACGAGTGAATGAACAGGCTTAGACTTGTGATCTTTCCTACAGGTGTGGAATTCGGGCAGAATTCAGAATGAATCGTATCAAAAAGCCGCCTCCGAGGTGCAATGGTTAGCGTTATTGGCTGCCGTCCTCGGAGGCCTGGGTTCGACTCCCGCTACTGGTAGAATTTAAGAATGGCATAAGGGCGGGTATGTGGTTAAAATGGTGCGTAAAGCTTACCTCTACTGGGGGTGTTTGTTCTAAAGGATACCTTTAGACCTTGTTTTTGTTTTGGATATGTTCTTTTTCACGTAATTGAGGATAATGTATTTTCACTTTCATGTGTGGTTTCTCTGGTGTTTTTCCTTTATTTATTTAATAGTTTATCTACTGTGTCTGCAAGGTGGTTCATTTCTTTCGAGATTTGTTTTATTATTTGTATTTCTTTTTTAAATCCGCTGTGCTCATTGGTATGGAAATTGCTCTATGTATCATTGTATTCAGTCCTGCTACATTGCGTCTGTATGGGTTGTTCGATTGGATGTCAATAGTGCGTGATATATGAGTGGTCTTTCTGTATATTTTGTATGACAAGTTATCATTATTCCTACTGATTGTGATGTCTAAAAGTTTATTTTCTTGTTACTTTCTGGTTCCATTGTGAATTCGATTGGCTTATGAAGGAATTCAGTGTTTTCAGTGACTGTTGTGCATTTTGACGCCATTTTCATATAAGGATATTACATCATCTGCATATCTGCTCCAGTGTAAAATTCCTTTAGAATGCTGGTTGGTTAAGAAATAATGGTGAGCCCATGATCAAACCTTCCCTTTGAAAATAGATTTGTCGTTTAATGTAAAACTGTTTTGATTTAATGTTATTCGGACGAGGTCAGTTATTTAGTTTGTTTCTTGTAGTGAAATGTTATCTTTTAGGTTTTCTATAATTCTAATCAGTTCTTCTATTGGTACATTTGTGTACATGTTGGTGATGTCAAAGGATATAATTCTTGTGCTTTCTGTTGTTTTTAGTTTATTCAGTCCTTTGATTAGTTCTTCTTCTTCATCTGCTTACCCTCCAGGGTTGGCTTTTCCCTCGGACTCAGCGAGGGATCCCACCTCTACCGCCTCAAGGGCCGTGTTCTGGAGCTTCAGACTCTAGGTTGGGGGATACAACTGGGGAGGATGACCAGTACCTCGCCCAGGCGGCCTCACCTGGTATACTGGACAGGGGTCTTGGTGCTTGGTGGGGGATGGGATGTTTGGAAGGTATAGACAAGGAAGAGGAAAGCAAGCGGCCGTGGCCTTAAGTTAGGTACCATCCCGGCATTTGCCTGGAGGAAAAGTGGGAAACCAGGGAAAACCACTTCCAAGATGGCTGAGGTGGGAATCGAACCCACATCTACTCAGTTGACCTCCCGAGGCTGAGTGGACCCTGTTCCAGCCCTCGTACCACTTTTCAAATTTCGTGGCAGAGCCGGGAATCGAACCCGGGCTTCCGGGGGTGGCAGCTAATCACACTAACCACTACACCACAGTGGCGGACTTGACTACTTCCAAGCTGTTTTTAATCGAACTGTCTTCTATGAGTGATATTTTTCTTTGAAAATTTAGTTAAGTATTTTGTTTACGTAATAACTTGGCACATCTTTGAAATCTAGGCTAACTTTACTATTGATCTATTAGAACATAAGTTGTTCTATGTTGTCGGTAGGACTCTTGTGCGTAAGCATTTACCAAAATCGTGGTATCTTCCAAGAAAGCGAATTAAAAGTCATCGTGTGACGTTAATATTTCCAGTCTTTGTCTCATTTTAGTCCTACTGCTTGACTGAATGGCCAGAGTGGTGGCCTTAAGTTCATAGAGCCCGGGTTTGATTGCCGGCTGTGCCGGAGATTTTAGCAGAGTTTAATTCCTCTAGCTCGGAGACTGGAAGTTTGTGATCGTTTTAATACACGTCTTATTATTTGTATTTCTTCCCTGAAATCCGCTGTGCTCATTGGTATGGAAATTGTGTAATCATTGCATTGCCCTGCTACATAGCGTCTGTATGGGTGGTTCGATTCGATGTCAATTGTCCGTGATATCTGAGTGGGCTTTCTGTACATTTCGTATGGCAGGTTGTCATTATTCCTATTGATTATGATGTCTACAAAGTTTATTTTCTTGTTATTTTCTGGTTTCATTGTGAATTAGATTGGTTTATGTAAGGAATTTAGTGTATTCAATAACCCTTGTGCATTTTGACGACATTAGCATGTAAGGTTCGTTCAACTAAATGCTAGGTTCAGAAACACAATAGTGAACACATTCCTAAACATTAGTTCTGCGTCGGGACGGGCCTTAAAACTAGACTTGGTCTTCATCGCTACGGGATCGAGGTAATTGGAAAAAAATGAGGAAGTACTAAGAAAAGATGTCTATCTTACCTCATAAAGAATAAAACCAATACCATATTTAGTAATCCGGAGCGTGATGACTTAACTGGAAACGTAACGCAACCGGAAGAACAACTCAGAACAGCATCTACGTGTAACGTGGTCTACTATGATCCAGCGTAGTTTTCTTCGCAGTATTTGATAGATTCATAAAGTGCTAAAGAGTGAAATAACTCGCTTGCAACGAAACGACCTAAGTGGTTATTGCCGCAAGTGAAGCTCTCGAAACCATAAGGTTTTTGCTTCCAATAAAATGTACACGTTATAAGGATATATAGGAACGAAAATAATACATATTTTTAATCTAGGTTCAAATACGTTTACAGCATCTTCCATCATTTCTCTCTTGGAGAAATAGGTGCTCAAATTCTACATCGAAACTGAAACATTCTTCTAAATATAAAAGACAATTTACAACGCGTACTTGTTCAAGGAAAACAACATCCAAAAAATAACCAACCACGTTTCCTAAAGGAAACTTCTCCTCAGTATTCTCTTCAAGTAAAGTAAAACATGTATGAAATATACTCCTATTCAGCTGTGATAATCATATCGCTTTCAAGAAATTAGCTCGATCTCTAACAAACTAATCCCGTTCAGCTAAATGTTGGCATTCCGGGGACGGGTGGTTTGAACGCTGACGTACGAGTTCTTGAAATAAATGGCCATGGTTTCTCATTCCAAATTCCGGTAAATGCTTGAATGGCATCATTGTCACATCCTTCTTAACTTCAACACCATTAATTAAACACACCGAAATAGACATGCCACAATGTTAGGCTATAAGACAGTCTCCACTCACATAGCAAGTTCACGAAATCTTGACGATATTTCAGACTTTTAAATCTAAATGGAATTCATAAGTAACGAAGTTAGAAATAACGTCAGACGTCATCCTCTCCTGAAGAGATCATATCTAATGAAAAGGGAGCTAAATTTGGTCGTCGCTAGGACTGGAACTATACTGAGAGTCAACTCAAGACCTAAGCGGTCCCTTTGATGTTAGCCAGACTTCTGGTCAGTGAAGAGGCTTCCGCAGCGGTAAATAGTTCCTATGTTTGTTGCTTGTTGCTACAGTCGGGAGCTTCCCTCAGTTTGTAGATATTCTGGTGAACTGACTTGACCAATTAAAAATTTTGCGCTGTAAAAATATGGAAAATATTTCTCAAGTTGCATGTTATTCGGTTTCGTTACTAACTCTTACATTTCATACGTAGATGGCTGTGAACAGTTAATATTCTCGGTGGTGTATGTAGCAAAATAAATAATTATTTAACTTGAGTTTGATATCATATGCATTGTGTACTTTTAAGCTTTGTTCGGGTTCATTCCATTGCTGTTTAGTTCGCATAATTTTTACGGCGTTGAAGATGGATCCAAGAAAACTGTTGGCAGTATTAACTGCAATAGCATGCTCAATATTCATAATGGCTGCCGGCCGTGAGCAACACGTGGGTGATGCTGTGACGCTTGAGTCACAAGTGAAATACTTTAAAGCTAATAAAAGTGGGGGAGGGATTGAGTAGGATATCTAAACAAATTGTTATGAACGTTTACAGTAGCCTACGAGATGAAAATCCGCTGTGGACTGTGGAAGAAGTGGTGAATAAAAACGGCGCAGCTAACCGGCGTTTATACGTAGTGTTTACACGGCTCGCGCCGAATTTAAAGGAATTCGTATGTTTTCTTGCGGCACCATATCTTATATGCTGGCCTGTTGTTGTTTACATATGTCGTGAGTGTTTCTGACGATACGTCTCCCTAAAGTCGCTGAAAACTTAGTTTTAAGGAAGTGTCTGAATTATGTAAACAAGGAATCAAGGCGATAAGGAAAGTGAAACAAAACGTAATTCAGCTAAGCTGAATGCCAAATTTATGTGACAGAAAAGGTTTGTTCGTTTGACTGTTCGTCAGCAGGCCTATGTGTCAGCTCAGTTCGAACTATGCACTCGCCTTAAGTAAAACAGGAATGACCTTAACACGGTATGGGTATAGGATCCTGAGCGTACTCGTAATAATAATAATAATAATAATAATAATAATAATAATAATAATAATAATAATAATAATAATAATAGTCATTTGTACTTCATTTTCGTAACTGCCCTCTATCTGCAGAAATGTTGTCGTGAGGGGATCATGAGTTCGTTTTTACCTTCCGAATGAAGAGACCACAATATTTACAACATTCCTGGAAACAATGTATTTTGCAATCCCAGTCATAGGTGGGTTTTCAGCTTGTTGAACTGTGAGAAACTGCCTGTAAGAGTCGTTGCACGAGAGCGGAATCGTATACGTACTTATGTTGTAAGTCCCCATGTGCCTCACCCAAATTGCATTATGAAATAAAAATAAACCTTGCTTCTCTTGCCCCGGCATTCGTCAGTAATCTGTATGTATATATTGGTCAGTAAAGGAATAAATAGGTATGGTACTTGATCAAAGTACAACTATGTGAAAGGAAGTGATTTCTTTTGATGCTTCACTATTTGAGAATGAAGTACTTGTCAGATAGACGTACGACGTTAATAATAAGCTGGTTGTGGCGGAGATGGAGCACGGAGACGGGAAGGGGGAACAGGGGACGTGCTCACATGCGGAAGGATACTTTTCCTAAGCTCTTGAGTTGACATTCAGCATACTATTCTCCCTTTACAAGAATGATGAAAAGTAAAGTTAGATAGCATGCGCCTAATGATGGTACTCTCCAGACCAGTTCTTGCATCGAGTACAGAGATTAAACTCACTCTGCTATTCATCGATGTAAATAATCTTGTTTCTGAGATTCATATGCACACATTCCATCTCAGCTCAGATGGTCTCGCTCTGTCTGTCTGCTGTCTGTCTGTCTCTCTCTGGTGCGAAGGTCTGGACTACCACTGAACTCTCGACAGCTTAACACGGTTTCTCACTTTCGTATCTACACAACCCCAGCGCCCTCCGATCATGATTTAGGAAGTGCCATGGTTTTCAGTGTAGACTATAGAGACAATCTAAATCAGGTTTAATGGTCGCAGAATGGATTAAAGCAGCAGCTAAAATGTAAGTCCATATTAAGTATTATAGAATCACAAAGTTCAAGTGAAAACTGGGCCAATTTTTTTCTCTCAAATGAGATTGATGACTAGGCTTGGAAATCAATGCTAACTTCAACTGCACAATAATTCGAAATAACGCACCCATGTTACTGCTCTGTTTGAGGATTATGACGTAATACTTTGGACACAAAACATGACCGAATCACAAATACGGGAAACATTTGTCGAGGTAGCCTTTAGTTACGTCAAAAGTGTGAGAAATATATTTTTAAATCACTGACATGGATTCCAATATATCTTAAATTTATATAATATTTAAAAAGTGATATTTTTTCTGCAGATCTGTTCTTGAGTCCAAACATGGACCTGTCACAGAAACTTCAATAAACATAGGTATTAACCAATTTAAAAGTCCCTTAATGTGTCCTGTCGATGAAATCTGGTAAGCCGCAGTTCTAAATTCACCATTCATTATTTTCATACTATTGTGTAGCATGTAAGTGTTCATGCCTCATTCATCGTCCACAATATATTTACATACTTCAGTCTTCTCAATTAAATAGTAGTATCCACAAGACAATAAACCCCAGGACCCTCCGATTATGATTTAGAATGTGCCATGCTTTTCAATCTAAAATATTGGAATAATTTAATGGAAATCCACAGCTATCTCATGTCACTCGACCGGGTCAGGGATGGAATGAATGAAGCCCCATCTAGCGGCCAGGAGAGGAATTGTGCCGGCTGCCGAAGCCTGTCACACTCTTATGGGGCAATGATTAATGACTGACAGATGAAATGAAATGACATTGGAGAGTGTTTCTCGAATGAATGATGACAGGGAAAACTGAAGTACCTGGAGGAAAACTTGTCCCACATCTGCTTCGTCCAGCACAAATCTTACATAGAGTGACCGGGATTTGAAACACGGAACCTAGCTGTCAGAGGCCGGCGCGCTGACGTCTGAGCCACGGAGGCTCTCTTAAATCAATTTTAATTCTCTTTCATATATTTCTTAGAATGAACCAACTTCAACTCTCATATATCAATTTTATCCAGCCACCAGCATGGATTATGGATCTTAAAGTACATCACCATGGTAAAAAAATTGATTGCTTCCTGAATGTGAGCAGCGAAATTCAGGAAGTAAAAGTCATCAAAATATATCAAATGGGAAATTATATACATTTTTGAAAATATTCATTAGTTGAATTCGAGAAGAAGTTTGGTCATAAAACATAATTTAATATCTATCCTTTGACAAGTAAAGTGGCTGACACTCAGCTTGAGGCAAAGGTATTACGGGACGCGCCTCATTAAAGCAGCCTGCTCAACCTGGAATATAACATCTCATGATTTGCAGCTTGTTAATTGTCTATCCGGTGTAGTCAGGAATCTTTATTTCAATTTCCGTTAATGTATTTTCATCGTTTTAGTTCATATGCATTTACTGCTTGAAATACTTGCAATTCTGTAAGATGGATTTCAACTAAGCATTAATAGACTTTATTAAACGTTTTTGAAGTAATCCTCTCGTGAATCCGTAGCACCTACAGTCCATTGAGCACCTTGTCCTGACAGGACTACTGCTGCCCGGCCAAACAGCCTCCACAGATATTACAGTGCCGCGTGGTCAGTGTGATGCTATCCTCAGCCTATTGCTAGGCACTGGAGAGCGGGTCCACTGCCTCTCATGTTCAACAGCTCATCAGTTCATCTCATGAGGCATAGTGAACCCCGTTCCAATCCACAGCCAAGAATTAAAATTCTTGTGCTAGCCGAGAAGAGAACCCGGAGCCTCCCAGTAGTAAGAGGCAAATACGCTGCCCCTACACCACGAAGCTACTCCATTCTGCAGAGATCTTCAAGATTTCCGAAGAGAGATCTGTCAAAATCATAAATGCCGTGGTACGTGGAACATAGGGCATCAATAAAGCATCTCCATCTGGTCCTGTCGACACCCACTCACTCCAGGTCTTGCCTTCTTCCATCGCTTCCATGTGAGCAGATCTTTCCACGTTTGCTTGGGTCTCCCTCCCTTCCTTTTACCCTGCGTGTACCAGTCCAGCACCTCTCTCTCAATTGCTTCGTTCCCCTTTCTCAATGTATGCCCGATCCATCTCTATTTCTGCTGCTTTATCTGTATGGTCATCTCATTTTCTCTCGTCCTACTCCAGAGTTGGAGATTACTTCCGGCTAGTAGATGTTATGAATTTTTCGCAAACAGCGGTTAATTACTCCAGTCACTTTCCAAGTCTACGCTTCTCTCAGTCCCTAGCAAAGTCGTCACCAACATTCTGCTGAAGAGAATTAAAGACATTACTTCGTAAGATGCTGAATTTGGACCTGTTAGATATTCTCTTGTCCTTCTACACCGGATAGGGCCGAACAAAGGCACCATTTGCTTTTTGAATGCGCTGCGAGACATCTTGTGTAGCTTCCCCATCTTTGGAAACTTCACTGCCCAAGTAAGTGAAGCTATCCACATCCTCGAAGATTCACCACTGAAGAGAAATGGGTCTGACTTTTTGGTGTTAATCCTTAGGGCCATGGTCTTCTTTGAGTTGATCATTAGTCCCACATTTTTCCCTTCCTCTACCAAATCTTCGAGCTTTGCTTGCATTTCCCTCATGTGCCTCAGACAGGAGACACAAATCGTCAGCAAATTCCAGATCGTCAAGCCTATTGACTATTCCCCATTGGATACCAAACTTCACATTTCGAGTCACGTTCCGCATTATCGCGTCAATCACAACCAAGAACATAGTTGGCGACATGATACACCCTTGACGAATTCCTGAACGTACAGATATAGGCTCAGATACACGACCCCCATGAATGACTCTACATATGTAATCACAGTACTTTTCCCGAATGAGATTGACAATTTGTGCTGGCACTCCGAAACGCTTCAATTCCTTCCACATGGCTTCTCTGTTGACCGAGTCAAAAGCTTTCTCAAAGTTAACGAACACTGCGTATTGGCACGCTGCTCCAGAATTATCTTCAAGGTGTTTATTTGGTCGATGAATGAGCGATTCGGACAAAAGACTGCCTGTTCTCGTCGGAGCCTTAAGTTGACATAATCTTTAATTCTGTTCAGGGACCGATGACTTTCGATGTTAGGCCCCTTAAAACACCAAGCATCAATTCTGTTCAGCAGAATCCTGGTGACTACTTTGCTAGGGAGTGAGAAAAGCGTAGTGGCCCTCCAGTTGTTACAATTAGACTTATCCCCCTTTTTTGGCAACTTCACAAACAACCCAAACTTCCAGTCCGCCGGCATTCCTCTAGTAACCCATACCTTTTCGAATAGAGACTGCAAAATAGTGGCAGTGTTGTCCATGTCAATCTCATGATATCTGATGAAATGTTGTCAACTCGTGCTGCCTTACCAATACTCAACTCCCTCATGCTTTCTTGATTACTTCTACTGTTGGAATGCAGGTTTAATCCTTGGGTCAGACTGAATCTCTTCTTATTCTGCTTCTCCTTCCCCCACCCACATCTGACTGATCTTCTATGGAGCGGTTTATAACTGCAGAAAAATACTCCTGTCATCCTTTCAGTTGATCCTCAGAGTTAGTTAAGAGGGTTTCATCTTTGTTCCTAACTGGACATCTGCTTCCTTGCGAGAATTCTGGTGAATGCATAGAGTACTTTGAGATTCCCCTTGTTGGCTGCCTTTTCTACTGTTGAGACAGGTCATCTGTCCAGTTCCTTTGATCCCTCCCCACACTTCTCTTTACTTCCCTATTCTTTGCAGCATCTTTTGATTGCAGTTTTGCCTTTCTTGCTCGTGTCTTATATACGTTCATTGCCTCCTTTATCTCTCTCCTCTCTCTAATGATTTGCCATGTCTGTTCGGTCATCCAGTCTTTTTTCCTCCTATCCTTAAACCAAGGATATTTTCACTTACTTCCGTAAAGGCAGATTGATTTAATCTTCCCCCACTTTTCCTCAACAGTTTAACACTCCACCTCAAGCAGTGCTTGAATTCGATTCTTTAATTCTATCATGAAGACGTCTTTCACCTTACTGTCATCCCTTAGATTTTAAACATCGTACCGCTTCCTTATCTGTTCTGTCCTCCTCTTCCGTGTCTGCATCTTCATCCTAAAGGTAGCCACAATAAGATGATGACCACTACCGATATCTGCACCTCTCTTATTCCTCACATCCAACAGTGAACGCTCCACCTTCGTCCAATCGCCACATGATCTATCTAATTTTCTGTCCTATGATCCGGTGATACCAAGGTCACTTTATGGCAATCATTATGCGGAAATACCGTACCACCAATAACCAGATCATGGTTGGCATAGAAGTCCACAAAGAGCTGTCCATTCTCATGTCATTCTTTTAGACCTTGCCTTCCCATGATGTGCTCAAGTCATTCACTATGCTGGCCAACTTTTGCTCTAAAATCTCCTCCAACTATAAAAATATCCTTCCTCATCTGTTTCTTAATCGTGCTATTTAGATATATATAACATGCCTCTTTGTCTTTTCCTTTACTGTCTCAGTGGGTCCATAGCACACTATCATCACATTTCTGATACTGGTCTTGAAACGTGCCACAATTATCCTTGCCGACACTGGATACCACTCCATAAGGCTCTTCTTGGTCTCCTTGTCCATCAATATACCCACACCTAAAAAACTCACTCCATCCCCCTCAGGTCTTCCAGAATATATAAATGTAGCTCCATCATGGGTGGTAAATTCCCCAAACTCGCTCCAACTCACCTTACATAATCCTAAGGTGTTCAGGCCATAACTCTTCATACATACCACTGCCTGTGGTAGTCTTCCACATTCCCGCAGAGTTCTCACATTCCAAAATCCAATTTTTGTTACCTTTTTCAAGCAAAAAGACGTCATATTTTGATCAGTCCGGTTTCTCTTTGTTGATGTTTCTGTAATGATTTAATTTAAGGTTGTGTGAGTGAGTGGTGGGGTTGCTAGCTGACGTCTCCTGGCATGCTGTTTTCTGTAGGGGTTGTAGCCCTTAGGCTTTGAAGATCCCTCTTCACCACAAGGAAGTGGTTACCCTCTTCATTTAACCTCAAGAGGGAGGGTTGCCTCCTGAGCCAACTTCGCCGTAACAAAGGTCTCCTTCTCCGCCTCAGCTGCCATTAAGGACTTCACCAAAGCCCCATTAGCCGTTAGTTTTCAGGTTTCCTGTTAGACCTTCACAGGTACTGTAGCGGTCCTGGGGCACACAGGTTCCCCACTGTACTTCGCCCTTACAGGCTATCCCCTACTTCATACCGTTGCACGTCCCCCACGACGCGGACGAGGTGTTGGACTTATGAGGGACCCCCCCAACGAAAAGTTGCCTATTATCTTTAGGGATGAACATTACAAATAGAATTTCCGGTTTCTCATCCTTAAGTTTTTCATAACTTACAAATTCTTCTTTCACTAGTACAATACTCCATTTCTTAACGAATATTATACTATATCTGCTATAAATTTCATCGGGACATTGTGTTCTTTCCTACTTTTAAGAATTACATCTTCTATTTCCGCATTCATAATATAACTTCTTAGCCGTGATTCAACTCATATTACAGTATCTAGAAGACATTTATTAATTACATAATTTTATTCGTTTCCTAACAATATTTCGGCAGTTAAACACCAAAACATTTATGTCATTGTTATTTGACTTCCACCTCCCTGTACTATCATCAACGCTCCCTAGCCCACCCCAGTTCCCTTGCACCTGCCTATAACCCATCGAAGCAACTCTGCTTGCTTCTATCCAACACTAGGTATTAATTGAAAGCCATCGGAGTGCTGATCGCAATCTATACACATACATTGGAATCAACAAATTAACTCCCAGTTTCTTACATACCCACTCCATAGTATCAATTACATCCCCGATCACCTTCCGGTCACCATTCTTCCTAGATTGTATCCCATTAATAACAGTCACCGTTCTCTTAAACATTTCCTACAACCAGATCCCACACATTCCCAACTATGTTGCCAACTGTTTCTACTTAGCTTAAGTTGTTGGTACCTAGGTGAACAACTACCACCTTCTCATCGCTTCCCTTCTACTTTCCTCAACCTCTGCCTTAACCTAATTGCTGGATAAAACCCTGGTTCCCTTTCATGCACACATTTCCCCACGTGCCTAACAAATGAGTCCCCTATGACCAAAGCCTTAACCATAACCTAAATATTTCGATCATTTTCTTTCCTCGTCAACCTTATCTTCCCTGATGGCTGCAGTACTAAATTGCTCCTTCCTTTTAACCGACTCATGACCCTGATCCACCTCCCGTGCGTTTCCATTTCCCACCTTTTCCTTTCCTCTTAGGTGGTGGATTGCACCAATTCACACCTGAGACCCAGGCTGGCATTTATATCAGCGATGCTCGGTTCATGTATAAAAATTTAAAATCAATCTACCTATCTATATATATAAAATAACTTGTCCTGACTGACTGACTGACTGACCGATTCATCATCGCCGAGCCAAAACTACTGAACATAAAGAAATGAAATTTTGGGGATATATTCATACTAAGATGTAGGTGCTCGCTAAGAGATGATTTTTTGATATTCCGTCGCTAAGGGGGTGAAAAGGGGGGTGAAATTTTAAAATGAGTGTATCTACACTGACTGACAGAGCAAATGCAACACCAAGAAGGAGTGGTCAGAACTTTATGCCAATTGCAGGGTTGACTGACGTCACTGAGGTATGCTCATGATGTGAAATGCGCCGCTGTGCTGCGCACGTAGCGAACGATAAATGGGACACGGCGTTGGCGAATGGCCCACTTCGTACCGTGATTTCTCAGCCGACAGTCATTGTAGAACGTGTTGTCGTGTGCCACAGGACACGTGTATAGCTAAGAATGCCAGGCCGCCGTCAACGGAGGCATTTCCAGCAGACAGACGACTTTACGAGGGGTATGGTGATCGGGCTGAGAAGGGCAGGTTGGTCGCTTCGTCAAATCGCAGCCGATACCCATAGGGATGTGTCCACGGTGCAGCGCCTGTGGCGAAGATGGTTGGCGCAGGGACATGTGGCACGTGCGAGGGGTCCAGGCGCAGCCCGAGTGACGTCAGCACGCGAGGATCGGCGCATCCGCCGCCAAGCGGTGGCAGCCCCGCACGCCACGTCAACCGCCATTCTTCAGCATGTGCAAGACACCCTGGCTGTTCCAATATCGACCAGAACAATTTCCCGTCGATTGGTTGAAGGAGGCCTGCACTCCCGGCGTCCGCTCAGAAGACTACCATTGACTCCACAGCATAGACGTGCACGCCTGGCATGGTGCCGGGCTAGAGCGACTTGGATGAGGGAATGGCGGAACGTCGTGTTCTCCGATGAGTCACGCTTCTGTTCTGTCAGTGATAGTCACCGCAGACGTGTGTGGCGTCGGCGTCTAGAAAGGTCAAATCCGGCAGTAACTGTGGAGCGCCCTACCGCTAGACAACGCGGCATCATGGTTTGGGGCGCTATTGCGTATGATTCCACGTCACCTCTAGTGCGTATTCAAGGCACGTTAAATGCCCATCGCTACGTGCAGCATGTGCTGCGGCCGGTGGCACTCCCGTACCTTCAGGGGCTGCCCAATGCTCTGTGTCAGCAGGATAATGCCCGCCCAAACATTGCTCGCATCTCCCAACAGGCTCTACGAGGTGTACAGATGCTTCCGTGGCCAGCGTACTCTCCGGATCTCTCACCAATCGAACACGTGTGGGATCTCATTGGACGCCGTTTGCAAACTCTGCCCCAGCCTCGTACGGACGACCAACTGTGGCAAATGGTTGACAGAGAATGGAGAACCATCCCTCAGGACACCATCCGCACTCTTATTGACTCTGTACCTCGACGTGTTTCTGCGTGCATCGCCGCTCGCGGTGGTCCTACATCCTACTGAGTCGATGCCGTGCGCATTGTGTAACCTGCATATCGGTTTGAAATAAACATCAATTATTCGTCCGTGCCGTCTCTGTTTTTTCCCCAACTTTCATCCCTTTCGAACCACTCCTCCTTGGTGTTGCATTGTCACTGTCAGTCAGTGTATATCTCAAAACTTTAAAAGTTTACAGATGTAAAAATTGGTATTTAGAATCTTTCTTAAAAATAAGGAAACACTTATTTGTTTGTTTTCGAAAAAGTTCAAATAGGAAGGGTGGAAAAGGGTGAAAAAGGGGTGGTATGCTTTTAATGAGGCTGCATATATTTCAGAACCTGAAGATATTACAGACCTGAAAATTGGTATTTGGGATCTACTTAAAAAATAAAGAAACACGTAGTTTTGTATTTTTGAAAAATCCAATTAATAGGGGGTGAAAACGGGGTGAATTTTTAAAATGAGTGTATCTATGTCTCAAAACTTTTAAAGTTTATAGATGTAAAAATTAATATCCAGAATCTCCTTTAAAAACAAAGAAACACGCATTTTTTGGTTTTCGGAAAATCCCAATAGGAAGGGTGGAAAAGGGTGAAACAGTGGTTGAATGCCTTTAATGAAGCTACTTATATTTCAGAACCTGAAGATATTATAGACCGGAAAATTGGTATTTGGGATCTACTTTAAAAATAAAGAAACAGGTTTCTCGTTTTCGGAAAATTCAAATAACGGGGGTGAAAAGGGGGGTGAATTTTAAAAATGACTGTATCTTTAAAAACTTTAAAAGTTTACAGATGTAAAAATTGGTACTTAGAATCTCCCTTCAAAATAAAGAAACACGTAATTTTTCGTTTTTGGAAAATCCAAATAATGGGGGTGAAAAGGGGGGGTGAATTTTTAACATGAGTGTATCTATATCTCGAAACTGTAAAAGTTTACAGGCGTAGAAATTTGTATTTAGAACCTGTTTTCAAAATCAAGAAACTTGTACATTTTGCTTTCAGAAAATCCCAATAGGAGGGGTGAAAAGGAGTGGAAAATGGGTTGAATGCCTTTAATGAGGATATTATATCTCAGAAACTGAAAATATTACAGACCTGAAAAAAGGTATTTGGTATCTCCTTTAAAAATAAAGAACATGTACTTTTTGTTTTTGGGAAATCCAAATAGTGGAGGGTTGAAAGGGGGATGAATTTTTAAAATGTTTGTATCGATATCTCAAAACTTTCAAAGTTTACAGATGTAAAAATTGGTACTTAGAATCTACTTTCTAAATAAAGATACATGTATTTCTTGGTTTTCGGAAAATCCTAATAGGAGGGGTGAAAAGGGGTGAAAAATGGTTGAATAACTTTAATAAGGATCCTTATATCTCATAAACTGAAGATGTTAAGAGACCTGAAAATCGGTATTTGGGATCTCCTTTATAAGTAAAGAAACATGTATTTTTTGTTTTTAGAAAATCCAAATAGTGGGGGGTGAAATGGGGGGTGTATTTTAAAAATGACTTTATCTATATCTCAAAACTTCAAAAGTATGCAGATGTAAAAATTGATATTTAGAATCTCCTTTAAAAGTAAAAGAACACTTTTTGGTTTTCTGTAAATCCCAATAGGAGGGGTGAAAAGTGTGAATAAGGGGTTGAATGTCTTTAATGAGGATACTTATATCTCAGAAACTGAAGATATTACAGACCAGAGAGTTAGTATATGGAATCTCCTTTAAAAATACAGAAACATTTCTTTTTTTGTTTTTGGAAAATCTAATTAAAGGGGGTTAAACAGAAGTGACAAGTTGGGGTGAATTTTTTGAAAGAGTATATCTACAGTATATCTCAGAAACGTAAAATGTTACGGACGTAAAAACTGGTATTTGGAATCTCCTGTTAAAGCAAAGAAACAGGTATTCTAGGAAAAACCAATGAAGGGAGGGGGGAATTGAACAATTAATTGAATTAATTGTATGAGGATACTTACATCTAATAAAAACTAAAGTCGCTACAGACGCAAAAATTAGTATTTAGATTTTCTTTAAAAATAAAACGACGGGTTTTGGGGGGGGGGGGTCGGGGAAACATCTTTGGGGCGGGTGTGAAAAGAAGTTGAATTCGGTTAATGAGCACACATATCTCAAAAACTGAAGATAATCGGTATTTAGAAGATCCTTTACTATTAAAAAAACAAATAATTTTTGCAGGAAAATTCACTTAATGGGGGGGGGGGGTTGAATGTTAGTGAAAAAAGTGAATTATTTTTATGGGAATACTTATATCTCAAAACTGACCGTAACACACGTGAATATTGGTATTTAAAATCTCCTTTAAACATGAAGAAACACGCCTTCTATTTTTTTTGGGTGGGAGGGCCTAAATCAACTTAACCGCGGTAGGCTGAAAACGGTGGTGAGACCAATTGATTTTACTGTTCCTAATGTACTTATAAGGAGCCTCCTTGGCTCAGGCGGCAGCGCGCTGGCCTCCCACCGCTGGCTTTCGTGGTTCAAATCCCGTTCACTCCATGTGAGATTTGTGCTGGACAAAGCGGAGGCGGGACAGATTTTTCTCCGGACACTCCGGTTTTCCCCGTCATCATTCATTCCAGCAACACTCTAAAATATCATTTCATTTCATTTGTTATTCGTTAATCATTGCCCCAGAGGAGTGCGACAGGCTTCGGCAGCAGGCACAATTCCTATCCTCACCGCTAGCTTGGGGCTTATTCATTCCATTCCTGGCCCGGTTGAATGACTGGAAACAGGCTGTGGATTTTCAATGTACTTATTCTGATCATAAACTGATCATTTTTAATCTTTCCTGGGTTCGTTTTCAAGAGCCATCTTTTCCCTTGGAGAGCCTTCTTAGATTACAGTAGATTCTTCTGGCATATAATTAAAAATTTAAACACATTTGAAATAACGAATAGGTATAAGATTGACCTGCAATTTTTCACCTCTATAATAATGTCAATAATTCACGAAAGTATATCATTCGTATCGCCAGAAGTCCTGCGCACTTGCCTACGGGCGACAATGGTGCCGGTCATACTGTCATCAATGACAATGGCAGCAGATGTAATTTACCGCCAAGTAGAGGTCTTGCATCTTGCTGTTGGGTCCAGAACATCAATAATATAATAATAATAATAATAATAATAATAATAATAATAATAATAATAATAATAATAATAATAATAATAATAATAATAATAATAATAATAATAATGTTCTGGACCGTCGTCAAAATGTGCGGACCGTGCTGGAAACGGGTCCTGGACGGGTAATGACTACGACTGCAGTCCCGCCGCCGGTTCAGTACCGCCAAGGCACCTAAAACGACACGACGCCGGATCTGATCAAGGATTTGATCCACATTTAAAATAGTTTTAGGAAAAATTGGCAAAGATTTAGGGACCCAACTGACCGGGTGGAATACCTGCATCTAGCCCGGGAAGTACGAAATCGATTGCTGGAAAGAAAGATTGAAAAATGGGAGGAAACTTGCCGTAATCTATTAGAAAAGGAGTCAGATCGCGAATTTTGGCGGATTCTCTCAGAAAACGAGTCACATCGCGTATTTCGGCGGATTATATATAAAACAATAAGCATTCAATTATAAATTTCAGTATAATACCGTAGCGAAGCACGGGTATCTTGCTAGTACATATATACTCGTAAAATAACTTGACCTGACTGACGGATTCATCATTGCCGAGCCAAAACTACTGGACATAAAGAAATGAAATTTTGGGGATACATTCATATTAAGATGTAGGTGCTCGCTAAGAGAGGATTTTTGGATACTCCTTCAGTAAGGGGGTGAAAAGGGGGGGGGTGAAATTTTAAAATGAGTGTATCTATATCTCAAAACTTTAAAAGTTTACAGATGTAAAAATTGGTATTTAGAATCCCCCTTAAAATCAAGAAACATATATTTTTTGTTTTCGGAAAATCCCAATAGGAGGGGTGAACGAGGGTGAAAAATGGGTTGAATGCCTGAAATGAGGATACTAATTTCTCGGAAACAGAAGATATTACAGACCTGAAAATTGGTATTCAGGATCTCCTTTGAAAATAAAGAAACACGTATTTTTTTGTTTTTGGAAAATCTAATTAATGGGGGTAAAACAGGATTGACAATCTGGGGTGAATTTTTAGAAAGACTATATCTACAGCATATCTCAGAAATGTAAAATGTTACAGACGTAAAAATTGGTATTTGGAATCTCCTGTAAAAGTAAAGAAACATAGGTGATTTGCTTTTTGATACTCCACTTAAGAGGAACTAAAAAGGGGGTGAAATATTAAGACGAGCATTTCTACAGTATATCTCAAAAAAATAACATGTTCCCGAAGTGAAAATTAGTTTTTTATCTCTATTGAAGATAAAGAAACATGCATTTTTTGTTTTCTGAAAAACCACTTGGGTGGAGGGGTAAAAGTGAATGAAAATGGGGTAGAATTATTTTAATTAGGATACTGATATCTCAAAAGCTGAAGATGTTACAGACGTGAAATTTAGTATTTGTAATTTCCTTTAAAAATAAAGGAATACGTATTTCTTGTTTTCGGAAATCCACCTAAAGTGAGGAGGGAAATTGAAAAATTAGTTGAATTATTTGTATGAGGATACTATTATGTCAAAAACGAAGGATTTTGCAGATGTGAAAACTGGTATTTGGAATCTGCTTTATAATTAAACAAGCATGTATTCTTGGAAAATCCAATGAAAGGGGGGTGATGAGAAAAATTGAAAAATTAATTGAATTAATTTTATGAGGATACTTATATCTATTAAAAACAAAAGTTGTTACAGACGTAAAGATTGATATTTGGATCTCTTTTAAAAACAAAGGAAAATGCTCCTTTGGGCGAAATAATTTTGGGGGGCGGTAGTGAAAAGGAGTTGAATTCCTTTTATGTGGACACATATCTCAAAAACTGAAAATGTTAGAGTCGTGATAATTGGAATTTAGAAGATCTTTTACTATTAAAGAGACAAGTAGTTTTAAAGGGAAATTCACTTAAGTGGGGGGTGAGTGTGAAAGGAAGTGAAAAAAGTGAATTCTTGTTATGGGGATATATCTCAGAACTGAAGGTAACAGACGTGTACATTGGTAATGCGAATCTCCTTTAAACGTAAGGAAACGCGTCTGTTTTTTTGGGGGGAGGGGGTAAATCAACTTAACGGCAGTGGGGTTAAAAAGGAGTGGAGACCAATTGATTTTACTGTTCATAATGTACTTATTCTGATCATAAACTGATAAGTTGTAATCTTTTCTGGGTTCGTTTTCAAGAACCATTTGTTTTTTGAGTACATAAAGTTAAATTACAGTAGATTCTCCTGGCATATAAATAAAAATTTTAACATATTTGAAATAAACGATATGATATTGACCGTGCAATTGTTCACCGCTATAATAAGGTCAATAATTAACGGGAGTATATCACTCGTGTCGCCAGAAATCTTGCGCACTTGCCTACGCGCGACGATGGTGCTGGTCACATTATCAGCAATGACAATGGTAGAGGATGTAATTTACTGTCAAGTAGCGCTCTTGCATCTTGCTGTGGGTTCCAGACCATCAATAATAATAATAATAATAATAATAATAATAATAATAATAATAATAATAATAATAATAATAATAATAATAATAATAATAATAATAATAATAATAATAATAACCTAAATTCAACTAATATCACCCAGCCTAATAATAATAATAATAATAATGTTCTGGACCGTCGTCAAAATGTACGGAACGGGTCCTGGCCGGGTAATGACTACGATTGCAGTCCGGCCACGGGTTCAGTACCGCCAAGGCACCCAAGACGACTCTACGCCGGGACTCCTCAAGGATTTGATCCATATTAAAATGCTTATAGGTAAAGATGGCAAAGATTTAGGGACCCAACTGGCCGAGTGGAATACCTGGACCTAGCCAGGGAAGTACGAAATCGATTGCTGGAAGGAAAGATTGAAAAATGGGAGGAACGTTGCCGTAATCTCTCAGAAAACGAGTCAAATCACGAATTTTGGTGGATTCTCTCAGAACGCGAGTTAGATCGCGAATTTCGGCGGATTATATATAAAACGTTAAGCATTCAATTATAAATTTCATTATAATACCGTAGCTAAAGCATCGGTATCTTGCTAGTCTATATATATAAAAGAACATGTCCTGACTGACTGATTCATCATCGCCGAGCCAAAACTACCGGACAAAAAGAAATGAAATTTCGAGGATACATTTATATTACAATGTGGGTGTTCGCTAAGGGAGTATTTTTGGATATTCCGGGGTTAAAAGTGGGGTTAATTTTTAAAATGAGTGTATCTATAACTCAAAACTTTATAAGTTTACAGATGTGAAAATTGGCATTTAGAATCTCCTTAATAATAAAGAAACACGTATTTTGTTTTCGGAAAATCCCAATAGGAGGGGTGAAAAGGGATGAAAAATGGGTTGAATGCCTTTAATGCGGATACTTATATATCAAAAAATAAATATATATTATTCACCTGAAAAATGGTATTTGGTATCTCCTTTAAAAAAAAGAAACGCGTATTTTTTATTTTTGGAAAACCCAAATAGGGGGTGAAAAGGGGAGTGAATTTTCAAAATGAGTGTATCTCAAGGGTTTAAGAGAGTACAGATGTAAAAATTGATATTTATAATCTCCTTTAAAAACAAAAAACACGTATACTTTTTTTCTGAAAATCCCAATAGGAGGAGGGAAAAAGTGTGAATATTATGTTGAATGCCTTTAAGGGAATTTCTAAGGTATATCTTAAAAACGTAGCTAGTTACGGAAGTAAAAAATGATATTCTTTCTCTCTATTAAAAATAAAGAAACGTGTATATTTAGTTTCCTGAAAAACCACTTTGGTGGTGGGAGGGGAAAAATTAATTAAAAATGGGGCTGAATTCTTTTAATTAGGATACTGATATCTCAAAAAATGAAGATGTTAGAGACGTGAAATTTGGTATCTGGAATCTGCTTTAAAAGTGAAAAACACGTACTCTCGGAAAATCCAATGAAAAAGGGCGGGGGGGGGGGGGTGTGTGAAAGAATTTAAAAATTAACATATAAGGATACCAACATCTAATAAAAACAAGTTGTTCCGGACGTGAAAATTGGTATTTGGATATCCTTTAAAGAAAAAAAGAAAACACGTTTTGCGAGGGAAATCATCTTGGGGGTGGGAGGGAGAAGGAGTTGAATTCCTTTCATGAGGACACATATCTCAAAAACTGAAGATGTTATAGTCGTCATAATTGGTATTTGGATGCTTTACTATTAATGAAACAAGTATTTTTTGCCCGGAATCTGTCAACTATACTGTGCTCGGTCCAGCAAGTCTATTGAAATAATTTTCAGTAAACTGCGACGAGATTTAAAAGTAGGCCTACTACTTCCAGCACCATAGCCTCTGGATGAAGAAAAAAGGAATACAAGCATCGACCGGCGCAGAAGAGCAAATTCTATCCGTAGCTGCCAGGTGAGTTGGCTATACTGTTTCCAGCGTAATGAATTATTAAACGCCTCTATGGAATACAGAGCTAGGTGCAAGAGATAAGTAGCTGGAGCTCTTCTCACTGATGAGAGAGAGGCTCAATTGAACAGAGGAGTAGAAAGTACGTTTGCGATAAAAGTAGACAATAACATAATTTTAACTACACGTCTATTCTTAGATTATGTTCCTCAGTACTACATGACTGAAATATCCCAGAAATGTGCACTACTTACCTCAGATGAAATTGTATTTCTCTAGAACTATTATTATCAACCAATTATTCTAAAGAACCACTGATCTGGACAAATAAAAGGCGGTAGGAAATTTAAGCCACTTAACATTATCCTAATTAACGAGCTTCAGGCAATCTTCATTTACATTGTCAGGGATTGAAACAACTCCACATTATCCTGTTTTTATTATACTTTTAACCTTTTCAATTATTATCATGGTTTTGTTTCACATTCGGTGAAGACGTTACCACTTGTTATTGTGAATAGACAATGGAGAGTGTAGATGCATACGAAGAGTTGTGCTCTGTTAGAAACGTCTGTACTTTCATCCAAAATAACGGAAATAAAATTTGCTTTCTTAACCTCGACTTTAATGTCGCTGCTCATAAAAGTAGCAATGGCTTCAATAATATCATTTTTTATATCAGATTAAAGTCCTGAGAAAACAGTAGATGTTTCTAAGTGGTGCCGAAATACGTCATCTTTCTTAGCAATTAATGCTTGTAACTTCCTGTAATTACCTCTGTTATCGGATTGTTCAGTTTCTCGATGACCCCTGAAAGGTAATCCTTGCTCTGAAGGAAAACACACAATATCTATTAAACTCTGGACAATATATCTGTTATTTTTTACTAGCTTGTTAATCGTCAATTTTTTTTGTAAGCTGTACTCAAACAGAACTCTATTCTGGACCTTCCAAACTGAATCATATCAGCAACAGCGTTGATGTGTGCTTGAGAAATCTCACGGCGTCTCTTTAAAACTTTGAAACTATCTAAATTGTCCACACCGTCTTTATTGCAAGCATTCTGAGGAAAATAGAATGCATGGCCAACAGTAAAGTTTACTAATTTTTGCACAAGCACATAACCAGTCCAGTTGTATGTACCAAGAGTCATGAAAATATCGTATTGTTGTTTTCGATTCCTTGAATACATTTTTAGAGAGCGCGTGGGTCAACCTTTTTCAATTATGCTTTTTCTTCAAAAGTTCTTAACGAAAATGACGTGCTCGTTATGCTTTCTATTATACATGAACATTCTGGGCCCGCCAACTCAATGATTTTCGAGGTTTATCTTTTCAAAGTGTTACCAGTGGTAACAGTGGATACTAGCATGCTTCGCCACTGCCTCCTTCACTCTGCCAGTAAGGAAGAGAATATACAACCATCATAAGTACGGTATATTTCGGATAAAGTATAATTTCCGATTAACGTGCTGAAATAGACGTCCTACAATAATTCAAGTATGACAGCTTCAAAGCTCTTCGTAATGCCGGAGAGGTAACAGGTAATTTTGTAATTATTACAGCGAATGCATTGGTAAAGATCGGTAAGATCATCGTTGATTTCGAAAAGGAAATTATTCGATATCTTCGCCGAATGTGAAACAACACAAAACGTACTGCAGGAAGAGGGGAAAAGTATAATAAAAACAATGTAATGTGGTATTGTTACAGTCCTTAACAACACGAATGAAGATTCCTTGAAGCTTCTCAGTGAAGATAAGCTTAAGTGGCTGACTTCAATCCTCAATGACAGTTCTGACAATATTCCTCTAGAATGGTTCAAATCAGGATTTGTTACAGTCAGTCACTACTGATCTGTATTTCGGGCAGTCGCCAAGGTGGCTGATTCCCTATCTTTGTTTTACTAACCTTTTCTTAAATGATTTCAAACAAATTGAAAATTTATTGACCTTTCCTCTTGGTAATTTATTCCAGTCCCTCACTCCCCTTCATACAAACGAACATTTGCCCAATTTGTGCTCCTGAATTCCAACTTTATCTTCATATTGTGATCTTTCTTACTTTTAAAGACACCACTCAAAATTATTCGTCTACTAATGTCATTCCACGCCATCTCTCCACTGACAGCAAAACATACCACTTAGTCGAGCAGATCGTCTGCTTCTCCCAAGTCTTCCCATATCAAACTTTGCAACATTTTTGTGACGTTACTCTTTTGTCGGAAACCACCCAGAACAGATCAAGCTTCTCTTCTTTGTTTTTTCTTTCAGTTCTTGAATCAAGTAATCCTGGTGAGAGTCCCATACACTGGAATCATACTCTAGTCGCGGTCCTACCAGAGACTTATATGCCCTCTCCTTTACATCCTTACAAGAACCCCTAAATACCCTCATAACCATGTGCAGAGATCTGTACCCAAATAAAAATCTTTCCTTATATTAACTCCTAGGTACTTTCAATGATTCCCATGAGGAACTTTCACCCCATTAACGCGGTAATCAAAACTGAGAGGACTTTTCCTATTTGCGAAACTCACTACCTGACTTTTAACACCGTTTATCATCATACCATTGCCTACAGTCAATCCCACAACATTATTGAGGTCATTTTGCAGTTGCTCACAAACTTGTAACTAACATATTGCTCTATACAGAATAACATCGTCTGCAAAATGCCTTATCTCTGATTCAACTTATTTACTCATATCATATATATATTAAAACATAAAGGAGCAACAATACTGTCTTGAGGAATTCAACACTTAGTTATTACAGGGTCAGATAAAGCTTCGCCTACTCTAATTTTCTGAGATCTATTTTTTAGAAATATAGCCGCCCATTCAGTTATTCATTTGTCTAGTCCAATTGCACTCATGTTTCCCAGTAGTCTCCCATGATCTACCCTATCAAATGCCTTTGATAGGTCAATTGCGATACAGTCCATTTCACCTCCTGAATACAGGATATCTGCTATATCTTGCTGGAATCCTACAAGCTGAGCTTCAGTGGAATAACCTTTCCTAAACCCGAACTGCCTTCTATCGTACCAGTTATTAGTTTCGCAAACATGTCTAATATAATCAGAAAGAATGCTTTCCCAATGCATACTTACATGCAATGCATGTCAAACTGCCTGGCCTGTAACTTTCAGCTTTATGTTTATTACCCTTTCCTTTATACAATGGGGCTACTATAGCAACTCTCCATTCATTTGGTTTAGCTCTTTCATGCAAACAATAAACAAGTAAGCACTTCAGATATGGTACTATATCCCAACCCATTGTCTTTAGTATATCCCCAGAAGTCTAATCAATTCCAGTCGCTTTTCCAGTTTTCAACTTTTGTACGTATCTTATTGGAAATGTTATCATAGGAAAACTTTATCTCGTCTTTAGTATCAGTCACCTCCACTATCTGTACATTATCCTTGTAACCAACAATCTTTACATACTGCTGAATGGATACTTCTGCCTTTTGAAGATCCTCACATACACACTCCCCTTGTTGATTAATTATTCCTGGAATGTCCTTCCTTGAACCTGTTTCTGCATTAAAGAACCTATACACACCCTTCCATTTTTCAAGAAAATTTGTATCACTGCCAATTATGCTTGCCATCATGTTATCCCCAGCAGACATCTTTGTTATATTCAATTTCCTAGTAAGTTCCTTCAATCTCTCTTTACTTCCACAGCCATTTCTAACTCTATTTCTTTCCAATCTGCACCTTCTTCTTAGTCTCTTTATTTCTTTATTTTAATATAGTGGGACTTCACCCATCCTTACCACCTTTAAAAGACAAACCTGTTTTCAAATTCCTCAACAATTGCTTTAAACGCATCCCGGCGTCTGTTTAGTTTTTTATTTACCGTTTTCCAGCGATCATAGTTACTTTTTTTAAACTCCCTGATGACGGTATTTTTCAGCCGTATGGTATTGCCTAATAATCATACTTTGAAGACCTTCCTTTCTATTACATTCATTTTTAACTACGATAAAAACAGCTTCGTGATCAGTAATACCGTCTATTACGTCGGTTTCACTATAGAGTTCATCTGGTTTTACCAGCACCACGTCCAGAATATTGTTCCCTCTAGTTGGTTCCATCACTTTCTGAATCAGCTTTTCTTCCCATATTAACTTATTTGCCATTTGTTGTTGATGGTTCCTGTCATTCGCATTGCCTTCCCAATTGGAAAATGATAAATTGAGATCTCTCGCTACAGTCTCATTCCTTTTCATATCGTTTCTCACATTGCTGCTTATTTTATCAAATAATTCTGAATCAGCATCAGCTCTACCCTTTCCGAGACTGTACATTCCAAAGACATCAAGTTGCGTACTACCTTTAGAAATTAACTTAACACCTAGAATTTCATGTATGTCATCCTTAAATTTGTTATAGCTTACAAATCCCTCTTTCACCAGAATGAATACTCCCTCTCCTACCATTCCTATCCTGTCTCTACGATACACACTCCAGTTCCGTGAGAAAATTTCTGCATCCATTCTACAATTTCTCAGCCATGATTCAACTCCTATTACAATGTCTGGTAAATATGCATCTATTAAAAAACTTTCTATTCCTTTCTTCACACTACTTCTACAGTTCAACAATAATATTTTTATGTCATCCGTACTTGACTTCCAGATCCTTGAACCCTTATCACCGCTCCCTAGACCAAACCGTTTCCCTGAATGTACCTCCCTATAACCCTTCAAAAAGGATTCCCTAAAGTATACGTACCACTGCGGTTTAAGTGCCATCTGAGCGCAGATCCATATCTACTACCCACCCATTAGGATCTAGAAATTTCACTCCCAGTTTGTCACATACCCACTCCATGATATCATTTAAATCGCCAATCACCTTCCAGTCAGTATCCCTCCTACAGAGTATTCCACTGATAACAATCTCAGCTTCCTTAAACTGCACCCGTGCTGAATTTACCAGATCCCACACATCCCCAACTATGTTGGTACTTATACCTGCTTTCCTTACGTTGTTGGTACCAACGTGAAACACTACCACCTTCTTCTTCCCCTCCTCCTTCTCTTGTACCTTCCTCTACATCTGCCTCAACCTAATTCCTGGATAACATTCTACCCTGGTTCCCTTTCCTTCACACACATTTCCCACATGTCTAACAATGGAATCCCCCATGCCCAGAGCCTCAACAATACCCATCTCATTTGATCCCGTCCCCTCCTGGTCAGCCCTATCTTTCCTGACAGCTACAGAAGCTACTTCCTCCTTCCTTTTCTCCCTCTCATGACTCTGTTCCGCTTGCCTTTTCCTATCCTCTACTCCACATTTCCCTATCCTACCATTTCCCTTCCTCCTACTTCCACACTTCTCAGCAACAGTTCCCCGTTCCTCATCTTCTCTCTGTTGTTCTACGTGCAGTGACTCGTACCAGTTTCTCACAGACACCTGTCATGACTTGTGATCATGAATAGAGCCCTTAGGCTACAATCTCCTTCCCCTTAGAGCATTAGACCATCCGTCTTCTACATTTCCCCTTTTCCTGCCCATCCTTCCTTTACAGCTACTGTATTCTGTACATTTTTGAGGGAAGGCTACTTCCCTTCCTGCCTTCTCAGAGAATCCTAATTATCTCCCTCAAGCACTCCAACTCCTCCCTCATAATCCTTAATGGACACACCCACAGTTCCTACACTTGCAATTCTTAGCCATTCTTTACGGGAAAATGACAATAAAAGGAAAAATAAAAATAACTT
Source organism: Anabrus simplex (assembly GCF_040414725.1). Lineage (NCBI taxonomy): Eukaryota > Metazoa > Arthropoda > Insecta > Orthoptera > Tettigoniidae > Anabrus > Anabrus simplex. The sequence goes on along the minus strand of NC_090266.1, from coordinate 388,156,483 downwards.
TTTCTGTGAAAAAATTAAGGAAAGTGATATTGTTTAGGATAGTTCACAAGGATCGTGCGACAATAAGTTAATTAATATACCGCTACACTGCAATACTACTTAGTCGTACTATATGTTTATCCTTCAACACCCTAACAGAATAAAAACTGCCATTTAATTACTGAATACAGAAAGAAATACACAAGAATTACTCAATTCTGAACTGCAGTTAAGCCTACCCTAATTACTATAACAGAGAGTGTCTACAGATACTACACAAATATTTTATAATAATACTGTAGAATAAGCACGCTAATTTCTAATGAGATGCTACAATACACTACCATAATTTCAAACCAAGTTCAGACGTATCCTAATTACAATACGGTATGTTTTTACAAAGAACATTGCCGTGGTTACCCATTTTCACACCAGGCAAATGCTGGGGCTGTACCTTAATTAAGGCCACGGCCGCTTCCTTCCAACTCCTAGGCCATTCCTATCCCATCGTCGCCATAAGACCTATTTGTGTCGGTGCGACGTAAAGCCCCTAGCAAAAAAAATACAAAGAACAAACAGAAATGAAAATTGCAAGTTTAAAATTTGCAAGAACTATCAAAGATTACCGACAAAGCTAAATGCGTAGACAGATTGTTATTAGTATTATTTTATCCTACTATGATCTAATAGATACACACGAAAGATACACACGAATATAACAGGCAAGATACTATCTAATATACCGTATCCACACTGCAATTCTCAACTGAAATGCTTTTTTATGATTTTTTACAGCTGGTGGACTACTATTATTTTCCCTACTACGCGGGACGGAGAATAAACTGTCCTTATACACTGAAAAACAAGCGGTTGCCTACAATAATTTCTCTAAAAATTAAAAATAAGAACTTCTGTCAAAACTACGCCTGGGACTTTAATTGCAATATTATCAGGATAAAAGAATTTGATTATTAACTTTTACGTGATGAATAAACGAAGGTGCAAAGTACAATGTATGCTGGGGACTTAGAACTACAAATTATCGGAATACAGGAATCAGCTGATTCTTGTATTTGTTTACTCAACTACCATATACATTTTGATCTCATCGGAATGCAGTAAACAATCGTCGACAATCCAAAGACTGTTGAGTAATTCTCCAGTTAAATACCGTGTATTATTTTTAACTTCTATTTTACAAATCGAAGATTACAGGCGTAGCGTGTTATTAATAGAATAAATTATTAACTTCGTGATAGTTTGAACGTTGCCTAAAAAACCATAACCGGGCGAGTTGGCCGTGCGTTTAGGAGCGCGCGGCTGTGAGCTTGCATCCGGGAGACAGTGGGTTCGAATCCCACTCTCGGCAGCCCAGAAGGTGGTTTTCCATGGTTTTCTATTTTTACACCAGGCTGTACCTTAAATAAGGCCACGGCCGCTTCCTTCCAACTCCTAGGTCTTTCCTATCCCATCGTCGCCATAAGATCTATCTGTGTCGATGCGACGTAAAGCAACTAGCAAAAAAATCCATAAACAGGATATTTGATAATTATAAAACAATAACCCTATGGGGTGCATACCAAAACTTGTTATATAGGTTGTTCACTGAAGAATAAACAATCTCTGTGAGAGCAAATAGCAAAAAACACAGTTTGGATTCAGAAATGTAATTGACACATGTGAAGCTCCGTCTAGCATCAAATACTATTTCACCGTCACAGGGACACAAATTTTGACATTTATGTCGCTTTATCCATTATGATGCCTTTGATAGGTTAAGACATAAGAGGATATCGATAATTTTAAAAAAGAATTGACTTTGACGAGTATCTAGGAATGACTGTCAATTTATATTGGGACCAATATGGTTCTGTGAGGCTGGAAGGTGATAGCATGGAAGACGTAAAAATTCTACGGAATACTCGAGAGATTTGTACATTTCCACCTCTCACCCACCACCTTGTTCCTCAACCCCCGCCTCCACCAAACGATCTTACGGCGAGGTCGGTTAATCGATGTCCTTCTGTTCCCAAGAGAGTGAGTTGAATCCCGGCTGTGTTTGGTGGCGTTAGAGAGTGTTTAAACGTCACAGCTCCATGTTGTTGGCTTCTATCATGTCAAATAATTCCTCCGGGACAAAATTCCGACATACAGGGCTCTCTAACTATAGGCCCTATACAGAAATTGCCAGAATGTTAAATAAATTTATTGTTATTACTTATATTTTTACTTTTGTGGGCGGCTCTACTTGACAGAATTCGTCTATCCTCATTTTTTTATTTTTACAAGTTGCTTTATGTCGCACCGACATATATAGGTCTTATATCGACGATGGGACAGGAAAGGGCGAGGAGTGGTAGGCCTACAGTCGTAGCATTTACCTGGTGTAAAAATGGGAAACCACGAAAACCATCTTCAGGGCTGCCGACATTGGGGTTCGAACCCACTATCTCCCGAATACTGGATACTGGCCACACTTAAGGGACTGCAGCTATCGAGCTCGGTGCCTGTCTTCAGATCCCACCGTTGTCTTTCTCACCAGTCTTCTTCAGAAGGACTTCGTCTTTCCCTGGCTGCAGCAATGTTCCTCTGCAGGTTGCCCTCGGTCTCACCTTACTTCTTCTCCCAGGTGGTGACCAGTTAAGCACCGTTGTTCCTCCCCCCGTCGAATATTATCATACTACGTTAACTTCTTCCTTGATCTCACAGCTTCTGTAGCATCCACCTCTAATCGTACAAATTCGTTTCTGAGCCAATGTAGGCAGACAGCTCTCCTAATAGGCCGTAAGTGATTAAATTCAACTCCCATAATTCTACTCCTTTGTCTATCAAGTAGGATTGTAACCCACGTCTCTCTTGGATTATTTTACCTAAGGCTAACAAGGGAACTGTTTGAGTTTAGACCAGACTGATTTCAGAGGAACAAAAGTGAATTATCAATTAACATATTAGAAATGTATCTTAAGGAGCATTCCGATGTAAAATTACCGGTAGTGTTAGAACACTTTCCTGCAAAGTAGCTGAGTGGCTCGGATCAGTTAGTTGATAATAACGTATACACTGTGGAATTTACTGATAGTTCTATTTTAGAGTTACCTACATAAAACATATTATGATGAAACTTATAGTTTGAAAACATAAAGTAGAATTTCATGGTGTACAAACGTATTTTAGTATCGCGTACAGTGTATGAATATAACAACATATTAGGGTTTTAATGCCCGTTTATAATGGAAACTAAAATATGTTTATCATAAACGTCCTGTGCATGCTATAAATATGATCACTTATTGGCACAAACAAGGAATCTGCTGGATTCGTATTCATGATCACCCATTTTACCATGCTCTGGACGACCTATGTAAGTCGGGGAGTGATATTTTATTGCAATTGACGACTTCGATGCACGATGTTTCATTTAAAACTGCAGCTAAGGAGTACTATTTTTAAATGCGTAAATATGATTTTATCATTACGCTTAAATTTGAAGTCTATTAAGTCTGTTAATCCAGAGGCTGGTTGGATACTCAAACAACACTACCAAATGTTACGCGGTTATAATAATAATAATAATAATAATAATAATAATAATAATAATAATAATAATAATAATAATAATAATAATAATAATAATAATTCCTTTACGTCCCACTAACTACTTTTACGGTTTTCGGAGACGTCGAAGTGCCGGAATTATGTCCTGAAGGAGTTCTTTTACGTGCCAGTAAATCTACCGACACCAGGCTGACGTATTTGAGCACCTTCAAATACCACCAACTGAGCCAAGATCGAACCTGCTGAGGTGGGGTCAGAAGGCCAGCGCCTCAACCGTCTGAGCCACTCAGTCCGATAAACGCGTTTATACGGAAACCTTGAAAACCGATAGTGGTGCCCTTATGAAGGGCATACGGCATGATGAGAAGTAAGGTAGCTTGCCATTGCTTCTCTGACTGTGCCAGAAAGTGCTTTGCAGCACCACTGGCCCCAAGATTAACACTTCCCTAACGCCTAGATGTACTGGTCGTGCTCAAAACATCATTACGCAGCAGCGTCCATACTGTCACAGCTTTAAATGAGACTGAGACTTCAGTGGAAGCTACAGTTTACTCTGGCCTGTGCCAAGAGACAGATGAAAAAGTATTTCATCAATCAAGAAAAAGTAACAGGCACCCCATTATATAGTTTATGTTAATTCATCATTTATCCGAAAATTATTTGGTCAAACCCACACAGTTCCATGGTGGGTACATACTGTTACAGTCGGTCAAATTAGTCTTCAATTCCTACAGAGTTATCTGGACAAGAAGTAATGATGTTGTTAGCTTTACACCCCGCTAACTACTTTTACGGTTTTCGGAGACGCCGAGGTGGCGGAATTTAATCACATAGGAGTTCTTTTACGTGCCAGTAAATCTACCAATACCAGGCTTCAATCGCCATCAAACTGGCCCAAGACCGAAACTACTACCTTGAATTCAGAAAGTGAACGCCCTACTATCTAAGCCACTCAGGCAAGCTGCAGGTAAGGGACAGATACATTATTATAGTTTAGTACCCTAGAAACTTAAAATGCAGTCGCTTAAGTGCGGCAAGTATCCAGTATTCGGGAGATAGTAGGTTCGAACTCCACTGTCGGCAGCCGTGAAAATGGTTTTCCGTGGTTTCCCATTTTCACACCAGGCAAATGCTGGGGCTGTACCTTAATTAAGGCCACGGCCGCTTCCTTCCCACTCCTAGGCCTTTCCTGTCCCATCGTCGCCATAAGACCTATCTGTGTCGGTGCGACGTAAAGCAAGTAGCAAAAAAAAGAAAAAAAGAAACTTAAAACGCGATACACAAAAATTCGAATGAAACAAACATGGGAGCAAGGAAAAGGAATTGCAGAAGAGCGTGTACCATAAATTGATAAAAACTCTTTTTTTTTTGCTAGTTTCTTTACGTCGCACCGACACAGATAGGTCTTATGGCGACGATGGGATAGGAAAGGCCTAGGAGTTGGAAGGAAGTGGCCTTAATTAATGTTCCACCCCAGCATTTGCCTGGTATGAAAATGGTAAACCACAGAAAACCGCCTTCAGGGGTGCCGACAGTGGGATTCGAACCCACTACCTCGCGGATGCTAGCTCACAGCAGCGCGCCCCTAACTGCACGGCCAACTTGCCTGGTAGACAAAACTCTAGTCGAGAGGGAGGGTATAAAAGATTCTTCGATCTCTTCGGAGATACTTCCTGTATTTCGCATACGAAGTTAAGGTTTAATTACTAGAGTGCAAAGATCTTTGTTTTAGGTATGGTGAAAGTAGACGTCACGTACAATAACCAATGAACGTGACTGCAAGAGAGACCTAGATGTTACATCAGATACGGTGACTTAATTGCAGTAGACTAAAGTGGAGCATCTTGTAGCTTGTAATTGTGTTCAGAGCGTTGGATGCTTGCCAAGTCTGGTTCTCGAACCCTAGTTTGATAATGTTCTAAAGAATGTTTCTGAATACTAGTATAATGGCCTATATGAGAGCCGTATGAAATGGAGACATATAGCTAGTGACTTGACAACCTACTTCGTTGATTCATGAGCATGAAAATGTGCTGTATGAACAGACAGCTTTAGCTCGTTAGATGCCGTTCTATTAGATATGTTACGGGCAAAGAAATTTGGCAGGACTTTTCACACCTTTCCATCAGTTATAAGATAGTTCATGAGAAGGTGACACATAGATTTCTGGCCAACAAAATCCTGGATTGGTCGTGAATGCTAGGTGAATTTCAGAAATGTACTGAAAGGATATTCAGTAAAATAAGAACTATGCATTAACCGAATCCTAATGTGAAGTGACACTAATCCAGAATACATTTCCCAATGAAAAAATGAGTTCTTGGTGTGGGGTACTGTAGTCACGTCCTAGTTCATGAACTGCGCAATGGCTGAGTGGTAAAGTAAGTGATCCTGAGAGTCAGGATACCAGTTGCTGTGGAATAGGAGTGAGCATCTCGGACATGTTTTGAGTCGTGACCCTCCTTGTGCTCAGGTGGTTTGATATAAACAATCCTCGACGGGATCCTAAACCGTTAGAGGAGAAATTCTAACTGGGATTATATGTAATTAGGATAGCATTCTACTTCACACAAATTATCCTGTTCCGAATATTTTAAGCAAGTCTTGGAATCATATATGTTTGCAGACTGAAAGCATAACAGTCTATAATGCAAATGTATGTATACACAAAAGCACCCACAAATCAAACTGTAATTTATTATTCTCCTGCTTCCCTTTCTTCTTCTTCCTGGCCTTTTTACAATTTCCTGAGGTCGGTACTTACATGTATTCAGCCCTGTTTTACGGCCGAATGCCTTTCTCGACGCCAACCCTATCTGGAGGGAGTAAATCGATTAAGTGTGCCTGTAGTAGGAAAATGAAAGCACACAGCCTGCTTCTAGTCATTCGACCGGGTAAGGAATGGAATGAATGAAGCCCACATCTAGCAGCGAGGATAGGATATTGTTCAACATGGCGGATAGATGTGTGAAGTGCTCTGACATATTTAAAGATAATAATATGAAGGTAAAGTGAAATAAGTGCCTTAAGTGTTTTCACATGAAGGAATAATGCATTAGGTCAACCGAACATGAAATAGATCACCTGCTTAGTCTTCCAAAAAAGGATATGTTTGACCTGCAACTCGAAGTCACTCGAACCTGAGCTTGACGTTCCACAAGACTCGAATTCACAAGACTCCATTTCCACAAAATTCAATGCAATATTAAGCAAACATGGTGAGCGAGAGTCAGTGTATAAGGAACTAAAGACTTCTGTCCAATTTGTCAGCGACAAATTTGACGATTTTGAGTATTGATATGGGCAGAATGGAATCTGAACTGATAGTCCTGAACACCACAGTACAAGACTTAAAATCAAATAACTGCACCCTTTCCGGAGAATTGACGCAGATGAATCTCGACGTCGAAGAACTAAACCAATGTGAAGACGATACTGATTAGGCTCGCAGCATCTAGGCCTAAATGAGCTGTCAGTCTTCACGCTCTCTTCTTGTTTCCTTTCATGTTTTATACCAGTATTTATTAAATTTATGTTTGTTTTCTTCTTCTTCTTCTTCTTTAAAACTACAATAATGACAAAAAGTCAATGGAACTCATATTCATACGTTCAATTTAGTGGCTTGGTTACCTCACTTGGATCAATTGCTCCACCCTTGAGAATAATGTAACTCAATTCTCGTAGCATACGAAATGGTAAGTTAGAGATGATTGCCGATCGCATAAAGTTCATTCAGAATATCGATTTTATAGTTGTTATCGAAACATGGTTAACTGTAGACGGTGATGAATCTAAATTCTACAATATCACAGGTTATGAGGCATTTCATTCATTTAGAAATCCTTCTGAAAAATCACTCACGCGTAGGGGAGTATGTTTACACTAAAAACAAATCGTGGCAATGTAATATCATCTACAATGTCCAAAAGCAAATATTTTGGGTATGAAGATTACTAAGACAGGGTGCACATATATTATTATGGATATGAACAGTCCATTCACTTCAAACTGGACACAGCTATGAGATGACATAGAATTAAAACTAAACAAAATAAATCATAGAAATATCATTGTTGTTGGTGACTTTAGTATAAATTTACTCTCAAATGCAGTATTAACTAATGAATATAAAATGTTCATACAGAGCTACGGCCTTAAAAACTGTAACACAATATACCCTACCAATGCAGTATAAAACTTTATAACTGGTCTGTAAATAACGTAATCACCGGGCGAGTTGGCAGTGCGGTTAGGGGCGCGCGGCTATGAGCTTGCATCCGGGAGATAGTGGGTTAGAATCTCACTCTCGGCAGCCCTGAAGATGATTTCCGTGTTTTCCCATTTTCACACCTGGCAAATGCTGAAGCTTTAGCTTAATTAAGGACACGGCCGCTTCCTTCTAACTCCTAGGCCTTTCAATCAATCAGTCAATCAATCAATCAATCAATCATTTAATCAATCAATTAATCAATCAATCAATCAAAGAAAACAATTGATGACATGAGTGACCATAATCTCTTGCTCTTTTGTTTCAAACACATTTATTTACACTCCCAGTGAGAAAAAAAGTCCACACATACAAATATACAGATTCTGAAAGGGCTAGAGGAACACCAGTTCCAGCAGGTAGATGGCGGGGTCATAAATGCTCCATATGCTGCTTTATCAAGATACGTTCAAAGTGGTCTTGACTACGAATCAACAGTTACAAAAAGTCATCATCGAAATACAAACACCATTCTGAATGCATGGTGCACAGCAGCACTTGCATCACGCTGCAGGTATAAGGCACTTCTCTACAGTAGCGGCGATTAGGGGGGAGAAAAAATTAAATATTTATTCCATTTCAGCCAAATAAAACTAGGAATTATAAAAAAGAACAATTTATACAAAGCTTGTTATTTAATACCTAATTCTTTCCTTTAATTTCTATAAGTATTAAGAGAATACTTAGCGGAAATAGCACAAAATGCCATTCGACGCAAGTAACCGATTTTTCAGCGCCACAGCAAGTGGTGGAGACACGCGCAGCAGCGTGTAGAAGCGCCATTAGTATCTGGTAGCATTAAATCTTAGTTGCACACATGTGTCGCTGTTCAAAAGATGCCATTTCCGCCTTAAGAAAGTTGCGGGAAAAGCACAAGAAAGGTAAAATAAAAGGCACATGGAACGTACCGATGATCGGGTTTGGTACTATTTTTAAGGAATTACATCTCGCTAGCCTGTATTGCTCACGGCACTCCACAGTATACAACTATGGACGAAATACTGATTTTTTTGGAAGTGGAAATAGTAACTTTTGAACAAACACTCTTCAATTGTTCTTTTGGTGAAAGTTTTCTTTTTTAGTATTGAATCAAAATCTCAGAAAATTATTACCCCCACGTTTAAGTTGGTAAACAGTCAACTTTCATTTCTCCGTCGAAATTCGCTCAGACACCATAAAAAAACGTACCATTTTGTAGCTACTTTGTTTCAATTACTTTTCTTTCTTGTTTTTTCTATAAATTTATGTGCTCCCCCCCCCCCCCACACACACACACACTTCTAATTCCCAATCGCCGCTACTGCTTCTATACAGTAAACTGAAAAATCACCGACACAATGGTATAATTAAAGAAGAATTTAAAACTACTGCAATAGAGTTACAACCATGAAAAGGATTCTCAAGAAGTCATACAATGATCATCAATTTAAAAACAATCAACACAACACTAAACGCACCTGACAACTCACAAATGAAGTTCTTGGTAAAACTTCAATGCCAACAATCAATATTGCTCGTATCAAGCTAGGGAATCAATGTTTCGAAGATAAAAGTGACATTTGCAATGCCGAGAATAATTATTTTATCTCAGTCCTTGCCACATTATTTTCGAATACTGTTCCACATCCTGAAAGTACTGCTACAATCAACAATCATCCTAATTCCCTTTTCTTAGAACCATGCCCTCCACAAGAAGTGTCTGCAATTATCAATTCTCTCAAACATATTCTCTCAGTTGCTAGCGATGGTATTTCCAAAAATCTTCTCAAAATCTGTAATCAAGCACTCTCTTGTCCAATATCTGAATGTATCAACTGCTCTTTGGCAAAAGACATTGACCCTGATTCAGTAAAGATCTCTAGAGTTGTTCCTATAGACACAAAAACAATAATAGATCCGATCCAGGAAATTACCGGCCAACTCAGTACCACCTGAATTATCTAAAATTTTAGAAACTGTTGTAAAAGTTAGGCTTATTAGTTACCTCAAAAAATGCAATTATTTTTGCAGACTTCAATATGGCTTCAGAGAGAAGTCTGGGGTGAATTCTGCAATAATAGATATTATAATTGAACTTCTAAATTATATTGATACAGGTTACAAGACTGCTGGGTTGTTTATTGATTAAAAAAAGCCTTTTGATACTGTTAGCCATGAACTTACGATACACAAACCGGAAAAGGCAGGTGTGAGACGTCCCTCACTGGTCTGGTTTAAGGTTTTCTTATCAAATCGACAACAATATGTTCAGATTGGCACGAATGAAAGTAAACTACAAATGATCTCCTTTGCTAGTGGCTTTACGTCGCACCGACACAGATAGGTCTTATGGCGACGATGGGACAGTGAAGGGCTAGGAGTAGGACGGAAGCGGCAGGGGCCTTAATTAAGGTACAGCCTGGTGTGAAAATGGGAAACCACGGAAAACCATTTTCAGGCTGCCAACAGTGGGGTTCGAATCTACTACCTCCCGAATACTGGATACTGGCCGCACTTAAGCGACTGCAGCTATCGAGCTTTGGTAAACCACAAGGTTCCATATTGGGTCAAATGTTGTTTCTTACATATACTAATGACATGGCCCTGTGTTCTTTTAAGGGTGAAATATCACTTCTAGCAGATGATACTTCACTGTTCTATTCATCAAATTCTGAGGATTAAATAGTTCCAGATATACATCATGACTGCCATATTTTAGATAAATGGCTGAGAAAAATATCCTAACAGCCAATTACTCAAAAACTGTCTGCATGATGTACCATAAAGCAAACTATGACCTATATGCAACTACAAATATATTATTTGGCACCTCGAAGTTGCAATGGGTCAAAGAAATCAAATATATTGGGCTAATAATTGATAGCGCTCTCTCCTGCACACCTCATATATCGAATTTAAAAAATAAAATCTCTGTCTTAGTTGGTATCATTGGCAATATTAAGTACCTACTAACAATTGACACTCTTAGTCTATTTTATTTCACAATGATACAATCTAGACTTTCTTACTTGTGTTTTATTTGAGGTAAAAAACCCAAAAGAACTTAAATACTTACGAGGTCTTACGAAACAGGGTTATCAGATCTATGTATGGATTCCATCAACTATATTCTCGAAATAAAATGTACCCTGAAACCAATATATTACCACTTAAGCAATTAATCGCATTAAATACATCACTTGCTGTCCAATAAGTATTTCATAATGAAATGATCACCAGCTCAGAATATTCTAAAGTCACTGACATGCATTCGTATAAGATAAGGCCAAAAAAATTACACGTTTTTCAAAATTATACAACAAAGCTTGGCACTTACTAATATCTGAATATAACAGCGTTCCTGACAATATAGCAATCATATCTAAAACTGTGCCATTTCGCAATAAACTTCAGAACTTCCTCTTCAGTACTACGAATGTGTAACAGTTATTTTCCTTATATTTTTTATGACCAAAGTCACCTTAAAAGTCGAAACAGTTGTTCCTCCTGTATTGTTACTTTGATAATCGACTTACTTTATGTAATCCTCTTCATTAGGTAAACAGTGACAGTCAAAGCATATGTAAAACAACTAATATTACTCTAACTTTTAGACCTTAGACCTTGTTCCAGGAAATGCCCGTACTTTATATCTTGTAGAGCATGAGATGAACGCAAAGCGTGTACGGTACATTAAATTGGAGCGGGTACAGAGAGTGAGAGGGTTTTACTCCGAATGAAGTTCATGTCTATTTTAAAACTGAGTCAAGATTATATCACCTCAGAACAGTTGGAGATCAGATAGGCTCGATGTGCTTTCGTCCTGCTGCTGGCGATGCTCCGCGTTGAAACGCTGCTCCTCCTGTCCGCACCATGGAACATCTCTCGGCACCGTAGAACCACGTATCAATCCCCTCAAGGGTTATTCTGGACGGTCTTGAAGTTCCAGATATTCTGGAAGGTCTCGGGGCTCAAGTTGTAGGGTTCGCTCGCGTGGAATAATGGTGCAAGCACATGTATAAGATCCTGGACATGTAGGATGGACGAGTAAGGAGATGTAATTTATAATTGATTTGCACTGATCCCATGAAGGGATCAAAGAAATTCTGATATTTCGTGCTGAATGACTATGGAATCAGAGACAAGACACTTCTTTAAAGTGAACTGCACTATACTCTGAGTCCACTCAAGTCCTAAGTGGTCTTTTTTCCTTGTTATAAGTTATATAAACGCCGCTTATGTTACCCGCCAGGTTCAGGACGAGAACCAAGGTGCAGAAGGGGGAAAGAGGTAAAGTGTTCACACGCGGAAGGATATTTTCCGCAATTCTTCAGTTGACTACCGGTATAACATCAAAGGGATCGCTTAGGACTTTAGTTGACGCGGAATACAGTCTCTAACCCGAGACGAATAACTAAAGAACTCAAACAAGATTACAGCAGCCGAATGTTAACGGAATCGAATCCACACACTTCCTAATAACACTTGCACTTGTGAAATTAAGCACACTAAAACAACGGTAATTAGTGCTCTAAATGTTTGGAGAATTGAGGACGCAAACACTCATCGGGTCCTCTCGGATTTCAAGATCACTTTGATTATATTTACGACTACCAAGATACCCGTGCTTCGCTACGGTATTATACTGAAATTTATAATTAAATGCTTAACATTTTCTATATCATCCGCCGAAATTCGCGATCTGCCTCGTTTTCTGAGAGATAACGGCAAAGTTCCTCCCTTTTTCAAACTTTATTTCCAGCAATCGATTTCGTACTTCCCGGGCTAGGTCCACGTATTAAATAATAATAATATTATTGGCTTTACGTCCCACTAACTACTTTTTCGGTTTTCGGAGGCGCCAAGGCGCCAGAATTTTGCCCCGCAGGAGTTCTTTTACGTGCCAGTAAATCTACCGACACGGGGCTGACGTATTTGAGCACCCCCAAATACCACCGGACTGAGCCAGGATCGAACCTGTCAAGTTGGGGACAGAAGGCCAGCACCTCAATCGTCTGAGCCACACAGCCCGGAAAGGTCCACGTATTTCACCTGGTCAGTTGCGTCCCTAAATCTTTGCCATCTTTTCCTATAAGCATTCATAATATGGATCGAATCCTTGAGGAGATCCGGTGTGGTGTCGTCTTGGGTGCCTTGGCGGTACTGAACCCGCGGCCAGACTGCATTCGTAATCATTAGAAGGCCAGGGCCCGTTTCAAGTGCGGTCCGCACATTATTATTATTATTATTATTATTATTATTATTATTATTGATATTCTGGGCCCCCCAGCAAGATGCAAGACCGCCACTTGGAGATAAATTACATCTGCTGCCATTGTAATCGCTGACAATGTGACCAGCACCATTGTCGAGCGTAGGCAAGTGCGCGGGATTTCTGGCGATACGAATGATATACTTCCGTGCATAATTTTTAATATAGAGGTGAACACTTGCACGGTCAATATCATTCTTATCGTTTATTTCAAATGTGTTTAAATTTGTATTTATGTGCTAAGAGAATCTACTGTAATCTAACTTTAATTTCTCCAAAGGAAAAGATGGCTCTTGAAAGCGAACCCAGGAAAGATTAAAAATGATCGATTTATGATCAGATTAAATACATTACAGTAAAATCAATTGGACTCAACTCCTTTTTCACCCCACCGCCGTTAAGTTGATTCACCCCACCACCACCCCAAAAAGAGAAGACGTGTTTCTTTATGTTTAAAGGAGATTCCAAATACCAATGTTCACGTCTGTTATTCGTACCTTCAGTTTTGAGATATAAGTATCCCCATAAAAAGAATTCACTTTTTTCACTTCTAAGTGAATTTTCCGGCAAAAAATACGTGTTTCTTTAATAGTAAAGAAAATTCTAAATACCAATTATCACGACTCTAACATCTTCAGTTTTTGAGATATGTGTCCACATAAAAGAAATTCAACTCCTTTCCACCCCCACCCCAATATGATTTACCCCCCCCCCCCCGCACCCCCAAGCGCGTTTTTCTTTGTTTTAAAGGCGATCCAAATACCAATTTTCACGTGTAGCTACTTTAGTTTTTATTAGATGTAAGTATCCTCACAAAATTAATTCAATTAATTTTCAATTCATTCACCTCCCCCCCCTCATTGGATTTTCCGAGAATACGTGTTTCTTTACTTTTAAAGCAGATTCCAAATACCAACTTTCACTTCTGCAAAATCTTTCGTTTTTGAGATAATAGTGTCTTCGTACAAATAATTCAATTAATTTTTCAATCCCCCCCTGAATTGGATTTCCGGAAAAAACGTATTTCTATATTTTTCAAGGAGATTCCGAATACCAAATTTCACGTCTGGAATATCTTCAGCTTTAGAGATATCAGTATCCTAATTAAAATAATTCAACCACATTTTAAGTCAATTTTACCACCCCACCCAAGTGGTTTTTCCGTAAAAAGTACATCTTTCTTATTTTTAATAGATATAAAAATACCATTTTTCACCTGTGTAACATGTTAAGTTTTTGAACAGGAGATTCCAAATACCAGTTTTTACGTCTGTAGCATTTTACGTTTCTGAGATATTCTGTAGATGTAGTCTTTCTAAAAATTCACCCCGAATTGTCACTCCTGTTTAAACCCCATTAATTGTAATATAATTGTATGCTCAAAATTTCATTCCTTTTTGTCCAGTAGTTTTGGCTCGGCGATGATGAATCAGTCAGTCAGTCAGTCAGTCAGTCAGTCAGTCAGTCAGTCAGTCAGTCAGTCAGTCAGTCAGTCAGTCAGTCAGTCAGTCAGTCGGTCAGTCAGTCAGTCAGTCAGGACATGTTCTTTTATATATATAGACTAGCAGTTACCCGCGCCTTCGCTCGCGTGGATTTCCTAAAATAATAAAAGTAATCGTTCCTCGGTACTGAACTAAGACTTTATCTGAAAATCCCTAAAATATAAACTTTCACCGACAAATTGAGTTTCATTTACCCCGGATCTCTTTGTAAACCACGTTTGTGTTATTGCCTTTTGGGGCTAAGATGACCATTTAACATACAACTGTCTCTCAAATCGAAAAAAGTTTGTTTTTAAAATTCCAAATATCTATCTCCACGTCGTAACATTTTCAGTTTTTGAGATAGGATATAAGAATTCCCATAAAAGGAATTTAACCCTTTTATCAGTCCTTCCCATTTTCCGAAAACACAAAGAAATACCAGTACATGTTCTTTTATTTTTGAAGGAGATTCCAAATACTAATTTTCGCGTCTGTGACATCATCAGTTTGTGAGATATAAGCATCGTCATTAAAAATTATTCACTTCTTTTTTCACTTATTTTGACATATACTGTAGATATACCGGGAATAATTTTCAAAATTCACCCACTTTTTCAATTCTTTTCAACCCCTTAAGTGGATTTTCCGAACACAAGAAAGTTCGAGTTCCTTTATTTTTAAAGGAGATTCAAAATACAGTACCAAATTTCACGTCTGTAACATCTTCAGTTTTTGATATGTAAGTATCCTCATAAAATGAATTCAATTTATTTTTCCCTTTTACTACCTTCTCTCCCTTTAAGTCGACTTCCGAAAACAAAACATGTGTTTCTTCATTTTTTAAGGATATTAAAAATACCAACTTTCACGTCTGTAACATCTTCAGTTTCTGAGGTATAAGTATCCTCTTAAATAGAAATCAACTCCTTCTTTACTTATTTTTACCCCTCCTGCCCCCAAGTTGATTTTCCGAAAACAAAAAATACGTGTTTTTGTAGAGGAGATTCCAAATACCTAGGTTCACGTCTGTAATATCTTTATCTTTTAGAGATATAAGTATCCTCATACAAATAATTCAACGAATATTTCAGTTCTTTCCCCCCGTAAGAGAATTTTCGCAAACTAAAGAAGACGTGTTTCATTATTTTTAAAGGAGATTCCAAATACCAGTTTTTACGTCTGTAACATCTTTTTTTAGATATATCTATCCTCACAAAAAGAATCCAACTCCTTTTTCACCCCACCCCCGTTAAGTTGATTCCTTCCAAAATGCGTGCTTTTTAATTTTAAAGGAGATTCCAAACACCAGTTTCCACGTCTGTAACCATCAGTTGTTGAGATATAAGTATCCACATAAAAATAATTCAATTTTTTCACTTCCTTTCACCCTCCCTGCTTAAGTGAATTTCCGAAAACAAAAAAATACGTGTTTATTTACAAAGGAGCTTCTAAATACCAATTACCACGACTTAACATCTTCATTTTTCGAGATATGTGTCCTCATAAAGGAATTCAATTCCTTTTTACCCCTCCCCAGAAGTTTATCCCCCACCACCACACCACCAAATGCGCGTTTCTTTATTTTAAAGGAGATTCCAAATACCAATTTTCACGTCTGTATAAACTTTAGTTTTAATAAGAAATAAGTATCCTCATACAAATAATTCAATACATTTTTCAATTCTCTCACCGTCCCTAATTGGATTTTCCGAAATCAAAGGAATATGTGTTACTTTACTTTTAAAGGGGATTCCAAACACCAATTTTCATGTCTGCAAAATCTATAGTTTTTGAGATATAAGTAGACTCATACAAATAATTTTACTAATTTTTCAATTTTTCACCCCGCCTATGTGGATTTTCCGAAATCAAAAAATGCATTTCTGTATGAGATTCCAAACCCCCATTAACTGGATTTTCCAAAAACAAAAAAATTACGTGTTTCTTTATGTTTAAAGGAGATTCCAAATACCAATTTTCATGTCTGTAACATCTTCATTTTTTGAGATATAAGTCTCCTCGTAAAAGGTGTTCAAAAAATTTTCCCCCTTTTTCACCCCCTTAATGGGATTATCCGAAAACAAAAGTACGTGTTTCTTTATTATTAAAGTAGATTCCAAATGCCACTTTTAACTTTTGTAAACTTTTAAGTTTTTCAGATATAGATATACTCATTTTAAAAATTCACCCCCCCTTTTCACCCCCCTTAACGACGGAATATCCAGAAAACCTCCCTTAGCCAGCACCTGTATGTTAATATGAATGTATCCCCAAAATTTATTTTCTTTATGTCCAGTAGTTTTGGTTCAGCGATGATGAGTCAGTCAGTCAGTCAGTCAGTCAGTCAGGACAATTATTCTGGGTGTTAAAATTAAAATGCCTAACCTGTGAAATTAGTCCCATTCACACACACCTTTACATTTATATACGACACTGTTAGGATGCAAACTATTGAGCAAAGTTAGTCCCGTTCACTCGCAAGATTGTGTTTATTTCTAACTCAATTTCTGATTAGTGAAAATCGATTTCGTTCACACAATGTCCTGAGTTTACAATGAATGTGGAACTATTTCACACGAAGACTAGCACTGTCCAGTTAAGAAAGTCACTAGTATTTCACAGTTTTCTTCGTGAAAACTCTAAATACCGATTCACAGTTTATGAACTTAAGAATTGTAAATTCTGATACACAAGATTTTAGTCATTTAAAAATGTTCAAAGTATCCCACTCGCTAACTACACGGCTAAGTCCTTAAACAGAGAAATATAACAAGACTTTTGCAGAGTATCGAAGACTTGCACACTCTAAATTCGACGTATCCTAACAATGACAACCACCAGCAGTCAACCGTACAGGGTCGACTGTTGGACAAGACTCATTTTGTGTCCAATTCTCGCGTCTCCTTTTTACTGAAGTCACGGAGACTGCAGCTGTTCCGTTCCTCTCAATAAATCTCTTAATCCGTGGTGGATTTTAATGGAACTTGGTAGTATTGGAGGTATTAAAATTGGGTATACGGTGATGTTACTCTCATATTCGTACTATAATTAATATGAAAATGCACAGCCTGTTTCCAGTCATTCAACCGGGTCAGAAATGGAATGAATGAAGCCCCCATCTAGTGGCGAGGATAGGAAATGTGCCGGCTGACGAAGCCTTTCGTACTCCTCTGGGGCAATGATAAATGACTGATAGATGAAATGCTAATTACGAGTCTAAAGAAAATTATTCCAGACCAGAGGGATATGCAATTTTGTATTAATGAAAGGCCGTAGATCCCGCTGCATGTCCCTTGTGAAGGGATGAGGTTTGGTCAACTGAGAGCGAGACGGAGAGAGGAGTCTCATTAGCCATGTGACGATAAGCTATGTGCATCTGCAGACAGAAGTATGTTATTGTTGGAAACAGTGAGGGTGTCGGCCTTTCTATTCACTCAGTAAAGGTAAGGTCAATGAACGTCGCTCCAGAAGACTACCCAGAGATGCGATAACGTCACCAATCCCTCAAGACCAATGTGTATTTTTGTGTTTATTTCAGATCCAATGGAATATTTGTGATTTGTTTGTTGTTGTTTTGTTTTGTCTCAATATTCGTGTTTGTCATTTTATTGTACTTTGCTAGAGGGGAAGCACTTACGCATGTTAGGGGTTGATATGTTCAATCCTCATCTTTGATTAAGAAATCGGGCTCACAATAGTTTCAGTGTTTTGGAGAGTATCAGAAAGTCCTAAACTAAGCATTATTGTGGATTATGTGTCCCAAATTAAATGGAAATAATTTTAATTTTAGTTTTCTTATATATGCGGTTTTCTGTTGCTTATCTCATGTACCAGGACGTTTAAGCAGGACGCAGATAGTTACGTCTGTTGAAACTTATTTACATATACAGTGTAGGGTTTATGTAAAGCCCCATGGATTCCAAGTATAACGATTTTTGACTTGTTGCCACTTGATGGCTAACAACACTAATTGTAATATAAATTGTATCAGGTTATCAAAGGGAATTTATTTCCTTTACCCATCTTTTATTTCTTAGCATATCAAAATATTTCATGCAAATTTTAGTACTCATTCACTCACACAAATGCAATTCCTGTCCTAATTACATCTTTATGAGATTTATTTGGTGTTTCTTGGCGACCAAATTACGGACGTTCCGCGGGTGATGCCTCTGAACTAGTCAGTTCATAAGAGGACAGGAAATATGGTAAATTGTGGCTTATTACGTGGTGTCACACTTTGTTTATAGTGATTTATTTGTTTTCCGACCAAGTAAAGTACAATATCAACCTTATCTTTAACTGGATCCTACTTTCCTGATTTTTTCTCTCATACTTTCGTACAAATTTATAGAGAAAAGTGTGATTAATGAAATATTGGAGTAGTATTGAAGCCGGAGGAGGAAGAGTAATTTTGCCTGTCTTAAATAGGTATTTCCTTGGTGTGATTCTTAGCTGGAAGACTTGAGTTCGATTTCCTGCTGGTCCAAGGATTTTGTCAGTTTGTAATAGTAATAATGACGATGTTATTTGCTTTACGCCCTACTAACTAATTAAAAAAAACGGTTTTTTGATACGCCGACGTGCGGGACTTTGTCCCGCATGGTTTTCCTAACGCGCCAGTTCATCTACCAACACGAGGCTGACGCATTTGAGCACCTTCATATACCACCGAACCGAGCTTTGATCAAACTCGCCATTTTGAGCTAAGAAGACCAGTACTCTACCATTTGAGCTACCCAGATCGGTTCGTCATTTTTTATCGTTAAAATGAACAGTCTGCTTTGATCACACGTAACAATAGCCTTCATGTTGAGTTACTGAAACCCAGCAGCTTAGTGACGGAATCGTGGTGTACTTTTACACGGTCTATTTCTCCTTTAGAGGGTTCTTCATTATTTCATTATGCGGCGGTTATGAGCATACGAGAATACATTGTTTTCATCCTTTATTACCCCTCACTTTCTGTCAGAATATTTCATCTATGTCTTGAATAACATAAAAATTCCTCTTTCAGGTGAATTTTCCAGTTTAGTATCATCGCTGTATGAACAGATTTCAATTTCCTTTTGCATTTATTCGTCTGTTCCCTCACCCCCGGACCGATCTCCGCTGGCTGCAGCTGTGGTAGCAGCACGTGCTTTGGTCACGGAACACTGACAGATAGGGATGTTTGACATGAGTGACCCCTGGGGGTATCCCTGTGACATCCTGTGGTACTATAACCAAAGGTGACCACTGGTTAGAGGTCACCGCGGCGGTCACTGCAACCTGAAGAGTCCGCGATATGAATCACAGTGTTCCGCAACATGCGCTAAACCGATCACTAAATTGAGAGAAACAGATTCCCTCTCATCTTGTTTAACTGTTATCGCGTTTCGTGATTGAGGATAACACGGTCGTCAGATTGTTCATGCACTATTGAATGTATGTGTAACTGATCACTTCCACAGTCAATTCTTGAAAGGCTCAGAGTTCTGTCCCTAGCTCCACTACAAATTAACTCTGATTTGTTGACATTCGCTCAGCCTCATGAGAAAAAATGAATGGAGCAAGTAGCTACCAGCTTGCATTCGGGAGATAATGGGTTCGAGCCGCACTGTCGGCAGCCATGAAGATTGCCTTCCGTGGTTTCCCAGTTTCAGAGTAGGCAAATGTCGGAGTTGTACCTTAATTAAGGGCACGGTCACTTTCTCCTTTTCTTCCTTTCTTCCTTCCTTCCCACTTTTACGGTTTTCGAAGATACCGAGGTGCCGAGGAGATCTTTTACGTGCCAGTAAATCTGCCGACACTAGTCTAAGGTATTTGAGCACCTTCAAATACCACCGGACTGAGCCAGGAACGAACCTGCCAAGTTGTCACCGTAAGACCTACCTGTGTCGGAACGACGTAATTTTAAAAAAGAACAAGAGAAAGCAATAACCACTGCCTAGCTAAGCATCATTAAACATCAACTGGATCCATCAGACTGACCCCATCACTTTCATGAAGGCAGCTTGGAGACAGAAGGCCGAAGGCTATTATTGGTAGGACTGAAATCCCAGAAGTGAGTGGTTGTGAGTAGAGGCATAGTGATGGTTGATGTCTGTCAAGGCTATGGTTTTCTCCCAAGTTGTTCTACACTCACTACACGCGTTTAGTGCCGGGAGTGTCCGAGGATGCAGGTATTTTGATTTGACTCCCGTAGGCGACTTGCGTGTCGTGATTAGGATGAAATGATGATGAAGACGACACATACACCCAGCCCCTGTGCCAGCGAAATTAACCAACTAAGGTTAATATTCCCGACCCTGCCGGGAATCGAACCCGGGACCCCTGTGACCCTGTGACCAAAGGACAGCACGCTAACAATTTAGCCATGGAGCCGGACTTTAGGTCAATGAGTACCTCACATAAACCTTAGTACACTTGCAGTACTACAACACCAAGAAGGCATCATTTATTTATTTATTTATTTATTTATTTATTTATTTATTTTTTATTCATTTATTTATTTATTTATTTATTTATTTATTTATTTATTTATTTATTTATTTATTTATTTATTTATTTTGCTAGGGGCTTTACGTCGCACCGACACAGATAGGTCTTATGGCGACGATGGGATGGGAAAGGCCTAGGAGTTGGAAGGAAGCGGCCGTGGCCTTAATTAAGGTACAGCCCCAGCATTTGCCTGGTGTGAAAATGGGAAACCACGGAAAACCATTTTCAGGGCTGCCGATAGTGGGATTCGAACCTACTATCTCCCGGATGCAAGCTCACAGCCGCGCACCTCTACGCGCACGGCCAACTCGCCCGGTATTATTTATTTATTTATTTATTTATTTAGTTAGTTAGTTAGTTAGTTAGTTAGTTAGTTAGTTGCCGGGCTGACTGGCCACCAGCAAAAAATATCTGTCAACGTATGGGTGGGCATTGTCGAAGATCATCTAATAGGACCTTATTTGCTGTCACACTGCTTGACTGGTCCACGTTACGCGGTGTTCCTGCGAGATGTGCTGCCATATTCCCTGCAGACTGTACCCCCTGTTGTCCGCGAAATAATGTGGTTTCAGCACGACGGTGAACCCGCCCACTTCGACGTTAATGGCCGCGAGCACCTGAAAAACACGTACCGTCATCGTTGGGTTGGAAGGGGAGGTCCTGTCCCATGGCCAGAGCGATTGGCAGATTTCACACCTCTGAACGTTTTCCTCTGGGGTTAAGTCAAGTCGTTGGTGTATGAAACCCCCGTAGAAACGGATGAACACCTGCTTACTAGGGTCCAAGCTGCCTGTCTCCTGGTACAATAGGCACCAGGGATCTTTGAGAGAGTGCACCAGAACTTCATGCGCCGTTGCCATGCATGCATTGAGACTGGTGGTCGTCACTTTGAACAATTACTATGAGCCACGTTGCTGGTATGCAGTAAACATTGTGTATGTCCATAACACAATGAAAATGCATTTCCGACCATTGGTTCCTATTCTCAATATAATCGGTTGTGGACCCACTATCACCTGTTTCAATTTGGACCCAAAAGGTTTGAGGCACCCTATATAAGAAGGAAATTGAAAACTATATTATGTGAAAAAACTGTAAAAATTACTGATAACAGAGTAAACGTGACATCATCACTGCTCACGAACAAAGAAGGAAGAATATTGTGTTAATATATTCACCTTGCTTTTCAATTTCATTTAACTGATAAGAGGTGTGAAAAAACTAAGCCATAGAGCTAGTTGCAAATATAGCATTTTGTAGGAGCTTTCTTAATCCACAGATGGTTGCAGACTGAATGTTAAAATGCATAGCAGTCTATAATGAAGATGTGTCTATTTGTTGCACCCTTGCATGTCGATTGTCAACAGATGTCCTCGGCAGCATGTCATGAAATTCTTCTAATTCAGGGGTTTCTGGCTCTTCTCTCACTTGTTGACATAGATTGACAGGTTATAAAAAGAAACCTACCTTACAATAAAATTTAATTTCTTTATCGTGTAACTGAAATTAGGGAAATTAAACGAATGATGTGAAACATTAATAAAAAAAGGAAAATGTTATATGAATGGTGAATTAAACCTAGAACTTACTTTACAAACCTCTACATTATTTATTTAACTATTCAAAATTAAACTTACCTTTGTTATGAAAGAAAGAAAGGTAAAGGAAAGAAAACCTGAACATGATTACACCGGATTTGAAGTAATACCTTTGTTTGATTCACATGCCCCGTGAAAATTTAGTTTCCGTGAACGGATTCTGCGATGTTCTTTAACTAATATCAATGTCACGTAGGACACCACAACCTCCAAATGGATCCTTAATCGAATCGAAACAGCCTCGAAATTTACTTTAATCAACCATTCTGTAATTAGAAAGATAATTAGTTAACTTGCTCATCTGAAAGGCATAGTGCTCCAAAGTTCACTAACACTGAATATTGTAACAAATCTAATAATAACCAACTACTTCTATAGTTTTCGGAGACGCCAAGGTGACGGAATATGGTCCCGCAGTAGATATTTTACGTGCCAGCAAATCTACCGAGACGAGGCTGACGTATGGGGTCAGAAGGCCAACGCCTCAACCGTCTGAGCCACTCAGCCCGGCTATTGTAAAAATCAACAAATAAAATGATCACACATGTTGTTTCACAACCACGGCACCATAAACACGTTACATTTACAATTTAAAAGATGCATTTACTTTAAATGTTCCACTGATCCGCATTTCAATTAATCAAATGATAGTTAATATTGAAGCTAATAAACAACTATCTTTCAGGTTGTATTAGAATGAACCTCAAGTTTTTGTCTGAAGTGAAAGATTATTTTCTTATGATTGAAAGGTTGGGAGGTCTGGGACATGTAGAGGAGGACTCCCCTAGAGTTGTTTTAGGGTTATCTAGTGGCGAATCTTTGAAATCCGTCCAGATACCACTGCCATTTGTTCAGTTTCTCAAGCATGCCGAAAGTCACCACTCTACCGATTGGTGTTGCCACCTAAAAAGCTAATATACTTGAACATTCAAGCGAGTATTGTGCCCTCACTAGCTGGCATACAATCTCCTTATTTTAAATCAAGTTACCACTCCCTACCCCTGATCAGCAGCCAGCTCGCCGCAAATGAAGACTTTTCGCCATCGCCTGCTGCCCGACTCGTTGGCTGAACGGTCAGCGTACTGGCCTTCAGTTCAGAGGGTCCCAGTTTCGATTCCCGGCCGGGTCGGGGATTTTAACCTTAATTGGTTAATTCCTACGGCACGGGGGCTGGGTGTATGTGTTGCCTGCATCATCATTTCATCCTCATCACGACGCGCAGGTCGCCTACTGGCGTCAAATAGAAAGACCTGCAACTGGCGTGCCGAATCCGTCATGGAATATCCCGGCACTAAAAGCTATACGACATTATTTTCATTTCATCGCCTGCTAAGGTCTTACTGATTCTCGTTTGCTGGAGGTCGGACCTTGTTAGGCCCGGCAGCTGGTGCATGGGAGCAAAGGTAAGATAAATTGATATGCTCTTACAAAACTATGTAAACTTTAAAAACTGTTGGGAGACGGATATCTTCCTAGTGGAACAATAATGTAAATTTTAGAGTAGGAATTTCGAATTTCACTATTTTTATTTAAACATGCAGGCTTCTTCTCTCATTAACTACCTAGCTCGATAGCTGCAGTCGCTTAAGTGCGGCCAGTATCCAGTATTCGGGAGATAGTGGGTTTGAGCCCCACTGTCGGCAGACCTGAAGATACACCCTGAAGGTACACCAGGCTGTACCTTAAATAAGGCCACGGCCGCTTCCTTCCTACTTCTAGCCCTTTCCTGTCCCATAGTCACCATAAGACCTAACCGCGTCGGTACGACGTAAAGCAACTTGAAAAAAAAATCTCATTAACTTTCTTTCTCACAACAAATGTTGGCACCAAACTATGGCCATTGACTTTAAAGGAATCATGAGTGTGAACCCTCGTTTCCCTTAATCCAATTTTCCTCACTGCGACTAGAAATTTTCAAAATGTAACCTTTCGAACTGGGCGAGTTCACCGTGTGGTTAGGGGCGCGCAGCTCTGAGCTTGCATCCGGATAATAGTGGGTTCGATCCTCATTGTCGGCAGTCCTGAAGATGGTTTTCTGTGGTTTCCCATTTTCACACAAGGCAAATGCTGGGGCTGTACCTTAATTAAAGCCACTGCCGATTCCTTCCAACTCCTAGGCCTATCCTCTCCCATCGTCGCCATGAGACCTATCTGTGTCAGTGAGACGTAAAGCCAATTGTAGAAAGAAGAAATAATAACCTTTCTAATATTGTTCGCCTGTAGTTTTCTCCCTTTCTCCTAGTCGCAGGATGGGCTTTTACTCTGTGTCAATCGGGCTTTCGTGCCTCAGAAGCATTTGTCTTCATGTAATTTCTTGGGGATCATGAATGATATTTTCGATATCCCTATTCTATTTTTTGTTTCAGGCCTTTTCTAAATTTACTGTTGCCTTTGTTCTGGAATCTAATTTATTATGGCCTGTTCGTACTATCAGTTTTGCTCCTGTTTAACTTACTGGGACACTCTACCACTTTTAAAGTTCAGTTGGCTTCAGCTTTCTTACTCTGTTGAAAAGGTAACGATTTTTGACACTGTGCTCCACCTGTACTTGAAGGCATCAGGGTCGACTGTGATTCTTTTGAAGAAGTGAGAACGTAAATTGTTCTGTGAAAAGTTCTAGCGCTCTGAGAACATAGCACTGTTAATCATTGTACAATTTTACAAGCTTGTTAGCCGCTCTTTACTAATATTATCTAATTATAACTTGAATTTCTGCTGTTGTTAAATTGTTTAAGAACGGATAAAGAACATAAAAACAAAGCACAATTTTTTTGACATTATATATTAATTTATATTTCCCTTGGTGTTCTTATTTCTATTTCCTTCGTCCAGCCGCACAGCTCTGTCGCTTCTTCCCCACCCTATGTGTGCCATAGTAATAATAAGAAATAATAATAAGAATTATACGAAATGCCGTGTGGCCTCCGGAGAGGCCTGGTGCAGGTCCTTTGATTCAACTCCCGTAGGTGACCTGCGCGTTTTGATGAGGATTAAATGATGATGAAGACGACACATACACTCAGTTCCTGTGCCAGCGAAATTAACGAATTACGTTTAAAATTCCCTGCCCTGTATGGAATCGAACCCGAGACCCCTGCGACCAAAGGCCAACACGCTAACCATTTAGCCAAGGACCTGGACATATGATAATAATAATAATAATAATAATAATAATAATAATAATAATAATAATAATATAATAATAATAATAATAATAATAATAATAATAATAATAATTTACTATTATTCACAAGATGATGTTCTGAATTATCAGATGTTTTTAGCGAACTCTTATCAGCACTACTCGAAGCTCGGCTACCCCAAGAAAGAACTGACGGAACTAGTGCATAGTAAATATTTCTTACAAACTTGGTAATTACCAATTGTTTTAAGCAGTGAAGCATACAGAGTGGTCCACCAGTTCCTTAAAACTTAGTTTTAAGTAACCCGCAGTTCACAGAAAACCTAAAACTATCGGTTTCTGTTCCTGTTCAGTATAATTGTTCTTTCTGAGTACATTCATAACGACGGGACGGAATGAAATCGAACGGATAAGTATCCTCAATACTTACATGACAACGTGCATCATGGTACACTTCCACCATTCTTTTGATTAGAAAACCCACATCCGAGCAGGTGGCGTGTGCGACTTGGGCCACGTAGCTGTGAGCTTTCATTCGGGAGATAGTGGGTTCTAACCCTACTGTCGGCAGCCCTGAAGATGGTTTCCGTGGTTTCCCATTTTTACAAGTTGCTTTAAGTCGCACCGACACAGATAAGTCTTATGGCGACGAAGGGACAGGAAATGGCTAGGAGTTGGGAGGGATCAGCCGTGGCCGTCATTAAGGCACAGCCCCCGCATTTGTCTGGTATGAGAATGGGAAACCTAAGAAAACCATATTCAGGGCTGCCGACAGTGGGGCTCGAACCCACTGTCTCCCAAATACTGGGTACTGGCCGCACTTAAGCGGCTGCAGCAATCGAGCTCGGTTGTTCCCATATTAACACCAGGCAAATACTTGAGTTGTACAGTAATTAAGGCCACGGTCGCGTCCTTCCCACTCCTAGCTCTTTCCTATCCTATCGTCTCCATAAGACCTGTTTCGGTGCGACGTAAACAGATTGAAAAAAAGAAAAACCAACCCACGCTGCTGTAGCACTGGTGGATGGGTCTGGGCCCATCAAGTGAGCACTGCCCAGCCCAAAGGCCTAATAATATCGTCGTCATCGTCATGTATTTTCTCAGTTGTTCTCACGCAGACTGAGTGGACCTCGAACCAGCCCTCAAATCCAGATAAAAATCCCTGACCTGGCTGGGAATCGAACCCAGGGCGCCCGCGCAAGAGGCAGACTCGCTAGCCCTAGACCGCCGGACCGGCTTCGATGGATTTTAGTCAATTAGTCTAAAATTTAACACTCAAACAGCATGAATCCTCCAGAGTATTCAAATCGAACTTCCCGCCTCCCCAATCTCGCATTTCACTTACTGAAGAAAGTGAAACTGTTCTGAATTTTGCGGCGTTCTTCTCATCGTTTTTATGTATCGCTACAGGACAAAATCTCCCATCCTTTCTCTTTCCATTGGAAGGTGATCTAAATTTGCCAAGCCTGAGAGAGATAGAGTCAGAAGGAACGCAGGAACGGTCTACGGGTTCAACACACTGGAATAATTTATAAGACTACTTAGCAATAAATATAAACCGCTGACAGTAATTGTGAATAATATGGAGTGATTCCGCCCGACACGGTGTTATGAGTGTTCGCTCTGCACGCGATACGCTGTCAGCTTGCACGTTCGCCCTGAATTGGGTAGGACTTCTTTCACAGTAGAGAGGCTCTTTAGTCAAAGTAGTTTCTCTGAAACCACGCTCTAATTTACTTTACAATTACAATGTTTCGGTTTGCAACAGATAAAATAATATAGTAATTAAAAAGTACTCATGTCCGCCTCTGTGGTGTAGTGGTTAGCGTGATTAGCTCGACTAAGTGGTATGTTCCGAGCTGTCAGCGGAGAGATGGCGTGGAATGACATTAGTAGACGAATAGGTTTGAATGGCGTTTATAAAAGTAGGAAAGATCACGATATGAAGATAAAGTTGGAATTCAAGAGGACAAACTGGGGCAAATATTCATTTATAGGAAGGGGAGTTAGGGATTGGAATAACTTACCAAGGGAGATGTTCAATAAATTTCCAATTTCTTTGAAATCATTTCGGAAAAGGCTAGGAAAGCAACAGATAGGGAATCTGCCACCTGGGCGACTGCCCTAAATGCAGATCAGTATTGATTGATTGATTGGGAACGCGCGTTCAGTATACCGTCATTTGTACTCCATGAGTCCGGCTCCATGGCTATAGCGTGCTGGCCTTTGGTCACAGGGGTCCCGGGTTCGATTCCCGGCAGGGTCGGGAATTTTAACCATCATTGGTTAATTTCGCTGGCACAGGGGCTGGGTGTATGCGTCGTCTTCATCATAATTTCATCCTCATCACGACGCGCAGGTTGCCTACGGATGTCAAATCAAAACACCTGCACCTGGCTAGCCGAACATGTCCGCCGACACTCCCGGCACTAAAAGTGATTCGCCATTTCAGTTCATTTTGTACTCCATGAGAGGTGTTCAAGGCTGTTCTCTCACAATGTGAATAATTTGCTTTTACTTCATAGCAACCTTTATGTTCCTTAGGTTTCGAACACATGGTGCGTGTTCCAAGATAAAGTTATTTATTCTTGTAGACAAAGTCAAATACTCTTTTTAATAGTTAATAATGCAGCAATCATTTATTACATTTAATAGCAAATTCAAAATGTTACAGAAAGAGTCTGTTTAGGAAAATTGAACTTTTAGTGCATTATTTCTGTGAAAATTAATTTATTTTCATTAAACGATTGTCGTACTGCCTTTTAAGCAGTATATTCTACCATGTTTACTTTATGAACATGACATATAACAGAATCACAGTTAATATTGTCCGGCTCCATGGCTAAATGGTTAGCATGCTGGCCTTATGTCATAGGAGTCCCGGGTTCGATTCCCGGCAGGGTCGGGAATTTTAACCTTAATTGGTTGATTTCACTGGCACGGGGGCTGGGTGTATGTGTCGTCTTCATCATCATTTCATCCATATCACGACGCGCAGGTCGCCTACGGGAGTCAAATCAAAAGACCTGCATCTGGCGAGCCGAACTTGTCCTTGGACATTCCCGGCACTAAAAGCCATACGCCATTTCATTTTTTTTACAGTTAATATTAATCAACGCCTGAATCGCGGAAAACATATCATTTCGACAGTCTCTATCAATATATCTGGTAAGCCTACATGATCAACGCGAAAAATTCTCTCGCCCGTTATTATTGTTTTCGAGATAATAATATCGTCGTCATCGTCATATATTTTCTCAGTTGTTCTCACATAGACTGAGTGGACCTCGAACCAGCCCTCAAATCCAGATAAAAATCCCCAACCTGGCAAGCTATTCACTTTCGTTCATTTTATTTTCCTCCCCCTGGTGGGTATTGCGATGATCGGGAATATGAGTTTGCACACGTGCTGGCACTGAGGTCAGAACGGTTTCTTCATCTGCTAGGAGTCCGACTCGTTAGCTGAACGGTCAGCTTACTGGCCTTCGGTTCAGAGGGTCCCGAGTTCGATTCCCGGCCGGGTCGGGGATTTTAATCTTAATTCCAATGGCACGGGGGGCTGGGTGTATGTGCTGTCTTCATCGTCATTTCATCCTCATCACGACGCGCAGGTTGCCTACGGGAGTCAAATAGAAAGACCTGAACATGGCGAGCCGAACCCGTCCTGGGATATCCCGGCACTAAAAGCCATACGCCATTTCATTTCATAAATGAATAGAATAAATAGAAAATAATATAATAAAAAGTGCAACGAAAGACACCCAAGATAGAATAGAGCAGAGCTGAAGATTGGATGAAAGTGTGTGGAGGATAGGATGTTAATGATGTGAGACGGTGTGGGAGTTGGGGGGTGGGATAACCGTTGTGCACACGTTATGAAAGTATGGCACGTAACACATAGCTTGGAATGTGGAACGTACGAATTTGGAAAACACCGAAACGCAATAACAATAGTGAAACTATCTCCCCGATAGTATATGAGAACTACCTACGTAAATCCTAAATGGCTGAGAACCGGGCTAGTTGGCCGTGCGCGTAGAGGCGCGCGGCTGTGAGCTTGCATCCGGGAGATAGTAGGTTCGAATCCCACTATCGGCAGCCCTGAAAATGGTTTTCCGCGGTTTCCCATTTTCACACCAGGCAAATGCTGGGGCTGTACCTTAATTAAGGCCACGGCCGCTTCCTTCCAACTCCTAGGCCTTTCCTATCCCATCGTCGCCATAAGACCTATCTGTGTCGGTGCGACGTAAAGCCCCTAGCAAAAAAAAATGGCTGAGAACCACGAATTACTTAATTGATAGTCAGTGACCCTGTTGAAATTGTTAGGATGTTTACGTATTTCCATAGCTTCCCGTATAATGTTAGAACTGTAGTGTTTAGTGTGGGTAAGAGGTCGAAAAGCCTCATTCTCAAAATGCTCCATAAAGAATTTGGCCACTACCAGCGAGAGTGGACTTTCCATAGCCCCACCCTCCATCCGTCTGTTCGTAAAATTGCCCACCCCACAAGAAATAGCTAGAAGTCATGCAGTGGTGAAACAGCTTTATAATATCCTCATGTCTCTCATTGAGCATCTGTTCCCTGAGATCTCTCCCCGATAGTATATGGATGTGATTAGCTCGGATGTCAACTGCGTCCCCGCGCCAGTTTCCAGGATATGAAGGACCTGTTACTGCAGTTGTGGGCCAGATTACCTCAGGAGAGGATACAACAACATTATAACACCCTTCCCAACAGAATCAGTGCACGCATCCAGGGCAGAGTGAGTGCAAGGTCACACCGAATAATGGGCTCGCACCGCCAAGTTCTTTGTAAAGTTGACTGGACTTTGTAATCCTGAAATAACATCACTTACCCTCTCAACACGTGAAATTTCGTTTCGTTTCCCTCCCCCCCCCCCCATTTTCACTGATCCAATTCTTTTGTCAGGCTGTGTGTTAATGTTTGCGAATTAATTACATTGTTTACAATGCAAGGAAACACAAGGCAATATCAAATTTATGGCTATGTACAGATCTGAAATATCTATGATTATCCTATATGCATTCACTTCAGTAACAGCTGCCACACACCTCTACATTATTATACTTCACCTAGATCATTTGAGTCATAATGGACATGTTCTTTCAACATACACTTCGAGAGCACGGCTATTATTGCACTGCGCTGTACCATTCCTTGACCACAAGAAAAAATTCTCCGCCAGTATCACGTCGGTTTCTTAATTGTGTCGGAATCACCAAATATTCCTGTGCGTGCAGTCTTCAATAGTATATTTTATTATTTTTACTTTATAAACATGACTTAATCGCAGAAATTCACTTCAAATTAATCAACACCTGAGTCACGGAAGATATATCATTTCGACAGTATTAGCTTCCACATCTTCCTCACACTTACCCATTACCTTCTCACCTCCTTCATTTCTAACTCTCGCACTGTAATCGCCCAATAGCACTATCCCATCCTTGCTGGTGATACTGACTACGATTTCACTCAGTGCTTCATGGAACTTGTCAACTCCATCCTCATCTCCACCCTCAGATGGTGAATACACGGAGATAATTTTCGTCCTGATTCTTCCAACTGCTAAATCTACCCACATCATTCATTCACTTACGTGCCTAACAGAAACTAGGTTCCGTGCAATAGTATTCCTGATGAACAGCCCTACCCTGTACTCTCCCCTTCCTTCTTTAACACCTGTTAAGTACACTTTATAATACCCTATTTCTTCTTCGTTATCTCCCCTTACCCGAATACTATTAACTCCTAACTCATTCACACGCATCCTCTTTGCTGATTCAGCCAGGCCTACTTTCTCTTCTCCATACGCTCCATTAATATTGATAGCTCCCCAGTGAATTCAATTTTGTCCACAAAATTGTTTCCAAGGAGTCCCTCGCCAGTCAAATGGGAGTGGAACACCGTTTATCCCACAGATCCGAGGCTCGCTTAAAATATTCTGAGCTCGAAAATTTCTGTGCAGCAGGATGCTACACTACTTACACATCGTCCCTGTGAGATCTCTCTTCTGACGGGTTAGGTACCACCGGTGGATCGTACCGTCCTAACCACCTGAGCACAAGGAGGGCCATGACTCAGAATATGCTCTAGATGCCCCTCGTATTCCATAGCAGCTGGTATCCCGACACTCAGTAGTATAAATTACTAGGCTACTCAGCCGTTGTCCACCGAGCTCGATAGCTGCAGTCGCTTAAGTGCGGCCAGTATCCAGTAATCGGGAGATAGTGGGTTCGAGCCCCACTGTCGGCAGTCCTGAAGATGGTTTTCCGTGGTTTCCCATTTTCACACCAGGCAAATGCCGGGGCTGTACCTTAATTAAGGCCATGGCCGCTTCCTTCCAATGCCTAGGCCATTCCTATCCCATCGTCGCCATAAGACATATCTGGGTCGGTGCGACGTAAAGCAAAATAGCAGCCGTTGTCCAATGTTCACGAACTAGAACGTGACTTCAATAACCCAAACCACGAACCACTTGCTTATCGTAATGAAATGTCCACATATAAAACGTGATTACATCGAAGAGATAGTCATTTTGCGCAGTATTAGATGAATTACAGCACTGCTCCCCCTCAATTGATACATTTATTAGAGCAGCAAGAATGAAAACTTGGAGACAAAGTGTAACTCTAGCGAGGAATGGCGGATTAGCTCTTGCGAGGGCCCCTGGGAGCAATAATAGAGTTTAACCCTCGCAATACTGAAATATATTTTTTACAATTATAATGCGTACTTAAACTGTGGACGGTAATTGTAACTGAAGGAAACTAATGCTTTTACAAGAAATAGTGCAGCTGTGAGCTTGCATTCAGAAGATAGTGGGCTCCAACCCCGCTGTCGGCCGCTCTGAAGACGGTTTTCCGTGGTTTTCCATTTTTACACCAGGCAAATGTTGGGGCTGTAGCTTAGTTAAAGCCATGGCCGCTTCCTTCCCACTCCTAGCTCTTTCCTATCCCGTCGTCGCCATAGGACCTATCT
This sequence comes from Anabrus simplex, assembly GCF_040414725.1. Classification (NCBI taxonomy): domain Eukaryota; kingdom Metazoa; phylum Arthropoda; class Insecta; order Orthoptera; family Tettigoniidae; genus Anabrus; species Anabrus simplex. The sequence continues at coordinate 388,123,722 of NC_090266.1, read as the reverse complement.
GTGTCGGTGCGACGTCAAGCAAATTGAAAAAAGAAATAGTGCACATTGTAGACGAAAAAGTGTGTAAAATGACAATTTTTTATGTTTAGTGCTCATATTTTACTTCATTATCATACTTGAACTGAATTTGGTCTGTCGAGTGGTTTTGAAAACGAATGGTGCCTAATTTGCATTATATTCAACATAAGAGTGGAACGATCTTCCATTGTATCCAATGTAACGAAATTTGTCCGGAAACATAAAATGATTTACTTGGGTCATCGTGGTGGATAAAATGCGATTTGAAACGACAATCATTTTTCAAGCCTCATTCACACAAGGAAAAATACACGGTTTGACACAAGTTGACTTCGCAGCACGAAACAACACGTGAAATAATGCACAAAACCACGTCAAACTCCATTTTATTCACGGTTAGGTATGATACGCATTACAAAGGTACATTTCACATAATCTTTGAAAATTTCAAAACAGGCTGAGAGAAATCGAATTGGAACTAAATATATGTACAAACAATACATCGAAGAAACGGAACTGCTTGAGTGAAATATCTCAGAAAACGGATGCCTCGTATAATTCCTCTAATATAGCAAGGGTACGACTCAGAATTATTATGTTGTGAAATAGTCAAGACGTCCTACCAGGGTAACACCTATTTCAAGTATTTTCTAGATTTCTTTGCCGTTGATTAAGCGAATAAGTCATTAACTAAGCAATATACTCCGAACATTCACTAGGAGAACACTTTCCGATGACCACTATACTCGTACATGAATGAAGTGAACCTAGATAAGAATAACGCTATGCACACTGCTAACTTTAACAAGAAATGATGTGCATCTATCACTAGAGAACTCCGAATATATATAATAATTTGAAGTATTTCAGTCAAAAATATACTTCAATCTATTATCACAGAAATCATTGAGATTAATGTGCAGGTTTCAGGCTTTTGGCATGTCTACAGAATTCGCATCAAAAATTGTTAATCCAATGTTAGCAATTAAGTGGAATTTACATAAATTTTAATGTAGGCAGTTCTCTTCAGAAGTAAGAAACAGATTTAAATCTTACTTTTCAGAAATACTAGCATATAAGGGAGCACCTATTAACTGCTATGGTATGGTTTGTTAACTGCAGGATATATGTAATAACTGTGACTATAATTGCCTAGTCTGTCTCCATGGCTAAATGGTTAGCGTGCTGGTCCGAGATATCCTGGGTTCGATTTCCGACCGGGCCGGGGATTTTAACATTCATTGGTTAATTCCTCTGGCCAGGGGGTTGTTTTTCTGTTTTCCGCTTTCAACGTTATAATTCATCTTAAGTAAGGCTCCATCCTCAGAAACACGCAGGTCCTATAGGGCGTGAACTCGAAAGAATAAAACAGGCCTCTCCGGAGGCTACAAACTGCTGCTATTATTATTATTATTATTATTATTATTATTACCGTGTTTTCGTTGAACAGAGATGGGTGGATAGAGAAACGATCGAATTTTAATTAAAGACTTCAAAATTAGGAATTTTACTTCTTTTTCTTTTTTCTTTTCTTTTCAGATGTTAAAATTTGCTAAGCAATAACAAATAACAATAGTACAAGGTTAGCTCGTGAGCTCGATAAACAATATTAGAAAGGCCTAGAACAACAACGATTTAACAAAATGAGTTTGAAGCCCTCAAGTTACACTTTTATACAAAAATATCATTGCTCTCTTTTAATAAAAGCTCAAGGAGGCTGAGCTCCAAAATTTGCTACATTCACAAGGAGCGTCTTTGCCTCACATACTAGTACCTCGGACACTATTCTCCGAAATTTGTAAGATCTAAGCCTCTTAAAGGCACAATCTGCATTTTACCAAAATCAAACAGTAGACACTGTCTTATTTGCTCAACAGTCGAATTTACATAGGAAATAGAAAAATAGTAATTAACATTAACAGGGGCAATAAGTGCCCATTCTACCTGGCTTTAGCAAAAGGAAAAGGTTAAAGTTATTGGCCGGAAATCAAAATGTTGCGAGGCGAACACTTGCACTCCTCTGAAATGCACTTGAAAAATACCTAAAACCTTATTTGGGCTGATGGTCCTATGTTACGGAGGCTAAGTCTATACTACGGAGGTGACTAGATGGGTAAGGTAAGGGTTATTCTGCCCGAAGGCAGGTCCGAACCTCCGCAGAGGCGTTCCTGAGCCGGAGTTTAAGTGCGGTAGGGTGGTCAGTTCCTTTCCGCTCCTCCATTCCCTTACCCCCCACCAACAGCGCGTGGCAACTCATCCAACTCCTGACCACGCCCAATGTTGCTTAACTTCGGAGATCTCACGGGATCCGGTGTTTCAACACGGCTACGGCCGTTGGCTGACTAGATGCAGAGACAGTTTAAATTACAAGAAAAATATAAATTTTAAAGTTCACGAATTCATAGTCACCTCAAGACCAAGTTGAAGGGGAATACAAGAAGGGTCACACTCTTTATTCCCTAAGTTAAATTAAGATCTTAAGACTGGTTTGAAAATTTACACCGAGAAACGGAAGTTTACATTACAAAATAATTTTGCAACCTTCCCCTCGGACTAGATTTCTGAGACGATTACTTGATTAAAATATGTCTGCCATTTCCTTCAGCTGGAAGGCCTTCCGAAGATGGGCGAGGCGCGTCCCCTGCCTCCACTATGATCACACTCTACAGCCGGACTGGAGCGATCGAAAGACAATATGGCCCGAAAGGTCCCAGCTTTTATAGCGGAGAGGAAGGTTCCAGAAATCTCCGGACCGAAGCCCTGGACACACCCCATATTCTTATTGGTAAATTAAATAAATTTCAAAAATTCCTTATTGGTTAATTTTTAAAGCCGGCGAGAAGAGATAGAAGTGCTAGAAACCTTAGAACACCCAAAACAATCTACAAACAATTCAGTTTAGGAAACCTTTACACACAATATTACTTTGAAAATTGATTGTTCATCTTCGCACCAGAGGGTGCACATAAGTCGACAATATAGACATCTGCCGTTAAATGTTCACATTTTTCCACTGGGAGTTTCGCAGTTCATTTCACAGATGGCCTGTTTAAAAGGCGTACGTTTTAAATTCACGGAGCGAGTATACCTCCGATACAATTATTATTATTATTATTATTATTATTATTATTATTATTATTATTATTATTATTATTATTTTATTGGCCAGTTTCTAATGAGCACTAGTACATAACGTATAGAAGAAAAAGTGTGAGGTTCTTCTGCTTTTACCCGTAAGTCAACTGAAGTGGGTCGTGGCCCCGGCGCACAGCGGCATCACTGTCGTTTGAGTTGGCAGTATACAAGTATTGCCATAAGCATGCGCACACGTTTATCTCAAGTTTTCATAATAATCGCTGATTATTTTGTTGGTATTCATTGTCAATGTGAAAACGTCTAAGCAATGAAGTTGTCACCTTATTTTTAATTAGTCAATGAGCATTGCGTGTAAAGTGCATTGTGCCTGAAGAGAGCAACGTGGCAAAACTGGGTAAAGCAATATGCCGACGTGATTTCTGTCTGGATGTAGATCTGTTCTCCTCTTCAAAATGGAAGAAAAGTTAACCTTAGAAAGACCGGATAAACGGACTTCTAATTATTTTGCGCATGATATTCATTTTCCCGGCAAAATCTTAGTGTAAGTACGGTTTTGATAAATGGTGAAAAGGAAGAAATTCCAAGACAGCGGTGGAAATTAAAGCCCGAAGCAGTCCTATCCAAACATTTTTGAAAGACACGTGAATAAGCAATCTTTGCGACACAACGTTTCTTTCGACAATAGTATATCAACCTCATAGACTCATTCGGTAGTAAAGGCCCTAATTAGATTGTGTCGGTGAAGAGCTCTTAGACTTAGCGTTTGAAGATATCCCTGATGTCATAAATGCTAGAAACACAATCGCTTTATTAAGGAAGAGGTTGAATAATCAGAAACGTAATTTGATCAGACCACAGAATAAATTAAACGTTGCTGAAGCTAGAATGCAGTTACTTGTAAAAAAAATTCAGATGTAAAATTTAACACTAGCTTCACACAAACAAAACAGGTCTCCTTTCTCAGTAAAATTCAGGAAATATTAGTTGATACAATATTAAGTAAATGAGAAATGCCATCGGAGAAAGAAGAAGGTAATGAGATACAGTAATGAGCTTTTCTTGGATCTTCTACTTTTAAAAATAAAGTCACCCGAGTAAATCATGAGAAGCTGCCTTTGTCTTCTGAGCCTCATTTATGAAAATTGGTTAAAGGCACAAAATTTCCTTATGGCATAAATTATCATGCTACTGCGGTCATAGCACAATTCATTTAGCGGAAAAGAGGAGAATAAACAAGTTGGAATGCTGATTTCCAGCGAAGTAAACTTCACAAAGAAATTAATCGAATTCACTGAAAGTGGGGTGGCTTCAATGATTTGGGAAATTTTACTCTCGAGGAGAGCAAGGATCAATTGGAAAATCTTGTTCTAGTTGTCATTTTTGTTCTCTTTTGTAACTGAATGTATGCAATAGCCGGAACCCTATCCCCGGTGATGTAATCTCAAAATTTCTCATTTCTCATCCTGGTTATTATAAAATTAGAACGATCAGTTGTTAGAATTATTGGTTTCACTTCAGCTGGTAGCCAATCTGATAAGAAGTTATGGAAATGCTTAGGAGTATACGGTAACATGAGAAAACTAAAGTGCCAAGCTGAGTGGCTCAGACGGTTGAGGCGCTGGCCTCCTGACCCCAACTTGGCAGGTTCGCTTCTGGCTCAGTCCGGTGGTATTTGAAGGTGCTCAAATATGTCAGCCTCGTGTCGGTAGATTTCCGGCACATCGGCGTCTCCGAAAACCGTAAAAGTAGTTAGTGGGACATAAAGCCAATAACATTATTTTAAAAGACATAAAGTGCTCTTTATGCCAAAGCCAGACGATTAAAATAGAAAATTGTGGGCATTTTCAGACGCAATGCATATAATTTAATAATTCCCATGACGAAGTTTAGATATATTGAAATGATTATGGTGGTGGTTACTCATTCTATAGAACAGTTTGCGAGTGTGATATACCTTCCAAATTCTTAAATACTATAAATACTATAAACTCATTCACATCTGCTCATCTGTACCGCAATTTATTCGAGCGAATGGACGTTTGAATGACATTTCAGCTATTCGATCGAAATGTCACTGATGGGATAAAATTTAATCGGAGTATTAATTCAGAGGGTTTAGAAGGTAGCGAAACAATTTAAAATATCCCGAGGGACCTCAACTCTCTGATTGATGCATTAAATTAATCCATTCCTACACACGTATTGTTAAGGATCAGAGGAGCAGTCAACTTAAATGAAATGGCAGAACATCCTCTGAGATGATTACGGCACATCCACTTTTTTAAAAGAAACCGCTGACATCCTTGAGAGTGACTGAATAAGGCACATAAGATATGTCCGAATATTTGTTCCTGATATACACTTAAGAAAATGGAAATTGCAACACCATGAAGGCACTGGTCGTTTGTGTTGATTTTCAAGATATGGAACGATGCCATGTAGTTATGTAAACGATCAAAGTTTCAGACCCATTGGATTGTTGCTACAGGTCTCCCCACGTGATTGGTCGCGGAGGAATCAACTCCAGTAAACGGACTCTGGTGAAGCGTAGTTGACTTGCAGTCTGTGCAGTGAAGTGTTTCCCGTCAAACATGCCTCGACGACAGAGAAGAGCACGCTATCAACTACTGTCGCCGTTTGAGAGGGCTCGGATAATTGGGCTGTTTGAGGCTGGATAATCGCTAAGGACGGTCGCTGCACGTGTTGGCCGACAGGCATCTACGGTACAACGTGTATGGAAGCAGTTGTCAAATGAAGGTACCCACACTCGTAGACCTGGCACAGGCCCAGAGCGACAGACAACTGTGAGAGAGGACCGCCGCATCATTCGGATGGCCCGGGTGGAACTCCATGCAATAGCAGCGCAAATTCGAGCAGCTGTGCCACCCCACGTTACACAACAAACAGTTGGTAATCGCCTGCGTGCAGCTGGCTTACGAGCCCGTGTCCCTGCAGAAGGTGTTCCACTGACCCCACAACAGCGACGTGTAAGGCTGGCCTGGTGTCGAGAAAGATCGACATGGGTCGACGAATAGCATAGGGTCGTCTTTAGTGATCAATCGCACTTCTGTCTTGCCCGCAGTGATCGCCGGAATCGTGTGCGCCGACGTACCGGGGAGAGGGGCTGCCCAGATCTTATTGTCGAGAGGCACACAGGGCCATCAGCAAGCATTATGGTCTGGGGAGCTATTGGCTTTAATGTGAAATCACAATTAGTGCTTGTTGAGGGCACTATGACTGTTCGACAGTACGTTGATAAGGTACTCAATCCAGTGGTTGTCCCTATGATGGCGAACATTGCTAATGGGATGTTTCAGCAGGACAATGCCCGGGTTCACACTGCACGCATCTCCAGAGAAGCTCTCCACGACATCACAACCTTAGAATGGCCCGCCAGATCCCCGAACCTCAGTCCTATTGAGCATGTGCGGGACATGATGTGTCGACAACTGGCCAACCGTCCTCAGACACCCACAACTCTGGAACAACTGACCCGTGCAGTGCAGCAAGCATGGGCTACAATTCCTCAAGAAGAGATCCAGGGCCTTATTGACTCCATGCCTCGACGAATTCATCAATGTATTGCAGCTCGTAGTGGGCACATCCTGTATTTATTGTTGTCCAAACTTGCGGTCAGAGAGACCTGAAAGTGTAATAATCAAATCACAACCGAACACTCGTACTGCATGTTCAATTGCAGCAATGTAGCACCACTCCTTCTGGGTGTTGCAATTTCCATTTTCTTCATTGTATGTACCTATTTCACTGATGCTAATGAAAGCTTATGGTTCTACTAAGTGCGATACATACCTAACCTATGAATCAGAAAGTGTATGATGTATTGTTGGGAGAGGAAATAGTAATTGTCGCCGAAAAACTATCGTGTGGGAACAGATGATGGGGGAATATGCAGTATATTTCTTGAGTTTTTATATGATTTAAATGTAATTATAGTGAAATAAATCTCCGCAATTAGGAAGCTGCGAAGCCCATGTGATGTGTTTACTACACAAACCTGCATTCCGCTACTTGAAATGTCGAACCTCCTTTCGCACAAAGAAGATATAAAGGGAGACACCTACCTCCATGAAAGCAAAATGGTCTCGCATATACTCCAAATTGTCCAACTGCTATAAGCATTCTATAAGCAAACTCTGGGATTTTATCTTAATTAAGGCCATGGTCGCTTCCTTCCCACTCCCAGCCCTTTCGTATTCCATCGTCGTCATAAGACCTATATGTGGCCGTACGACGTAAAGCAAATATATAAATGAACATACTTAGCAGTAGTTATGCACGGCACTGTTCCTCGAGTTAAGTTTTTTGATAGCTTAACAAAATTTATATTTTTATTCCGTATACTGAAGCTATCAAGGTTCCGAAAGTTCAGTATCGCGCTGCGTGGTATTCAATCAAAATAAAGAGAAGTCTAGTTGATGTTAGTTGGTTTTAATATTATTAACAGCCGTCCAATTAATACAGTGTCTGAACTACATATCGGTTGATATGTTAGAGTCCAGTATCTCTGATGGAGAGACGTGAAGCCTAGAGATGTTGTGTGAACGAATCGTGATTGGCGACTAGTTAATTATAGCTTGATTGCGCTATCTTATATAGTATATTCATCTCTGGATTTACGTGTCAACATCTTACAAAATATGTTATGACAAAGGTGACGTACATTGTCTATTTACTGGGAGGTTACAATAACAAGTTACTCATGAGTTGCACTCAAGGATACGTTGTGACACAGTTACGAAATATATTGTAATATGTTAGGGTTAGTTGTTATTGAAACTAGCCTCTTATCTTATTGACAATTTATATAAGCTTGTCTTATTGATCATTTATATAAGTCTTGTTATGAACCAACAGGGAGTGAAGTAATTACAATGTACTTCTTAATATAATAAAATAAGAAGTTCTGCTTAGAACTCAAATGGATGGACCGTTGCGGTCCTGCCTTCGACTACTGGGGTTGGTATACATAACTCTCGTACTAGGTCTCATGAGTTTTAGCGCCATCTGGACAGTGAACCTCAGGAATACTATACTCTATTATTGGTATATAGTGACCATTATGGCATATTACTACAGCTCCTGTCCGGCTCCATGGCTAAATGGTTAGCGTGGAGGCCTTCGGTCACAGGGGTCCCGGATTCGATTCCTGGCATGATCGGGGATTTTAACCATCATTGGTTAATTTCGCTGGCTCGGGGGCTGGGTGTACCTCGTATGTGATGTCTTCATCATCATTTCATCCTCATCACGACGCACATGTCACCTACAGGCGTCAAATACAAAGATCTGCACCTGGCGAGCCGAACATATCCTCGGACACCCCCGGCACTAAAAGCCATACGCCATTTCATTTTTTTTTCACTACAGCTCCTAAAACTGATATTATTACATCTCATGTGTGAAAATTGGAAATATTGGAAAACGGTCATCAGGGTAATAATAATTTCCTCTGGCTATTTCTTGCCGAGCGCAGCCCTTATAAGGCAGACCCTCCGATGGGCGGCATCTGCCATGTGTAGGTAACTGCATGTTATTGTGGTGGAGGATAGTGTCATGTATGGTGTGTGTGTGTGCTTCAGGGATGTTGGGGACAGCACAAACACCCAGTACCCGAGCCAAGGGAATTAACCGTTTAAGGTTAAAATCTCCGACCCGGTCGGGAATCGAACCCGCGACCCTCTTCACCAAAGGTCAGCACGCTAACCGTTTAGCCATGGAGCCGGACATCGTCAGGGTTGTCGACGGCGGATTTCAAATCCACCATCTAGCGAATGCAAACTTATAGGTGCGTGACCTAAACGGTGTAACTAACTCGCTTGGCGATTTCCCATTTTCCCACCAGGCAAATACTAAGGGTACAGCCGGAACCTTCCCAGTCTTAGAGTTTGCCTATCTCAGTATCACCGAAATCTCACCTCTGCTAGTGCGACATTAAAACAAGAATGTATAAAGAGCTACACTGCCCACTATCCTGTATTTAAAAAGTAACGTGATGATTTTTGTTGCACAACCTCCATTTCCGAAGAATCTCATCGACTATTGCTTGTCGTTTTAACTGTTACGGTAAGACCACTAAAATTAATAACGTGCATCCGGGAGACCGTGGGTTCGAGCCCCACTGTCGGAAGCCCTGAACATGATTTTCCGTGGTTTCCCATTTTAATAATATTAATGTTATTTGTTTTACGTCCCACTAACTACTCTTTTACGGTTTTCGGAGACGCCGAGGTGCCGGAATTTAGTCCCGCAGGAGTTCTTTTACGTGCCAGTAAATCTACCGACACGAGGCTGACGTATTCAAACACCTTCAAATACCACCGGACTGAGCCAGGATCGAACCTGCCAAGTTGGGGTCAGAAGGCCAGCGTCTCAACCGTCTGAGCCACTCAGCCCGGCGGTTTCCCATTTTCACACCAGGCAAATGCTGGGGCTGTACCTTAATTAAGGCCACGGCCGCTTCCTTCCAACTCCTAGGCCGTTCCTATCCCATCGTCGCCATAAGACCTATCTGTGTCGGTGCGACGTAAAGCAACTAGCAAAAAAAAAAAAAAAAATGAGATACAACTGCGACTTGCGTAAACCAGCAAAATGTATGGCTGTCTACAAACATGTGTCCTATTTGTTTATTTCTGAGGCTACGCTTACAGGGGTTCCACAAAATTTTGAACGATGTACTATTCCGACAGTCACCAGCAGTGACTGATGTAAATTTCGAGGAACGTCCTTACACAGAATAGCCACTGTGAAATACGGGGTTAAGTTTCAAACCACTGGAATTGCAAACAGCCGTAGCTATTCAGCTAAACTAGGACTTCACCAATTCACTTTAAACCTCCATCATCTCTCACTTTGTAATTATACAGAGTGTTTCCGTAACTTTACTTCAAACTTCTCTGACTGCTAACGGGCTTTATAAATAGTAATATTAAATAAGGTGCTCCAGCCCAGTAACATCTTATTTAGACGCAATGAGCCATAACACTAATACTAATGGCACTGGGAATTGCAACACCATGACGATATGTCCCCTTCGGTTTGCTCTTTAAGCTGTTTAATGGCTATAAATATGCAAAAAATTCTCATTCCCAGTAGGATTGCCTTTGACGAGTTCAACAGAATTATTAAAATATTCCAGGGCATAGTGAGACTTAGTTCACTTCAGTGAATGATTTAATGAGATGCACTTCAAACCTTACAGAAAAATGAGTGTTGCAATTTGTAAGAGCTCACATCATCGGCCTTTGTAATAGAGAATTGACAGTAAGGACCTACACGTGCATTTGAACAATCAAAAATTGACGCATGATAGATGATAAAGTACTGTATCGTGTTATTATCGTCCCCGGGTGAGGAGGTACAGCAACGACAAAAGTTATGCAACTCGCTTATCGTGTTAGACTGAGGCGTCAACGACACGTTCTTGACGAAATGCAACTGTCAGTACTCAATGCAACTGTCCGTATATCAGGAAAAACTAAAAAATGCGATGAAATGGAAGAGAAACTACCTTAATGGTTAAATAGATATGTGAAGTGAGGAACAAGCCTTCCAATTGAATCTCGATGTGAAACACTTCGCGGCGTATCAGCGTTAGTTTAGAAGAAAGGCCCTTGGTAAACAACCAGGAGATCTCGCGTTTGAATTTTTGAATCGGCATTTTTTTTATTAGACTCCGTTTAGTGCCAAAGAGTTATCGGCCTACCTCGCTCCTTTGTCATCTGTACAAGATCCTTGAAAGACTCGTACTCCATAGGCTAACGGAGAAGTTAGAGGCAATCTTCATGCCACAGCAAGCTGAATTCAGAACTGGGAAGAGCTGTACATCTCAAGTGTTGAAGCTAACGCAGCATATCGAAGATGGTTTTTTTTTGTTGAATTTCAGGGGAAAAGAAGCCGGTGGAGATCACAGAGGAATGGATTACCTCAGGGAAGTGTGCTCTCTCCGCCATTGTTCAACATCTACACCAATGACCAGCCGCTACCCGAAGGAACACAGTCTATGCAAGATGACTGTGCCATTACCACTCAAGACACCTGTTTTGACGCTATTGAGCAGAAATTATCTAATGCACTTTCAGTGCTGTCTGTTTATTACAAGGAGAATCATCTGAGACCGAACCCCAATAAAACTCAGACTTGTGCCTTCCACCTCAAAATAAAATGGCAAACAGAACTCTCAAAATCACTTGGGAAGGAACCACATTAGAACATTGCATCACACCAAAATATCTTGGAGTTACCCTTGATCGCGCTCTCACTTACCAGAAACACTGCTCGAACACCAAGCAAAAAGTGGCAACCAGAAATAATAGTATAAGGAAGATAACGGGTACTGCCTGGAGGGCACATCCCAATACTGTGAGAACCTCTTCCATTGCTCTCTGTTACTCTGCAGCGGAATATGCATCCCCAGTGCACCAAAGGATTGGCAGCGATATGGAAGTAAGGAAGGTGCGGGCTTTAAGACCGAAGGCTGAATACCAGTGACGAGCAAGGGAAGCGATAACACAGTCAGCGAAAACCGAGTCGTTGCAATGCTGAACATTTATTACAGTAGTAAGTGCTAACAAGAATAAAGTCCGTATTCATTGGGGGGCCTGCCCTCCGACAATTCAAATACTACAATCCTCGATTCTTAGCAATTAGAGGGGCCTTAGGCCACATACCGATTCAACTATCATGAGGGCTACACTCATTTTACCAAGAAATCGAGGCTCAGCCTCGGGAACAATGTCCTTTCGTGACAACATATTGAATTACTTAAAAACCAAGTTAACACATTAGCCTTTTCAGAAATAAGCCCTCTTACTATTTACTGAGGCCCTTAGCCTCTACTGACAAGAGAACAAATATGTTACATTCTGAATATTAAACAACTCCCTCCCTAAACCTGAAGTTGGTTGACAAGCATTTCTCCTACCTCCACGCTAACGGCTAGTCGATTAAACAGCTTGCTCGCTCCAAGCGAACTGAACCAAGTTCTCTCAGAACTACCCAGCACCGCGCCCTCCCTCTGCAGGGGAGAGGAGGGGCAAGGTGGAGAGACAACGCGACAGGTGCGCAGGTCGGAGGAAGGCTTGCCAACATAATATGGAAGGTGCCACCAGGGCGGAAATAATTTTCGCTTTTCCCTGGGGCCATAAGGGGGACGGGACAGTATGTATATTTATTAAGATACAAGGAGAAAACATACTAACTACAAATATACAATATACGCAGATCGATCTGTATAAATTGAAGATTTAAGAGAATACGGCGAAGGAGAGTTCCTCTTGGTACAGACCTCCCTCCCTAAGTTTCCAACCAGGTTGTAAAAGTATTTCTTTTACTTAGACACCACAAGAGCTCTTGATAAAAGGTTCGTTTTTCAAAGAAATAAATAACAGTTTGCTTGAGCAATTAAAAAAACACTTGGAGAAAGTGTCTTTGCTTAGAATACACCAACAACTGGCCTAACATTTCATTAGGTTAACACCTTTTAGCTTGGCCAAAGGCAATAAAAGCCAGTCCGTGAGAATCCATATTTCAAGATGAACATCTCAATAACAAGATTAGAATAAGTTGGAGTAGAATCGCCGGGCGAGCTACCGGCTTGCAAGTCCAAGTTACGACGAAACTGGCATGGCTCAAAATGAATGACGAATGCCGAACACGCGGCAACCAGGCACACCAAGATGCAATAAGCCAGATGGACGATGCGTGCCACAACTGGCGGCGGATGCTAGCCAGCGCGGAACATACAACATGCAGAAAAACGGCCTGGAAGGACGGCCGATGGAGTCAGCGCATGCCAAAACACGCCTACATGAGGGGCCCTTCTCACGGAGCGACGGCGAAGATGGAACCTCCATAATGCTGAAACATACAAGTTTAAGGCCAGCAGTTTTGTCTTCACAAGAGCCGATAAGTTCGAATAGTCAAGGTGGAGGGAGACAATCCCGGGTCAGCGCGCCGGGCGTGGAGGTAGGAGGCAAGGTAGGGCTGCAGGAGGGCTCACATACCAAATTTAAAAACTCTTACAGACTAAGTAAAATACAACTCCCCATAAAATACAAAAGTTAGTAAAGCAACAGGGGAACAAACCCCGCAGAAATTAACACCACAGACGTATCGGTTCTCGCCAACCAATTAAAGCAAAAAACTTCACTGAGCAGACTGAAGCTGAGAAAGATGAACGCGAAAAACTCCCTCGGTCACGGGGTCTCTCACCAACAGGGTGACCGGGGTAAGAAAATCAATAATCCGGAAAGGACCACGGAACCTGGGTGCCAGCTTCCCAGAGGGAACAAAATTCTTAATGAATACCTCATCCCCGACAACTAGGCTGGTAGGCTGACGCCCCTTATCGTAGCGCTCCTTCTTCCTCTGGTAGGAGACCTGAAGATTCTCTTTAGCTTTCTTCCAGTTAGCGCGAATATTAAGAGGATCCACCCTCTCAGGCAACAAGTCATTAATATGCCATAAATTGGAAAGCGGCGAGTTCGGAAGAAACGAAAACATGAGAGAGAAAGGGGAAAACTGGTGCGCCTCATGCACCGCAGTATTAAAAGCATAAGCCAGCCACGGCAAGGTGGTGTCCCACCTCTGAACAACGTGATGATGGAAAGCGATGAGGGCCGAGCGTAAATTCCTATTAACTCTCTCCGCGTACGAAGGCTGGGGATAGTAAGGGGAAGTCGTGACATGTGTAATCGACAGGCTAAAACAGAAGTTCTTAAATAGATTAGATGTGAAGGCTTTAGCATTGTCTGAAACCAAATACTGACTAGGACCAAATGATGAAAATATGGTTTTTAATCATCTAATGGTTGTTTCAGCGTTGGCCATCCTCGTCGGAAATAACCATGTAAAACGAGTGAAGCCATCCACGCAGACCAAAAAAACCTATTTGATTCAGATTTCGATCTCGGGAGAGGTCCTACGAAATCGATATACAGACGTTGCATAGGACGGGTAGCTTGGGTAGAGGATAACAACCCAACCCGAGAATTAACACATGGCTTACTAATCCTACAAATCTTACAAGCCTTGACAAGTTCGCGAACTTCTCCGTCCATTCCCTTCCAGATGAAATTTTCCCTGATCTTCTCCCTTGTTTTAAATACTCCCTGATGACCTGCGAGGGGAGTTTCATGAAAATACTTAAAGATCATAGGGACCAACACTGATGGAATTACAACCTTCATTTTACGATCATGACGGGAGGGGCAACAAAGAACTCCGTTCCTCAATACGTACGGATCAACACTTTTCCCATCCTTCAAGTCTTGGACGATAGGAGCCAAGACCGGATCTTCCAATTGAAGTTTACCTATATCGTGATACAAGAGAGGGGTATCAGATAAAATCGCTCCAACCAAGGGTATTGCTAGAAAGGACTCAGAAAGAGCTGGCTCGTCATCAAGAATAGGTTGGTCGGAAAACATCCAGCTGAGAGTATCGGCTACAACGTTCTCAGAGCCCCTAATATGACGGACGTTGAATTGAAAGGCGGAAATCCTAATGGCCCAACGAGCCAAGCGACCAGTTTTCCGTGGTTTCCCAAGCACCCAACTTAACGCCTGGTTGTCAGTTTCAAGCTCAAACTTAACATGCTCTAGGTACACACGAAAGCGTTCTAGAGCAAAAAGAACAGCCAAACCTTCGAGCTCGTACACGGAGTACTTAGCCTCAAGAGGGGTAAGAGCCCGCGAAGCATAAGCAATGGGGCGTCTCCCTAACTCAAGATTCCTGGAGCAAAACGGCTGCGACAGCTGACGAAGAAGCGTCGGTTTGCACAATGAAGAACTTAGTAAAATCCGGCATAGCTAACACCGGAGCGTTGGAAATTGCCAGCTTGAGATCGTCAAAAGCAGCCTGCTGAGAAGCTCCCCACTGAAACCTTACTCCCTTACGCCGGAGTGCAAAATTCGGGACGAATTTTCGGAAGAAGTTAACCATTCCGACAAAGCGGGACACACCTTTCACATCCTGCGGAGGAGGAAAATCCTGAATGGCCTGAGTGTGGGACTGATCGACCGAGACACCGTTAGAAGATACAATATGCCCCAAAAAGGACATCTGGGGTTTGGCGAACGAGACCTTGGACAACTTGACTGTCAAGCCAGCCTTCCTCAGGCGTGACAATACTTCATCGAGGTGCTGGAGATGATCCTCGAACGTCTCCGAATACACAACTACGTCATCAAGATAGTGATAAAGATAGTCGAATTTAATGTCGGAAAACAACTGATCAAGGAGTCTTGTGAGTACGGCGGCACCTGTCGAGATCCCAAAAGGCAACCGACAAAATTCATAAAGGTTCCAGTCCGTCGCGAAGGCCGTCAGATGACGAGACTCCTCCGCGAGCGGAATCTGGTAATAAGCTTGATTGGGATCCAAGACCGTGAAATACCTCGCCCTCTTGAACCATGAGAAACACGTATGTAAATCCGGGAGCGGGACTGACTGCAAGACCACCTTACGATTAAGAGCTCTGAAATCCAGTACAGGCCTATAACCACCCTGGGGCTTGGGCACCAGGAAAATGGGGGAAGAGTAAGCCGAAGTAGAGGGCCGGATGATCCCTTCCTCAAGCATGTTGTTAATGATCTCCTTTAATGCCTGCATCTTAGGAGGAGATAAACGGTAGGGCGGAAATCTGACGGGGACCGAATCCGTGACCTCTATTTTATACTCTAAGATATTCGTCATCCCCAATTTCTCAGTAAACACATCCTCGCACAACTCCCTAATACGCTGCGCCTTATCCTCAGTCAAATGGCTAAGATCTGACACCACTTCGTCCTGAGGCGGCGATACCGACGACGCTGAAGCAGAATTACTCATGTGCAAAGGGATTTTATTCATTTGTGAAAACTTAAACCAACATGAACGCTCCTGAATATCTAACACTAAACCAGAATGATCGAAAAAATTTGAACCAAGAATGACAGGATACGGTAAATTACTCGCAACATACAAGGGAAATTTCCAAGTAAAATTGGAAAGACGAATTTTACATTTTACCAGTCCCAGGACTTCAATTCTGGAAGAATTAGCTGACACAAACGAATGCGAAACCGGAGATAAATCAGAAAATTTACAGACAACTTTATGCAAAGCAAACCATCTTTCACTAATAAATGACACTACACTGCCAGAATCAAGAAGGGCCGAAACGGGCTCATTGTTTATTTCGACCTCAACCAACGGACTCAAACCTTTAATTTCCGTAGATATCTCTAAACAGCCCACAGGGCAAATAGGAGACGGTTCACCAAACGAACAAGATGTTTGATTATTAACAGGGGAAGGTAAGGCTGTACCATTGTCCTGCACCACCTCCCGCTGTAGTCAAGAGTTATTTGAATGGGTGGTACAATGTCGCGCAAGATGACCTGCGACCCCACACCGAAAGCATACAATATTACTGGTTCTGGGCGGAAACTCTACCCTAGAACCAGCGCTAGCACCCTGACTGTTATTACGAGACCGGGAGGGGCATTTATTTCGCAAATGATTAGAAGCACCGCAATTATAACACTTTCTTAATAAGTTAGGCTTACGAACCACCACAGACTCCCTGACATCAGAAACAACCGGGGGCAAGCTAGTAACACGAAGCGAGTCCGCATGGCGAACACCTTCAGCCGATACCACTATCGCTTCGAGTTCCACAAAACTGTGAGGTTGAGCAGCAAAACAAAGACAGGAGCGGTTGACAGGGAAATGCCCTCTACGATCGTGAGAACGATCTCCTCTTCCGTATAATGTAACGCAAACACCCTAGCGTAAAATTTAACATCAGCAACATATTCTGTTAAAGGCTCGTCCGAGCGTTGAACCCTGAAATAAAATTTCAGCACTAGGGAGCTGAGAGCCCTAGCCGGAATAAAATGAGTAACCAAATAAGCATGAAACTGCTGAAGTGACAACTGATCGGAAATAGCACTAACTATTCTATTGGAAAGCACTCCTGTAGTATACGGATAAAGAATTTGCCATATTTGAACGTGAGTTAGCCCGAACACAAGGGCATGATCCTGAAATTCCATAAAAAATCGCAAAAAGGTAATTACATCATCGGCGGAATTTACCGAGTAACGAGGAACGTTTTTCAACATACTACTTAACGGGTGAGGGATACTAGAAAAGGGCAAATTCACAGAAGGCAAGATCGATTGCTGAACTGGGAGATTAGCCTGGGGGAGAGTCCTAGGTAAGGAACCTTGCGCCCCATCCAACTCAAGATTACAAATACCCTTATTAGGTTCCTCCTCAACCCGATTAACAGAAGGAGTGACAGGTTTAGATTTAACGGAGAGTGCGGCCAACCAAGCCTCAACCTTGTCCTTCAAAGCTCCAACTTGACTTACTAGTTCCTCCTTTAATTCTAAGGAGAGTAAATCTTCCGTCCGATGAACATAATAGGTTAGACGCCCTTGTACTCGTTTTAACTGATGGAGAGACGCTATATCGTTCTCTAAAAAATCAATAACTGAGGATATTTCAGTCAAATTGGCCTGAATAAGGGACGCCACACTCGCAGCCTCACCGTCAGAGACCTTGGGCACCACAACAACTTTATCTAAATTAGTTCGTAATAATAACTCATCCGCTTTAACTGTCCCTTTAGACTCTACATTACGAATTGATAATTCGTGTAACAACTCTTCTTTTCGAAGAGACCCAGGATATGCCACGTCTCGAGTAGCCATGGTAATAATATCTCCGGCCACCAAGCTGAACGAGAAACACCGTAACCGAAAGAGAGAGAGAGACCACGCACGCTCAAAATTGCCCGAAAGTACTGGTAGGTGCACAAATAAACGCTCTGCTACCAGACTGCTGCACCAAAGGATTGGCAGCGATATGGAAGTAAGGAAGGTGCGGGCTTTAAGACCGAAGGCTGAATACCAGTGACGAGCAAGGGAAGCGATAACACAGTCAGCGAAAACCGAGTCGTTGCAATGCTGAACATTTATTACAGTAGTAAGTGCGAACAAGAATAAAGTCCGTATTCATTGGGGGACCTGCCCTCCGACAATTCAAATACTACAATCCTCGATTCTTATCAATTACAGGGGCCTTAGGCCACATACCGATTCGACTATCATGAGGGCTACACTTATTTTACCAAGAAATCGAGGCTCAGCCTCGGGAACAATGTCCTTTCGTGACAACATATTGAATTACTTAAAAACCAAGTTAACACATTAGCCTTTTTAAAAATAAGCCCTCTTACTATTTACTGAGGCCCTTAGCCTCTACTGACAAGAGAACAAATATGTTACATTCTGAATATTAAACAACTCCCTCCCTAAACCTGAAGTTGGTTGACAAGCATTTCTCCTACCTCCACGCTCACGGCTAGTCGATTAAACAGCTTGCTCGCTCCAAGCGAACTGAACGAAGTTCTCTCAGAACTACCCAGCACAGCCCCCTCCCTCTGCAGGGGAGAGAAGGGGCAAGGTGGAAAGACAACGCGACAGGTGCGCAGGTCGGAGGAAGGCTTGCCAACATAATATGGAAGGTGCCACCAGGGAGGAAATAATTTTCGCTTTTCCCTGGGGCATAAGGGGGACGGGACAATATGTATATTTATTAAGATACAAGGAGAAAACATACTAACTACAAATATACAATATACGCAGATCGATCTGTATAAATTGAAGATTTAAGAGAATACGGCGAAGGAGAGTTCCTCTTGGTACACCCAGTATGGTACAAGTCAAGTCATGCCAGGAAGGTAGATGTTGCTCTAAACGATACCTGTCGCATCATTACCGGCTGTCTAAAACCTACTCCGTTGAACAAATTGTATAGTCTTGCTGGTATTGCCCCTCCTGATATCCGTCGAGAGGTTGCAGCAAAAAACGAGAGGAAGAAGTCGGAAACATCTGAAGCTCACCCTCTGTATGGATACAGGCCACTTACTCCAAGACTCAAATCAAGAAAAAGTTTCCTCAGAACAACGAGGCTCTTAATGGGACACCTCAGCAATCCCGAATTGATATGTGGCGCGCAAGCTGCACTCGCTCCGAAGAATGGTTGACACCAAGTGAAGAATTGCCACCTGGTCACATGGAGAAATGGAGTACTTGGAGATCACTGAATAGATTACGGGCAGGCGTGACAAGATGTAAAAGTAACCTGCAGAAGTGGGGTTTTAACATCGAGTCATCATTGTGTGAGTGTGGTACAATCCAGACGACATCTCATTTGTTGCAGTGTAGTAGGTGCCCTAAAACATGCACAGTACAAGATCTACTTCAGGCAACAGAAAATACACTGGATGTCGCCAATTTCTGGGCAAAAGTAGTATAGACTTTTTCTTATAAGTGTGACTTTGTATATAATGTATATAATTCTGTAAGAGTATATATGTATTTATAGTATTAATGCTTCTAATACGAATAAATAAATAAATAAATAAATAAATTAGACTCCGTTACTCTATTTCATTATTGCACCATACTAACAGTCTCTACATTTCCACTCCTTGCTTCAATGAGCGCGTAGTTTATCGTCACTGGCCCCTAAAAGGACTGTTAAACTGGCGTAAATATTCTACGCACATGCACAGCGGGAAATTAAACTTACAATATAAAGCGTGCAAATGCGAGCGCTAGTTATCTGCAAGAAAATATCCGCCTGTTAAGCTGAGAACCAGGGCTCGAGTCCTACTCATTACTTCCTTTTAACCTTTAGAGTGATGCGTTAGCCAAATACGTGTGAATTTCTATACATTTTGAAAATCTAGAATTGTGCTTTCAATTATCTTAGCCCTGAAAAGGACTGATGATGATGATGATGATGCTTGTTGTTGAAAGGGGCCTAACATCTAGGTCATCGGCCCCCTGAAAAGGACTGTCTTAGACATGACTTAAAACCTCGCCCAGTATCCATCGGCTTGAACAACATGTCCGAGCCGACTTGGCATTGACTCAACAAGCTCCTTAAATTAATTCTCGTCGAGGGAGATTCCCCCCCCCCAATGCGTCCAACATAACGCCCCGCAAAGCATCATGAGAGGGCGGGGGGAGGTGACGCCTCAGTTTCATCATATGGTATTTCCACCCTGCTCACACATGTTCAATGGTGTTCAAGTCTGGAACTTGAAGGACACAATTGAGCAGTTCAATGGGAACGTGCTCAGAAAATCAGCTCTGAACACAACCGCTCATGTGGACTGGGGAATTGTTTTGGACGATCTGTAACACCTCATCTGGATAACGATCTCTCACACTCGGAACCATAATATTCTCAGAATGTCCAAATATTATTCTGATGTAAGACGGCCACCTATCCGATGAAGCACTCCAGCCCCATCAGACTATACCCACTCTCAACACGACAACGGTATGCGGCCACCGTATTAATACTCGGCTATATATATATTTATGATGTATCGGGCACCTCGTGGCCTGTAAACACGAACCGGCCCGACCTCCCCTGAACTGAAGGAAATCTACGAAAGAAGACTACGAATTCCACCTAGGACACGTAACATTAATTAAGTCGTACCTGGAGGGCCGAGATTTCCAAGTAGACGTTCACAACACACTGTCAAGCACGCGAACGATTAGGGCGGGCGTAGCCCAAGGGCCACTAATGGGCCCAATTCTGTTCGTCCTATTTACAAACGACATGCCATCAGCGGAACTCACTACCATGCACCTCTACGCTGACGACACTGCCAATACAACACAATACCCTCAGCTAGAGTGCACCCGGAAGAGGCTACAAGTAGCACTACGAAATCTCGAGCCCTGGCTAGCTAAATGGCGTATTAAGGTCAATGTTGACAAATGCAAAGTTGTGTTGTTTACTAGAAAGGACAGACGCACACACAGGCCAGCCAGCATTAAACCGCTTAAGCTATTTAATCAAGATGTAGCATGGCACGACAAAGCCAAATACCTGGGAGTAGTCCTAGATAGGAAGCTAACCATCCTACATCACATTAAAGCCATCCAGCGAAAAACGCACATACGACTAATACAGCCCTATCCTATACTGAACAAGAAATCCAGTATTAACACGAAAGTAGCAACTAACATGTACAAGGCCTTAATTAGGCAAATAATCACGTACGCAGCCCCCGCAACCGGCCACACTGCTATGACGAACCTGGATAAGCTGGAACTAATACAAATTAAATGCATTCGATCAGCGGCTAAACTCCCAACTGACACACCAATACGCCGCCTACGTGGAGTTGCGAAAGTCAGCTCGAAAACAAACACTCCGAATGTACACGAAGTTATGAGGTAATAAGATCAACCCACTAGTCAGTGGAATAGGACGCTACGACGTCGATCTGTACACAAAATACCCTATTCCGAAACACATTCTGTTCATCCACAGGGTTAAGAGGCCGGAGGTCCCATCCTAAGGTAACACTCACTCACTACTTTGCACCACATAATATTTCACACACATTCCACACATACTTGTATATATGTACAGTACATATCTATTTATGTATGTTACAGCTCTAACCACCACAGGGATGCAAGCGAGGAAGGATCGAGAATAGAAATACAAATGACGAAGGCAACACAGCCATATAATAAGGGACGACTCAATCCAATTCCGCTCCCAGCCAGTAACAAGGGAGTGGACAAGAAGACAACCACCAGAAGCTACATACTGACCATACTATTATTTAATTACTATGCCGTTGTTTATCAGTTATATATTTCCAGTTATTTTTATTTAGTTATATAGAACATCCAGGACACGAGAGCGGAAGAGCAGCCCGCACTCTATTGCGATCGAGATGTGTATAAATGTACATTTGTAAATCTAGCTTAGAATATTGTTACAGATTGTAGTGACAAGTGAGTGCCAACAACACCGTAACAACGGGACGTCACCAGGCGAAAAGAAGAAGCCCCTTACCTTACGTAAGGCTTGGCTCCATTCCCCTTCTCCTTAAAGGAGACTTGACACCAGGGACCGCAAGCTGCTGGACCAAAGGACTAACCTGTGGCTCAACGCCCAGACGCTAGTGGACCCAAGCCGCACCTGGCAGTGACGAGAAGGACTGATCCCGATAATAATTGACAAAATCAAGGAAAAGCCCGCATCCATGCATGTGCTATCAAAATATGTCAGGTTTTACATGTAGGCTCTTCTTCTTCCACCTATGTGGTTTTCCCTGACCCCTAATACCACGCCTCAACACCACCTTACCAACACAAACCTTGCCTGGTAATGCGTCTAACGTGCAAACAGGCAGGTACTTCTGAAGTACCTTTACCACTCCTCCCTCCTATCTCTTTTCTCCTTAGAAATTAATAGAATGTCGGAGTCAATGTAGATTAGTATCGATTGCCACGCGGGGGGGAGCGGGCTTATGGGGCCGCCCGAAAGAAAACAATAAGTCACGAGCAGGTTGACCGTGATAGCGGGAGGACGTACTTACTTAATCACTCTCCTCGCCAGCCTTCCCCGTACTTCTCAGTGCAGCCAGGCCAGTACTTCCATGTCTAAGTAGCGTACATTTAGGTATACTCTGAGAAGTTGTCAGCATAGCACTTTTCAGTTCTACTTTCTTACAGGGTATTTATTTCAGGAGAAGCCATGACGTCTGCGGAAGATGATTATCGCTACTACTTCAGGGAAGAATGTGAGCACCCGGAGGATGTCAAGTTCCAGCGCTACTATTCTGACACATCGCTACACGCATTCCTGGTCTTCTACAATCCAGGTTTCAGCAGTGAGACAGGAAAAAAAGTCGTCACCCAAAAGCTACGCAAATCGCACGCCGATATAAGAAGGACGTCCCCATCTACAAACATCGAGTGCTTCCTCCCAGGAGGTCTAATCATTATGTCCGGGGCAAGACGCTTCGACGAGATCCAGGCATATCTCTCCAGAATGTTTCAGGTGGTACGGATAACAGGAGCTGGCGAGGAGGGGCCGCAGCCAGGCACTACAACCACCGATACGCAAACAACCAGAAAGGGCATGGGGCTAACTAACGGGTTGGTTAATACCAGCCTGAGCTCCCCAGCTGCAGTGGAGGCCAAGGATGTGAACAACGAGGTGAGGTGTCACGACTGCGTGAATCAAATTTTGCAATCCTGTGTCGTATCCTATGGACGGGATAGGTTAGGGACTCTGGGTTCCAAAACAAGATCATTAACAACAATTAAATACACAAATCAGTTTGCCTATTGTTGAGTTAACTTATACTAAAACAACCACAATAAATTATACAATTCTATACAATATATACAATTATACACACATATACACTCTTCTCAATGGAGAGAATTTCGTCTACCTGTACACCTGCTTTCGCTGTATGAGGTGGGATCACCGACGGTGTATTGTAGGCGTTGGCTACGCTGCAGTCGCTGTTCTGGTAATCATCACAACACAGCCTGCATGGCACGTAGGGAAGCGCCGGGCGGTGCGCGCCAACTGCTTGAGGGGCCATCAGGCCGTTGCCTGGTTTACAGAGCCAAGGTTCGGACAGAGAGGAATGAGGTCCGTCGCCAAGTGCCCACCCCCTCCAGAAGGTCTCCACCTCGGTGGTCATGGCCGCATTCTCCGGGATCAGAGACTGGGTACCAGGGACTGTAGGGAGCTCAAGGTGTGCAGAAGATCTTAGGATTCATCGCAGCATTGCTTGGTAACCTTCAAGACCCACACTAGTCACATCATTGCCTAAAAAGACTAATTCTCCGAATAATTGGAATGGCTTGTAATGGGATGTTGACTTGTACACAATACCTTTTCCTAACTAACAATGTTACCTGGACTTTTCCAGCCCGTAACCTTGCATGCGCTATTTACAACTTGTCAAGTTCTACCTGTATTCATCTCTCTATTTCTGGCTATGTGGCTTTTCCCTGACCCATACTACCCGATTACAATGCTACGGTACCACATCACCTCATCTGGGTTGGTAGCATGCTCAGCATGGGGACAGGCAGATACATCCTTCAGTATCACTTACTCCGAATTCCCATGCTGTCTCTTTCTCTTCTTAGAAAAACAGAATGCCGGAGGCGATGTAGATTGAGTTGATCGCCGCGCAGGGAATGGGCTTCGGTCCCCTGAATTAACAACAAAAAGTGACTTCGCTCAGACAGAGCACTCGAGCATCAAGGCTGTGGATGAGGACTACAAAATATAATGGCTAATTTTCTGGTGGAATGAGGGATGGTTCAGGAGGGAAGACTCTCTACCTTGCCCACATTTTGGTGGACTGAGAGACGGTCCATGCGATAGAACCCTTCTCCCCTTAAACCGGTCACTTACTTGGCCTTCAGGCTCATCCATGGAACCTATGAGGATAGGATAGAACTCTTAGGTTAGGTTATGACATCATGACCTTGCTGACTCAGCACCAATCAAAAAATCTCATTCAGCAAAATTCAAATCGTCCGCCTTGACCCAGAACCACTATTGTCCTACTAGTTGTATACACATAATGAGCTTATTTTATGATTAAAATACATCAGAAATTTCGATGTTGTTCCATAATTTTAAGTAATCTGATACATAACAGACCTGTATAGGGGCCCTGAATGATACTTATCTCCGGGGTGCTTTTTGTTAAATATGGCCGCTACGTGCATAGCAGTGGTATCGTAAACGGATCAGGAAGATAAAATTAAATGTTTCGATCTAAGCCTACCATAAATATGACCTATCCAACCATATAAATACCACACTCACTTCAAAACATTTCCGGAATAGCGTATTATTTTAAGACCAGTCAAATCTGGACCAATCCTTCACCCAAATAATTGCAGCTCCATACTTTCATCATGAATCTCAATTACCAAGGTAATCAGACGATGTTCACTGATGACATCACAGTAGTGTCTCAGTGCTAACTTCAAATATGGGATCGTGAAGGCACTTATTTCTTTCACGAAGGCTTTTAGATTAAAAGCTCATTCACAGAAGAGTCTATAAAAGAAAAGCAGGCCTACGTACAGATGTATGTTACTCTTTCTTGTGATATCACCGTGGAGATATTCATTTAATACTACCGGAAATGAATAAGTGTTTTAATTCATGGACAAAGTGAAAAAGATAAATTTATAAAATAAGTTGACTGCTTATGATGGAACGCGATGTCAAAGGAACGGTAGCAGTGAAGATAAATGAGTCAATGAGACGGATGGTAAAGCAAGATAGGAGGGAGACAAAGCTTAGAAAATGGAGAAAATTGACTGACTCTTCTTTCAAAAATAACAGTGATTTTTCTAATTCGACTTAAGATGTCGCAGCCGCAAAATTCATCGGTATCCAATATCTTTGTCTTATATACACTTAAGTCGTTTCAGATTATTATTTCTCCGTTGGTCATTACTGATGGCCACGACCTATCATCTGTCTTTCCGTTTGCTGTCTAATAGGAAAATGTAAACTAAATGATTTACGGTGTTTAGGCCACGGGATATTAAAAGTTAAAATTATCTGCCCATGGTCTTGAATATATTACTACCACTAAGACATGATACGAATTTGAATTTTATCTTCCCCTGTGGAGTAGTGTTACAGCGTCGGTCTACCGATCCAAAGATCGCAGGTTCGAGCCCGGCAATATATGCCAGTCGGTATTTTAAGGAAAGAAACAAGGCATTCGGCACTCCATTTGGTACACTGTCACGTTCTCCTAAGTTATATTATGAGAATACAAGGTCCTAATCCTTCCGTAGTGAAACCCATTGAAAATTGATTTTGTATTAGATGATGCTTGCAACGAAATGTCCATACGACAGCATGTTCTCATAAGCATCGAACGCGATTCTGGTCATTCATTTTCCTTTGAATATTACTGATAACCTCGCTTTTTTATATATGCGTTTCTCTCTGGTGTCAACAGGAAAAAGGAAACGTTATGACTTAAGGTGCCTCCAGCAAAGGATGCAGCGTGTTAAAGTTAGTCTGGGTTGTTCCACAAGATATCATTTAAACTTTCTGACCAATAACCAGATGAGTACAGGGGACTATGTAAGACAGCGATAGCCATTCCCTTCACTGAAAAAGAAACTACGAACTATAACTACGACAACGAATTTTAATATTTTAGTACTGTCTAAAAATATATATTACGCGAGCGTTCCACGAATGTTCCTTGACGATATACAGTAAAAACCAATGAAAAGTTATCACACTAAATATATAAACTAGAAGATAAACATATTAAGTATCAGCCTAATTGATACTGGAGACAATTCTTAGAATCACCCATCAACACCACACCGAACATATGGTAGATATCAAAGGGAAATGAAGGAAATTATAGATTAGATAGACGAAGAAAGTAAAGAAATTACAGAGGAAAAGAGCGATACCTACCAACAGCTGATACGGTGGATCTGCAATAGGCAATCAACGGAGAAATATAAGAGCAGATTACACTATCGAACAAAATGTTAACTCTTTTGGTGCCATGAAATGAAAATATATAGCTCTTACTAATTCGGGTTTCCTAAGTTCGAATTTGAAGTCAAAAGTTCTCTATCACCTACCGTTTTCTTTGCCAACCATATTCAATATTTGGGTTAAAGTTTTTACGTTTCTTCATACAGTAGTTGTAGTTCCAGAGCCAAAATTTTACTACATACAGAGTTTTATTGAAAAAAGTGTCCTGATTACTGAGAAAGTGTAAAAGTTTAAAAAACTAAACAAATTATTACATGCAAATAACTTTAAAAATTATTTTATAAAGAATGTTTCTTAAGAATGTTTCTCTGGAAGACTTTCTTTTGTGGCTGGATCCGGAACACTCCCAGACAAGAAACCAACAGTAGTCAGCAAGCATGTTAGGAGACAACTTTCCTGCATATCGCCTTTCCATTTTGGATAGTTCCTGGTGAAACCTTTCTCCACGCTCGTCGCTGACCATTAACAGGTTCGGTGAAATGAAGATAAGATGGGAGTGCAGAAAATTAATTTTAGGGGACATATTGCAGCCCATTACCTCATATACCCTTAACAAATTTTCCACAAATTCGATGTAGTTATCTGCTTTGTAATGTCCCAGGAATTTCTAGCATACGTTTTTGAACGCACACAACGCCACATTTTCTTTTTCGATGAGTTTTTCATCGAACGTAGGATCCTGCTGGATTTTCCCAATTTGAGGACCAATGAAAATGCCCTCTTTTAATTTTCCTTCACTCAACCTGGAAAATGTGTCTCTCAAATACTGAAAACAATTCCGTTTTTGTTCATTGCTTTAACGAAAATCTTCAATCAATATATGGGGTGGTGGTAATAAAATGTTCTGATAATCTACGAGTGAACGAATCTTTACATTTTTCTCTCATAGTTCCTAACTTTGTCTCACTCTGTAATGCTTGACTCTGTCCTGAAAGTTTCACTCAGCCAAGAAACAACAATATTTCGTATATCCCGGTTTCATTCCGCTTAATAGACCGATTACATTTAGGTCTCCACATATTTTCCAATCCTGATCGTTATAAATTACTACTTTTAGGAGGATATCCATGTTTTCATACGTGTCTTACATATGTGAGGCATAAGCCATTGGTGCCGAAGCAATACGGCTTTTAGACTTGACCTTAAGAAATAAATAAATAAACACCATTCATCTGGAATGTGTTCTCTACATAGCTGACACATAAGTTCACTCACATTATTGCAATAAATAAGATCACATTTTCTTTATTTGCTAGTGGCTTTACGTCGCACCGACAAAGATAAGTCTTATGGCGACGAAGGGATAGGCCTAGGAGTGGGAAGGAAGCGGCCGTGGCCTTAATTAAGGTACAGCCCCAGCATTTGCCTGGTGTGAAAATGGGAAACCACGGAAAACCATCTTCAGAGCTACCGACAGTGGGATTCGAACCCACTATCTCCCGGACCACATTCTTAGAATGATACGTCAGGAAGCTATGTTGACGCTTTCGATAAATTGAAATTCTGGTACCTGGTTGTAAGAGATTCCATTCCTTTAGTCGAGGTGCTAACAGTTCAGACTAGGCTTGTGTGTGATTTAAATCTCTTACAAGATCGTTTAGCATTGAATTTGAAATTAGACATGTTTTATTTTGGATTCCACGAATTCAGAATCAGAATCAGAGTCGGAAGTGAAAGAAGTACTGGGGCCTGCCTCGGGGAAGAACTCAGTGTTGGCTCTTGTGGTGTCAATGTTTTAGGTGGCGTTGGAATAGGAAATGAATCACCATGCGTAACAGACCTTCAATCGGGGGGCAAATCTGGATAGACTATACAGTACCTTGTTTGGTTTTTTAATGAGAAACCACAAACTTTGGTTAAACATATATAACAGTTCATAGGAACAGCAAACAGCACAGAAGGGAGAGTGCCATTTAACCAGCCTTTCAAATTAAGAGAACATCCGTTACAACTACGGGGTGTATCAGAACTATACCGACAAATAATATTTCTATATTTTTTGCTAGTTGCTTTACGTCGCACCGACACAGACAGGTCTTATGGCGACGATGGGATAGGGCAGGCCTAGGAGTGGCAAGGAAGCGGCCATGGCCTTAATTAAGGTACATACCCAGCATTTGCCTGGTGTGAAAATGGGAAACCACGGAAAACCATCTTCAGGGCTGCCGACAGTGGTATTCGAACCCACTATCTCCCGGATGCAAGCTCACAGCTGCGCGACACTAACCGCACGGCCAACTTGCCCGGTGGACCTATATTAATATGTAGGCTAATTATTTGGAATACATACAATTATACATCTAATTCTGCATATTCAATTGAGATGTTACTTACTGACAACCGTGGAAAACCGCAAATGAATGTATAACATTTTGGTCCTGTTAATTAATTTATTATTATTATTATTATTATTATTATTATTATTATTATTATTATTATTATTATTATTATTAACTACTTAAGTTTTGTGTTGTAATATAATGAGCATGTACAGTACTGCACAAGAACCTATTTCTTTCTGCATTTTATTTCTAACTTATTTGTTTTGAATTATGCACTTACCGTGAATACAATGAAATTTCCATGTTCTTTGAAATAATTTAAGAAAATACTAGGCAAAGAACTGATAGGGAATGTCCCACCTGGACGACAGCTCTAAATGATGATTCTGTGTACAGATATTTTTTCACCTAATTCTATATACATTACTTATTTAAAGGAGTTATCACTGTGGGTGAAAGGTTTTGTAACATCGAAACTTGAGGCGAAGCGTTGGCTGCAGGAGAAACCTGAACCTGGAAGCTAGATGACGCAGAGGAAAGCAGTTCATAAAATGAAGACCAGATGGCAGCAGCAAGCACTGAATGTTGTTGTTGCTGTCTTATCAGTAGACATCGTACCTACGTACAGTGTTGCCAAAAAGTTTAGGGACACCCATATATTTCAGACTTGAACAGAGTGTCCCTATACTTTTAAACTTATGATTTATTTTCAGTACAACTTTTATAAAGTACTCTAATATCATGCTTCGTTGAAAATTTGAAGACTGTAACTCAAATAGTTCATGAGGTATGAATTTGCCTGGTGTGAAAATGGGAAACCACGGAAAACCATCTTCAGGGCTGCCGACAGTGGTATTCGAACCCACTATCTCCCGGATGCAAGCTCACAGCTGCGCGACACTAACCGCACGGCCAACTTGCCCGGTGGACCTATATTAATATGTAGGCTAATTATTTGGAATACATACAATTATACATCTAATTCTGCATATTCAATTGAGATGTTACTTACTGACAACCGTGGAAAACCGCAAATGAATGTATAACATTTTGGTCCTGTTAATTAATTTATTATTATTATTATTATTATTATTATTATTATTATTATTATTATTATTATTATTATTATTATTATTAACTACTTAAGTTTTGTGTTGTAATATAATGAGCATGTACAGTACTGCACAAGAACCTATTTCTTTCTGCATTTTATTTCTAACTTATTTGTTTTGAATTATGCACTTACCGTGAATACAATGAAATTTCCATGTTCTTTGAAATAATTTAAGAAAATACTAGGCAAAGAACTGATAGGGAATGTCCCACCTGGACGACAGCTCTAAATGATGATTCTGTGTACAGATATTTTTTCACCTAATTCTATATACATTACTTATTTAAAGGAGTTATCACTGTGGGTGAAAGGTTTTGTAACATCGAAACTTGAGGCGAAGCGTTGGCTGCAGGAGAAACCTGAACCTGGAAGCCAGATGACGCAGAGGAAAGCAGTTCATAAAATGAAGACCAGATGGCAGCAGCAAGCACTGAATGTTGTTGTTGCTGTCTTATCAGTAGACATCGTACCTACGTACAGTGTTGCCAAAAAGTTTAGGGACACCCATATATTTCAGACTTGAACAGAGTGTCCCTATACTTTTAAACTTATGATTTATTTTCAGTACAACTTTTATAAAGTACTCTAATATCATGCTTCGTTGAAAATTTGAAGACTGTAACTCAAATAGTTCATGAGGTATGAATATTTTTGTCTTTTATGGCCACCCAAAATTGACGTTGATTTTCAAGAAACAAAATAATACAATTAAAAATCCATCTAACAATGCATACTGATTGTTATGTGGTTGCTAGGCGATAACAACACCTTTAAAATGACTCCTGTTAGAAAGTGTTAGAGGAATTCTTACTTATTGTGCCATCATTTTAGTAAAATTTCAATTCCTGTAAATTTTAGACCTAATACCACTGACTTTTGAATTGCTGCAACTTTTGAACGGAGGCAGTTAGCGCGATGACGTTTTCACGGATGGATTCCTTGTGTATCAGTGGTTGAGAGAGGTAACTGTGCGCGCAATCACCAGCTCACAGGTATTCTTACCTTTGTGAAGTTTGGAACCGAACTGTTCGCTCCCTATTTCCGATTTGAAATTTTACTAAAATGATGGCAAAATGAGTAAAAACTTCTTTAACACCTCCTAATAGGGGTCATTTTGAAGGTGTTGTTATCGCCTAATAAACACGTAACAATTAGTATAGATTGTTGGATAGCTTTTTAATTGTATTATTTGTTTCTTCAGTGTCAAAGTCAATTTCGAGTGGCTAAAAAAGACAAAAATGTCATAACTCATGAACTATTTAAGTTACAGTCTTCAAATTTTCAACGAAGCGTGATATTAGAGTACTTTATATCAGTTGTACTTAAAATAAATCATAAGTTTAAAAGTATATGGACATTATGTTCAAGTATGAAATATACGGGTGTCCCTAAACTTTTTGGCAACACTGTATATGCTGTATAAATCACCAATATAAGCATGCAACTATGCTGCAAAATGTGATGAAATGCATAAGCATTTCAGTATGCGGTTATTTTCATGCTATTAAACACTTGTATGAAATGCAAAGGTAACATTCCTTCACTAGACTCACGCGATTCACCCACACCAATACATAAAATCATGATCATGAACAAACAACTGAATGAGAAAATCACATTACTTACAGCTGCGGCCGTTTCACTAGTTCAAACAATGCATGCATAGTTTGTAAGACGTATCAAGCTATCAGTGTTTACTGTTAAAATAATATGCACTCTTCTCCCAGGTAGGGACTGCCTGGCTGAGGCAGTAAAGGCGTACTCGGTTCGCCTGGAAGGACGTGGGTTCGAATCCCCGTCAGGAAGTTGTAAAATTTAAGAAATGAGATTTCCACTTCCGGAGGTGCATAAGGCCCTGAGGTTCACCCAGCCTACACCAAAAATGAGTACTAGGCTAATTCCTGGGGGCAAAGGCGGCCGGGCGTACAGCTAACCATTCTACCCCATCAAGTGCTGAGGTTACGGATAGTGGAAGCCTTTACCTTCCACCCCTCCAAGGGCCTTCATGGCCTGTACGGAGAAGACTTTGGTTTTTTCTTCTCCTAGGTAATACACAGTGTGTTGCTACACGTAATAAATCAATTAGTAAGGTGTAAAAAACACAACCGTAAATAAACACACTTAAATACATATTCCCCTTTCATTTTACACTGCACACCCTACTTCATTGCACTATGTCTTCTGATATGGGCTAGAACAAATTTGTTACTTTCATTGGCCTGTCTCAGTCTCATCCTTGGCTTTGACAATATGAAAGTGACCGAGGTATGTGTGATGCTAGTAATACCATTCCTTATGCAGCCAGTCCCTGTTATGAATGGTGTGAAAATATCGCTCATAGGGTCGGTTGGTGTATGCATTTCAGTGGGCTTCACAGACAGTTATACAATAGCAAATTCTGGCTCGGTTAGGAAACCAACGGGAAAATACCTCACTCCTCATGTCCCTCGTATGCCTGTTCGATGACGCCTTGGCTATCTATGACAGCTGTTGGCTGAACTGCGGAGTATCAAACCAACATCCAGGCTGAATAGCCAACACACACATACATCCTACTTCTCCTGTCCGCAATTTGTTCTGCAGTACACTACAACAGTCTTCTCCAAGTTTTCTGGTTTAAATCTGTGGCGTTTGTCGGTTAAAGTTAGCTTCAATGCGGAGAGAGAGCTCTCTTCATCTGCGGCTGCAACAGGACAGTACTTGAATTCGGGAGCGATTGTAGTGTTAAAACATCTGGTAGACCCACATTATCAGTACCAGCCAAATATTTTTTTAGCTATCATGATGTCGAAGCCCGGATTTCGTTAAAGTACCGTGCATCACGATATTTTGTTTGCAGACGGAGTCCGAGGTTTCCTGGGATACCTTCCATGCCGTGAATAGGATCGCTGTATCGATTCAGTAACGTGAATGGAATAAAATGAATCGAATAACTCGCCACTATTCCACACACAAGGTGGAATACGGATGCAAAAAGATGGATAAGGTGGAGGTAAGTCAGATCCGTTACACTTCATACAGAACAACATCGTTTAATTTGATGCAAGAACAGTATATGTCCGTTTGATATTCACAGAGTTACAATGAATACGGAAAACAGTTACCTCGTCTTGAGATACGGTGCAAGAACTAGATGAGCCCACAGTGGTTCGGATATGCTTGTATGATCAAACTATGGTGCACAAGGGCCAAAACAAAGTTGTAAGCATTGTTCTTATCCTAATCTACTGCGCGGAGAGGTACGCCAAATATACACTGAGTGGCCAAACGTGACGGGAAGGGGTGTCCCATTAGAACATGTTCCGTGCGTTGCGGCTAGCTGCGGCGTAGTTGAACAGTCTGTCACAGACCCCAGTGTCGTGAAGATGGCAACACGTCGCAAGTTAAACGACTTTGAACATGGGATGAACATCGGCATGGGTCATAGTATTGCGGAGATTACATGCGCATCCGGGTTTCCGAGGTCAACATTGTCGAGGGTGGATCTTCAATATGACAGAGAGAGTGTTACCACCCGCGCAAACCGCCGCTCGGGAACACCAAAGGTATTTAACGGACGGATATCACGTTGCCTCCGTAGAACCATGCTGGGCGCTCCACGGGCTACTGTGAGTCAGATCATCGGCCAGTTGAATTTTGGGAGTCAGGAATCCAGTTCTACCAGGAATGTAAGGAGGCAACTGCACCGTATGGACTTCGCCTGCCGGCGACCAACTAGGGTCCCTTTGCTGACACCTCGACACAGAGCTCAACGACGTGCATGGGCCCGCGAACATTGGCAGTGAACCATGGAACAGTGGTGGCGTGTGGTATGGTCCGATGAATCACGGTTTCAGTTGTATCGAGCTGATGGGCGCGTGAGAGTGTGGGGTATACCCCATGAAGCTATGGATCCTGCGTGTCAACAAGTTTGTGTCCAGGCGAAAGGTGGCTCAGTTCTGGTCCGGGCAGCGTTCTCATAGTCGCAACTAGGCCCCATTGTCCAGCTGCAGGGAGCCCTGACAGGTGAACGTTATGCGGACATTCTTTCAGATCATCTGCATCCCTTTCTGGCCCTAGAGTAACCCGATGGAGATGGCACGTTTCAACAGGACAGTGCGCCATGTCACCGCTCTGTGGTGGCACGCAGGTGGTTGGAGGAGCACTCCAGTGAAGTTACGACCATGGACTGGCCCGCCATATCCCGCGATCTTAATCCAGTCGAGCATTTATGGGATGCTGTAGATGCTTGTGTACGTTCCATGAACCCTGCATCAAATACACAAGACCAATTGTGGGTAGCAGTGCAAGATGCGTGGGTCTAGATAACTCCAGAACGATTCCAAAACCTTGTAGAGTCGATTCCTCGCCGTATTACTGCCATTTTGAAGGCTCGCGGAGGAGGAACTCGTTATTAACATTACAATTTGTTCCTATGACTTTGGCCATTCACTGTATATTTTTAATGAAAATTTTAGAACACAAAACAAGAACTCCCTATTGGTGCAACACTTGTTATCTGCAATGCAGTCTAATCAGTTAGGAACCAGGGGAGTAATTTAATGGCTGTAGGTCTGTTTCCGTTAAAGCTACAGTAATTTATACCTCATTAAACCTAGGTTTGCTCCAATACACAGTTATTTATTCATTTTGGTTTAAAAATTAGGTTAATACACTTCAGAATTTTGCTCTTACTGGAGTAAATATAATCGTTTATTTTTTATTTTTTTTTTGCAATAGGTTACATGTATTTATCTCCAATATCATTGGTTACTGCCATTATGATTCAAAAGTTTTCTGTTCATTCTTTTTTGCTCTCCTGAAAACGTGATGTTTTGGACTTAGTGTACATGGTTCTTGCACCCCCTCCTTTCATTATGAATAGTAAAGCTGACAGTATATTTATTAAAATCAAGACAATACAATGCAGTGAATGTTTAGACATTAGCATCCAGCGTCGATATCGAGTAAGAAATGAATTACTTGCGCATGTATAACAGTTTATTTTGCTGGTTGATCCACTTCGTGAGTTCCAACAGTACATTGTTTAACTATAGGAAAATTATTTCATTCTACTCATTTTTGGAAAGTAGTCTTCAACGGCGCTTGTTCACAGGAAGGAATGAAATGGAATACTCTTCACTAACCTTAGTTTGTAATGAAGAGAATAGAACTAGGCAGAGAAATGAGAAGCAAGGTAAAATAATTTAAGGAGATTTGCAGTATTGTATGGAAAATGAATAAGATGGAATCCAGTTTTCCATTTTCCACTGAGGGGCATCATCCTGTAGCTCACGTTAACCAAGCATCCTCAAGTGGCCCTTCTTTATAATTTGATCCAGTAATAAAGTGGTTGTAGACACTAATGTTACATTAATTATTTAAACATGAAGTGTGTCCGAAGTATTTACATAATTCATTACTTCATAGCAAGTGGCTCAGTCGTTCCATTATTACTGAAGTGTGGTTCTCCAAATTCAAACGCAGATGTACCACCGAAAATATCCAGTAGCGGTAATCGAGTGTAGACAAATATTCTTTTCTGCCAAAAAGTCCCGTCTAGTTCGGTAAAATACTGAAAAGCTATGCATGTTAGAGGGTCAAAACTCAATGTTCACCTTTGGACAATTACGTATCTTCTTCTTCTTTCTTCTTTTCCTACCGCTTTGCCCACACCTGTGGGGTCGCGGGTGCGAACTGCGTCGCACATGTGGATTTGGCCCTGTTTTACGGCCGGATGCCCTTCCTGACGCCAACCCTATATGGAGGGATGTGAGCACTAATGCGTGTTTCTGTGGTGGTTGGTAGTGTAGTGTGTTGTCTGAATATGAAGAGGAGAGTGTTGGGACGGACACAAACACCCAGTCCCCGAGCCAGAAGAATTAATCAGAAGCGATTAAAATCCCCGACCCGGCCGGGAATCGAACCCGGGACCCTCTGAACCGAAGGCCAGTACGCTGACCATTCAGCCAACGAGTCGGACTGGACAATTACGTATATAAATGGTATTCAAAGTTATTGAGATGGTCGTCAATATATATATCGCAAACACTACACAACTTAGATGAAATTTGACGTACCTTCCAGAGAGAAACTCAACATAGATCACAGAATATTTGCAGTTGATTTCAATTGTCTACGATAAGAATGTCCGAAACTGGTTTTTTTTTTCATAAATAAACCTACATTTTTACTAACACAGTCATTGGTTTGTCACATAGTCCAATATGTCAAGCTTTAATCGTGTGCCATTTGAGACTTACGATCTAGAATTTTAAAGTGATTAGCCTTAGAAGATTTAATATGTGCATGCCCGAATTATTCAATAATAATTGTTACGGGGATACCCGTGGAGCAGAAAGAGGTTAAAAAAGGTGCGGGTTTGAATGGGTCTAACTACAGTCTCAAAATTAATTTAAAACTTTAACAAAGGTTATATTTCCTTAGAATTTCAAAAATCAACAAATAACAATATAACAGGTACAATTAGCAATTTTGGAACAAGTCAAGGAAAATACAATATTAGTGAATTCGACAGGTCCTGGGCTTCAAGCCCCTCGCTTTACAATTCTTGAGCTCCCAGCTCAAATTTACAATTCGAAAAAGGACAACTTTAATAAAGGGCAGAATTCCCCTAATTCAAAGAGCACTTGCTCTTAAATATGCAATATCTAGCCTCCCAGAGGCACACTTTACAATTACAAAATTTTAGAAAGAGCTAACCGGCTCTTCGTTTCCTTTCAGCCTCTTCGAGGCAATATAAAAAATCGTACACTCTCTCGCCTTCCATGGCCCAACTTACAATTTGAAACAGGAGTACCTTGTACCCAACCTACAGGGCCTTTGCGGAAAAGAACAGGTTAAGTAAATGGCCCCAAAACACAAACTGAATGGAGGCGTATACTTGCACTCCTAGATACGAACAATAAAACAACCTAAGAGCTTTAGATGAAACAGGGGCTATTCCCAAACTACGGAGGTGACACGTATAGAAATTACTTTACCATATTACAGAATGAAAAACAGTTATAAAAACGTAGTCACCTCAAACCAAGATGAAGGGGAGCTGGAGAGGGTAATTCACTCTCTATCCCCGATTTACAGTTGAAGATTTTATGAAGTTTTTACATTAGCCGGAAGAAGTTACATTTCACAAAAGCTGGTTACATAACTAAAGAGTCGGACCTTTCCCTCGGGTTAAACTGCGGATGTAGCAAGAAAGAAAGAAGTTATGTGGCCATTACCTGGTAGATGTTCTGTTGACCTCCTGCTTTGACACGCACACTCAGAAAGATGACGATCAATTGGCCAAGAAACGAGAAAATCCGCAGTTCATAAACCCTCAGGGAAGGTTCGAGATCATTCAAGATTAAACTAGCCACACCCTCTCAATGTTATTGGATAAATTCAAAAGTTTCACTTAGAATCGAACAAGAAGCCTGTGATAATTTGAAAATTAAATACAGAAATTAGGGATTGGCTAGATTCAAAACTGGCGGAAAGAAACAGGAAATATTGTCAACCCTAAAATAAATGAACAGCATTCAGTTACATAAACCTAGAAATACAAAACTTATTTAAATTATAACTTCTTACAACTCGCACCAGGGTGCATGATCATAGTTTCTAGTGGTGTCCTCTGTGAAAAAATGTCCAAACTTCTTGATGAATGTCGAACAAAACAAGTAGAAATTCACTCAGGTTAGGCAACTGCACAATAACAAAATTACTCAATATTTTTGTGGTGACATCTTCTGAGTAAAGTTCTAAGTTGGTGAAGTTTCGGTTTCATTGTTTTACCAATAGAGGAGTTCTTTTAGGCACTGAATTTGAATGCGCAGCTTTGGGGTGTACCGCCCGGTACAACAACATCAACAATAATAATAATAATAATAATAATAATAATAATAATAATAATAATAATAATAATAATAATTGTTACCGTGGTTTAGTGGATCGGCAGAGGTGAAAGAAGGTGCCGGGTTGAATGGGTCTAACTACAAGGCCGAGATATAAATTAAAATTGCATTAAAGGTTATAATTTCGAAAACAGCAAAACTTAACAATTTTCACATAGAATTTCAAAATTTAACAAATAACAACAAGTCAACAAATAACCGACAATCAGGTACAAGACCAGAAAAGCCAAGATTTAGAGACAAGTTAACAATCTGGGCTTCAAGCCCCAATTTTTACAATTTCTGTGCTCTCAGCTCACAACCACATATTTACCAAAGGGCAGAAATCCCCTCCATACATGGAGCACTTACTCCCAACTTTGAATGTCAAGCCTCTCTGAGGCACTTTTACCACAAATAAAAGAGCTGACCCGCTCTCAATTTTCTGAGCCTATCAAAGGCCACAACAGACTTCAGCATTAATTGCCCTCAAGGCACAACTTACAAGGAAACGGGGGTATCTTGTGCCCAACCTACTGGGCCTTAGCAGAAAAGAACAGGTTAAGTAAATGGCCCGCAACACCAAGTAGAATGGAGGCGTGTACATGCACTCCTACATAAAACCTTTTAAAACCTAAGAGGCACTAGGCCGATGAAACAGGGGCTATTCCCAAACTATGGAGGTGACTCGTACAAGAAAATTTTAAGACATTACAGAAAGGAAGAAAACCAGTTACAAAACGTAGTCACCTCAAACCAATATGAAGGGGAGCTCGAGAGGGTAAAGCACTCTCTATCCCCCAATTGCAGTTACAGATTTTAATGAAGTTTTTTACATCAAACGACAAAGAAAAATTACGTGTCGGAAAGATAGTTTACGTTGCAAAGGGGATTCGGACCTTTCCCGAGGGTTAAACTGCTGCGCTAGCAAGAAATAAAGATGTTAAATGGCCATTACCTTATTGAAGAGCTGCTGTCTGATGAAAGAGGCGCTTCCCGCCTCCTGCTACATGTCCATACACTAGGTTAGAAGTTGATGAAGTGGCCCAGAGACAAGAAAATCAGCCGTTTTTATACCCTCGAAGAAGATTCGAGACCTTTCATGAATAATTAAGACACATCCACAGGCGTTTATTGGCTACAGTACTCAGTTACACACAAAATCGAAGAAGAAAGATACGATTGGTCAAAAATTAATTACAGAAATAATTGATTGGCTAACTTCAAAACTGGTGGAAAGAAAGGATTAATATTGCCAACCCACAAATGAAAGAACGAAATTTAGTAATAAGAAAACTTATGAGTACAAAATATCTTCAAGAAAGTTCCCTCACTTCGCACCAGGGTGCATGATCATAGTTTTTTAGTAGAGACATCTATGAGACAATGTCCAAACTTCTTGATCAATGGAAAACAAAACAAGTTGAAATCCACACAGTATTGACAACTTCGTAATCACAAAATTTACTGTAGTGACATCTTCCGAGAAACTTATGAGTTGATCCTTTTTTTAAAGTTCAGAGTTGCTCCTGTATAGGAGGATTTATTGGCGCAAGATTTAAAACTGCGGCGTAGGGGTGTACCGCCCGGTACAATAATAATAATAATAATAATAATAATAATAATAATAATAATAATAATAATAATAATAATAATAATAATAATAATAATAATAGTAATATAGTATATTTTATCCCTTACGTTCCATCGATCCTCAGATTGCCGGATATTCTCCTTGAAAAGTGTCTTCACTCTAACACATGCCATTATTTATATTTACCACAAAATACCCCGTCACCTTCCCTTGCGATCCAAGTGACCTTGCCGCTGTGGAGGGCCTTACGTGTACCAATGAAACAGATTGCCGTGCCGCAGGTGCAACCATATCGATGGATATGTGTCGAGAGATCAGGCTAAAGTCCGCCACACACGTTCAATTCGGCTTGTCAATTCGATGTGAACAAGCCGAACGGACAAGCCGAATTGACCGTGTGTATGCAAACGTTTGTTCAAACGATGTGAGCTCAAGCCAGAAATTTGAACTGATGGCATGATGGAAATTCATCATTTTTGCTTGACGCATCGGCTTGACGGCAAGCCGAATTGATCGTGTGTGTGTGGGAGCTTCAGTTCAGTTCCTCAAATCAGCTGTTCTCCACATGCGCACCAGTGATTGGCAAGTGTCCCGCGTATTTTTTGCCGTGTGCGTAGTCAGTACAATGATAGCCCTTTTTTAAGTGACACCAGACTTTCCTAAAGTAGTTTTTTATTTACATTACATAGTGTTGTCAGTGCAATGAGTTCTTGGAGTAAGGATTTCCTTCTTCAGTTCATAGAGTTGTTTAGCGGGGGAAGAATGCCTGCGGAAAATAAGCTCTTAAAAGATTGTCATAAAGTGAAGCGTGAGGCAGGTTATAACACGCTCGTAGAAAAAGTTGAAGAGATCGATCCTCCTGGCAACAAAACACTAGTGACAAAAAAGATAAACAGTTTGAGAACTGCATTTCGTAAAGAACTGTGTAAAACAGACAGTTTGGTTAGTGGAATGAGTGCAGACGACGCGTATGTACCTAAACTATGGTACTTCGATCAATTGCTATTCCTGACGGATCAAAAGGTACCAATGATGTCCAAATCTTCGTTGTCAGTGTCCTTTATCAACCGAGAAACACGGGACAGCAGATCTAGATAGGTTTCTTCTTTCATCCGCAAATAATTATGCTAATCCTTGGGGTGAAACCGAAGCTCTTTTAAAAGGTTAACATGGGAGTACTGGGCTCGTTTTAAAAGCCAGTCTTTAACCCACACATTCCGCTTGAATCGACGCCTTCCACTGCACCATACATCAGTAATAACTAATCGTCCGAAAACATTAAGTTGCAATTTCCGAAACACAAGCACGACCAGATTTAGGAGTTAACCACATCGAATTGACACAACTGTGTATGTGATTGCTGTGTCAGTTAGATTTGTCAGTTCTAACTGACAAGCCAAACTGACAAGCCGAATTGAACGTGTGTAGGGACTTTAATATTTCATTGGCCCAATCGTCTGTTTGAAGATTTTCCGCGCATTTGAAGCACTTTTCCCAATCTGTAGCAGTCACACGGTCGATGGCTTCTGACTTGAGGTTTTCTTTTTTTTATTTTGAATGTCTTGTTCCTCTCTGCCACTTCTCTCTTGACTTGAGCCCAAAACAATTCATATTCACTATCCATATTTAACTGCACTTACGGTGAGAGCTCAACAGCTGCATAACAGGAAATGACTCGGGTTCTCGGTTAAGGTGGCCTGGAGCGGATGGGCTTCAGCTAGACAACACTGCACTATCAGCGTTGCCAATCCGTGCTCGGAGGTAAGCAGCTCTCGACCATCTGTCGCGTTGCCGTTCCCATATCTGGATGGGGACAACACGAGAGTGGGAAAACCATCAGGAAGATGGATACTGACATTCTGCGAGTCGGAGCGTGGAATGTTTTAAGTGTGAATAGTTGTGGTAGGTTAGAGAATCTGAAAAGTGAGATAGATAGACTATACTTGTAGTTGGTATAAGTGAAGTACGTTGGCAGGAAGAGAGGGAATTTCGGTCAGGCGACTACAGAATTATCAACAGGGGAAATGCAGGAGTTGGTTAATAATGAATAAAAAATAGGGCAACGGATAAGCTACTGTGACGGCACAGTGAAAGGATTATTGTTGTCAAGTAGGACACCAAACCAATGCCAAACACAATAGTGCAGGTCTACATGCCTACTAGTTCGGCAGTTGATGATGAATTCGTAAGAATATGTGAAGAGATGCCGGACCCGTGGTGTAGGGTAGCGTGCCTGCCTCTTACTCGGAGGCCCCGGGTTCGATTCCCGGCCAGGTCAGGGATTTTACCTGGACCTGAGCGCTGATTCGAGGTCCACTCAGCCTACGTGATTAGAATTGAGGACCTATCTGACGGTGAGATAGCGGCCCCGGTCTCGAAAGCCAAGAATAACGGCCGAGAGGATTCGCCGTGCTGACCACACGACACCTCGCAATCTTCAGGCCTTCGGGCTGAGCAGCGGTCGCTTGGTAGGCCAAGGTCCTTCAAGGTGTGAGGGGTATGTGAAGAGGTAGAAGGTTTAATACAATATGTAAAAGGTGACGAGAATCTAATTGTGATGGGAGACTGGAATGCAGTGGTAGGCCAAGGAAGAGAAGGCAATACAGTAGGAGAATTCGGATTGGGACAAAGAAATGAATGAGGAAGTCGGCTGGTTGAATTCTTCAAGGATCATAACTTAGTCGTTGCTAATACTTGGTTCAAACACCACAAACGACGGCTGTGTACGTGGACGAGACCAGGAGACCCTGGAAGGTATCAAATAGACGTATATATATATATATATATAGTGTGTGTGTGTGTGTGTGTGTGTGTGTGTGTGTGTGTGTGTGTGTGCATTTTTACAGTATTGAACTAATTTCCTGCACTATTCTGCCGTTTTCAATTAAATTCATTAACAAGGGAGTGCTACTCATATTGTGAAAAACATCTATATGAACTTCTCTGCCTATCTATTCCCTATTTTTCAAATACTTTAATCAACAACAACACAAAACATGTTAATGATGCTGATGTTCTGATTATTGATTAGGCAGAGATTCAGAAACCAGATGCTGGATTTCAAAACTTTCCCAGGAGCAGACGTGTCTCTGACCACAACATATTGGTCATGAATTGCCATCTGAAGTTGAAGAAATTGAAGAAAGGGAGGAATGCTACGAGGCTGGATCTAGACAAGTTGAAAGAATTGTGAGGGACTCTTTCAAGGAACATGATGCACAAGGACTAAATTAAAAGGCTGAAGGAAACACAATAGAGGCAGAATGGAAAGTAGTGAAGAATGAGGTTTCTAGGGCCGCTGCATAAATGTTATGAAGAAAGGAAAGGTCAACTAAGAATCAATGGATAACTCAGGAGATACTAGACCTGATTGATGAACGATTAAGTACAAGAATGCAAAAAATCAAGAGGGCAAAAAGGAATAAAGACGATTAAAGAATAAAGTACAGGACACCTAAGGAAGAATTGCTGAAGAAGTACAAGGATGTTGGAGATTGTATTGCCCTGGGAAATGTAGATGCTGCATATAGGAAAATCAAGGAAATCTTTGGTGAAAAAATACTAGATGTATGAATATTAAGAGCTCAAATGGAAAACCACTTCTAGGGAAAGAAGACAAGGCAAACATACGGTAGGAACATAT
The DNA here is from genome assembly GCF_040414725.1 of Anabrus simplex. Classification (NCBI taxonomy): domain Eukaryota; kingdom Metazoa; phylum Arthropoda; class Insecta; order Orthoptera; family Tettigoniidae; genus Anabrus; species Anabrus simplex. The sequence goes on along the minus strand of NC_090266.1, from coordinate 388,080,674 downwards.
CCAACAGTTGTATCAAGGAAAGGACGTAGATGATATGGCTCTGGAACAAGAAGATGCTGTTAATGCTGATGAAATTGGAGACCCAATATTGAGGTCAGAATTCAACAGAGCTTTGAGAGACCTAAATAGGAACAACGCACCTGGAATTGTTGATATTCCTTCTGAATTACTGACTGTCTTAGGAGAAACCAGCATGGTGAGGTTATTCAATTTAGAGGGAATATGTATGAGACAGAAGAAGTGCCACCATTTTCAGCAGGATGTTGTTATACCTATTCCCAAGAAATCCGGTTCTGACAAGTGTGAAAACATCCGCACCATTAGTTTAGTATCACACGTCCGCAAAATTTCAACAGGTATTATTTACAGAAGAATGGTCCGGCTCCATGGCTAAATGGTTAGCGTGCTGGCCTTTGGTCTCATGGGTCCCGTGTTCGATCCCGGCAGGGTCGGGAATTTTAACTATTATTGGTTAATTTTTCTGGCACGGGGGCTGGGTGTATTTGTTGTCTTTATCATAATTTCATCTTCATCACGACGCGCAGGTCACCTACGGGAGTCAAATCAAAAGACCTATACCTGGCGAGCCGAACATGTCCTCGCACACCCCCGGCACTAAAAGCCATACGCCATTTAAATTTAATTTTACAGATGAATGGAAAGACAAATTGAAATAGAGTTGGGAGATGATCAATTTGACTTCAGAAGACATGTAGGAACACGTGAAGCAATCCTGTCTTTATGTCTGTTCTTAGAGGGCCGAATTAAGAAAGACAAGCCCACATATATGGCGTTCGTAGAACTTGAAAGGGCATTAGATAATGTTGATTGGGCCAAGCTATTTGAGATTCTGAAGATGATTGGAATCAGATACCGAGAACTAAGAATTATCTACATTCTGTATAAAAATCAGTCTGCAGTGATACGAATCAAGGGTTTTGAAAAAGAAGCAGCAATACAGAAAGGAGTGAGGCAAGGTTGCAGTTTGTCGCCCCTTTCTTTTCAGTGTTTATGTAAAACAGGCAGTAAAGATAAGGGAATCACAATCCATAGAGAGAAAATCAAAACCCTGAGATTTGTTGATGATATTGTTATTTTACCTGACTGCAGAATATGTGGAGAAATTGCTGAATGGTGTGGCCAGAGTCTTGGGTAAGGAGTACAAGATGAAAATAAATAAGTCCAAAACAAAAGTAATGGAGTGCAGTCGAACAAATTCAGGTGATGCAGGAAATTTTGTATAAGGAAATAAAGTCTGAAAGCAAGTCGGTGAATATTGTTACTTGGGTTCTAAAATAACTAACGATGGCACAGGTAAGGAGGACATAAATTGCTGACTAGCACAAACAAAGAAGGCATTCCTTAAGAATAAAATTTCTCACATCGAATATTGATATAGGAATTAGAAAGATGTTTTTGAAGACATTCGTCCGGAGCGTGGCATTGTATGGAAGTGAAACATGTACGATAACCAGCTCAGAAAGAAGGAGAATAGAAGCTTTTGAAATGTGGTGTTACTGAAGAATGCTGGAGGTGAGATTGATAGATCTAATAACAAACGAAGAGATACTGAATCGAATTGGTGAGAGGATATCGGTTTGGCTAAATTTGGTCAGAAGAAGAGATAGAATGATGGGACACGTCTTAAGACACCCAGGACTTGCTCAGTTGGTTTTTGAGGGAAGTGAAGGCGGTAAGAACAGTAGGGTAGACTAAAGTATGAATATGACAATCATATTAGAGCATATGTACAATGTATTAGTTATGTAGAAATGAAAAGGTTAGCAGAGAATAGGGTGGCATGTAGGGCTGCATCAAACCAGTCTATGGACTGATGATTCAAACCACAATAACCCCGTAGTACCACAGTTTGAAGAGGATTATTCTATGGAACAAAACAAAAATCATTTGTCAGTAACTTAATCGCTGTGACATAGTTGCAGTCTTTCTAGTAGAAGTAATGTGTTATTATAAGGACAGTGAATGTATAACATTTCTAATAGTATTAATATGTAATGTTTCTCCGTTTCTTAAGGACAATCTTTGCTTTTTACGATATTTTCTAATACAGCGTGGCTCCGTAAAATGACTAGTTACCGTAAAATGGAAAAATAAATTGTTATTCCTAGCGCGTAACATCACCAGACAACTGAATAGCGCGTCTTATTGGTGGCCCCAGGGAGCGACCTAATTTCATTGTAAAGAACGCCGCCTCGCCGGAGAGAAGCAGTAGCACGACCGATAGGAGACATTCCAAGTTCTCATGACTTCTGTTCTGAATTTCTCCACACGTTTCTTCAATTTAAACACACATCTACGACAATGTGAGTATCTTCAGTTCTGGGGAGAATATGGTCACATGAATGGCTCCAACCATAAAGAAAGAAAGATTATATTCCTGAAGGAATCATAGTGTTAGGGATCACTTCGACTCTTTCTATCAGCGATTACCGTAAAATCATGGCAGACGACTTCAGCCGTAACCTAACTAAGTTCGTTGAGTTCATTACAAGATGAGACACACGTATTCCTCCAGCAATGGAAGATAACGTCGTCTCAGTCGGAAAGGATAACTTGAAAACTCGTTATGTATTGTCCAAGATGTCAGCCACCTTTCAGAAAAGTATAATAACTTTATTAGTTTTACGTCACACTAACTACATTCACGTTTTTCAGAGAAGTCGATGTGACCGAGTTATGTATACCATCCCCAGTAGTCGAAGGTAGGACCGCAACAGTCCAACCATTTGAGTTCTACACAGAACTTCTTATTTCCTTATATTAGTAAGTACATTGTAATTACTTCACTCCCTGTTGGTTCATAACAAGGCTTATATAAATGATCAATAAGACAAGCTTATATAAATAGTCAATAAGATAAGAGGCTAGTTTCAATAACAACTCACCCTAACATATTACAATATACTTCTTAACTGTGTCACAATGTATCCTCGAGCGCAATTCATGACTAACTTGTTATTGTAATCTCCCGGTAAATAGACAATGTACATCACCTTTGTCATAACATATTTTGTAAGATGTTGACACGTAAATCCAGAGATGAATACTATATAAAGATAGCGGAAATAAGCTATAATCAACTAGTCGCTAACCACAATTTGTTCACACATCTCTAGGCTTCACGTCTCTCCCTCAGAGATACTGGACTCTAACATATTTTATTTTTATTTATTTAGTCTGATCCAGGACACCCTAGATTTGCCATAAGACACAGAATAATACACAATAACAATTTTGAGGGAAGATAAAAAGATTAATGTTAAAAAAAATGATGGGTTACAATCAACCATGTTAAATGGCATGAACTCCATATAAATGGTGACGAAGAATCGAAACGGAGTATTTGATGAGTGAGACGACTATCTCATCTTGTAGGCTTCTCGCTAGTTTATATTTTTGTCGCCATGTGACGAAATATTTGGGAATTGTTCCCCTCGCGCCAAAGAAAAGTCCAGTCACCGTAATTTTTTAAGGTTATACGACTCAAGAAAGAAAGGGATGGTTGGATTATAGATATCCTTTTTCTCATTGTCTACGTCAGTCGGCTGAGAGGCTGAAGATTCAAAGCGTACCGTAGGATCAATAATTTCTGCTTCGTTCCTCCGTCTGCCAATCGCTATAATATCAATCTTACGAGTGCTGCCTCCTTCGGCGAGGCAGTGGACTTCTTCGTACACTTCTAGATTTTTGAGACGAAGAGCATTAGCAATCAGGTTTCTGATGATGTTATGGCGTTTGATCCTAAGCAGTTCTCCTTGAGGGCAACTCCCCAGCACATGTGGTAAGGTTTCATACTCACTGCAGTGTCTGCAGTGGCCTGTGCTGGTAGAACGTCCCGACAGAGTACGTACTGGTGCCACCATCGCGGTCATCTTCAACATCTCCCTCCATTCCGAACAAGTTAAACCATCTCTTCTGGTAACCCAAGAATTAGCAGCAGGAACTTGAGCAAATAACTCAACACCTCTTCCTTTTTGTGGATATGCACACCAAGCTTCAAATTCGCGTGTTCTAAGTATATCGCGCAGTTGTCTAACAGATTTCGTTGATGTCTCTTCAATGAGTTGAAGTTCAGATAGGCAGCGAGTTTTTATTGCTGTGAAATTTCGAACAGCATTTACGTGCGAATCATTCACAGCTTCTAGCTTAAGATTGATGTTCAGCTGTTGAAGGTACGCTTCCCAAGTAGCGCGCATTAGTGCTAACCCTTTATATTTGTGGCTCGAATAGATCATATTTGTCGGTGTGTCACTCGGAAGTTGTAGAATTTCTTTAAGTGCGCTTCTGATCATTTTGTCGGCTTTTAACAGACTTGATTTGGGAATTTTCTCAACCGAAACAGTCTGGAAGGGGTATATCAGTGTAGGGCCAATAAACTGATTTATTACAGTCAATTTTTGATGCGGTTGGAGTAAGTGAGTCCTGGTAATCTGATCTAAGTTAGCTTTCAATTTTTCAAGTACCTGATGTTCATTGAAGACTAAAGTCTGTCTGAAAGTTTCCCCTAAATATTTTACTTCTTCACTATCATTTATACTTCTAATGTTTCCAGAGACCGTCACGATATCATCAGAATGAAGTTTACCATTTTCTATAATAATGGCATTTGATTTGTCTACATTTATATGCAAAGCTATTTCTTGAAGCAGATTTATGACAGAAGTGACTAGGATTGAAGCTGCTGCTTGGTCTTCAGCTATGAACACCAGATCGTCGGCAAAGCATAGGGATGTTAAAGGTACAGTGTTAGGACTCAATTGAAAACCATACATTTCTGATACTTTGATGTCTGTGAGTTCATCAAGGATGTGGTTTATACCCCAGTTAAATAAGAAAGGTGAAATGGGATCCCCTTGCATCACTCCACATTTGATGTTTATCTTATCTGTATAACCACGAGCAGTTTGAACTTGTGTTGTGTTTTCTGTGAGAAGGTTGACTAGTAACATCTTAATGGATCTGGGTAGTATAGAGTTCTCTATTGTCGCCTTTAAGTGATTGTGTCCAATACTATCGAACGCTTTGCTGATGTCGAGGAATACTACGCAGCCTGAAATCTTTTTCATTACAGCTGTTCGTAAAACGCCATCAACAATATTCACGTTAATGAAAGAGCCAGGGGTCATGACAAAACCTCTTTGTAACTGGTTCAAAGGGATGTATTCCCTTACAATATTATCAAGGATCTTACTTAATATGCGCCGAATAATGGAGCAAATACTAATCGGTCTCCATTTGGACAGATCATTCTTTTCACCGCCTTTATGTATAATAACAGTCCTCGCTGCCTTAAGAACCTCAGGAATGAACCCACTTTCAAATATTCTTCTGATGATATGGGCTAAAATATTAGCAGCAAGTGGATCATAAACAGATTTCAATAAAACCTTATCCGGACCTGGGCTAGTGTCAATTGCTATGCTCATGATAATAGAGAAAACTAACTCTTGAGATATTGAAATTGTATCATCTAAGGTTTCATTCGTATAATCAATATAGGAGTCTCTCATGCAATCATTAGGAGTTTCAAATCTGTTCCTAAAATATCCTTCAACAACATCTTTCTCTAGTTTCAAATTATTAGTTCTTTTGCCACTTAAATTTTTTCTAATTGCTTTCCTCCTTTGGTAAAAATATTCATATTGAGTCAGTTCATACTCGAATTCAGCCTTCCGACGTTCATGATCATTCTTAGAGGATCTCTGTGGGTTACTGGAGGTTTTATACTGTCGGTTGTTATTTTTGTAAGTGCCACGTTTACGAACTTCAATATATCTAGTAACTCGACTCTTTGGACCTGGCAGTAGGTCTGTAGCTGTGGCAAGGAAGTTTACAAAATTAGTAACTTGTTCATTGAATTCAGCATCACTCAATTCATGCTGAAAAATACCTAGCCATTTACTCAGTTCGTCGTGGTAAGGTTTATTTTTGTTGCTCTCTTTGATCAGAGGTTATTTCCAACTTCGTTGACTGACCATTTTTACTAGAAATAGGAATAGGATCTGAAGGTGGAATTTTAGACTGGCTAGGTGTAGTCATAGATGGATTCAACAAGCAGGCTCCGTATTGCTCTGGGTGTGATTTACTTATATGTATCTTAAGGCCTTTATACATTTGCCCGCAAAATTGACATTGTGTTTTGTTATCAGTGGTACTCTTATTGGTGTCATTTGCAGCCATAGTACAGGATGTATAACCTCGATAATATAGTTACAGATTATATTTGTCAATGATGATAATTTATTAGGCCCATAGACATTATTACTATGAAACTGTAGAATATATCAGAAAGTAGGGATGTGTAATTTATTTCGTCTTGTAAATGCAAACCATGAATTGAAGGTATTATAGTGGGATATTTAAAGAGAGTTAAAGATGGCAAGAAGAGAGAAACAAAAATATTGAGAACATAGCCTAATTCAGACGTTGAATGATTAATGGACACAGAACACTTATATGATAACAAACGGCTACCTTAGTAATATGTTGGAATTACCGCCTAGATGTCGTTGCTTTATCTTTAGCTTCTCTGTATACACTTAAAGCTACTAGACATATAAATCAACGCCGAACAATACAAATCAAAATGGCTGTCGTCTTGGCAAAAATTCAGCACACTTATTTAGTGAAAATTTTCTATAATGGGAGCACAGGTATGATAGATAACATCAACTGGGGCACTATACACCTCAATACGCCACAAAGCCTATAAATAAACATAATTCAGCATGTTAAACCACTAATGCCACCCACTTAGATTCGGAAGGTTTCCATCATGTAGTCCAGACATTGTATAAACTGGACGGCTGTTAATAATATTAAAAATCAACTAACATCAACTGGACTTCTCTTTATTTTGATTGAATACCTCGCAGCGCGATACTGAACTTTCGGAGTCCTCATAGCTTCAGTATACGGAATAAATATAAATTCTGTTAAGCTATCAAAAACTTAACTGGGGGCCTGCTCCGAGATAGCTAATGATTACCCAGACAGATAGTAACTAGTACAGCGTTCTGACAATCTCAAAAAAGACCTTTCGTCACTCTACTAGAGACACTAAACAGCCACGATAATCTACGAGTAAGGTAGAAAAGTATTACAGACAACTTCACAAGGAAGCCTTTCGTGACTTTACTAGCCACACCAAGTTAGCTATTCGCAATACTGACGTAATTCAACAAAATAAGCCAAGCTGCTGTGAAAGAAGTAGAACGTCAACTCCGCAAGGGGCCTTTCGAATACTTCATCATCGCAGACTGTCTGAGGCGAGCGACAACTCCTCAAAAGAAGGGACCTTTCGAAACATCCGCCTACTGAGAACGCCAGTCAACGGGGTGAAACCAACAACGCTGACGAGGCGCCTTTTGGATCATCACGACGACCAGAGGAGACCAGCCTGACTACCACAGCTCATCCAGCATGCAGTCCACACTGATCATCTTTTCATGTCTGTAAGTCCACTCCAAGTAATACCTTATTCGTGAGCCATAATGTTGTTAACCAGCCTAGTTCATTTCAAATGCAAAGTAGAAGCCATTAAATAATCATTAATAATAATTATTATTATTCCTGCCTTTTAAATAACCATGACATTAATTTTGAATTAATAATAAATTAATTAAAAGGATAAATTCAAGAAATTAATTATCTATAATATAATAGTAACAAGGTAAATATTAAATTAATATTATAAACTTTTCTAAAAATTTCTCAAACTGAATTATTATCTAAATTTGAGCACGCCCAAATACAATTATTACCAGAATTCAACAGTAATTCTCCTTGTAGCTTAGACTATTTCATAGCAAGATGCGAATCATTTTTAAACACACACAAGAGAGCTGCAGCTGCTCCCAATGCTAATATCATAAATGATGTCTTATTTAACGTAGTAAAATCAAAATTAAACGGTAAAGCAAGTAGCATTTTAGATTTGGATGCTAATAGCAGCTATGAAAAATTCAAGAAAAAGTTAATCCGAAAATATGGCAATGTTAAAGATGAAAGACTCTTAATTAAAGAGATATCTAACTGCGATCAGAAACGTGGAGAATCACACACGGATTACCACGATAAACTTGACATTGACTCTGCAGTGCAAAAGCCTATGCAAAATTAATTATAAGGATCAGATCCTAGAATTAAAAATCAGAGAACTAGATGAACTAAATTTAAACACGTTCAAAGCTAGCATACTAGAGCCTTATCGCTCCTACCTAAGATATGTCACTGTAACTGATCTGAACCAAGCTCTCAGACATTGTAGGTCTATGATAACGACAGGGCTCATGAAAACTCTATGGACCAATTAAGAGGAACCCAGAGGGTATCTCAAAATGGATTCCAACATATACCGCCTTTAAACTACACTAGATACAACCTATTTACAAACTCTAACTTCGCCACTCAAGGAGGACAGAATAATAAATTCATTCCTCAGAAACAAACGTTGTCTAGCCCAATGGCTATCCAACAAAGTGCCAAACCTCTCCAACACACAAGGCAAGCACCTTTCAAAACTAATGTACCCACAAATCTTCCTTACCCGACACCAAACAATATTGGTAGACGTTTCACTCCTAACAGAAGTTTCCCACAGCCTATGTCTGGTGTCTCAGCAATAATAGGCAATATGAACTCACATGAAGACACACAGCCAGAAACTTCTTATTACACAGAACAAACGTTTCAGAAAAGTGACGAGTTCGACCCACAGTCAGACGAGTATAACAACCAGAATGATTTTCATTATGAGTTGAATGAATACGAAAATGAAGATCAAAATCAGGATTTTCGTACTACCCAGCCATCAGGGTCGAAGACCTGAATCACATTACCAACACCCCTAAGCTACCGTTTATCAATCTATTCGGCTTGAAAATATTAATTGACAGCGGAGCTTGCAATTCAATCATGTATCCATACATAGCACATTCGTTATTTTCAGAATTCTTATTCAAAGAACCTTTCTGCATTAAATCAGTACATTACGAAACAATAGGAGAAGACAATGTCCAATTCCATATTTTTTCTGAACACAACATAAATTCACCAGTAAATTCCGGAGTCATGCAATGGCATGATTACTTTGATGCCTTAATAGGTACAGCCGATTTTGCCCAGCTAGGAGCATAAATCGACTATGCATCGAACCTAGGCACTCTAGCTGACAAGAACATACCATTTTATTTTCACAGTTCTGCTAAATAAAAGGGTTTCCGACCTGTAAATGAAGCACACAAAATTTCGATTCCCGTTAATATTCGACAAGGAGATGTATATGTTCCTAGGTTTGAATACGATGACGTATACATTTATGACGCAATTTTATACGCAGAAGATGATCAAATCTTATATCCCTTGGGTATTCAGTTAGAACGAGAATTCACAGATCCAGTTCAAGTGGAACCTTTGGAAAACATTTCTATTCAACCAATAGAAATAAACTCTATCACTGAAGGAAATCTTAAAGAACACCTTCGCACACAACATCTAAATGATCTAGAAAACAGTACTATTCAAAGAATATGCTCTGAACTCTCGGATGTTTTGTATTGCCCAGTATGCGATTTAACATTTACTAGTGCAGTAAAACATTTCATTCGCACTACAGACGAAGACCCTGTATATCGAAGGAATTACCTATATCCACCCACTCTAAAGAAACTATTGAATGACGAAGTCCAGAAACTCTTCGACCAAGGAATAGTCACAGATAGCGAATCTCCTTACTGCAATCCAGTCTGGATTGTGCCCAAGAAGATTGATGCTTCGGGACAAAAGAAATGGAGAATTGTTCTAGACTTCAGAGCTTTAAATGCTAAAACAACTGAAGATAAATATCCTCTTCCCCGAATTGAAGAAATACTAGATAATCTTGGCAAATGCCAGAATTTCAGTTATCTAGACTGAGCCCAGGGATTTCACCAAATTGAAATGGATCCCAGGTCAATAGAAAAGACTGATTTCACAATCGACAATAAACACCTAATATTCAAAAGAATGCCGTTCGATCTCCGAAATGCACCAGCAACTTTTCAGCGCGTAATGGACAGTGTCCTACGTCCCTTTCTGTACAAATTTTGTTTCGTTTATATGGACGATATAATTTTATATAGTAAATCCTTGGAGGAGCACGAACAATATTTGACACTAGTGCTACAGAAATTAAGAAAAGTAAACTTGAAAATACAGCTTGACAAAACGGAGTTTCTCCACAAAGAAGTCGCTTTTCGCGGGCATGTAGTTTCACAGCAGGGGATAAAACCGAACCCTGAAAAGATCAGAGTAGTAAAAGACTACCCCATTCCAAAATCCATCAAATAAATTAAACAATTTCTTGGACTAGCAGGATTTTACAGGAAATTTATAAATGATTTTTCAAAAGTAGCCCAATCAATGACCCTCTACTTAAATATGGGAATTCTGAGTACCAGCCCGCTTTTAAGAATCTTAAGAGCCTTTTAATAAATGCTCCTGTATTAGTCTACCCAGATTTCAATGAAGCATTTACTCTGGCCACTGACAGCTCAGATTTTGCCTTGGGCAGTGTTCTATCACAAAAAGGACACCCCATTGCTTTCTACTCACGAACTTTAAACCTAGCGGAAAGAAATTATTCTACAATTGAGAGAGAATTACTTCCTGTAGTAGACCGTAGCAAGCATTTCAAACCCTACCTATGGGGAAGACATTTCCAAGTTGAATGTGACCATCGTCCACTAGAATGGCTCTTCACTTTGAAGGACCCAATTTCGAGGCTTTATCGTTGGAAGATAAAACTCGGAGAGTTTGATTTTGATATTAAATATGTCAAAGGAAAAACGAATTGCGTAGCGGATGCACTCTCTAGTATAGAAATAAACACAAATGACGAAACAGTTTCAGTGTAGCCATCCTCGGAGATGATACATACCAGAATGATGTAGACAATGAAACTGTGCACTCCAACCAAGAAGACTATATACTCTCACCTTCACCCAAAATCAAGTACATTGAAAGACAAGGTAATCAACTGAGAACCTTAAAAATCAATCACACTAAAGCTAACTCTTCCAATTGGGATCGTACATATCGAATCAATGATTCTGTATATGTATTCGACCCCCTCACTAGGAATAAGAAATCCAAGAACCTGTACAATGAAGGCGTAATAACCCTAATTGAAGCAAACAGAGTATACTTGCAAAATGGAAAACGGAAAAATTCACGTAAGAAACTTTCGGGATATAAAACCTGAAAGGATTTTTACTATTCCAGGTTCGTCGCCAGATATGGAACCATCCGCTACCAGTCCATAAAAACACTAGGATTCTATGCTGACTCTATGGGATCCGCAATAATAATGAATGGTTACCATAAGTTCATGCTTCATTTCAAACTCACTAGTTTGAAATATTCTTTTAATAATATTCAAAATACCGTTAATAGCCTAATAAAAAGAAGTAATAATAATTTCCCTTATTTAATGACAGAACTAAATAAAACTATTAGATAATCTAAGAAAGAATTAAACAAATTACTACCTACAGCTTTTAGAATAAAATAGGATTAATAAACGGTTTAGGTTCTGTAATAAAATCCATCTCAGAAAATTTAGATCAAGATGATTTAGATAATTTAAACAGCCAATTAAAAGCATTAAGACAAAGTCACGCTAATGAAATTAAACATATAAATAAATTAATATCATTTAGCAATTCTATCGCTCAAAAATTTTATAATGAAGTGAATGTGGTAAACAACAATATGAAGGTAATCCAAGGTATCCTGCAAGAACAAGACTTCATGATAAACATACTAGAACATTTGCAATATATTATATTCAGTGTTAATAAATTTAATAAAATTGTGCAAGTGCTTCAAGAGACGATTAGTTTATCATTCAATGAAATGACAAATGTTAAATTATTTTCTTAAAGAGACTTAACTAATATTGTAAACCATTTGAGATCAATCTATCCAACTAAATCAATAATTCATGCTGACCCTTATCATCAGTTTGAAAACTTAAAACTGTCGAGAACACAAATTCTAATGCTAAACGAGGAAATGATAGTGATTCTAGCAATGCAGTTACGGATGCCAATCAATATCAACTATATGCAATCTCTCCTGTTCCTAATAAGAATAACTTAATATTAATTCCTACAGAGAGATATGATTTACAAGGACCTACCTTAAAATGGTCTAATGAACCATGTGTAAAACATACACAGTCCTATGTAAGTATGTACTATAATATCAGAATTACTAATTGTAATCTGACAGACACTTCACGATGTGAATTTTCTTTCATTAAGAATGTACAATTGTTTCAATCACTGAACAAAGAGCACATTTTGTTCTATAATAATGAATCTAGAATAATATTACAAACATGTCCTAGCTACCAGAAAAACTATAAAATTTTATGGACCATATATTGTATATAGTAATAAATCTTGTCCTATTTCAAGTATGGGTATAAACCTACAACACAATCCAACGAATTATATCAATTCGTTCCCAATTTTATTAACCCAAAATAATCCTCTAATAAAGATTGAAATAAATTTCCATTATTCGCACCTTGATGTAAATAAAATGAAACTGGATCTAAAACCTATCCCTGAAGATAACACCACTATAAAACCATTTCAAGCTGTAAGTGGACCTTTTATATTCATTATAATATCTATTATTCTGTTAGGTTATAGAAAGTGATTGTATAAACTTTATACTAATTGTAAAAAGGAAAAAATTAACATAGATATTACCGAGTATGGTAACAGCCCACTAAGGGGGGAGGAGTTATGTATACCAACCCCAGTAGTCGAATGTAGGACCGCAACAGTCCAACCATTTGAATTCTAAGCAGAAATTCTTATTCTCTTATATTAGGAAGTACATTGTAATTACTTCACTCCCCATTGTTTCATAACAAGGCTTATATAAATGATCAATAAGACACGCTTATATAAATGGTAAATACAATAAGAGGCTAGTTTCAATAACAACTCACCCTAACATATTACAGTATATTTCTTAACTGAGTCACAATGTATCCTCGAGCGTAACTCATGACTAACTTGTTAATCTCCCAGTAAATAGACAATGCACGTCACCTTTGTCATAACATATTTTGTAAGATGTTGACACTTAAATCCAGAGATGAATACTATATAAAGATAGCGGAAATAAGCTATAATCAAGTAGTCGCCAACCACGATTTGTTCATACATCTCTAGGCATCACGTCTCTCCATCAGAGATACTGGACTCTAACATATCAATAGAGATGTAGTTCAGACATTGTATAAATTGGACGGCTGTTAATAATATTAAAAACCAACTAACATCAACAGGACTTCTCTTTATTTTGACTGAATACCACACAGCGCGATACTGAACTTTCGGAGTCCAGATAGCATCAGTATACGAAATAAATATAAATTCTGTTGAGCTACCAAAAACTTAACTCTAGGACTTTGTCACTCAGGAATCCTCTTACTTGCCGGTAAATCTACCGACGCGAGGCTGGACTATTTGGGCACTTCTTGTGAAATCCCGCACCCACAGTGCAAGGGTAGTGAACCTGTTTCTTACCCGGAGACCTCGGGTTCGATTCCCGGCCATGTCGGGGACTTTTACGTTGATAACAGGCCTCGTTCGAAGTCTACTCAGCCTACATGAGAATAAATGAGGAGCTATCTGACGTTGAGATAGTGGCCCTTATCTATAAAGCCAAGAATAATGGCCAAGAAGATACTCGAGCTGACCACGCGTCACCTCGTAATCCGCAGGCCTTCGAGTGGAACAACGGTCGCTTAAAAGGCCAACGTCCATCAGGCCTGTAGCACCATGGAGGTTTCGATATTTTGGACTGAAGTGGGGTCGAACTCACAAACTTGAGCTATGAAAGCCACCGCTCTACCATGTGAGTCAGTCAGCCCGGTTAAAAATAAGAAGGCAAAGGGAATTGTTTAAAAATGAGAAACCACGATCTGTAAAAGCGTCCTCTCACTCAGAGTTTTATGAAAGCCCTTGGAACTTACAGCATGAAGAATTTCCCGTGCACCGTTACGAATACGAATTTTGGCAAATAGGAAACCTGAAATTTCTAATGGAGATGAATTAGCCGAAGCGCATTGAACTGATGTCGAACAATAATCAGAAAGTTTACAGACAGACTTTAATTTTGAGTACCATTCAGCCGAAATAATAGAACAAACACTCCCAGAGTCTAATAGAGCGGTAACGGGCTCACTATTCAATTCCACTTTCAGAAAAGGTACAAGTGCGGGAGTCTCCGCCGCAATCCTAAGGCATTCTTTAGGGCATTCAAATGCGGGGTTAGAAGAACTTCTAACCTGTTCCGAGCTTTCGGTGGTTTTAACCGGGGCTGAGCCTTGGGAAGATGAATTTGCCGACTCAGCCGATGCCCCTAGTCACTTTCGATTATTCGAGTTGGTGGAGGTTGCACCAGAAGTTGAACAGGAGTGGGTGCTATTGGCAATAGGGCAATTCTTGGCGAGGTGATTAAAGGAGCCACACTTGAAACATCCTTGTGATGAACCTGCTCCATTCTTTGTCCCACTGGATTTAATCAAAGGGCACTTGTTACGCAGATGAACTGCTGACCCACAAGCATAGCATTTGAGGTTGTTGAAAGTTCGGCGAGGTTGAGGCCGAAAGTTACTCGAAAAGACGAAGGGGGCTCCTTAGCGACTCGTAAGGTGTCGTCATACCTAACTCCTTCGGCTGAGACCACCATACCCTCTAATTCAGCAAAAGTTTGAGGACGCGGCGCGAAATACAGATATGTCCTGTAAGGTGGGGAAATCCCTTCAACAGTCGTCTGTACAATTTGATCTTCTGGGAAATGAAGAGCAAATACCCTTGTGTAGAACTTAATATCCTGGATGAAGTCAGCGAGATTTTCATCCAGTCGCTGTACTCTGTTTTTTTTTTTTTTTTTTGCTATTGCTTTACGTCGCACCGACACAGATAGGTCTTATTGCGACGATGGGAAAGGAAAGGGCTAGGAGTGGGAAGGAAGCGGCCGTGGCCTTAATTAAGGTACAGCCCCAGCATTTGCCTGGTGTGAAAATGGGAAACCACGGAAAGCAATTTTCAGGGCTGCCGATAGTGGGGTTCGAACCTACTATCTCCCGAATACTGGATACTGGCCGCACTTAAGCGATTGCAGCTATCGAGCTCGGTGCTGTACTCTGTAATAGTACTTTTGTATTAGAGAGGACATTGCCCTAGTCGGAATGAAATTCGCCAGGAGTGCATGGAAGTCTGCTATAGAAGATTGCTCAGCTATAGCTCTGACTATTTTGTCCGAGGGGACACCTATGGAGTAAGGGTAAATAATTTGAAGAATTTGAGAAAGAGAAAACACTACAGCGTAATCTTGAAATTCAACTAAGAATCTTAAAAATGAAATGACATCATTAGTAGAATTAATAAAAATCTTAGAAATTCCCCTAAGTAACATAGCCATAGGGTGAGGCAAACTACTGAACCCGGGTGACATAGTAGGTAACGGCCTATGGGGTGAAGAGGCTTCAGAGAGAGCATTATTTAAAAAAGAATGGTGGAATAGATGTACGACGATCAGGCTCATTTCCTAATGGGGCAGAAGTTTGTTGCGTTGATACAGATTTCCTGCTTTCTACACCCTTAGAAGAATCTTCCTCACTTACGATGTTTACCACAGAGGCTTGATCGGTTTTGGAAGTAGCTGTCCCGGTCAACAATTGAAGAACTTTATTTGACATTTCAGACAGGTGTTCAACAAGATTACTAGCCTCCTTGGCATGGTCTTCTTTTAACTTGAGAGACAATAGATCCCTAACTCTATTGTAAAAGTGGAACAATCTTGCCTGTACTCTTTTAAGTTGGTTAGCAGAAGGATCACTCACTTCAAAAAACTAACTACGGATGCTAGCTCAGTGGTGTTGTCCGTGATAGTGGATAGAGCCTCATCAATATCCTTCTCCCTCAAAGTTGGGATACTAATAGGCAATTCTAGGGACTCCTTCAGTTTGGTAGTATCTGCCGCAACCGTGCCTCCAAATTGAACATTTCTAATAAGCAAATCGTAAATCAATTCCTCCTTGCGCAAGTAGCCGGGATGGAGGACTTCGCGAGGGCCAGACATGATGAAACCAATTTATAAATTTGGAAAAGGAAAAAAATTCCAGTGACTGAGAAAATTCTTAGAGTTCGGAACGGATTCTATGTTTAGCCATCAAAATGGGCTTAAATGAGACTCATTCAACCACGCTCTGCTACCACTTGTTAGGGTATACACGTGGAACACAGAGGTGAAAGAAGGTGCCGGGATGAATGGGTCTAATTACAATGTCAAGAATATAATTTAAAATTTAAAGTGAAGGTTATATTTTCAGACACCAAAATTGACAATGTTTACAAGTAGCAAACATTAAACAAGATTGGGAAAAATCCAAGATACAGAATCTTAAATCTTTGGGATTTAAGCCCCTAGCCTTACATTTCCTGAGCTACTAGCTCAAATTTACCAAAGAGCATAAATTTATACAAGGGCAGAAATCCTCTAATTCAAAGAGCACTTGCTTCCAACATTACAACATCTATCCTTCCAAAAGCATACATTAATCATACAAAACTTTGAAACTTTGAGTTTCTCAAGCCTACTCAAGGCAACATGACATGAAAACCTAATAATCGCTGGCCTTACAATGCACTATTTACAATTAGAATCTTATTACACAGAGGTATCTAGTACCCAACCTACAGGGCCTTAGTGAAAAAGAACAGGTCAAATAAACGGTCCGAGTACAACTTGAATGGCGTCGAAGATTGAGCTCAAAAATTTTAAAGACCTATAGGACACTTGGCCGACGAAACAGGGGCTAATCCCAAACTACTGAGGTCGCACGGATGGAAATAACTTTAATACATTGTAGAAACAAATGTGGCACCTCAAACCAAGATGGAGGGGGGCTCGAGAGGGTAAATCACTCTCTATTCGCGATTTTCCGTTAAAGTTTTATGAAATGTTTACATTAGCCGAAAGAAGATTTACAGTTTAGAAAAGTTGGTTACGTAGTTAAAGATTCGAACCTTTCCCTCGGGTTAAACTGCGGAGCTGGCAAGAAATAAAGATGTTATGTGGCCATTACCTTGTCGGAGTACTGCTGCCTGATGAAAGAGGTGCCACCCGCCTCCTGCTTTGACACACAAACTAGTTCAGATGACGATCAATTGGACAAGGGACGAGAAAATCCGCAGTTTATAAACCCTCGGGGAAATTTCGAGACCATTCAAGATTAACTAGCCACACCCTCTCAATTTTATTGGTCCATTTAAAAGTTACACTGAAACCGAAGAAGAAGAAAAAGAAGAAGACTGTGATTGGTAGAAAATTAATTACAGAATTTAGGGATTGGCTGCATTCAAAACTGGCGGAAAGAAAAGTTAAATATTGCCAACCCAAGAATAAATGAACATCAATTAGTGAAAAAACTTATGAATACAAAACCTCTTTAAATCAAAAGTTCTTTCACTTCACACCAGGGTGCATGATCAAAGTCTTTTTTTTTTTTGGTAGTGACATCAATGGAAGAAGTCCAAACTTCTTGATGAATGGCAAACAAAACATGTAGAAATACAGTCAGTTCAGGAAACTTCCCAATAACAACATTACATTAGATTTCTATGGTGACATCTTCTGAGTAAATTAATAAGTTGTTCTAGTTTCAATTTCACTGTTTCTCCACTAGAGGAGTTCTTTTGGGCGCTAGATTTAAATGCGCGGAGTTGGGGTGTACCTCCCGGTACAATAAAGATAATAATACGTACAACAAGAGAACGGTGATTATAATCCGTTAAAGCAAACGCTGTTGTGGAAATATAGAATAATTTGCAGTTAAGGTTGATCTGCACCAGGTTCAGATCATAGCTATACCTGTTTATCATAGACCGAGATAGTTGGCTACGCGGTTTGGGTCACCTTGCTGTAAACTTGCATTCGGGAGACGGTTGGTCCGAACACCACTATTGGCAGTACTGAAGATGGCATTTGGTGGTTTCCCATTTCCACACCAAGCTGTATCTTAATTAAGGCAACAGTTGTCTCCTTCATATTCCTAGCCGTGTCCTACCCCATCATCGCCATAAGACAGGTCTGTGTCGGTAGGACGTAAAACATCTTTTATCATAGTCATGGATGAACTGACAAAATGCATACAAGGTAAAACCATGCCTCAATCTCAGCTCATTTGGGTTTCGAATGCTTCTTCTTTAAAGTATAATCTAAACTGCATTGATGTGGGGTGTGGAGGCTGTGGAGGGTGTGGTTAACAAGATCGTACTGGCGAGGATGTGACCTTCACCCGCTATGGGTGAATAACCTAGAATGATCTTGGGCATCTTTTATTTCAGGTCTTCAATGTCATTCATACCCAATGATGAGATGAGGGCGCTGGGTTTGGTGTTTTGTCTAGAATATAATTTCCGGGAGCTCCAGGACACTGCCCTTGAGGCGGTAGAGGTGGGATCCCTCGCTGTGTCCGAGGGAAAAGCCGACCCTGGAGGGTAAACAGATGATGATGATGATGATGATATAATTTCCGGGAACTATTTTTTTATTCTGGTACTAATGTCGTGAATCCTTAACTCAGAATGGATACTGAGGTTTCATTGAAACCAGGGGGACCGGGCGAGTTGGCCGTGCGGTTAGGAGCGCTCAGTGGGTTCGAATCCCACTGTCGGCAACCCTGAAAATGGTTTTCCGTGGTTTCCCATTTTAACACCAGGCAAATGCTGGGGCTGTAAGGCCACGGCCGATTCCTTCTCATTTCTAGGCCTTTCGTGTCCCATCACCGCATTAAAACCTATCTGTGTTGGTGCGACGTAAACAACTAGCAAAAAAATAGAAACCAGGGGCTCCTGAGATGAGTCGCAGAGCAAGGTTTTGTATGCGCTGGACTTTGGGTAGATGTGTTTTTGTTGCCATACTCCAGACCGGACCGGCATACTAGAGAACTGGCCTTAGGGAAGACTTATACAGCGTTAGTCTGTTTTCTAGAATAAGGCCTTTATCAACCGTCATAAGAGGAATTATGACTGAAAGGCGCTTGTGTGCCTGAGCCGAGATGTAGTGAATATTGTCTTTGAAGTTGAAGGTAACACCCAGGTGTTTTTTTTGTTTTGTTTTCCATCTTATCACTTGGCCAAATAAGATTAGTGGAGTGGGGTCTGTCCTTAAAAATGTCGAGGAAAAAGTAGCGCTACTTTTAATTAAATTAGTTTTGATTAACCTTGGATTCGAAAGTGGAGAGTGCGTTCTGGAGATAAGTTTTACGCTGGTTTGTTCCCAAGAGACAGTGGATGTGATCGTATCAGCGGCGTACATGTACATTTTCGAGTGCGTTGGCTTAGGTATTACTGCAGTATAGAGAGTGAAAAGTATGGGGGAGAAGGCTCCACCATGGGGGACTCCCGCCAAGATGGGGTGGGAATCCTACAGGGTTTTGTTGACTTCTACCTAAATGAAATGAAATGGCGTATGGCACTTCCACCTAAAATTTGCGTTCTGAAAGGTAACTAGTCAGGAGGTTAGGCATGTGTGGGAGGATTAAAATGATTTTAGTTTGTAGATAAGACATTCGTGCCATAGCTTGTCAAACGCACTCGAAATATCTAGAAAACAGAGTCCCGTTTGCCTCCTATCATTAACATTTGTAGTTGCAGTGGCAGCCATTAGAAAGTTTCAGAATCTCTGACGACGAAAACACTGAATTGGTCCTGCTTGACCAGTGTACCTTTCGGAAGTGACATTGCTACGTAAGTATGTTTTGATGTCATAGACGTTCTTTACATCAGTGATGTAACAACTATAAGTTATTAGAATCATGGGCAGCTTTCTCTTAGATCTCTGTGACGTCATCCAGGTGACAGATGCGATGTTGAATCCTAATTTAGTGAGCTCTTCGCTGATGTCATAGGGGTTTTGAGTGTCGTGAATCCCTCTGACCGCAACCTTTCTATATCTTCTGTCATAAAGTGGGTGAGTGTGGAATTGCCCCTTGTAATGGAGGATGACAACCTTGAGTGTTTCAAAATCATCAGGTGTCGAGTCTGGACTCTGATGGCGTGGTGCAGAATCTTCAGATCTGATTCTCCCTTTGGATCGTGGTAAAGACATTCATGACACCTCTGATATATACTGGGGTAATCTTGAGTCTTGGATCAGAGTAGATTGGATCAGAGTTGGAGGGTCGAGTTGAGAGGAAGGAGTTAGCATCTTGGTTGGGGTTGGGAAAGAAGGTGAGTCTAGGGTGGGGTGGTTTGAGGAGGGTTAGGCCTGGGTTGATCTTGATTGTGGGCGGTGAGGGGGAACGGGGAGGGGTTAGCACTGGGTGGGTCGTTGAAGGCATCGTACTTATTGGAGGTTTTAGTAGGTCTTGCCTTGAAGGTGGCAATCATGAGTCTTTTAGATTGGGATCTGCCCTTAGTGGGCATATAGGGTAGTCCATCCTGCTGGTCGTCCTGGGTCTCGTCATGTTCGCTGGGGCAATGGGCCCTATCGTTCTCGTTAGTGCGCTGAGTCCTTACATCAATCGTTGGTTGAGAGGGCGATCTGGATTCAGAAGAGGTTGAAGACGGAGAAGGAGACCTATTTCTAGAGGATGTTGATAGTGAAGATTGTTCCTCTACCTTGACTGCAGGATTGGTGGATGGACCGAGATCAGCGGCTGTGAATCGGGTTCTTGGTTTTAAAACTTTGGGTGAGATGGTAGCCGCTGGTATGTATTCTGTGTACCCAGGTTTGTTTGCAAGCTTAGCACTCAACGCCATCGGATTGGCCTTTGTCCGCCCTGATTGGATACTACTCGTGGCTGAATGCGTATTGGTGAGAGGTGTCCCCTGCCAAGGCAGAGGGCGAATCACCTGCCCTTGGGGCGGCCAGCAATGTGAGAATGTGTGCATCAGTGCAGTGAGTGAGTTGAAAATCGATGAGCGATGCAGGAGGGAGGGTATGAAAAACCAGTTGGTGGACTATGAATAGCCGTATGCCTGTTGCCGGAGTGGTCGTGCCAGGGACAGTTTCGAATATGCAGGTGGAGCCACAGACAAGTCACGAACTCCGGACACCAGGTAACGGGGACATGTTGGTTGATAAACAGCAGAAAAAAACTTTACTTGGGAAAAAAGTCCGAAACAGGACGTTAAGCTGCTCCCTATTCTACGTGCCCTGCTACGGAATCCTGATTGTTTCCAAGACAGCAGTGTTACCCAATCCTGCTGAGGCAGCCAGGAAGTCGACAATTAGAGCTGTTTTGGAAACCCCCTTGGGTGGATATGTCTGATTCTCGCTATCAAACAACAAGTGCTTGAACAGTAACTGGATGGGTGACCGAAGCAAAGGAGACCTCTGCTTTAGAGTGAGAGTGGTGTGCAGGGGACCACCACTTGTTCGCAGGCAGTAGAGGGCCCGGTGGGCTCAAGCAAGCACTGGTATGCCGGTCTTCAAGGCCACACAAGGTGAAGCAACATTGGGCGTGGCAAAAAAACTGGATGTGATGTCCGACGATAAAATGTAGAGCTGGGTGAGCCCGGGAGGCTCGGGGCCTGCTGCGGAGTACAGGTCCTGGATCCTTAGAGACACGCAGAGTTAAGCAACATTTGGCGTGGCTGAGTATTAGATATGATGACCTGAAGCAGCGTAGTCCGTAGTGTGCAGATGGTAGAGCCCAGGAGGCTCAAGACGAATGACGGATAGCAGCTCTTAGTGCCACCTGTAGTTAAGCAACATTGGGCGTGTCTGAGATTTGGATCATGGCTTTGCGGATGATATAGCGTAGTGCCTGTGTGTGAAAGTCTAGGAGCACTCTAAGGAAATCTTAACAGCTGACAGAAAGTGTCACAAAGAAATGCGTTTGAGATTTGCAAAGTGAAGACAGAACTCTACCAATGCATTTTCTCCATGAGAATATCCAGTCCATAGCCTATTTCCAGTTTCAACCGGGTCATACGAATGAAACCCTCATCTAGTGGCGAGGATAGGAACTTTGCGGTCTGTCGAAGCCTGTCGCACTCCTCTCGGGCAATGATTAATGACTGACAGATGAAATAAAGTGATAGTGGAGAGTGTTGCTTGAATGAAAGATGACTTGGAAACGGAAGAACCTGGAGAAACAACTGTTCCACCTCCACTTTGTCCAGCAGAAAACTCACATGAAGTGACCGGGATTTGAACATCGGAACCCAGCGGTGAGAGGCAAACGCGCTGCCGAATCAGTCATGAAGGCTTAGAATATCCAGTCATACGGGATTAAATATTGGAAATGGAGATATAACGACAACAGACACCTTCAATACGTTGGATCAGTAATATGAGATAAAGCAAATATCGTTAGGGATTTTATCAACTCATTAAACAGTGGCTGGGCAATGCAGCAGGCGGCTACATGAGTTCAATGCGATAAGAAGGTACCACTCGATCTGGAGGGTAAAATCTGTAAAATGATGGCCCAGAATGCTAGGCTACAAAGAAAACGGATTAACAGAAAGAAACTTCACGCAGCTGAGATGAGGATGTTAAGATGTTTTCTTTCCTAGTCGCACTAACATATCGAAGACTTTCGTTGACGCAAGGGTGATAAAGGGCTAGGAGTGTGAAGGTAACGGCCTTGGCCTTCATTAATGTACATTCCCATCATTTGCCTGGTTTGAAACTGGGAAAACCCGGAAAATCATATTCAGGGCTGTCGACGGCGGAATTCGAAACCAAATCTCTCGAATACAAGCTTATAGCGACACGACCCTAACCGCATGGCCAACTCGCTTGGTTTAAGATGATTGGAGCAGTGCTGAAATAAACCCTGTATCGGTCTATAAGCAGTTGAGCTCTTCGGGACCCCTTAATAAATAACTGCCACCAAGTATTTGATTTCATCCCCAAATGTTAATAAAATAGCTAATAATGGCGAACATCATCAAATCATTAAGTTTATATTACATTCCACTTATTTTAACGGAAAGAATTACATAATATTTGCATGGTTAAACAATATAACACATCACCAAAAGGCAGAAAAGAACATGTTAAAAGTAAACAAATCAGAGGCGGGTCCAGGATTTCCTGAAGCGAGGGGCTAACCTAAAGGAAAACGTAGCATACCATACCACAAACCAAAACCAGAGAGTAATCAGGACATATTTTCTCCATAGTGATGAAATTTCCCAAGTTTATTTTATGGAAATCGTTAAGGTACTTTATTGTTATTTATTTCACAACAAAATTTCATTTAATTTTAAACTACTACATTATTTTTTCTTTCGAGTTTACGGACAATATAATATAGTTATGTATTAGAGATCACATCAATTAACATTTGATCAGTTAGAAATATCCAGCCTTTGTGGTTTTGAATTATTGAAGTAATTCAGGAGATCTTCAACATTTCTTGTATTTTCTTTATGGGCGATTGCTAATGCAAGACCATTAAGCCGGTTCTCCCCCATTGTACTGTTAGATTTTTAGCTTACGTAGGACTGAGAACCTTCTCTCTGTACAGGCTGTTGTAACTGGCAGGGTGGCAAATATTTGTAGCAATAGTCTAATATTGCTAAAGAAGTCTTCATTACATACAGCTCATGTATGAATGAAATTTTTGCCTTTTATGTATGAGATGTAGACCATAGTGATATTTCTGACCTCTTAAATCAGTACTTGCTCGTGTGCAATCTCATCCATACATCTCTAACCGGCACGGTGAACGGTTCACTCTAACCAGCACCACCCTCTAGGCCCCCGGTACAACCTAGGGATGATGGGTTAATAACCTAACCCACCAGAGTGAGAGGAGAAGAGAGAGGGAAAAAGAGCGAGAGAGAGAGAGAAAAGAGAGAGAGATAGAGATAGATATATATAGAGAGAGAGGTGGAGACCCTGGTGAGAAGGTTGCTAGCGTGTCCGCCCCAAAATAGAAGTTTAAGCGAACACGAGGGAGAACAATGGGCACAAGAAAAACGACAACAAAGGTCCGAGCACAATAAAATAACATGAAACCATAGAAATTACCAAAGGATGAAGTTACCACACTTACCGGAAGCAGCGGAGGAAGACGACTTAAGGCCGTGGAAGCTAATACTCAAGAAAATCGGTGACAGTGCTCCACCGAACGTGGCGAATGAAAACCAACACTTAAATGGAATTAAAGAACTTTAATTGAAAGGTAAATTGGAGGTAACAAATTAAATCTTTAAGCTGAGAAAACCTAGGTTTATTTTAAGGGGTAAAACCATAATCAGTAAATAAATCCAACGTAAAGTTGAAAAGGATGAAAAGTAAATAACAATTAAAGATAATTAAATGAATCAGAAAATACCAGGTATAGTTTGGAAAAAATTAATTCATTAGTAATCAACAATTAAGGAAAATAGATATTCTTTAACAAATAATAAATTATAATTATTGTGAAAACAACGAAAAAAAGAAAAGAAAAGGTTGACCTCCGTACCTCAATTGTGATTTGAAAACAACAGTAAACAAGTCGACCTCCTTACATAAATACTAGCTTGAATAAGGTTAAAATAAAATGTGATCGATCACGGATAATTAATTAATTAAAAATACCATACTCAGTTAACAAGGTTTTCAGTTAAATTGATTGTCAACGCGGCCGCTTCTCATGATTACCATAATTCATTCGTTCAATTTCCACCGAGGACAGTTTCCAAGATATATAGAAATTTTACATAGAAATTACACAACCACCCGGACCAAGAAAAGGTAAAACAACATTAAAGGGTTGCCAAAATTAATTAATGAACTTTTAAAACAGTAAACGATACACTCACCACAGAAATATATAATTCAAGATCCACACAGGCTCCATGCGCCAGACTACATCAAAATCCTGACAACAATCCTCACACAAAACCGTTGCCAAGGTAACAACCAAAACAAAAGCAACGCCTCCAAAAAACAAGGAGGAAAATAGGCTAGAGAAATTACTTCACAGAAAACCCCAGGAGGGAGAGAAAGAAAACATACCCAACAAAGGGGAAAACAAATCACAGGAATGCAAACAGAAACCTCATAGAAAGCTAAGCCCGCTATCTTGGAGACTGTACCTTGGTTCACAAGGAAAGTTACAATTTAAGGTGCAAAAAAACTTTTATTTTAATTTTAAATTAAATATCCCAATTCAGTTCACTGTGGACCTTCCTCGGTAATGTGATTAGTTGCCGAAACTGTTTTCCAGACTTTCATAACCGCACACGCCAATAAGTACCAATTTAAAGACGAAGTTCAAATCATTATTATTATTATTATTATTATTATCATCATATTTCCTGAAATCGCCGAAAATACCAAAATCCTCTTCTGGACGTCGCTTAAGATGTTTCAAACACTGGTACATACCTTTGGTGGTGAAGAAATTGTGAGAAATCCAAACCTGGCCATTGTTGAAGAAGAACGCCAGCACGAGGCCAGCAAACAAGACCTTGTTAGCAAGAATCCAGGAGAATTATAGTTGCAAAAATATAATCCAAGGAAATGGTAGGAGTTCTCCAACTAGTTCAACGGGGGAATATCCGCGTTAATGAAATGTTTACGGCGGTTTAAAGATAATCCACCACTGCATGGCGTAACACAGATTCACACTCACGTTCATGATGGCTGCCCAAAGCGAACTGAGTCTCGCGTCAGGAAGCGAGGAGGAGGCAAGTCTACCTGGTAGCAGGCCGGCGCATGCGCAGTTATGCGCAACCATACACGAAGCCAGAACGATGGCGCGCTGCATACAGTAACTTAAAAAGGTATGTTGGCGAAAAGCCGATTGACACAAATTTTCCATGGCACAAGACCAGTCCACAAAGGTTATAAAGGGAGGCTCACACTACTTAATATTGTCTCACATCTCATCTGCTTTAATAATTTCGTCTACTGAAAACTTAGAAAAATTACTGGGAATAAGACGTTCTAAAGGCGTCACTTTGTTAAGATGATCACAAAGGCGTAATTCTAACTGGCTTATTACGTAGTCAACAAAAGGAAAAAATGCTACCTCCCTGTAATATTCCTCAGGTTCCCTAGTTGACACATTCATTCCTTGAGTTTGCCTGTCACAAAAAAGTGGAAGACGTACTTCTTCACCTATTGAAGCAGCTATATGACTTGATGCAATGAAAAGGCCTTAAACTTTTTATCGGTATTTTTATTTATTATATTCAACCTTCCTATTACCGTGCCTATATTAGACGATTCAGATGACAAATTTTGTTTGGGATCTATAGATTGTGTAAAGCTTAGATCTTTACTTGATATATTGCCATCATTACTTAATAGTACTATGGTGTATGGTTCCGAGGTGGATCCAAGTTTCCCAAGATGGGCCAAACAGGGAATAGCTGTTTCCAAACCAATTATAAGGTCACTTCTTCTCAAAGCCGCGCCTAAGGCAACATGTTCACTCGACGTCTGATTGTCTGGATCTTCTTCTATTTGCTCAAGGAGCTTTACAATATGTAACATTCCTTAAGTACAATGAAGCTATCATATCTTTCTAACGAATGAGCAGGACAAAATACTTTTAACTTGGTCTTTTTATGAATCACATATATCAGGTTCACTAATAATACTTTAAAGATCAGACATTCATTCCACAGAACCAGAAACAAGAATGTTGTCACCGATGAGATAATCCCTACCATTTTCTTAATTCGCCTAATACCACAGCTTTTTATAGTGCACAAGTTCGAATGATGGCTGAAGCAGTGTTTGTAAAATGCCCGAGATTGCTCATTCAAAATCAGTGCCAAACAGGGAATAGCTGTTTCCAAACCAATTATAAGGTTTACCTGATATATTTGATCTGGCATCAAAGCCCTCAGCCCGAAAATCTTGAAAGTTTAATCCAATGCAGTTTCTTATGTCCACTGTAGTTTTAGTATCTGTGTTGACCATCTTTTACCCGACCTTTCAAGCAGCGTGGTTGTTGACGCTAAGCACCTCAATCATGAGTACCCGTCCGATTTGTTGGCTGAACGGTCAGCGTACTGGCCTTCGGTTCAGAGGGTCCCGGGTTCGATTCCTGGCCGGGTCTGGGATTTTAACCTTAATTGGCTAATTCCAATCGCACGGGGGCTGGGTGTATGTGTAGTCTTCACCATCATTTCATCCTCATCACGACGCGCAGGTCGCCTACGGGAGTCAAATAGAAAGACCTGCACCTGGCGAGCCGAACCCGTCCTGGGATATCCCGGCACTAAAAGCCATACGACATTTCATTTCATGAGTACTCAGCCATCAGGTTGTCTTGAGACTAACTCCATGCTCTGAGTAGACACCTAGAAGTCCAATAGACGGCAGGCTGTCATCTATTGCATATATTTCCCACCAGAACAGTAATTAGGCATGCAGAGTTGCGACAGATACACACAATTTTGCAAAGTTGTTTCTACAGATCAGTTTAAAGCATAATACATTTTGTATTTGCACATGTAAACTCTTCAAAATGTGTTAAAAGATCTGTGCCGAAGTTTCAAAACTTATAACTTGAGGTAACATCACGATGTAAACATTGCTGACCAGCATGCAACTAAACGGGGTGTGTTAGAGGTACCTTACTAACATTCCATGCTAACCGTATTACTCTGTGCAACAATTTCATCCCTGCCTTCCCACAATATTTCACAGTTTCAGTCCTATTTATTTTTCTATTCCTGCTGCTTTAAGACAATAGGGACTTCTTGCCATATGTCCACTTCCTCAAGCGTAACATTAGTGACATCATTTTCTCCTCCCCATTAGCCCGAATGATCGTGACGTCAAGAGGGAGTTTTCCTTTCGCTTTAAGAAATTTTCTAAATAATTCTTCCACCTGTCCTGTGATTCACCGGCCTCGTGGTGTATGGTGTGCGTACCTGCCTCTTATCCGGAGACACTGAAGTACGATTCCTGGCCAGCTCAGAGAGTTTTACCTTGACCTGTGGAGTATTTATCCTACGTGATTGTACTGTAATTGCAGAGCTATCTAACGGTGAGATAGCGGCCGCCGTCTAGAAAGCCAACAATAACATTCAAAATACTCCTAACTCAACAGATCATTAGCATAAGTCACCACCGTTATGGCACCAAGAACTGCATGGTGATCAATAGAGCTGACCCCCTATACATGTGTGTTACTTTAGAGGGTGTGATATATTTTGACATCATCCGTGGTGTAATATTGCTTGTGTGCCTAATCTAGCTCAAAATATCATTTAGTAGAAAATATTTTTTTTAATTCGCTGTACATAAAAGGGCTATACATGTTGCTTACAACTTGTGCTTCAAAGAGTTAAACTCCATAAACCCAACAAACACTTCTTTCACTTCCATACTCGTACAATTGACGTATCTCAAACATTTACTCTTTTGTTATTTTGTACTGATGTCTGTGGTTTCATCACATCACATAAGATTCAACAAATGTTTTCCTTTTTTCACATCATACATAATCGCAAAATGGATTACTTCGCTAATACATTCTATGAGTTCATTCTATAAAGCTTTGCATATCACTGTACTGTTATCACCTGACATTGCTAAATGGCTCTTCAGGTCGTTGTCCTCTGAGTCCGAACGGAAAGCTTAAAGACAGCGGAAAATTCCTCTTTTCTGCTAAAAGTTAATTTCTTTTGAAATCAAAATAAATGTCCCATCATCTCTTTGTCCTCGAAATGCAGCATTGATCCCCGCACAGAAATAAATGTTTTTATTGTTGGTCATAGACGTCTTCTATTCACCCCTATTGTCTAGCATCAGAGAAACACTCCATTACTTCATGGTTTTTAATTAAATATGTTATTTATTTCTTACATTTTGCACCAAAGTTCCCTGTTAATGTTTGCATACTATGTCGAAACGTATTCAGAAACGAGTTTGGTATTTAAAAAATTAATTTCTTTAAAAGTTAATAAAGAAATACGAAATATTACTTGGATATCAGATCCATCCTCCGATGGAACAAACTATGCACAGTATTTTTAGAAATATCCGCATGATTGTTCACAGTAGACAAGCCGCTTAAATTTGTCTAACCATTCTCTCCTGAATTTGTATGTCTATTTGCCCTCCAAATTACCAGGGAAAGAAAAGTTAACTAGAGCTTCCGTAGAGTCAAAAAATTTCATGTTGTAAATTCAAGCAATGCCTTCCAGCAGCACAAGCAATATCGAAAGTAGGGTATTCTTCAAGGACCCCTTGAAATTTGAAAACCATTCACTGTTACCTTTCACTGCTATACTTTATTGGCAGTAACAGGGCTGCTTTGAAAACAGAAACAACATAAAGAAAATTTTTTTTTTATATCTAACCATGAAAGTACAAGGTGTACAACTTTGCTTCCGCCGTTCGCCGATGGATGGCGACAACGGTACGTAGCGGTCGAACGAAACAAATCGCAGACGTCAGGCAGTTAGCTTGGACCTCGGTCAACATAACCCCATTCAGACTCGGTCAATGTGTGTCTGCATCATAAAGTTGTTCTCGATTGATCATGGCAGTGTACGAGCCAAATTCTCGGCATTTGCGGGAGGTGTTACTGTTTTGTTTCAATATGAAGAAAACAGCGGCTGAGTCTCATCGAATGCTCTCATGTACGTATGGTGAGGACGCTGTTAGTGGAAGAACGTGTCGTGAGTTGTTTCAACGCTTCAAGAACGGTGATTTTAACGTCGAAGACCGGCATAGTGGTGGAAGAGAGAAAGTTTTCGGAGATGCAGAATTGGAGACATTGCTGAGTGAAGACTCGCGTCAAACTCAAGAAGAATTGGCACGATCAGTGGGAGTGCCACAGCAAGCCATTTCAAAACGTCTCAAGACCATGGGCATGATTCAGAAAGAAGGAACTTGGGTCCCGTATGATTTGAAACCAAGAGACGTTGAACGGGGACGAAAAATGGGTTCATTACGATAACCCTAAACGCAAAAATTCATGGGGATATCCCGGCCAATGTTCAACGTCGACGGCAAAACCAAATATTCACGGCTCCAAGATTTGGTGGGCCCAGCTGAGCGTCGTGTACTATGAGGTGTTAAAACCCGGTGAAACAATCACAGGTGCTCGTTATCGAACGCAATTAATGCATTTGAGCAGAGCATTGAAAGAAAAGCGGACGCAATACAGCGAGAGGCACGAAAAAGTGATTTTGCAACACGACAACGCCCGACCCCACGTCGCAAAAGAGGTCAAAACATACCTGGGAATGTTAAAATGTGACGTCCTAACCCCCGCCCCACGCCGTATTCTCCAGACATTGCTCCCTCTGATTATCACCAGTTTCGATCAATGGCGCATGGCCTGGCTGACCGACACTTCCGATCTCATGAAGAAGTCACAAATTGGATCGATTCGTGGATCGCTTCAAAAGATGAACATTTTTTTTCGACACGGGATTCGAACACTAGCCGAAAGATGGGAGAAAGTCGTGGCCAGCGATGGACACTACTTTGAATGACACATGTAATCTGTTTCATTAAAGCCTCCAATGTTGGGGACAAAACGGCGGAAGCAAACTTGTACACCTTGTAGTATAGGTATATAACGGAGATATATTTTCACGATGTACACATATTTATCAGTGGCTTGGCAAATGTACTAAATATTTTATTTTATCTGATGTGTGGCTAAATAACGTATTATTACTACTAGGCAGTGGCATATAGCAGAAATTTGAATAAATGCGCCGTTTATTTCTTATATTTTACACCAAAGTTCCCTCTTAATATTTGCATACTAGTTCGAAAAATATTCAAAAACGTGTTTGGTATTTTAAAAATTAATTTATTTACAAGTTAATAAAGAAATACGAAATATCACCTGGCTAATAGATCCAGCCCCCGATGGAACGAGCTGTGCACAGTATTCTCAGAAATATCCGCACCATTCTTCACTGAAGTCAAGCCGCTTAAATTTGTCTAACCATTCTCTTCTGAATTTGCGTGTCTATTTATTCTCCATATTTCCACGGAAGGGAGAGTAAATTAGAGCTTCCGTAGAGTCAAAAATGTAATGTTGTAAGTTCAAACAATGTCTTTTCAACAACACAAGCAAATATTAAATATTAAAATATGTAATCGTTATAGTATAATATAGTAGAATGCCCTTGATTCGTACAGGTTGAAAAGCAGAGATAGTAAGAAACCCAAAATCAATTTTTAGTCAAATTTAGCGACTAATAAGTCCCGAATTCATTAATACAAAAATAAAATACCGGCCTGGAAAATCGACCTATGAGTATTAATGCACCGCAATCCATAAGTTCGTCGTAACTAGTTTTGAAGCCTTGGACTCGCTGAGGTAAACGGCACATGCCAACTTGCAGCCCATTGTTCCCAGTCCTTCGGACACTGCTCAATCAATCAATCAATCAATCAATCAATTAATCAATCAATCAATCAATCAATCAATCAATCAATCAATCAGTCACAACTGATCTGTGTTTAGTGCAGTCGCCCAGGTGGCAGAATCCCTATCTGCTGTTTTCCTAGCCTTTTCTTAAATGATTTCAAAGAAATTGGAAATTTATTGGTAAGTTATTCCAATCCCTAACTGCCCTTCCTAAAAACGATTATTTGCCCCAATTTGTCCTCTCGAATTCCAACTTTATCTTCATATTGTGATCTTTCCTACCTTTAAAGACACAATTCAAACGTATTCGTCTACTAATGTCATTCCACGCCATCTATCCAGTGACAGCTTTGAACATATCACTTAGTCGAGCAGCTCGTCTCCTTTCTACCAAGTCTTCCCAGCCCAAACTTTGCAATATTTTTGTAACGCTACTCTTTTGCCGGAAATCAACCAAAACAAATCGAGCTGCTTTTCTTTGGATTTTTTCCAGTTCTTTTATCAAGTATTCCTAGTGAGGGTCCATACACTGCAACCATACTCTAGTTGAGGTCTTACTAGAGACTTATATGCCCTCTCCCGTACATTCTTACTACAACCCCTAAATACCCTCATAACCTTGTGCAGAGGTCTGTTCCCTTTATTTACAATCCCATTTATGTGATTGTCCCAATGAAATTATATCATTATATTAACACCCCAAACGGAACTGTCACACCATTAACGCAGTAATTAAAACTGAGATGACTTTCACTATTTGTGAAACTCACAACCTGATTTTTCACCCCATTTATCATCGTGCTATTACCATTGCATCATACCATACCAAGCCCTATAGTTAATATTCTGTAGTTACTATACTACTATTCATCTCTAACGAACTTCTGTGACATACGTATTTAAAGCACAAGTAAAATTGTTGAATTTAAATTCATTAAACAAAATGAAGTTTGTAAAATTTGAAATATAAATTGGACAGGTAAATCCCCCTTAGCCCTTCCCTGGATCTACCTCCGAAATAAACTAACATCACTTTAAACGTCCTTTCCTTAATTTTTTGCAATGAAATCATTGAGTTCATCTTTAAAGACCATTTTTGTTGCAAGGTTCCATATTCAGCAGAATTAATGGTAAGGGAATTTAGTCGTCTTGTTGCACTGAAGTTCGATGACAACCCTTTAACTGAAAAATGTCCGTTCAGCAGAAGCATTTGTTATCATGAGAATCTTATAAAACCTCAATATCGTCATAAAATTTGGAAATATTGATTGTACCTTTGTTAAAATATGATGCTGTATTATACCGAAGGAAATTTGGACAGTAAAATTGGTTGCTAGGGCATCCTTTTGTGTCAACCATGGTAACAGGTGCCAAGCTGTATTCTTCTTACCCTCCATATGTATACTTTTCATGAACTGTATGGAAGATAAGTGCTATGCGCAATCATTACTTTAAAGAAACTCCGCTCGCCATTATAATTCAGAATTTAAACTTATCCGCATTTCACACAGCCACAGGATTTACTAAATGGGGCCTAAATTTGATATGCTGTATTAGGGCCCATAGACGGCAGCCTACTCTGCCTAATGGGTAATCTGGCACTGTATTGGAGAAGAGGGAGCAGAAAAGACAACTCCAGCTGAATGGGAAAACGTGAAGGAGGAGAAGAAGAGAAACCGAAATATCGTGGAGATCACAGCCCATTAGGACCTAAGCCCAACGCTTTTGCCTGAAAATATTGGATTAGCACGTGGTCAGCGGCGTGAACACCGTCCTAGCTCTCAGTCCGGAATTAAAATCGCTAGAATAACAATAATCGCAGGCTTCGGATGTGAGTCAGACACAGACACGTTAACCTTATGCCACTGGGCTGGCTCAGTAAAATGAATCCTACAAGTTTAAAGAAACGAGGGCCAATGGCAGAAATGCAGAATCAAATGAAAGATTGTGATGTAAAATATGAGTTATATGCCAAGCCGAATAAAATCCGTTAATGAGATGG
The DNA here is from genome assembly GCF_040414725.1 of Anabrus simplex. Taxonomy (NCBI): domain Eukaryota; kingdom Metazoa; phylum Arthropoda; class Insecta; order Orthoptera; family Tettigoniidae; genus Anabrus; species Anabrus simplex. The sequence goes on along the minus strand of NC_090266.1, from coordinate 388,047,264 downwards.
TGGTTTTGATGGTCTTTTAAGGTTCAAACCAGCGGGATTATCAGCTCCAAGTTAATCAGATAAACGTAAAAAATCACTCCCTTTTCCCAAGTAACCACGTCGTGTAACAAAGAGAGGTTTATCAGCCTTGAGTTCTATATCTAAGTTTTGGAGTTGGCCCCTACATTCTGGTTATGTGGCATTCATTAACAGTAATTCAATTATTAGGGGCTTCTCAGTTTCAGTAAACTATCAAAGCTGGTAATATGCAATATCAGCGCAGTTTTAAGACACTTAACTTGCAGCTTATGGTTCTTGACGCATTTATCAACAGAACATCGGGTGGTCACTGGATTCTAGTCAAGATAGATGTGATTCACATCCTGTTCATACAAAATGAGATTTTGGAAATCGAACGTCACGGATGAGTGGTAGCAGAGTGAAGAATGTGTAAGTGAAGGAGTAGTGGACACTACGAAGGAGGTGAATGTGAGGGCGTGAACTCGGAACGGCTGACGAGAGCCTCAACATGCACCCTTGTTCCCAGAACAAGGTTTTGTGCTTCTCTGCTGTCAGTAGTCGTCCATCTGGAGGTCTATCACCACTGATATTGATCGTTTGTTAAGATGAAAACCATGTGTTGCCGTGTCGACTTAGACTTAGTGTGTCGAACACAAGGTGCTAATTTCCAAAATATTTACAAATTAAACCCGTATGGGAGTGACATACTCAGGGGGTATCGGGTAAAGCAATTAACAGGATATGTTTTGGCGTACAGAAGAGAATAAACATAAATAAGATAAACAAATCTATGTTATTTGTAAGCCATCACTGTCCTCAATGCGGATGACTATGACACATGCTCGCTATACTTATAAAAATGGCTACACATTGAGCCCTTATTGAAGTGCTAATTTTATTGCTATACTAACATTATTGAAAGTACAATGAACATTCATTTTAGTACGTCTTGGTTACTTGGAGTGACCAGGGCGTATGTTTCACTATTCGACAGGGAGTTTGGTGCCGGTGGTCTATTGTCTGCAAACTAAATTAAGAAAGAAGGGGGCTACCTGACGCACGACCTTCACGTGCATGCTTCAGAACAAGGGAATGACGGAAGACAATGACGGAGACCAACGGACCACATTTCGGAAGCCCGACACGAGGCTAGAATGTCATATGACATGAGTTTAATGTTAGCGTAGGTGACGCGATTATTTGAACCAATGGGAAGGTAGTATCATTCCAATCTTGGCAAGACATTGGCTAAAACGAGAGATGTGACCTGAACGAGCGTAGGACAACGGCTGTGGTGACAAATTAATTAAAGTAACCAGCGCGTGGGTTAGCTGTCTATTCGGCAGGAGTCTTCTAAGTAGTCAGGTCGTGAGAAGAAGTGTCTACTTACGTGGAGTTAGAGAAGTCAGGTATCATTAGTCTTGATCGTGTGTTGGGACATCTAATACTACCTCAATATGCTCAGACTTTACCTAGTTATTCATCATTAGGAACGAGCTAAGAATATGTTATAGGCATGGGGGCCTGTAAGAACCATACCGAGATAACAACTTGATCATTACGCACCAACACTTCTTGTTGGAAGTGAACTCTGATAAATTCGACATTTTAGTGTCTGTAGATTTAGGTGGAAAGAACAATTCAATATAAACATTTACACATATAGTTGCCTGCTTATTTCAATTTTATGCATGGATGGATAAAGTAGATTTTCATAGGACATGAACGACTGATAGATAGCACAGTTTCTAGTCCAGCATTGTGTACTGTTACCAGATGTAGAGTTGTGACCTAATACGGGTGAATAAGAGAGAATATTGATACAATACAATTACAGTGTTAGATAAGCAGTGAATCGTCGTGCGGCCGAATGAGAACTGTTGTTCACGGTCACGAGGGAACTACCACCGAGTGTCGTAAATAGTAACCGGCAGGTTGCATTGATCCAGTTGTAATACCGTGAAGAACGGAATGTTGTAGTCAAGTCCCGAACCAGCAGAAGCAAAATATCGGAAATGCTATTTCTACGCAAGGAAGGAGATTCTCGGACTGCACAAGCTTCCATTTGAAGACATCACAGTAAGAATGGCTGCTAGCTAAAAAGGAATGGGAGCCGGCAAACCGAAATCAGGTGACGAAATCGACTAAAGGTGAGAATTAAATTTGCAATGTCATAATGTACTCGTGCACGTGTTTTAATTTAGCAAAGGGGATAGGTTAGGGTTTATTATTTAAGTTTAGTAGTTTTAGTTGTTGGTTGGGAGGACTTCGTCCTATCTCAATAAACTGTAGGGTGCTTGTATATTTAGATGTAAATAACTGTAAATCAGTGGCGAAGCGTGCTAGTATCTACTGTTACAACTGGTATTAGGTTGGAAAAATAAAATTCGAATATTGTTTAATATTAATATTTAATAGTTTTGTTTCTTCGCCTGGGCGTGTCGCGAGAACTCTATTGCAGCAGTTTGCCACCGTCAAAGCTGAGCGAGAGGCTGTTACCACTCCATGCAGTGGTTACGCTTTGAATCTCTTCTAACAGCTAGGCGAGTATTACTGCGCCTGCACCAAGCAAGGCCCCTTTCCCCTCGACACTGAGATGTGTCCTAGTACGTTCTCCGGTCGTGTTACCACAGTGGAAAGTGCAAACAAAAGCTTATAACGTCGGTGCTGATCTGTCATGCCCATTCCTTCCGCCGCGCTCAACAGTGCATTGTTATATTATTGTGTTATTGTTTCTATTATAATACGATGTGGCTTCTCTTATTAAAGTGTGAATTTATATTTAATTTATGGTCGGTAAGGATAGTCTATAGGACTCCACAACATATTAAATATTAAAATGTGTGCTGTCGCTGCCACTTCCAAAATAAGTGAGTTGGCGGGCCCAGAATATTCAATGTATAATAGAAAACATAATGAACAAGATATTTTCTTTAAGAATGTTTGAAGAAAAGGAGAACATACTTGAAAAAGGTAGACCTACGCCATCTCTTAAAAATGTATTCACCGGGTGAGTTGGACGTGCGGTTAGGAGCGCGCAACTGTGAGCTTGCATCCGGGAGATAGTGGAGTCGAACCCCACTGTCGGCAGCAATGAAGATGGTTTTCCTTTGATTCCCGTTTTCACACCAGGCAAATCCTGGGGCTGTACCGTAATTAAGGCCACGGTCGCTTCATTCCCACTCCTAGCCCTTTCCTATACCATTGTTGCCATAAGACGTATCTGTGTAAGTGCGACGTAAAACTAATTGCAAGAAAGTTATTCAACAAATCGAAACGAACAGTACGATATGTTCGCGACTCGAGGTACATAAATCTGGACTGGTTATGTGGTTGTGCAAAAGTGATTAAACTGTGCTGTTGGCCATGTAGTCTATTTTCCTCAGAAAACAATGCTTGGAATAACGACGGTGTGGAAAATTTAGATAGTTTCAGAGTTTTAAAGAGACGCCATGAGCTGTCTCAAGTACACATCAACGCTGTTGCCGAAATGATTCAGTTCGGAAGGTCTAGAATAGAGTTCTGTTTGAGTACAGGTTACATAAAGAAAATTGACGAGCATAATGAGCTAGTAAAGAATAACAGATGTGTTGTCACAACTTTAATAGATACTGTGTGTGTTTTCTTTCAAAGCAAAGATTACCTTTCAGCGGTCATCGAGAAACTGAAGAATCCGATGACAGAGGTAATTACAGGGAGTTACTAGCATTAATTGCTAAGAAAGATGACGTATTTTGGCACCACTTAGAAACACCTACGGTTTTCTCAGGACTTTCATCTGATATACAAAATGATACTATTGAAGCCATAGCTACTTTTATGACCAGCGAATTTCGGATGAATGTACAGACGGTTCTAACAGAGCACAACACTCGTCTGTATTTAGATATTATACCAGGAAAAGATTATGGGGCCAGAGCATGGGAAGGATCTCAGGTAGTGTTCGGTTACTTATTGGAGCAGATACATAGATAGATAGTATCTCAGGGCGAATAATAGATGATAAAATATTTTTGACAATATTTATTTAAAATATTCATGAAAATCACCCTGCAGTTGAAACTTCAAAGTTAAATTTTCAAAAATGCAAAATAAAATATCGATGCTGTTGTATTCTAAGACATCCACATGATTAGAAATGTCCAAAAGAAATATCACTCTTTTAGAAATCGTAAACACCCTACAGTTCATCCAAGACGGATTTAAATACCAAAATAGCACTTTGCAAATTGAATTTCATTAAGTCCATCACTTGTGATGCAATCCTACAGTTTTTCTAATATTTTTGAACATAATATTAACGCACACTTTCATGAATAAGTTGATAGTTCAAATTTAAAAAAAAATGATCACTTGCTGTATAATCCTACACTTCATCTAAGAAAGTAAAATAGCGCACTTGCAAACCCTAGAATTCATCTACGTGAAATTACTTCAGGTTATAAAAGATGTTAAAGAAGAATTTACAGTTCAAAAGCAAGACATGGAGCCTTCTTAAATTATTATGAATAGCAAACTGAAATTCACACGAAGCACTTTTCTGTTGTTGGATGGAGCACTATGATTAACTGAGTGCTTTGTTAAAATTCAGTTAAAGTCAAAGTGGAATTACTCACTCAAAATATAAGAAAATCACCTGGAATCAGCTTATAAGTGTTGGTGTAATGCTGTCCTGCGGCTTGCTGGCTGGAACTTTCTGCAGCGTGCAGCCAAGGCTCGAACTCAGCACCAACAGCGTGACAAGTCCGTTCAGTGAAGATACCACGTTAATATCCCTCGTCGACGTCCCTCGATGGGTACCATGATCGATGAAACCACATTAATCCCACGCTGGAAATGGCGTTCGACGCAGCAGAATCTCACAACACTTTGCCAAGATTTTAGACGTTCTTTTAAAGATAATGTCGGAACACGGAAAGTTCAATTGGCACTATAGAGCTCTCAATTATCACTAAGATTGGCATTATACACTAACTCGAGTCTCAATGCACAGTGCGTATTCTCACTTTTGTTTTTACGGTGATGAATACGTGACTTAGAATATCACAGTCTATGCTACAGTACGATTTGTAAGTCAGGTAAATGAAGTAATGACTTACAATCATTTCCAAAACGGAAACCCCAGTTTTTCACACACACAGTTTATAAAATAAGGATTGAACACTGTCATAGTTCATAATAGTCACTGATTATGCCTTCGGTTCGACCGTAGAATAATCATCACAGTCCATAAAACACTAGAAAAGATGTCACTAACAGTAGTCTCTACAACAGTCTCTGGAATAATTCTGTTCATAGATTAAGAAGATTTTATGAGTAAATTTGCATAACACTAGTCCGTACGACTTAATACATACATACATTATCATTATAGACTGTTATGCCTTTCAGCGTTCAGCCTGCAAGCCTCCGTCAATTTACTAAACGTCGCCACAATCCTCGATTTGCAACTAGTGTTGTGGCCTCATTTAGTTCTGTACCTCTTATTTTTAAATCGTTAGAAATCGAGTCTAGCCATCGTCGTCTTGGTCTCCCTCTACTTCTCTTACCCTCCATAGCAGAGTCCATTATTCTCCTGGGTAACCTATCCTCCTCCATTCGCCTCACATGACCCCACCACCGAAGCCGGTTTATGCGTACAGCTTCATCCATCGAGTTCATTCCTAAATTATCCTTTATCTCCTCATTCCGAGTACCCTCCTGCCATTGTTCCCACCTGTTTGTACCAGCAATCATTCTTGCTACTTTCATGTCTGTTACTTCTAACTTATGAATAAGATATCCTGAGTCCACCCAGCTTTCGCTCCCGTAAAGCAAAGTTGGTCTGAAAACAGACCGGTGAAAAGATAGTTTCGTCTGGGAGCTGACTTCCTTCTTACAGAATACTGTTGATCGCAGCTGCGAGCTCACTGCATTAGCTTTACGACACCTTGATTCAATCTCACTTACTATATTACCATCCTGGGAGAACACACAACCTAAATACTTGAAATTATCGACCTGTTCTAGCTTTGTATCACCAATCTGACATTCAATTCTATAGAATTTCTTACCTACTGGCATCAATTTAGTCTTCGAGAGGCTAATTTTCATACCATACTCATTGCACCTATTTTCAAGTTCCACGATATTAGACTGTAGGCTTTCGGCACAATCTGCCATTAAGACCAAGTCGTCAGCATAGGCCAGACTGCTTACTACATTTCCACCTAACTGAATCCCTCCCTGCCATTTTATACCTTTCAGCAGATGATCAATGTAAACTACAAACAGCAAAGGTGAAAGATTACAGCCTTGTCTAACCCCTGTATGTACCCTGAACCAAGAACTCATTCTACCATCAATTCTCACCGAAGCCCAATTGTCAACATAAATGCCTTTGATTGCTTTTAATAATCTGCCATTAATTCCATAGTCCCCCAGTATAGCGAACATCTTTTCCCTCGGTACCCTGTCATATGCTTTCTCTAGATCTACGAAACATAAACACAACTGCCTATTCCTCTCGTAGCATTTTTCAATTACCTGGCGCATACTAAAAATATGATCCTGACAGCCTCTCTGTGGTCTGAAACCACACTGGTTTTCATCCAGCTTACTCTCAACGACTGATCGCACCCTCCCTTCCAGGATGCCAGTAAATACTTTGCCTGGTATACTAATCAGTGAGATACCTCGATAGTTGTTGCAATCCTTCCTGTTCCCTTGCTTATAGATAGGTGCGATTACTGCTTTTGCCCAATCTGAAGGTACCTTACCAACACTCCATGCTAAAATTACTACTCTATGAAGCCATTTCATCCCTGCCTTCCCACTATACTTCACCTTTTCAGGTCTAATTTCATCTATTCCTGCTGCCTTATGACAATTGACTTTATTTACCATCCTTTCCACTTCCTCAAGCATAATTTCACCAACATCATTTTCCTCCTCCCCATGAGCTTGGCTGTTTGCAACACCACCAGGATGATTTCCTTTTACATTGAGAAGATGTTCAAAATATTCCCTCCACCTCTCCAGTGATTCCCTGGGATCTATTATGAGTTCACCTGAATTACTCAAAACACTGTTCATTTCCTTTTTCCCTCCCTTCCTAAGATTCTTTATTACTGTCCAGAAATGTTTCTCTGCTGCTTGACCTAGCCTTTCCAGGTTGTTACCAAAATCTTCCCATGACTTCTTTTTGGATTCAACAACTATTTGTTCCGCTCTGTTTCTTTCATCTACATACAACTCCCTGTACGACTTAATATTGCCATAAAAAATTCTTAATATTCAGTTAGTTTCTTGTAGTAGTGATCGAACGTTCGATAAAATGCACGAAGAAATAGTCACATTTAGTCCTGTTATTGGTTGAATGTTTAGTGGAATGGTAACTCACACAGTTCACAATTGGACTAATATAGGAGAAATGTGTCTCAGAATCATTAAAATGGTCACAAATTTGAAGTTTAGTTTATCACACGCGATGTCTTAGAATACTGTCACAGTCAATGTTAAACTTCAGAATTACGTGAAAATGACAAAGTCCACAATATCGTTAACTAGTAAATGAAATACTTAGATCTCCAATTACACTTGAATTCACAATTTCTATTGTAACTTCACTCGGTTAACACACTCCTAAATATTATATAATCACGATTTAGTCGGAGAAAATGTTATAACATTTCATTCGTCACGATGCTGTAGAAACTTTACTTGCGACGTCTCCGCACAATTTCAAAGTGTTCGAGTGTAACTTCTACATCTTCGCGAATCGCGACGGAGCATACTGTCGTTCTGTCATAATCGTAGAACACACTGCACACTGGCTATACTCTCGGTTCGTTGACCTATTTATATCCTTATGCGAGCAGCACTCTGAGTCAGGTGATGAAGGGGTGATAACACTTCCCAAACGTAACTTGTTTTATCTTGGAAACCACTGGACGGATTAATCTCAAATTTGCAGGGTTGTACTTTCAAAATATGGGCTACAATTTAGTGTTGGTCTCATATTTATTGATCCAGTCGTTGAAAAGTTTAAGAATGGTTTCGAGAGAATTCTAAGGGGAGGCAAGTACAGGCAGTGCTGACGTCACTTGACCTTGCTCCACTGGTGCGGTCTCCCTCACGCAGTGCAGTGAGAACGAGAACCTTCTCTCGCACAGCTGTTCATGCATTGTAATTTAGCCTTTCGCTCATGAATAAAGATTCATAACTCGTACGTGCCAGGGCCTATGCCTTCCTGGTACAATATGTTAGTCCCAGAGGCGAAATTCAAGAGAGATATTTGAGATTCAGTGATGTAAGTGGTGACCGTTCTGCTGTTTCTCTCTATGAACATCTGTTTGGAGTGTTACAAGAATTTCAGTGTGGTTAAAAGTTAGTAGCAGAAACATTTGATGACGCAGCAGTGATGGCAGGACAGCTTAGTGGGTTGCAGAAGTTAGTCAGGGATAAATATGACCAGACTGTATTTGTTCACTACTATGATAATAGGCACAGCTTGGCATTACAGCAATCTGCTACCCACATCAAGGAATGCAAAGTATTTGTGAGACCCTGTCGGGGTTAGCAGGTTGTTTCATCATTCCCTAAAAGGGCCGCTGCTCTTGACAAGGTAATACAGAGAGGATTACCAACAGTAGCGCCTACCCGATGGATATATGCTGGTAGACTCGTTGAAGTAGTGTCCTCTTTCCATACGCTAGAGATCTCCTTGAATTCTTCAGATAAATGAAAGATAATGCAGACGAATGGGACGGTGGAACGAGAATTCAAGCTAAGGGCTACTATGTTACCCTGCAAGACTTTGATTTCTATTTCCTATTAAATTTATTTGCTGAAGTGCTTCCTCAATATGATGCTCTCTATCAGATCCTTCAGGAGAAAATATGTGATATTGCCTTCTGCTCCAAACACATCCACGTCCAGTACTTTAAAGCTTTTTTGCAGACAACCGGAAATAATTTTGAAACTATGTGGTCAAAGTTACAAGACAATAAAGGGAGGCAAGATTACCCTCAGAATCGCCAAAAAATTGGATTTTATATGTACTAAGAAAACATCGTATTTCCTATTGTATTTGGAAATAATTGACATCATACTCGAGTAACAATCAGATAGATTTTCTGATATTAACAAGCTGGAGTTCCCCCAGTTAATTTATATTGAACAGTTTAACAATTTCGCGGAGGAGTTCCCGAACAGTGCCTATCAGTCGTTAGTGAAGACCTATGGACGAAATTTTGACTGCATGAAACTTAAAAATGAACTGTCTGTCCTCTACACCTAATAAATTGTAAGTTTGTCCGAAGGAATGGAATAAATTTCAGGAAAATCGGTCTATTGGATGCGGAATTAGCATATTGCACAACCAAGGTTCATGGTGTGAGTAGCGTCACCCCATAGAGTATAAAAGAAACCTCCCTCCGTATATTTCCCAGTGTCTGTCTGTTTTCTGGAGCGGCGGAGCCCTCGTCACTCGTCAGCCGAAAAGTGTGAAAATTGTGATCGTGGCTATGGTTCAAATCTACTGTTAGAATGGAAGATGATAGAAATTATCTGAGCTGCCGCTAATAGGAACTTTGAAGGTTTAGATATTTGGTGAATAAGTAACTGAGTTCTTCTTTGTATTCAGTGCGTGGGTATATTATTTGTTAGAGTCTGGATGAGAGCTACAGTGTCTGGTTTCTTATCTGTTGGAACACCTGGTCTTCTTAGTAGGGTGAACAAGTCAGTCGCCATTTGAGGAGCGAGCTCGTCACAAGAGCGAACGTGTCAAAAAGTGCGGTATAAAGTGTTGTGTAATTTAAGTTATATATATTTATAAGGAGCTGTATACGTTAGCCATGGAGGGCTAGGCGAGAGGTTTGCTGGTTAAATGCAGCCAGAACTCCAGGATGACGGCTAAGATCACAGGTCTGTAACCTTTTAATCAATGTTGTAGTTAGAATGTTGTTTGTCCCAACCAAATTTCGAGGCGTGTGTCGGGTTGATATTTTGTAATGATCAGGAAAAGATATTATAGTTTTGGTCAGCGTGTGAAAATCTTTAGTGTTGTAAAATTCACATCAAGAAACTATAAAATGCGACGTTTAAATCTTGTGTTAATCCTCTTTGAGATATTGTCCGAATAGAGAAAAATTAGGAAGGTGATAACGGTAACGTAGTCGTTGCGAATGTCTTAATTTCGAATATCGTTTGAATTCAGAATTTTTTTTGTCGAAATAATAATAATAATAATAATAATAATAATAATAATAATAATAATAATAATAATAATAATAATAATAATAAAAATAATAATAATAATATAAATAATAATGTCTACAGCAGGATGAAATTTTCTTGTGTTAAAAGTGGATTTAACAAGTATGTTCTACAAGGATTGCGGGCGTTTAGAAAATTTCCAGTGAAATCCGATAAAGTTATGTTTTATTCATGGGAAGTAAAAATTTTGTGAGATAGTGTATGTCGATGATATGGAAAATCACGGTGCGTTGTTGTATTCTCGAGGTCCGAAAGTTGTAGAAACAATAAAACAAAAGGTATACTTTTTATAAAGGTGGTTTGTCACGGGAGGATTGTGATTTGAAAAGTTCTTGAAATATAAGAAAAGGGGATTGAGAGCGAAGAATTTATATATGCGGAGATAAGAGTTGTTGAAATGTTGAAGGCAAAAGGGAGCCTGGATTTTACGTAATACCGCCATGAGAAGGCGATGACAATGAAATTTAGAGACAGGCTATGTTTGCCGAGGAAGAGTTTTTGAGACAGGCTGTATATTAAATGTGAGATTTATGTGGCAGGCTGTAGTATATTCCGCTAACGATCCGAAAGCTGGGACCTGGAGAAGGTCGGTTCGAGGTAATTATTGTGTGAAGCACAGTAAATTTCAGTTAAGATCCCAAGTGAAAAACGATTTGGTGAAGTTGGTAACTCTTGGTAGTAAAATTTCAAGTGACTAGTTACGTAAAGTCAGTAATGAATATTAGAATAATATGACCTCAAGGATAGAAGAGCATTTTGAATACACGGTTGGTGTTGTTTGACTGTAATGACAAGTTTCCAATCAATAAAGTTCATAAGTTACAAGGCGGTAATTTGTCATTAAATCGGAAACATTTGTGGGATGAGATATTGGACGTTTTTAAAGCGATATGTTTGGCTGTGTAGATTTATCGAATTTCGTTTCACTGGATAGTCATGGATATGAATATTTGGAAAAAGGACGGTAGGCGATTTGAGGGCCTCATCCTAAAATTACAGTGTGGATGTCTTTTGGTGGTGATGATTATTATTTTTGACGACATCCACTAAATGTTAGACGTGTGTTGGAAGCTGTAATTCTTTCCTAAACTTCAGTGCGCATGTTGAGATCATGTTTGAAATGTGGATTGTTCGCCACGCGATATTTATTTTCAAGTTCACTTTTTTTCGTAACAAGATAGAGACTTACTGCAGTTTCCGACTTGCGTTCGTTCTGCGACCAGAGTTGTTTCGTTGTGTGTTATTAGTTTCGATCAGATTTACAGCCGAGATATTGAAGAGTTTGTTTGAAATTACCGTTTCGCCTGATATGCTAGGGGAAGCGTATACAACCCAGTTTCCGCCCGACAATAGATTTAGGACGTCACATGTTATCCTAGGAGTATACTGATGATGAGACGTCCTAGTTCGCGCTCAACGATAGAATTAGGAAGGTACGTGTACATAGAGTTTAGTGTTAGGGTGTGCAGATGTTACGTAGGCCCGACGATAGGTCTGGGATGTCAGCTGTATATACTCAAGTCTTAGATTAGACGTTTTTGCGAAGTGACCTGATCAAAGGTATTGTCTGCAGTAAAATACTAAATGTGAGAGTGTTGGCTCGGTAATAACGAGGCCAAACTTGCGCGCAGCCCTCAACAGCTGGAAGGTGTTTACTCAAGATTATAGGATCACTGATGGCGTGCATAATGAGGGTTGTCCGATATTGGATACTGAACTAACGGTGATTGAATATTTTACTGCAGTTCTCCATGCGTGTTGAGTTCAAATAACTTCCGTATTTTATTTTATTTTACGGACTTAATTTGTTTGTCGTTCTGACGTCCGTTTCGCTTTGATAGTGTGCATGTTGACACTCAACGTATTAGTGTGAGACTTGAGTTACGAATGTGGATTCGATACGTCAGCCAGTAATATATTTTATTTTCAGTCTTTGTCGTTCTTTCATTTTTATACGTAGTTGAGTTCGATCAATTAATAATTTGTAGGTAGTGTGTTGGGACAGACAATAAGTAGGTGGATCTGTGATGGTAGTCATTGTTAAGTAGGAAAGAATTCTTTAATTCTGTTTTATGTTACCCTGTGGACTTGTAATTTTATTAAGCGTAACGTAACCATTCATATCCTGAAAGTCGGTTTTATAATAATATTTTTCAAGTGATTTACCACTTTTTAATTAACTTCAGTGTTTGGCATTTCTTCTAAATGCGTGATGAATAAGTGTTTCCTGAATTTCGCAGTTTTGTTCCTTCAGAACGACGTAACTTAAGATCCTCCCGGATCGTGTTGTTGTTGGTTCCTTCTGAACAGCTGTTTGGGTGATGCACGTTTAGCATCGGGATTATTTATTACTTAAGGGTGTCATGAAATGACAAATACATGGTGGAATTTTGTTTTCAATTGTGAATGCTGCTATTAACTTGTAGTGAACACCATGCTTTCCAATAATATTTCGCAACCTATCCAAAGCAACTGATAGTCAGTTTGGTTCGATTAAGTGTCCATTCGGCGGGTGTTCCGTATCCGAAAGTGTATTCGACTGGTGGATAACCTTAATTGAGAGGAAATCAGGAGTTCTACTTGTTGAAGGTCAGATTTTCCATGGATCGTGTGGATTAATTCTCAGTTATCGTTTGAATTAATAGGTGCCCGATTTTTCTTTTCAATTTTTCAGTTTCGCTGTCCACTAATGTATTACTTTCCCCGAAGCAACTCTTCGATTTTGTAAGAAATGAATTAACGCTACGCAATGTGACTGCGTTTGAAACATTTAATAAGTTATAATTAATTTTTCTGTCAAGGATTTATACAAATAATAACATTTTTCGTGCCATTGAGAATTTAATAAAAGTTAGTAAGCACATATTTGCTCCTCATATCAAGTAGTTAGGCTCTCTTCTGAAACCCATCGTTTGGTTAAGATCGTGACCGAAACATTCCCGTAACGACCCCAAGATTTAAGAGTTCAATATTGCTCTACTGTAGCAGCTGTGGCCGACCAACGATGGAATGGTAAGTCAAGGGTTCAGAGTTATACGTCGGTAGTTATTATGTAAATTTCTATTCCCTTTCTTTTTTATATATTGGGCATATTATCCCATACTCCCATTCCTTCGGTACCTTCGCCCCGTTGAAAATCTTGTTGAATAGCTTTACAATTCTTTCTACCATCAGACCGTATTTACTTATTTGTTTCCAACATACATTACTAATACCATTTCTCCGCACCGCTGATTTCAACTTCAGTTTTCCAATAACCCCCTGTACTTCTTCTATCATAAAATCCCTATCTAGTTCGAGTATACTTACTTCCATATTAGACCACAAGGCCTGTTTTCTTTCCTTATACTCCCAATCGTCCCTTCCTCCTAATAGCTCGCCGAAATATGTCACCCACTTTACATAGTCAATATTTCTTTTCTTCAATCCCTTCCCTCCTTTATTGTTCATATTTATTCTCTCCCATATTTTTTCCGTTCCATTCATTCTGCATTCCTTGTTTATTTTCTCTGATTGGTCCTTCAACCAATGTTTCTTCTTATCTGCAATTTTGCTTTTATACACTTTCCTCAGCCTGCAGAATGCTTTACGCTCTTCGCTCCCTCCTTTTGCTCTATACTCTTTTAGTGCACCTAACGCTGCTTTTCTGTTAGCCTCACATTCCCTGTCATACCAACCCTCCCCTACCGTTTTTTTCCTTTTGCTGTGCTCGACTGTACGTGTCACTCTCTTTACAGGGTACTGCAATAAATCGAGCGCTCTATGTTGTTTTCCATCAGCGCTCTTTCCTAGCCAATTCTAATTAATTGTATCTCTTTATCCATGAATGCATCTAGCTCTCTCTTTGAGTTCTCTGTCCATATATATTTAGTATAGCCACTATCCCACTCTATCGTGCTTTTTCTCTCTCCCTCTTTGTTTTCCTCTCTCCTCACCAAATTGACCCATACCGGAGCGTGGTGCGATTAAATCCAGTCTTCCACTATTTTGCTTTTAATGTAATCTAGCATGTCCTGTGAGCTCATTTCTAAATCAATAACGCTCCCTCCTTGTTCAGTAATATAGGTCATTTTACCTTCTTTGTCCCCCTCCCAAAAGCCACTCAAAATGCAGAAATTCCCGACTTCGCATAATTCTAAAAGTTTTCTACCATAGTCATTGATTACCTTATCATTACTACTTCTTCCTGATCCGACTATCAATTCTTCTTCTTTACTATACTTTGGACTTCGCTCGTCTATTCTGGCATTCCAGTCTCCAAGTAATAATATTCCGTCCTCCTCATACCTCCCTCTAATTATACCAGTTTCTAATAATAATTCCTCAAAGAACTTATCATTTGCATATGGAGACTCCCTGGGGTGACAGTAGGCAAAATCCAAGCACACATGTTTCTCTCTCCCTGCCTCTCTCCCCATATTAAATCCTATCCACATAATCCCTTCAATGTCACTCTCAATATGCTCTATACATTCATTCAGCTCTTCTTTGACTAATACTACTATTCCTCCTGGCACGCGGCCCATTTTTCTTAATCTCTTCCTTGACTTGTGCCTTACAGTGAATCCTCCCCAAGTTATCTCCCTGCCTACTTCTAACCATGTTTCTAAAAGCGCTACAATATCAAAGCTTTCTATTATTTTTCACTTTTGAATTACCTATCTTACTCAGTACACCTTCAATATTAACAAAGCCTATTTTCCAGCCTAGTTACAGCTTTTCTTCCCTACCCTCCAAACCGCCATCTCTATTCTTACTTCTCGTCACCCTCTCGCTCTCAGCTTCTACTTCCCTTCCATCATTCTTCGACGCTTTATTGCCATCCTTCTTCTCTTTATCTTCTACACCTTTATTTCTTTTGCCCCATAGGTCTTTCAGGCTCCTGCTTCTCCCCTTGGTCATAAGGTCTTTCTCTTTCTTATCCCCCCCTGATCGGTAATCAGTGCACCCTCTTTTCCTTTCGGAACACGATCTGATAACACTTCATGAACCTGCACAATTGATCTTTCACTCACACTATCTTGCACTGCACTGTTTTCTTGTCTCGGTACTTCATCCATAGTTACCACATTTCCTCCCTCCTCTTGGGCGTACTCCTGTCTCTCTCTTGGCCGCTTCGAACGTTCCTCTTCCTGTTTCAGCTCTTCCTCCATCCGTTTTAGTTTTGTTACAGTCAAAACACGCCACCATACACCATTTGTTACCACTAACCTTTGATCCTTAATAAATGGCCTAAGGCCTTGATGTTTAGTTCTGCTTAAATGTTTTCGTAGAATTTTTATATTCTCAATCCCTTCTCTAACCAAGTCTTTGTTTATCCAGATCCTTTCACCTTGTAAGTTCCTTGTGTTTTTTAAAACTATGTCCGCCATTATGGTTGACATCAACTTCACTTTCACTGGTCTCCTACCTTTCACTTTTCCTAGTCTTTCGATATCGTCCATATCTACTTCACTGAAGTTAAGTTTCAGCTTATTTTGGACGAGGTCCACCGCTTTATATATAAGCTTCACTCTTGAACCAGGTCTTCATATCTTCAAATCCCTTGGCTTGTTCTTTTCTAAATTCATTTACCAATGCCTCTCCGGTATGTGTTTTAACGGCGTCTCCTATCATCCCCTTGATTCTCTCCCAGTCCTCCCAGCTCATGTCAGGGCCTGGATTCATCTCCACTCCCCTATAATTAATAGAATAGTTATCACCGTAGCTGCCAAGATAACCTCCCCGATCTTCCCCAGTTCTCCATTATTCGCCGCATGCCCTGTTGTCTTCTTCTGCCTGCCCAGCCAGCCGCCTATCGCCGCCCGATATTGCTCAATGCCAATCATGCTATACTGCACTCGCCTTATTGTACATCCACACTGGTCGGTTGCTCAAGTAGTACTGTCCCTATCACTCAATTATGCCTTGGAGGCAGGGCCTAATCTACCAGATATTCTTGCAACACTACTCTGCTTCCGACTCTACCGACCAGCTTTAATTTTGGAAGGAACCGAAGCCTTTCTGCAGTTGTACCTGGATGAAAATGATAGAGACTTAACGAGATTTCTATGGTTTGGAATGGAGAGAGGGGAAAATGGAGATTGGAATAAACTTACAACACTGCAGTATACAGATTCATTCCTTTTATCAGCTACAGTACGTGAATTGGCTTTCAGATTTTATGACAAGTATCCCTTCGCTACAAAAATGCTAGATCAAGGGACCTCCATGGATGATTTCACAGCCAGTATAGAAGACGATAATGAACACATTGGTGTGTACTACGGAATAACAAGACTTTCCGTGAGATACAAATGCCAATGTCAAAGTGGGCGACAAATTCAGCACTGCTAAATGATATATGGAGAGGCGAAGCGCGAGCAGAAAAGAGGGACACAAGTTTTTAGTGTTGACTTTAACGCGCACACTTACTGTCTTCTTGTCGACCCTAAAGACGTAATCGGAACGCTACCAGAAGGGCCGGCAACGAAGAGACAGGTACTAGCTACAGCAAGACTTTACGATCCGCTTGGTTTCCTGTCGCCAATATCGATTACAAGAAAAATACTGTTCCAGGACACTTGGTGTAGAGGGATAGCATAGGACGATCTGCTACCCATAGACCTAGCAAGAAGGTGGCAAATCTGGACTTCCAGCCTCATTCACTTGTCGGCCATTCAAATCCCTCGATGGATAGGATCTTCTTCTACAACGCCAGAGAACTATCAAGTGCATGTATTCTCAACGTTTTGGACAGGGCTTATTGTGCCGTATAATATCTTAGAGTGGTGGAGAGCAATACGTTCCCGGTACACTTGGTTTGCAGCAAGAACAGACAGCCACCTATCAAGCGAGTGACCCTCACAAGACTTGAACTCCCTTCAGCACTAGTGGGTATAAGATTTCTCAAGTATTTCTGTCAGTCTACAGGATATGATAGCACGAGGGCAAAACTATGGAGTGATTCTATGGTGACACTAGGCTGGATTCACAACAATACAAATAGATCGGAATCATTCGTCTCCAATCGTGTCACGGAAATCCAGCAGAGCTTCAATCCAGCAGATATACTATCATGGGGCATATTAGAGAAAGAGTTGCAGGGATCACGATGGTGGCAAATCCTGGCCTCAACACTCGGTGTCTAACATCGCCCCACTCCCTACTGAAGACTTTTCCTTGACTTACTTTCTGCCACCAGATGATTGCAGCATAGGCCATCAACGGTCTAATGATCATTGTGTATATCCACATTACCATTGATGATCTTAAGCCCTATGTCTTCCCAACGGCTCTTTTACATGCATACAGTAAGTTCTTGGCGCGGGTTATGTTCCTTTCTATATGTGGATTCCAGGTTAGATTTTTATCTAACACTACACCCAGGTGCAGTGCCTGTTCTTCCACATATATTTCTTGCCCAAAGAGCTTCAGTGATCTATTTTCCTCTAATTTTCTCCTTCTTGCAAAAGGGACCAGAGTTGTCTTGTTTGAATTGACTGATAGTTGTCCTTCCCGACACCAGTTCTCCACAAGGCTGAGTGATCTTAGCATGAGGCACTGGACAACACTCATCACCTTACCTCGTACCACAATAACTAGGTCATCGGCGCATCCTTGTGTATGAACAAATAGTTCGTTGAGCATAGCTATGATTTTGTTCACCACGAGGTTCCACAGCAGAGGAACTCCTCCCTACGCACAACCTCGGGTGGCTCTAACCGTCAGTGTTTCTTCAAAAAGGATTGGTTTTAGCTTCCTGCCTTACAAGGGCAGCACTCGGCTAGAAATAGCCACACGAAATAAAAAAAATCATACCATTGCCTACTTTCCATCTCACAACATTATCGAGGTCATTTTGCAGTTGCTCACAATCTCGTAATTTATTTATTACTCTGTACAAAATAACATTATCTGCGAAAAGCCTTATCTCAGATTCAACTTCTTTACACATATCATTGATATATATAAGAAAACATAAAGGTCCAATAATACTGCATTGAGGAATTCCCCTCTTAATTATTACAGGGACAGATAAAGCTTCACCTACTCTAATTCTCTGAGTTCTATTTTCTAGAAACAGAGCAACCCATTCAGTCACTCTTTTGTCAAGTCCAACTGCACTCATTTTTGCCAGTAGTCTCCCATGATCTACCTTATCAAATGCCTTAGACAGGTCAATCGCGATACAGTCCAATTGATCTCCTGAATCCAGGATATCTGCTATATCTTGCTGGAATAACATTTCCTAAACCCAAACTGCCTTCTATCAAACCAGTAATTAATTTTGCAAACATGTCTGATATAATCAGAAAGAATTCTTTCTCAAAGCTTACATACAATGCATGTCAAACTGACTGGCCTGTAATTTTCAGCTATATGTCTATCACCCTTTCCTTTATATACAGGGGCTACTATAGCAACTCTCCATTCATTTGGTAAAGTTCCTTCATGCAAACAATAATCAAATAAGTACTTCAGATATGGTACTATATCCCAACCCATTGTATTTAGTATATCCCCCGAAACCTTATCAATTCCAGCTGCTTTTATAGTTTTCAAATTTTGTATCTTACTGTAAATGTATTTGCTGTCATAAGTAAATTTTAATACTGCTTTAGTATTAGTCACCTCCTCTATCTGGATATTAACCTTGTAACCAACAATCTTTACATACTGCTGGCTGAATACTTCTGCCTTTTGAAGATCCTTGCATACGCAGTCCCCTTGTTCATTAATTATTCCTGGAATGTCCTTCTTGGAACCTGTTTCTGCCTTAAAGTACCTATATTATCCGCACACTTTATCTTGGTGCATTTACACCCTAGTGCTGAATCGGTCGACCTCGGCGATCTTCGAGATTCGTACTGGCAACCTTTGAAACACAAACTATGAATCGCTTAAGCATCGTTGTGCGACATCTGGCGTACACTTTACGTACTAGTACTGTTGTTGTTTACACAACAAAGCCAAAGTATAGAATTCATGCTAGGAACAAGTTTCACATCGAGAAATGTTTTATAATGTTACATAATGTGTATGTGACATAGTTGTTGGCTTAAGATGATAACGGTTTAGAAATTTCAAATCGATCGATCATATTCTCGATTCAATTCAGATTTCATTTTCATTCAGTTGGCAGTACCAGGCAACACTATCGATATCGGGACAGCTCCCACCTTACTCCTCACCCCCGTACACAAATGCACCAAGATAAAGTGTGCGGATAATACATACTCTTCCATTTTTCACTAAGATTAGTATGGCCACCAATTATGCTTGCCATCATGTTATCCTTGGCTGACGTCTTTGCTGGATTCAATTTCCTAGCAAGTTCCTTCAATTTCTCCTCACTTCCATAGCCATTTCTAACTCTATTTCTTTCCAACCTGCACCTCCTTCTTAGTCTCTTTACTTCCCTGTTATAATAAAGTGGATCTTTAACATTCCTTACCACCTTTAAAGGTACAAACCTATTTTCACATTACTCAACAATTTCTTTAAACCCATCCCAGAGTTACTTATTAAAAAGTCCATCATCCCTGTTTTGTCAGCCATATGGTACTGCCTAATAGTCCTAATTTTAACCTCTTCCTTTTTTCACATTTATTTTTTATTACCACAAAAAACAGCTTCGTGATCACTATTACCATCTATTACTTCAGTTTCTCTATATAGCTCATCTGGTTTTACCAGCACCTCATGCAAAATATTCTTCCCTCTAGTTGGTTCCATCACTTTCTGAATCAGCTGCCCTTCCCATATTAACTTATTTGCCGTCTGTTGTTCATGCTTCCTGTCGTTCGCATTACCTTCCCAATTGACATTTGGTAAATTGAGATCACGCGCTACAATCACGTTCCTTTCCTTATCGTTTCCCATACAGCTGATTATCTTATCAAATAATTCTGAATCAGCATCTGCGCTACCATTTCCTGGTCTGTACACTCCAAAGACATCAAGCTGTTTATTATCTTTAGAGATGAACCTTAAACCCAGAATTTCATTTTTCATCCTTAACTTTTTCGTAGTTTACAAATTCTTCTTTCACGAGGATGAATACTCCCCCTTCTACCATTCCTATCCTATCTCTACGATACACCCTCCAGTTCCGTGAAAAAATTTCTGCATCCATTATATCATTTCTCAGCCATGATTCAACTCCTATTACAATATCTGGTAAGCATATATCTATTAAATTACTTAATTCTATTCCTTTGTTTACAATACTTCTACAGTTGAGCACTAACAGTTTTATGTCATCCCTACTTGATTTCCAGTTCCCTGTTCCCTTAACACCGCTCCCTAGGCCACCCTGTTTCCTTAAATGTACCTCCCCCCTTCTATACAAATTTCCTAACTTATATGTACCACTGCGGTTTAAGTGAAGGCCATCTGAGCGCAGATCCGAAATTTCACTCCCAGTTCCCCACATACCCACTCCATAGTCTCATTTAAATCCCCAATCATCTTCCAGTCAGTATCCCTCCTACACAGTATTCCACTGATAACAATCTCCGCTTCCTTAAACTACATCCGTGCTGCATTTACCAGATCCCACACATCCCCAACTATGTTGGTACTTATACCTGCTTGTCTTTCGTTGTTAGTACCAACGTGAAACACTACCACCTTCTACTTTCCCTCCTCCCTCTCTTCTACTTTCCTCAACAACTGCCTTAATCTAATTCCTCGATAACACTCTACCCTGGTACCCTTTCGTCCACACACTTTCCCGACATGTCTAACGATAGAATCCCCCAAGACCAGAGCCTCAACACTACCCACCTCATTTGATCCCCTTCCCTCCTGGTCAGTCTTATCTTTCCTGACGGCTGCAGAAGCCACTTCCTCCTCCCTTTTCTCCATCCCATGGCCCTGTCCCACCTGTCCTTTCCTTTCCACTACTCCACATTTCCCTTTCCTACCTCTTCCCTTTCTCCTACTTCTACACTTCTCGGCGACAGCTCCCTGTTCCTCATCTTCCCTCGGTTGTTCTAACTGCAGTGACTCGTATGGATTTCTCACCGAGACCTGTCATGAATTTTGATCCTGAATGGAGCCCTTAGCCTGCAATCTCCTTCCCCTTAAAACATTAGACCACCTGTCTTCCACAATTTCCCCTTTCCTTTCCATCCCTCTATTACACCTACTGTATCCTGTACATTGTTTGGAGACCTACTTTCCTTCCTGTCCTCTGAGAGAATCCTACTTATCTCCCTCAAGCTCTCCAATTCCTCTCTTATACTCCTTAATGCCTATCCACACCCACAGTTCCTACACTCGCACTGCTTATCCATATTTACTAAATAATGTAAAGAAAAGGAGAAATAAGATAACTTATTCTGTGCAAAATAAAAATGAAAGGCAAATAATATTGTCTAGGTTAGTTCACAAAGATAACACGACAGTAAGTTAATTAATATAGGCTAGTACTACCTACGATACTACTTAATTGTACTATTTTTTATTCCTACAACACGCTAAAACGATGAAAATTGCTGTTAATTACTGGAAACAGAGAATCATACACAAGAATTACACAATTCTTAGCTGCAGTTAAGTCTACCCTAATTACAACAGAATTTTGCGTCCTTAAATGCTGAAAAATATGTGGTTATTTATAATAATTTCTCAAAAGTATTTTTGTCTAAACTACGCCAGGGACTTGAATTGCGATTATTGGAATGTAGGAACTTGATTATTAGCAATCCGCTCATAAATACTGAAATGTCAAGGGTGTGAAATATAAATTACGGATACTTTAACTGCCTACTCAGAACTACAAATGATCGGAATACAAGAATCAGCTGATTTTTATTTATATTTTCTTGATAAACTACAACCTTTGTTCACTACCGGTACTGTAGCCCACGGCCGGAACTAGCAGATTTGTTAGGGGGAGCAAAGATAAGTTTGCCGCCCCACATCCCCCGATTCCCCTCCCTCCCCCTTCCCCTACCTCTGAAATATAATACCTTCTTAAGCTATTTTTTAAATGTGGCCGTTGAAATTATACACCATATGTATACTATTAAGAAGTTTTATTTATGAAAAACACATTAATACACTTATACATATTAATACGTACATTACACTTGTACTGAAAAACACTTATACACTTAAACATGACTAATACAAATAATTTGTTTGTAGTGCAACTCAACTGAAACTACGCAAAAATGTCTTATGTATTGTACCTCAAAATTGAATTCTTCGAGCTTTCTTAGCTGCAAATGTAATGATGATGTCTTCAAAGTTGATAAGGGATGTTCGTTTGAACTAGAGTATGGTTCCAGTGTATGGGACCCTCACCAGGATTACCTGATTCAAGAACTGGAAAAATCCAAAGAAAAGCAGCTCGATTTGTTCTGGGTGATTTCCGACAAAAGAGTAGCGTTACAAAAATGTTGCAATGTTTGGGTTGGGAAGAATTGAGAGAAAGAAGAAGAGCTGCTCGACTAAGTGGTATGTTCCGAGCTGTCAGCGGAGAGATGGCGTGGAATGACATTAGTAGACGAATAGGTTTGAATGGCGTTTATAAAAGTAGGAAAGATCACGATATGAAGATAAAGTTGGAATTCAAGAGGACAAACTGGGGCAAATATTCATTTATAGGAAGGGGAGTTAGGGATTGGAATAACTTACCAAGGGAGATGTTCAATAAATTTCCAATTTCTTTGAAATCATTTCGGAAAAGGGTAGGAAAGCAACAGATAGGGAATCTGCCACCTGGGCGACTGCCCTAAATGCAGATCAGTATTGATTGATTGATATTATACTGAGATTAGACAGTCTCTCCTGTCCGATTGTACTTCTCATGTAGTTTTTGATGATTTTCAGTTTGCGAAAACTTCGTTCTCCAGATGACACTGTAACTGGCAACGTCAGAAACATTCTCAGTGCAGTAGTAATGTTAGGGTAGCTTTCCTCTAGTTTATTTTTTATAAATAAGACCTAACATTTCTCTTGATGTGGTTCCTTTAAATTTTCGTCAACTGGTAAAGCGTGGTGCTTGAAATTTTATATTTCAAATTTAAATTCTCATTGTTGAGATCAGCAGTGTAGATATTTGCCAATTCTTCTGCTTTCATTTTAAGATTTTTTACTTGCAATTCTTTAATTCGAACTCCATTCAAAAATCTAAACTTGCTGTTTATGTTTCCAAAGCCTTAAACCTGACACTGAGTTCCGTAATCATCTGGTCAATAACCTCTAACATACAGTACCCATTGGTACACATTCTCAGTACTTGTCGGAGCTTCATCGCCACATAGCTCATCAGGCATTTTTCCTTTTTCTGAGAACTCAGATGGTAGATCACTCATGCTTGCTAAGAATTTACCCTCAGTACTGGCCTCAGATGGAGCAAACTCTCTGCGAGACTTCAAGAGCGTTAATAGACCTTGAAGTTTCCGGGCAGCCAAATCTACTGTTACATCTCTTCTTTGCAAAAACTCATTGACATGATTGATCTCTTCGGATAAAACATGCCAAAAACATGTGAAAACGATGAATTCAAGTTTCCGAATATTTTTAAAAGGGGAATGGCCTCACTCTTAGTTTGAGGTGTTGAGAGATCATGGTTTCTAAGATCCCCTAGAGCCTGCACAACTTTACCGTACTGTTTATACACAGGTTCGACCGCATCTAATCTTGCAGACTATCTTGTATTGCTTTCGGGTTTCAATGTCAGTGGCACATATTTTCGGAGAACTTCGCAGCGTGAAGTTGAAGCCGCAAAGAAAGAATACATACTGTTGAAAGTTCCGAAAAAATTCTGAGCCTCAATAGTATCACTGGGCGCATTAGCACCAACTAAATTGAGGGAGTGAACAGCACATGGGACAAAATATGCTAGCTCGTTCTCCTGAAGTAGTCTGAATTGAACTTATTTACACTTCCCGACCATATTTGTCCCATTGTCGTAGGATTGGCCTCTACAGTTCTCTATGTGTAGTCCATCTTTGTCTAATTTTTTTAGAATTTCTTGGCTGAGACCTCCACCTGTTTCGTCACTAACTGGGAAAGAATCAATAAAACTTTCTTCTACCTCGGATGTATTTGTTTTGACGTAACGAACTACTTGAGTCATTTGCTCACTGTGGCTGATATCCGGAGTGCAGTCAAATATTAAGGAATAATATTTCGCATCCAAAATGTATTGTTTTATCTTTTGCCTTATGTTATTGGCAATAATTTCTAGGACTTATCTTGTATTTTATGTGGGAAATACGAGATTTGCCCTTTCGAATGCCGCTCAAAATGTTGTAGAAGAGGGACATTGTAATGCGATATAAGTTCTACTATGTTCAAAAACTTTCCACTGGATGGGTCGCTGAAATCACAGTTTTCTTTAGTTCCTCGGAATGGATTCCCTTGCTTTGCTAGGAATAGAATAGCATCGACAATACAGCGCAATACCGCCTTCCAGTGAGACTCTTCTTGATGGATCTGGTTTTAGAGTTCTGCATCAATACCTCCCTTTCCTAAACAAGATTCTAAAGCTTTCCACGAACAAAAGCAAAGTTCGTGGTTGGATGAATTTTCATGTTCGGGCAATTTTTCACTGAGTTTTCTCCAATTAGTAAGTCCTTTTTCTTTAACTAATGAAAGCACTTGATTTGAACACAATTTATAGCTTTCTTACTTTCACTATAGCCTAACCATGATCTCTTTACTTTTCTCCATTCTTTAGAACTTTACAAAACCAATCTTTGGTAAAGTAACGCCCTTCTCTGCTGCTATTACTTAAATTTGGCTCGATCAGATTTTCAAAGCTCATTTTTGTTATGTAACAGCTTACAGAATCTGAAAAACTCTGCGGCCATGAACCAGGATCCCTAAAATCAAAGGAAAACTCGGACGCTCCTTGAAGACCAGTTGTAGGGTCTGGACGAGATAATAATTCATCTTCATTAGCTTCACCAGTAGGACTGAGTTTCTTGGAAAGTTCGACATGTTGCGTGCCTTCCTTTCCAGCTTCAACGTCATCCAAAATATTAAAAGCCGGGATTAAAATTCAATCAGTAATATGATATATTACAAAATGAAGTATTAAAAAATTGTCGTGAAGTCCGATAAGGCACAATTAATTCATCTCTTCCCTAATGTGCTATAATTTAATTATTGAAATAAAAATTATTTACTTACCTGATTTTTCTTTTGGGCCATCATCTTCATTAACATTGGGTTTTTTTAAAATGCTTCTAATTTTGGTGTTTGTGACAGCACATCGCTTTCTTTCTTCCTTTTTTCTTTGGCAACTTTTCTATACTCGACTCCACTGAGTCGTTTTCTGCCGTCCATAATTTGGAACCTGATAAAAACGCAGCTCAAATTGTACTGAACAATTCCATTTTCCAAACACTGATAAACGGTAACACGAATAACTAACCAACACTCCAAACACTAATAACTAAATACTAAATGCAAATAAAATAAAACAACTGTCGGTTCGTATCAACACACGCAGACAACAGTGTACGCAGGCTACATGTGTAGCCGTCGATAACGACAACGATGACTGCAGGTGTCTGTTTAGTTTATTGTTTATTGGAAGCAGAAAGGAGGTGAGATAGATGAGCTGCTCGCGCATCGCGTCAAGGACAGACTGTTTTCGAGCCCGACCCCGCTGCCGAGCGCTCAGGCTACTAATTATTCATATCCGTAGTAAGCATAACAGTATAAGACTCACTTCAGACCCTGAATTACGTTAATTCTTGTGTCGTGTCTTATAATGAAGGAAATAACTTGGTATACAGTCTCAATGTAATAAAATTGATGGATTGGGCAACAAAATTAAATAAAATTAAACAATATTAATTGCGGTATTATTATTTTGAAAAAATTAAATAACTTACTATTCTTTTTAATATACTTTTCAAATTTTGCTGCCCCCTGAAATCTGCCGCCTGGGGCAGGTGCTCCCCCTGCCCCGCCCTAGTTCCGGGCCTGCTGTAGCCAACAATGCCAATATTTGAATAAGAAGAGCGACAATAATCAATAACAATTACGACTGTTAACTATTTCGCCAGTGAAATACTGTCTATTCAGTTGAAATCCTTTCTTTAAACAAAATTTACAACAGCATCGTGTTATTAACTCTTTTTAACTCTTTATTATTATTTTTCTCTAGATCACAGTAAACAAATACCCAATCGATCCGTTGAATGAGAAAAATAGCGTTCATCTTAAGCCACACACACAAACTACTACTAACTTTAAAACAAACAGACATAGTTAATATACATAAACAGAAATAAAAGAACACCACAGTTTATAAACAAAAACAAAAAGAAAAGAACACCACATAATAACCTACCGTCCGGCCGAGTCATCACCCCTGGTAAGAAGAAGGCCACCCTCCCAGTGATGACTCGGCCGGCCCTTCCCGTGGCGACCTCCTGAAGGCCCCAAGATCTAACCAGATGACAATGATTTCCTTCTCACCATTCCACTCCTAATCGTACCCCTTGGACATGCCATGAAGTCCGTCGGATACTCCGGATATGTGACCCCCTCAGATAGGGCCACCCAGTAGCCATCCTCAGCGTCTTCATGTCATGTCCAGCATAAGTATATTAGTCTTGGGCCCTTCCCACCCCGACTTCTTACGGGTGAGTCCATCTCACCCTTTCCCCGCTTTCCTTGCCATCTACACCATCATTTCTCCATACTTCTCCCTCACCACCTTTCAACATACATATTAAACGACATATATACTTAAAAATAAAGATAGATTACAACCTATGCAATCCCGGAGCAAGACTACACCTTGCATCCAACTGTCCTTGTTAACACAGCACATTCCATCACCGCCATTGTTTTTCTGCTTGACCTACTCGGATTGCTGAGTCCAGACAACCTTACCTCACCAGCCGTGTCTATGTTTACATTATTCCTCTCCTGTTGCAATTTCATTCTTGCTTCATCCTTGCTTAACCATGCTTGACCTAATTCAATACCAAGCCATACTCTACATTAAATTTGCCATCTCGTCCACAAAAACCACAATTTGTCAACTATCACAAGTACATATGGACCCCTTATGTACTACTTCTCTAAAATACAATATAGTTAAAAGATATACCTCTACCATCATTTCTCCAACTCCACATTAAAGCAATGTATACACCACACACCCCTCCATCTCCACAATTCCGCCACAAATAGATTTACATATTACAACAATACATACACCATCCCTTCACCCTACTTCTCTCACACCCCATTTCATCATACCACACACACTTCATATTTTTACCTCTACCATCACCTCTCAGCCAATAATTTAACTTCACTCTTTAATCATTTATTACAACAATAAATACACCACCACTTTTTTATACTTCTCCAGCACCACATTTCAACATATCCCAAACCGAAATATACCAAATGACACCACTTCTCAACACTACATTCCGACATAAATAATCCATCTAGATACTAAGCCATCTTCACCTTAAAATACCAAACACTCATATACCATCTCTTCACCAACACCATATTTCAACCTCCACCATCATAACTCTGCTCCCTCTCAGCACTCACTTATTTTAGCATTATATAAACAGCATACCAAACACAAAAGCTATTACCAACTACCATTCAATACAAATAACGCTCCACCAGTTTTTTCATTATACCTCCAATTACAACATCACTTCTCCATCACCACATTTCAACCTCCACACACCTAACTTTACTCCCTCACAACATTCACATATTTCATCAATACATAACACTCCACCATCTACACATTGTACATCCCTTTTCAACTTCTGTCATCACTCTAACTCACCCTCCTTCAATCTTCTCTCACATAACTTTTTTACCACGCATAAATACCTGTTGGACTCACCCCCTCTTTCCCACTGCTGAATAATCCATCTCAGAATTGTTTGCTCATCCCCTCTTTCCAATAGTTCCTTCTGCTCAGCACTCAGTAATTTTTGCCTTATCTTACTTGTTTCTTCACAATCACTTAATAAGTGAAAATCATCATTTACTGCCCCGCAGAGTATACACACAGTCTTGTCCCTCTCTTGCAGCCACCCCTATTCGTATGCAATCCTAAAATCCACCAAATCATCCCATACCTTTTTGACCTATCATGGAATCTAATATTCATCCCTACTATCTCCTCTATTTTCGTCAAAACATTCAACGAATTTCTCAGTCTACTTTCTCCTATTAATTTCTGCCTATTTATATCTCTGATCCTCCTCACAAGGATCTTCACCCCTCTAAGTTCTGTCTTCGTCCATACCTCCCCCCACAGGTGCCCTCATCCTATCATCTCCAAATATCCCTTATTTTTTTCTATCCATCCACCCTTATACAAGCTCTTCCTTTGTTGTTCATACGCTGCCTGTAATACCCTCCCACCTTCCTGTCTTTTTAACTTCATCCAGTACCTAACTATTCTTTTCACACCCTCTGATTCTAAATCCTCTCCACACATCAATTCCGCCCCTATATTTGCTGTGCACCTCGGTAAACCCATTGTTATCTTTCCAAAACTACTGATAATACTTTTTAATTCCCGTCTTCTCTCATCCAACCCCCAGACTTCTACGCCATACAATACCCTCCCATAAATAATCGATCTTAACACTAGCCTCAAAGTATTATAAGTAATACTCGGGTATTTGGCTATCAAGTTTCTGACTGAGGCTAGGGCTGCCAAACCTCTGGTTTTCATCCTTCTAATCTGGTCTTTCCACGTTCCTTTACTGTTAAAAATAACACCTAAGTATTCCAACTTTTTAACTTGTTCCAATCTTTCTCCCTGTAGTATCCATTTCCCTTCTATCTTTCTTCCTTTGTTTCCCTGAACTACTAATATTTTACATTTATTACCATTAATTTTCAAGCCCCATTTCCTCGCAAACAACGGCACTGCATTTAGAGCCCTATTCATCCTCCCTGAAGTTAGAGTTATCAATATCACGTCATCAGCAAATATCAGACCCGGTACCTCCAGGCCATTAATTACCGGCACAGCCCAGTTGTTTGCCCCATGCCCCTCCAAAATATCGTTAACAAA
Source organism: Anabrus simplex (assembly GCF_040414725.1). Taxonomy (NCBI): domain Eukaryota; kingdom Metazoa; phylum Arthropoda; class Insecta; order Orthoptera; family Tettigoniidae; genus Anabrus; species Anabrus simplex. Next base: position 388,017,974 of record NC_090266.1, on the reverse strand, counting down.
TAAAATAAATAATATAGGCGATAACTTGCAACCTTGCTTTAAACCCACCCTGGACTCTAAGGGTCTACTCAGCCTCTCATCTCCCAATTTTACAAAAAAGCTGACAATCCCATATATACCCTCTATTGCCTTCAACATCTTGTCTGAAATCCCCAACCTGCCTAATTTCTGTATTAGGGCCTCTCTATTCACCTTATCAAACGCTTTCTCAAAATCTATTGCTGCCACATAAACCGTACTTCTAGCCATATTCTTGTACTTTTCTAAGACAGTCATCACTATCATTATATTATCCACTGTTCTCTTCTTTTTCCTAAATCCCCCTTGGAAATCTGTCAATAATTCATTTCCTTCCGCCCACCCGCTTAATCTGTTCGCTAACACCCCAGTGTATATTTTACAGAGATGTTCCTCTATATTTATTCACACTGTTCCTACTACCCTTGCCTTTATATATTGGGCATACAATTCCTATTTCCCATTCCTTTGGGTACTTACCTCCCTCATAGATCTTGTTAAATAGTTTAACTATACCCTCTATCATAGTCTCATTTTTGCTAATTTCTTTCCAGAACTTGTTATTTATCCCATTAAATCCTCCGGCCGATTTTCCTCTAACTCTACTTATTACTCCCAGGATTTCCTCTCTTGTAATTTCCTTGTCCAGTTCATATATTGCCACTCTCCTATATCTCCAAATTACTTCTTCCCCGCCCTTCTCCATCTTCCTTCCCTCTTCTCCCCCAGTAATTCTTCAAAGTACCTCACCCATTGAACTTCCTCAATACTCACTCTCTCTATATTCCTTCCACCCTTAATTATTCTATTAATCTTATCCCATACTCTCTCAAAGTTGTTAGACTTACACTCCTTATTTATGGTTTCAATTTTTTCCTTTAACCACACCTTTTTTACCTCACAAATTTTCTTTATATACTCCTCCCTCAAATGGCAGAAAGTCTCCCTTTCCTGGTCCCCACCTTTTTTCTCTATTCTCTTAACGCACCTTTCTCCTCATTTCTTCACACTCTCTATTAAATCATGCTTCTCCCTCTTTCTTCTTTCTCTTTCCACCTGGCACCTATCATCATTATTGGATGTAGTAGCAATTCTAAGGCTTTATCAATCTTATTCTCCTCTAACGCACCTTCCCACCCATATTTCAGAAGTTGTACTTCCTCCTTTACTACCCTATCCCAATCCCGTCCAACATCCTCAGTCCATTTGTACTTATTATATCCACTCCCGTGATTATCCTTCGTCCTAGCTTTCTTCCTTCTACCCTCTTTTCAACATAACCCACACTGGGAAATGGTGTGACTCAATCCAGTCTCCTACTTCCATTCTCACAATATCCTCAATCACTCCTTCCGAACTTCATGTCTATCACACTACTACACTTCTCAGTGACATATGTCAATTTCCCCCCACTGTCACCCTCCATCCATCCATTCAGAATAAACAAATTCCCCACAGCGCACATCTCAAGGAGCTTTACCCCATAACTGTTTATAATTTTATCCTCACTCCTTCTACTCTTCCACATACACAATCCATCCTCCCTACTATATACAGGGCTCTGCTCCCCTATTCTCGCATTCCAATCCCCGAATAACAACAAATCCTCTTCTCCTGGGAACTTTCCTCTTATTCTACTAATGTCCACCAATAACTCTTCAAAAAAACCTTTATTTGTATATGCTGAACTACTAGGATGGCAGTAAATGAAAGCTAGATTTATATTCTTTCTTTCTCCCTCAACCCCTCCCATATTCAATCTCAGCCATATAGTTCCTTTCATATCCTCCTCTATATCCTCTACCAAATCGCTAATTTCTTCGCTTATTAAAACTATCATCCCTCCTGGGGCGCGGCCCTTATTCTTCTCCTTTCTTCTATATTTATATTTTATCACAAACCCCTTCCATGAAATCTCCCTCCCTGAATCCAGCCACGTCTCCAAGAGTGTCACAATATCGAAACTTTCTATTACTTCCCGTACCTTTTTATTCCCTAATTTATTCATTACCCCCTCAATATCCACACATCCTATTTTCCAATATAGTTATAACTTTCCCTCTCTCTCTTCTAAGTCTCCCCTCTGTTCTTGCTCCTTGTATTTATTCCCCAGAAGTCATTTAAGTTCTTATTTCTTCCTTTACTCATGATTGTTTTACCTTCCTGCTGATCAATCTTCTCGGCACCTCTGTTGCTCACTATACCACTACACTCTGCTCTCCCAGCTTCTTGTTGCTCACTCTCCTTGCTCCCATCACCCGTTTGTTCTTCAGCCTCTCCACTGCACTGTCCGTCCACTGTTCTTTCCTTGTCGTTGTTCATACACTCACTTCCACTTAGCATTCTCTCTGGCTCTCTTGACACTTTTCAGTAATACTTCCTATAATTACACTTCTACCCTCGTTATCTTTCACTTGCCCATTATCTTTCACTCGTTTATCTTCCCCATTATTCTCTACATTTCTCTTTGCCTCTTCATCTTGTTTCATCCTCCGTTCTAGGTCCATCAGTCTATTCACCGACCATATTCTCCTCCAGTTGTTGCCTGACACCACTAATTCCTGTCCTCTGATGATTGCTTTCAACCCCTGCTGCCTGGCTCGTATCATGTGTTTTTTTAAGAATTCTTTCATTCCTCCACGCTTCAGTTCCCATGTCCCTCCTTATCCATATATTTTTCCCTCTGCTCGTTACCTGCATTACGCACCACTATATCAGCCATCAATGTAGAAAATAGTTGCACTTTGATAGGCCTATTACCACTCTTGTCACATCATCTATGTCCACTTCACTGAAATTTATTTTCATTTTCCCCTGAATTATGTCCACTACTTTATAAATAATACTCGTCTTATCTTCCTTCTTCCCTTCTTGCACTCTACATATAAATAGGCATTTATTTCTGCGATTTCGAGTGTTAGCAACTACTTCGGCTTTCAGTTTCGACATCTCCTCTTCTAATCTCCCTATCTCCTCTCTTAATGCTGAAACTTCTGCGCCATTTTTTCTCACCTGTGAAGCTGTGACTTCTGCCTTTTCTTGAAACCACCCCTTCATTTTTTCAAACTCCCTCGTTTGTTCCTTAATCATGTTTTTAATTTGTTCGAAGGGACATGTCTCCGCGACCACATCTTTTATGATTTTTCTGATTGTTTCCATGTCCTCCCAGCTCATATTTCCCCTGGAAGTCGGACCTGGATTCAGTTCTACCCCACCGATCCAAAGTAATATCAAAATCTCTAACAAGATGGCGTCAGCGAAGGATGTAAGTGAAGATAGCTCCCGGTTCTCTTGCGAAATAATCGGGAGTAAATGTGGTGTAAACAAGAAGCGAGTGAAGAATGGTATCCAGTGTGAAAAGTGTTTAATTTGGTACCATTTTGAGTGTATATGTAGTGCTGGTTTTGCTAAAAATGAAGATATGTGGACTTGAGTTAGCTGTGGCGAGAGCAATTTGAATAGCGGTAGCAAACCTAGGCCTACAACGGTCAACGAATCGCTGGCGTCTCATTACATGGAAGATGGAGGTAATGATAATGTACTTGTAATTCTCTCTTTATTGCAACAGGATTTACAAGCATTAAAAGCGAAGAATGAGATTTTAAAGGAAAAGGTACGTTTACTGGAATCGAAAGTACCGGTACCAGTAAACACTCAGAACACAGGTGGCTCCGAGAATCCTAGCGCGTGGTGTCAAGTTGCTTCAGATTCTAGGAGGAAAAGTGTACAGTTTAATAAAGACAACTTTGTAATTGACACCAAAAATAGATTTTCAGCCCTGAGGGAAGTAAGCGATACGCAAGGTATCCGTATAGGAAGCAGTCAATCGTATAGCGCAAAATCCGTTACGAGAAGCGGCAAAGTTAGGCCTAAAATCCCACACAGTGCACCGGCGAAAGTGTCGAACATTCTTATATTTGGTGATAGCCAGGCGAGGGGAATTGCGGAGAAAATGGTCAATGAAGATATTGCAGCATCGGCAGTCATCTATCCTGGGGCCCCAATGAAGAAGGTTTGGAAATCACGGAGCAGGCGGCAAGAAATCTCGGAAGTCGTGATGCAGTAGTGATCATCGGCGGGACGAACGACGTAGCTCACAACGACGCTAAGAATGTTATTTCTGAACTTAAATGTACACTAGGTAAGCTGACTCACACTAACATCTTTGTAGTGAACGTGCCCCACAGGCATGATTTGCGTAGAGACTCGTGTGTGAACATTGAAGTGGACAAAGTTAATACAGATATGGTTAAAATTTGTAAACATTTTCGTAATACACAGGTAATTGATAGCAGCAGTTTCGAGAGACACTGTTACACAAAGCATGGCCTTCATCTAAACAATTCAGGTAAACGAAAGATAGCAAATATTGTTCTAGATTTTATTAATCATAAGATATGTACTGTAAAAAAGGCAACTCCCTTGAGTTATAATACTGACCAGGAAAACTAGTAGAAAGAGCCAGCTGTACTTCAAGCTGGCTCAGCCAACTAGAAAATGAAACTCAGGAAATTAAGGAATTTCAATTTACTCAATTGCAACAGTCAATTTTTAGGGAGGAAGGGGGTCTGAGATTGCTCTTGGTAAACTGTCAGAGTGTAGTAAATAAACAAATAAAATTCGGTACGTTGATGGAATCTTATGAGATTGATGTGGTGATAGGAGTGGAATCGTGGTTGAGAGAAGGGGTGGGTAATAGAGAAGTATTTCCAGAAGGGTACACAGTCTATCGTAGAGACCGAGGAGATAAAAAGGGAGGGGGGGTGTTTATTCTGGTGAAGGAAACATATTGTTCACATGAATAGTTTACCGATGTAAGGGATGAAATATTAGGGATAAAATTAATTTGTGATAATATGAAGGAGGTGGGAATTATAGGAACATACAGGCCTGGAAGAGAGAAAAGAGACATGGAAATATTTGAGAAAATAATAGATTATACTCATAAAAACAATAATAATGATGCGGTAATAATTGGGGGAGATCTAAACTTGCCTGAAGTTGAATGGAATGGAGCTGCAAGTGAAGCCCATGAACAGAAACTGGCAAATAAGTTAATTTGGGAGGGAGGATTTACACAAGTAGTACAAGAACCGACTCGTCTCAATAACTTACTAGATGTATTCTTGGTTAAACCATGGGAAATCGTTGATAAAACTGAGCTAATTGAAGGAATAGGTGACCATAAGGCTGTAATAATGGATGTAGGACTGGTACCAAAAAGGCTTAATAAGAGGGTCACACAAGACAAGAAATTGTACAGAAAAACTAAAGTTGATGAATTTGGGACTTACCTTAAATCACAATTCAGTTGTTGGATAAGTGAAGGGAGTAATGTGGATACACTTTGGGCTAAATTCAAAGGAATCGTTTGGGAAGGAGAGAAGAGATTTGTACCTGTTAAGAAGGGTAAAATGACCTCAGACCCTGTTTATTATACAAGGGAAATGAGAAAATTAAAAAGAAAATCTAGAATAGTAAACAGGAAAATCAAAGAAGGTAGGGAGAGTAGAGAAAGTAGAAAACAGCTAATGAGGGAACTGAATAGAGTGAAAAAGGAAGCAAAAGAGAATTATATGAATGGCATTCATATATCACGAATCAAAAAGGAAAAGGAATCCAAATTCCTACAATGGTGGAAGAAGGGGGTGAACACTATTTAACAGATACTGAGAAAGCAAACCTCTTTAGTAGGTAATTTAGAGATTCAGTAAATGATTGTCAGGAGTTGGAAACTGAAACAGAAGTTACAGAGGGACAGACACAGAGGGAAACAAGAAGCTTCTCGTTCACAAATGAAGATATTTTCAGAGAAATCCAACTGCTTCAGCAAGGAAAAGCAGCAGGAAGTGATCAAATTACTCGGGAGGTGATAAAGACAATGGGATGGTACATAGTGCCTTATTTAAGATTTCTCTTTGACTATGTCATAAATAATAGTGTAATACCAAAGTAATGGAAGGAATCTATAATAATACCAATTTATAAAGGAAAGGGTGATAAAAGGAAACCAGAGAACTACAGACCAATCAGCCTGACCAGTATAGTTTGTAAAATACTGGAGAGTTTAATATCAAAGTACATCAGAAGGGTATGTGATGATAAAAATTGGTTCATGAGGAGCCAGTATGGATTTAGAAAGAAATTTTCTTGTGGGCACAACTGGTGGGATTTCAGCAGGACATATCAGATCAATTGGATTCAGGAGGCCAGTTAGATTGCATAGCCATAAATCTTTCCAAAGCCTTTGATAGAGTGGAACATGGAATATTATTAAAGAAATTGGAGGGAATAGGATTGGACGTAAGTGTTACACGTTGGGTAAAAACATTTCTAAATTCAAGGGTTCAGAAAGTCAAAGTAGGAATTAACGTATCGCAGGAAGAGAAAGTTTGGAAGGGAATTGCACAGGGTAGTATAATCGGTCCATTACTTTTCTTAATATACGTAAATGATTTAGGGAACAATATAACATCAAAAATAAGATTGTATGCAGATGACATAATTGTTTATAGGGAAATAAATACCATTGAGGATTGTTCAGAATTACAAAGGGACCTTGAGAGTATCCAACAATGGGTTGAAGAGAATAACATGAACGTTAATGGAGGCAAATCAACTGTTACAACATTTATAAACAGGAGTTTTAAAACTGAATTTGAATATACTTTGGATGGGGTAGTTATCCCAAAAGATGGCAAGTGCAAATACTTAGGTGTAAGATTTGAAAGTAATTTGCACTGGAAGGGTCATGTGGATGACATTGTTGGGAAAGCATACAGATCGTTACATGTCATAATGAGGCTACTTAAAGGATGCAACAAAGAATTAAAAGAGAAAAGTTACTTAAGTATGGTTCGTCCATTATTGGAATATGCAAACAGTGTTTGGGATCCTCACCAAGAATACCTAATAAAAGAAATAGATAGTGTGCAGAGGAAAGCAGCAAGATTTGTAACAGGGGATTTCAGGAGAAAGAGTAGTGTGTCAGAAATGTTAAGGAAACTGGGGTGGGAAACTCTAAGTAAGAGAAGGGAGAAAACTAGACTTATAGGTTTATATAGAGCCTATACAGGAGAAGCAGCATGGGTAGATATCCGTGAGAGGCTTCAGTTGGAAAATAATTATATCGGCAGGACTGACCACAAATATAAAATTAGAAGGAATTTTAGCAGAAGCGATTGGGGTAAATTTTCATTCATTGGGAAGGGTGTGAAGGAGTGGAACAGTTTACCAGGGGTAGTGTTTGATCCTTTTCCAAAATCTGTACAGATATTCAAGAAGAGAATAAACAGCAACAGAAAAAAATAAATGAAATGTTAGAGGGCATTCGACCAGTGCAGGTTAATGTAAATAAAGAGTGTGTGTGAATAAATGAATTCCATCCCCTGGTCTAAGGAGTTTGGACAGCCAAAGTAGGGGACTGCCTGTAGGGGTGAAGTACAGTGGGGACTTCGAGGGCCCTGGGACCGCTACGGTAGCTGTGAAGGCCCTTCAGGAACTCTGAAAAGTGGTGGTAAAAGGGGCTCTGGTTAAGACGCAGCAGGTTGTTATGCTACTTAGGTTCCAGAATGGGTAAAGAAAAGAAAAAGTAAATAAATGCAATGTAAATTTTAATCTTATACCAGTTGTACAGTATCATTTGAAGTAAGTCCACATACTGTATATCAGATGACTGTATTTGTAAGTAGTACAGGAGATATTATAAGTAGAATTTTGTAAACAATGTAAATTTATTAAGGATGAGCTGTGTGTTTAATAGAAAAAATTGTTAGCATAAATTATACAATATTGTATTATAGGAAAATTTTCTTCTCTTGTTAATTTTATATTTAGTGCTTGACAATAATGTATTTTAGTGTACCATTTGCCACCGAGGTAAACACCTCATTTGCAAATAAAGAGATTTTGATTTGATTTTGAAATCACCGCTGTAGAAAGCATTAATTCTCCTATTTTATCCTGTTCTATTTTACATCCTCTTGTCTTCACTTCTTCTTTCTTCCCTCCCAACCTCCTATGCTCGCCCTGTACTGTTCTACACCAATCATTGCCTTTAAGCACCTTGCTGCCTTCCTGCACTCCGCACTTACACTACCTTCTCCCACTCCAGGGACCCTCCACTCCGTACGTCTGCACTCGCCGGTGGCTCAAGGTGAACTGGCGTTATTAAAAGAAGGTATTACCTTCGTGATAGGTGGGACCGTTGAACTGCTATTTGAAATACCCTGTCAAATGCCTGCACTAATAGATATAGCCGCTGCCGAAATTACGACTCTTTCTAATATCCCGTCTTTGTAAGTATTTTATCAACAAACCTATTGATTGTTTAATAATACTATTAAAAAGAAAGAGATATTTCTTCTTTCACGCAGACCTAAATTACAGGTTGTAATCTAGCGAACGCCTACGGAACTACTCAGTGTGAAAACTGTAAATAAATGCCACCAATCGCAGATTACTACAAACAAACATTAAACACAATTATTTGTTGAGCTAAATGTATCACACACACACACACACACACACACACACACACACACACACCGCGCGCGCGCAAAATTTGTTAAATTTCTACAATTATTAACTACTTTGTCACTGAGCTTTTTGAACAGTCAACCACTCGCTAGCGCATCCAATAATTATCCTATGGCTGGACTCGAACTCAAGTCGTCGCGGTTCGGAGACAAGTACGATGACCACTCTTCATCTATTGCAATATTATTATTATTATTATTATTATTATTATTATTATTATTATTATTATTATTATTATTATTATTATTATTATTATTATTATTATTATTATTTATAGCTCATTTCACAAGAAACATAAGTAGGCACAATAAATCTATGAAGAGAGTGGAATTTTATCATTTGTATACAAATATAAAGCGATAACATAAATTGTATTGTACTGTCCTCGGGGGGAAAATACAGCCCTTTTTTTACCTAGCGTATGTTTCTTCACAACTTCTGCAGTTGGCAACATTGCCAGCAGATTGGTTGATGTTTTGAAGTGAGAATGTCGACGGAGGAGGCTTGTAAAATTCCTGACAGTCCTCAAAATTCTTGCAACATGAGTGACAGCTGCGATTCCGAGACTGAGAATGAGCAGGTTGATTGCAAATTTGATTATGTGTTAAACGATCATTCAATTGACGCATTCCAGGAAGAACTGCAATATCTACCTGATGTTGCTTCATACATTAATGATTTAGAAAACTGTATCAGACACCAGCAGCAGAGGATAAAATCGCTGTCCCGAAAGCTACGAACATACGTAAGTGCTACCTGTGTAAACTGGTTATCTTCCCGAAATTATTTTTTTGTCTCTAAATTACCTCTGTCGTTCTCCATGATGATACTCTCCATCTGAAAGATCGCAAACGCCATCCTTCCTAAGATTGATTTCATACAGACTTTTCAACTTTGCGTGTCTGTGAATTTACTTTTGCTTATCGACTTCTTTGAAATAAATACATTCCAGTCCGTTTATCTCAAAGCAAAATTCAGAAAATCATTTAGGCTACCTTGGTGAAAGAATATTATTTATTTCGAATCAGTTTTGCATGGTTTGTCTCCTATTAAGACATCAGTAAAAAATAAGTCACTTTCGTACGGGATGCACACAAAACCTTCAACATCTTGCGATAATTTGTTATTGATTGTTTATTTTCTTTAGTTTCTAAGCGGTAACTCATTATTACACCTACCATGTGAGAGTGAATATAATATGGGCTTTTCAGTTGGCCAGCTTAAGATTTTGTTTGTTAGATACTGATAAAACATAAAACTCATAAAATTACTTATTTAGATAACTTACAAAGGACTGAAATTAAAGACTTACAAGGATGTGGTCGGTAAAATGAATAACATATAGGCCTAAATGCCAAATGCTTGGTAGGCCTTATAGAAAAACATGCGGTGTTTTAAAGGCTGTTCACCGTCATCTTATGCTGAGGAGATTAAAAAGGAGGGTGAGATAATTTATCCGTCAAGCAATTCTCCTCGCACTCAGAGGAATTAATTCTAATGACATTAATTATTGGCCTAAAATAAATAATTACAAATCTTCATTGCCTAGTTGTACTTCCTCTTAAAACAATAATCACCACCACCATCTCAGCATTCATTTGTCAATTTCTTTATTGTGGCGTTCATTGATACTTTACGAAGTCTTCTGTAGGTTTAGAATTGTTGTAATGTGTTTACTTACCTATTTTAGTTTGAGGTTATTAAGTTTTGCATAAACTTTCTCCTTGTGGCAGTCCAGATTATCTGCAAAGTAGTTGATCCTTTCAAGTAAATAATAAAAGTAAGTTATAACTGCATTTATTTAAGTGTTCCACTCTAAATATGATTGTAGGCCTAGGCCTACACGATTCTGTCAATGAGATAGTCATCAGTCATCCTAGTAACACTGAAAACTGTGGATTCAACACTAATTTTCATCATTTTAGACTTTTTCTTTCTCACCCATTCTCAACCCCCTTGCTGACAGATGCTGAACTTTTGGACATATGTTTTAACTCTTCTCAACTCCCATGCTGATGGAGGCTTAACTGAGACTTAAGGGCATCTGGAGAGTCACTATTTCTCTCAACGAACCCAAAAACTATGGATTTGACACTTATAATAGTCGTTTAAAAAAAATTATTTTTACATTTTAAAACCCTCCTCATCCTATCCAAAGGGGTGTCTTATCCCCAGTTTCTTTCCAGTTAGTAGCCTAAGTCATATGCGTACCAAGTATGGTTAAGAGGTATACTGGAACATGCACACATACATCCATAATTTCGGTCATTGTGGACATATTTTTTCATCCTTCCTCAACGTCCTTGCTGAACAATGACTTAAATAACTTCCAGAGTGTTACAGTTCATCTCAGTGATCCCAAAAACTCTGGAGTTAACACTAATAGTAGTTGTTTTAGGTTATTTTTATATTTCACCTTTTCTCCTTGGGTTGCTAGGGGAGTCTTACCCCACAATCACTTTTCCAGATAGTGAGTCATATGTGTACAAAGTTTGCTTGAGAGCTATGCTGGAACACGCAAACATTCATCCGTAATCTGTCATTTTGGACATTTTATTTTTAATCCCTTCTCATCCCCCATACCAATGGGGGCTGAATTTGAACATAAACGACATCTGGAGTGTCACTAATCAGTTCAGTGGCCCCAAAAACTATGGATTCTACATTAATATTGTTCGTTTTCTATTTCTTAAATTTTTATTTTCCCCCTTTCCACTCCCGCCCGTAGGGTTGCTAGGGCTGTCTTACCCCCACAGTGTATTTTCCAGAGAGTAAGTCATATATGTACCAAGTTCGGTTGTGAGCTATGCTGAAACTACATACACAGGCTACGTCAATCTCGTTCATTTTGGACATACCTTTTTTTACCTCTTCTAACTCCCATTCCAACTGGGGCAGCACTTTGACTTAACCCGCCAGTGCACGGGTCACAAAAAGTTACACGAGTAAACGGGTTGGGTCTCGCAGACCCATCATCATATTTCTTTTTTATAGTATGCTAATATATTTTTATCTTCAGTATTCATTCCCTCCTATTCCGATAACATTATAAACACATTGTTGTCACAAAACCCTTGATGATTAACACTTAGTTAACATTTTACAAAGCAATTCTCTAAGCACTGCAAATTTATACTCAATATTTTATTTGATCACAAAATTCAGAAATTATCAAGTCAAAATTTATGATATCGTCATAACCTAATTTTAACGATCCAGAATGTTCACTGGAACATTCACTTTTCATCTTTACATTCACTGCACACAAATACGGAGAGTTCAAGATACATTATCTATCGGCACAAACAGCACGAGTAGCGGGTCTTTTCTGACTACAGTATGCACGACGTCCTTTTTATTTTCTGTATTTTCACGTCCTGCTTCTGCCGTCAACCCAGATATCCATCTTGCAGTATCGCGAATGCTCTTAGGAAGATATCTTGAGACAGCTCTTTCTCTTATTTGTTCTTCAGTTAGAAGAAACGAGAGTTTCTTCAAAAAAATTATTCTGTTACTTGCGTCTGGAGAGTTAGGGTTGTTGGCTCTGAATATTAAATATGCGTTAAAGCCTGTAATATTCAGCAACGCATAGAAGACCACCATTGTCCAACGTCTGGTGTTTCGAGCCGTCCTTTCCTCTGCACAGCCTACATCACCCTTAGCTGAATTTCAGAATGTGACTATTATAGGCTTCCTCTTTCCTTCTATACTTTCCTCAGTTTTATCATCGCTGTGCATCGACGAGAGGAAAACCACAGTAAATGTCATCATATGATAATGGTTCCTCTAATAATGCGGCAACTCGTTCCATATCACATGGATTGCTGACATCATAACACTCCTTTTCCTTAGACCTACGAAGAAACGAACTCATTAGCCCAGATTAACCCATTTTCAGTCTTACCTCTGTACTTAAAACCCAAGGAACTAAGGTGAAAGACAGCCAGGCTAGCTAAACCACGGATTTGGACAAGACGCTAAGATATAATCACACCCTATAATCTTCTTTATGTACACGGTTAACATAGAAAGCTAAAATGCTTATGATAAAAAAACTTACACGACTGCACGGGTTGGGTCTCACAGGCCCACAGAGCACTTTAACTTACCACTGCTCACGTACTAAAGCAATCACTTCCATGTTCGTCTGCAGGAATACTACACCGGTGATAGAATGAAGGAAGTATGCAGCTATCACCGTCTATCAGAAAATGTTGGAAATACCAGCGCATGGGTCTCACAGACCCAACCCGTGCATTGGCAGGTTAAACGACATCCATAGTTTCACTGTTCATTGAAAAACATCCCGCAATGTACAATTATAGGCTGAATGAATATGCAAGTAGGACATCACAGAAAAAGCATGGAATTTGTTCCTACTGGAGCACTACGGGGTTCTCACAGCCTATGGCACAGTCATCCAGGGCTCCTTCCGTCATTCCCCACGACTGTATTGAGTGCTTGAATAAAATTATGCCACAGTGTTGTAAGTAATGTATTGGAGCATATATGAAATGTTTCATACATACATCATTATAGACCATTATGCCTTTTGGCGTTCAGTCTGTAAGCCTCTGCGAATTTACTAAACGTTGCTACAATCCTCTATTTGCAACTAGTGCTGTGGCGTCATTTAGTTCTAAACCTCTTATCTTTAAATCGTTAGAAACTGAGTCTAACCATCGCTGCCTTTATCTCCCTATATTTTTCTCACCCTCCATTCGCCTCACATGACGCCACCACCGAAGCCGGTTTATGCGTACAGCTTCATCCATCAAGTTTGTTCCTAACTCGGGTTTATCTCATTTTGAGTACCCTCCTGCCATTGTTCCCACCCATTTGCACCAGCAATCATTCTCGCTACTTTCATGTCTGTTTCTTCTAACTTATGAATAAGATATCCTGAATCCACTCAGCTTTCGCTACCGTAAAGCAGAGTTGGTCTGAAAACAGACCTATGTAAAGGTAGTTTCGACCAGGAGCTGACTTTCTTCTTACAGAATATTGTTGATCGCAACTGCAAGCTCACTGCATTAGCTTTACTACAACTTGATTCAATCTCGCTTACTATATTACCATCCTGGGAGAACACACAACCTAAATACTTGAAATACTCTACCTCTTCCAGCTTTGTATCACCAATATGTCATTCCGTTCTGTTGAATTTCTTACTTACTTACATCAATTTAGGCTTCGAAAGGCTAATTTTCATACCATACTCATTGCACCTACTTTTAAAGTTCCAAGATATTAGACTGCAGGCTTTCGACACAATCTGCCATTAAGACCAAGTCGTCAGCATAGGCCAGACTGCTTGCTACATTTCCACCTAACTGAATCCCTCCCTGCCACTTTATACCTTTCAGCAGATGATCCATGTAAACTACGAACAGCAAAGGTGAAATATTACAGCCTTGTCTAACCCCTATAAGTACCCTGAACGTAGAACTCATTCTACCATCAATTCTCATACTGAAAATCTGATCCTGACAGCCCCTCTGTGGTCTGAAACCACACTGGTTTTCATCCAACTTCTTCTCAACCACTGATAGCACCCACCCTTCCAAGATGCCAGTGAATACTTTGCTTGGTATACTAATCAATGAGATACCTCGATAGTTGTTGCAATCCTTCCTGTTCCCTTGCTTATAGGTAGGTACAATTACTGCTTTTGTCCATTCTTAAGGTACCTTACCAACACTCCATGCTAATCTTACTACTCTCTGAAGCCATTTCATACCTGCCTTCCCACTATACTTGAAGGGTCGGGGGAAGAAAGCCAGGTAAGTCACTTTTTCTCAAAATTGAGATATTGTTACAGTCTGCTTCAGAGTGATCATGCGCATCTATTGAGAGGTCAGAAATGGAAAAAAAGCAGGCGAGTTAGGAGAAATAAGCGCTCAAAATTTCGCTGTAAGGGGAAAGAACTAGGGAAGTCAAGCACAAAGAGGAAAGAAGCAGGCAAGTCAATGATGCCTCAGCTGGCCACGAGAGGGCAGAGCAAATATCGCCGCGCTATCTGTCTTGACTTTGTTCTCTGTGCTTCCCTCCATTTACTTGATGTGTTGTTTTTGTTCATCCACGAGGTTATGGTTGTATTGTGAGCTGTGTGTCACGAGTGTGTGTTAGCGGTTATGGCTTCCAGTGCTGATGAACCTGTAAAACATGAAGCAAAAAAACGAAAGATTACTGGACGGATGTCTGAGGTGAACAAGAAACTGAAACTTTCTACCTACGAACCTGGCCCCCCTTGTCATTGTAAACGATTTGACTGTTACAACATCACGAGTGAGGCGGACAGGAAAGAAATATTACGCCAGTTCAACAGTCTACAGTCTCACAATGAACAAAATAGGTATTTGGGAGGGTTGATTACGGTTATGCCCGTGGCGCAAAGAAGGCCGCGGAAGGATGAAGAAGTTGCTCAGTTTCGCGAAGCTAGCTATGCGTACAGACTGCGTATTGGTCGAGAGGCGTTGGCAGTTCAGGACGTTCAGGTATGTGCGAAAGCATTTTGTGCAATTCATGGCATAAGCAAAAATAAGCTCCACTATCTGCAGAAAGGTCTGAAATCACATGGATGTGCACCAGTGGATAAAAGGGGTAAGCATTCTACAAAACACAGACAACTAGATAAGGCAATTGCGACTATGATTGAGAATCACATTAAAAGTTTCAGAGGCCGTCAGAGTCACTACAGCCTCAAGGACTCCAAGAAAACATACTTGCCGGAAGATTTAAACATTAAGAAAATGTTCAATCTTTTTAAAGAACTTCATCCTACCACGGCTGTGTCTTATGACACATATCGAATGATTTTCAACAGGAAATTTAATATTTCGTTTGGCCATCCTCGAACAGACACTTGTGCAGAGTGCGATGAATTCACTGCAAAAGTCAAAACTCTGAAGACGGCGAATGATCAAACACAGATTGATCGTTTAACGAAGATGAACATTCTTCATAAGAAAAAGGCTCAAGCATTTTACGACCGCAAAAGGAAAAGTAAGCTCTCGGCAAGGAAAAATAAAAAGAAGTGGCCATCTGCATAGACTTTGCCAAAAATGTATCCCTGCCACATATAGCAACCAATGACGTTTATTATAAACGACAACTGTCTATGTATTCGTTCAATATCCATGTTCTTGCAACAGGCCAATCAATTTTTTATATCTATCCAGAATGTATTGCGAAAAAAGGCCCGAATGAAGTGACCTCATTCTTGTTTCACTTAATCACACATCATGGATGAAGGCACTGAAGAACTCTCAATTTTCTGCGATTCCGCAGGTGGTCAGAATAAAAACTATACTGTCTTCCGCTTCATTCATTATGTAACACACAATCAAATTGCTGGCCTGAAGGACATCAAACTTACATTCTCCGTGCGTGGCCATTCGTACTTGGAGTGCGATAAAAATGTCGGCTTATGGAATCTAAAAGCGTTGATGGAAACACCTGAGGATTTCAAAGAAATGGTGAAAGCGTCCAGATGTAAACCATCCCCTTTCACTGTGGTCAGCGTTACCCAACAAATGGTGCTAGACTGGAAGACGATGTTGGGCTCAAAATATGGTACAAAATTCCCTTTCAAAATTCAGCCTATTAAGGTAATAGTTTCTGCATCCAGCCACAGCCGTATGCTGCAGTATCGCACGACTTACTACGGAGGAATGCAAACGGAGATTATAAGGGCACCACGACAAGGTCTACCATTGAAGGATGGGCTGTTTGAACTTCCCACTCCAGCTTATAATGGTAAGTTTAACTTTTTAAAAATCACTTGTCTCCTAAAACATCAATTTGTCGCAGTCTACTGAGATATTTCCGTTCTTTATTCTAGGTCTTCTCCCGATTTCCAAAGAATAATTCAAAGATATACAAAGTCTGATGAAGTTTTGCAGTCCTCATGCTTGCAAGTTCTTCAGTCAGCTTCCTCACAACTAGATGATGCGAGTCTGTTCCACTTGACTTACCTGTTTTTTTCCACTTCAAACGTGTACTTTGATAGGTTTTGTGGAATTGCACCATTGTGGGGACAAACACAATGCCTAGAGCTCTGATTCCATATTTTCTGAACCCTAGTAGTTTTTTTCTGGAAATTAAAATAACTTGATGTGCTGATACACTGATGTCACAACAATTTGAACATTAAAATTGCTTTTTCTCAAGTTTAAAAAATTTTGACTCCCCTGCTTTTTCCCCCTGACCCTTCACTTCACCATTTCGGGTCTAATTTCATCTATTCCTGCTGCTTTATGACAATGGAGTTTATTTACCATTCTCTCCACTTCCTCAAGCATAATTTCACCATCATTTTCCTCCTCCCCATGAGCTTGGTTGTTTTCAACACCACCAGGAAGATTTCCTTTTACGTCCAAAAGATTTTAAAAATATTCCCTCCACCTCTCCAGTGATTCACTGGGATCTATTATGAGTTCGCCTGAATTACCCAAAACACTGTTCATTTCCTTTTTCCCTCCCTAAGATTATTTGTTACTGTCCAGAAAGATTTTCCTGCTGCTTGACCAAGCCTTTTCCGGTTATTTCCAAAATATTCCCATGTGTTCTTTTCGGATTCCACAACTATTTTTTTTGTTCTGTTTCTCTCATATACGTACAATCTACGTACAGGAGCCTTTAATTATTTTTTCCTGGGGTCCAGATTGATAGTGACATTGCAATAAAAGGGGCTCTGTGTACTAATATTTGGTAAGACAGGTGCTGGTTTGAATATTTGCTGATATAGTGTATATTAGTATCAATTAGCAGTGTACCTCTATGCATTTTTTGAATTTCAAGCAGTACATTCACATAGAAACAAAATTTTATATTAACGATATGTTAAATTCAAAGACAGTATGCACGTCGGAAATATATAACTCACCCACCCAACTGTATGTCTTGTTTTGCAAAACCTTTTCGAAGTCTGGGATGTACAAATTTTTTTTTGCTATACGTCGCATTGACACAGATATGTCTTACGGCGACGATGGGAAAGGAAAGGCCTAGGAATTGAAGGAAGCGGCCGTGGCCTTAATTAAGGTACAGCCCCGGCATTTGCCTGGTGTGAAAATGGGATACCACAGAAAACCACCTTCAGGGCTGCCGACAGTAGGGCTCGATGATAAAGATGTTGATTCCCATAGGGAATCTGAAATATTTTTCCTGAATGAGTAAATTTATTATACCAATATAAATGGTCCGTTATTGGACATTATAAATTTTCCAGCTAACTCATTCTTGGTTGCCAGCGTTTCGCCCTCGTGTGCTAGGGTGGGCTCATCAGTTGGCACCTAGCACACCTACCAATACGCTGGCTAGTGCATACCATGGAGGCCACTGTGTAGGCTAACTGGAGCCAACGGCAGTGCCAATGCACTAAGAGACTTTGTCTCATCATCAAAAATTGATGCCTGCTTGGCCATCAGATGATAAAGATGTTGATTCCCATAGGGAATCTGAAATATTTGTCCTGAATGAGTAAATTTATAATACCAATATAAATGGTCCGTTATTGGACATTATAAATTTTCCAGCTAACTCATTCTTGTTTGCCAGCGTTTTGCCCTCGTGTGCTAGGGTGGGCTCATCAGTTGGCACCTAGCACACCTACCAATACGCTGGCTAGTGCATACTGTGGAGGCCACTGCGTAGGCTAACTGTCTCTTAGTGCATTGGCACTGCCAGTGGCTCCAGTTAGCCTACGCAGTGGCCTCCACGGTATGCACTAGCCAGCGTATTGGTAGGTGTGCTAGGTGCCAACTGATGAGCCCACCCTAGCACACGAGGGCGAAACGCTGGCAAACAAGAATGAGTTAGCTGGAAAATTTATAATGTCCAATAACGGACCATTTATATTGGTATTATAAATTTACTCATTGAGGACAAATATTTCAGATTCCCTATGGGAATCAACATCTTTATCACCTGATGGCCAAGCAGGCATCAATTTTTGATGATAAGACAAAGTCTCTTAGTGCATTGGCAATGCCGGTGGCTCCAGTTAGCCTACGCAGTGGCCTCCACGGTATGCACTAGCCAGCGTATTGGTAGGTGTGCTAGGTGCCAACTGATGAGCCCACCCTAGCACATGAGGGCGAAACGCTGGCAACCAAGAATGAGTTAGCTGGAAAATTTATAATGTCCAATAACGGACCATTTATATTGGTATTATTAGTAGGGCTCGAACCAACTATCTCCTGATTTCTGGATACTGGCCGCAGTTAAGCGACTGCAACTATCGAGCTCGGTGTACTATGTTCTAGCAATGGTTAATCAGTCTCTTAGGCAGGGGTAGAAGAAAATAGAAAAAATTCAGTAGCCAGCCCCTTTTGACCAGGAGCCAGCACATTTTTCGCAAATATACATTACTAGCAAATGTACCCGTGCTTCGCTACGGCATCTACATTGTATTCGAATATCGAAGTAAATACTGTACATACAGTAAATAAGATTGTTTTAAAATGGCATGTCTCTTAACGTTATCTGAGAAACAGCATAGGGAGGTTCCCAATACGGTGTTTCCAATGTAAAGTGCTTGTTACGGATTTGTGATGATAACGGCAGGCGCACTTGCCTACTGCCATTCACAATCTTGTTGGGAAGTTTTCATTATAACTGCAGGCCCCATCGCCTACTGCGCGGTCACAATCGATTTGGGAGTTTTCGTTACAATGGCAGGCCCCCTTTCCTACTTCCAGACAGATTACAGTTTTCATTAGAATGTTTGGCATCTTCCCTACTACAGGCCCCTTTTCCTACAGCCAGCCAGCTTACTACCAGCCACACAAAGTTGGTGAGTTTCCATCAAAATAACAGGCCATTATGCCTGATACTAGTCACTTTTTTTTTTTTTTTTGCTAGGGGCTTTACGTCGCACCGACACAGATAGGTCTTATGGCGACGATGGGATAGGAAAGGCCTAGGAGTTGGAAGGAAGCGGCCGTGGCCTTAATTAAGGTACAGCCCCAGCATTTGCCTGGTGTGAAAATGGGAAACCACGGAAAACCATCTTCAGGGCTGCCGATAGTGGGATTCGAACCTACTATCTCCCGGATGCAAGCTCACAGCCGCGCACGGCCAACTCGCCCGGTCAGTCACATTTTAGATGGATACATTTGTTTATAAGGGCGGGTACCCTTACCTACAGCCAAACACAATCGGGTAGGGGACTTTTAAACAACAATGCATGCTCCCTTGCCTTCTGCAAGTCAAATCGAGAAGTGAATTATTCACTTCAATGGTAGGCCTTCCTTACTAATGCCAGTTACACGTGTGTTGGAGAAGGACCCCATTCCTACTGCCAGTCAAAGTCGGTGTGGGGATTACTGATTACAATAGCAGACACGCCCTTTCTCGATTGCTACAAGACGACATCAGTGAATATATATATAGATCGACATGCGATGTGTTACGATATGTCCACATGAAAGGATACTTGTTTGACGGTTTACAACGATATCTCCCATGACCGCTAGGCAGTTCCCGTGCAGAACTGAAACGTCCAGTTCCAAGGTACGAAGGGCAATTACAGAATTCAAGACTCTGCCAAAAGCACAGAAAATGTTTATTGCACATATTAGAATGTATGAGCTACAGAAAAAAAAAAAAAAAAAACGTGAAACACCACACGACTTGTTACTTTGTAAAGCAATGGGAAAGTACATGTAAGGCAACTCCGGATTTCAAAAAGTAAATTTTCAAAACCGAATTTGAAAATTCAGGCGCCAGGTAAAAATTTTCAGGCGCCATGGCGACTGGGCGCCCGGCATTTTTCGACCCCTGCTCTTAGGTATTCATTAGTTATTCTGGATATGAAAATGTTTTTCACAAACTTCATGTTGGAAATGATACTTGCCTACATATATGTTGACCTCAGTATTCTCGGCTCATATTTCGAGATCTTGTGCAATTTAGAGTATGAATCTTTATTAAGAGAAAGCCAAAACAACACATCAACTTCTCCCTTCAGTTGATATAAAAATATCTGACAACTGCAACAAATCTTCTTTAAAAGATAAACGAGATTTGAGAAAATTTATCATTTCCTGCTCCAAGTCTTGAATAAAGAGATTTTAGTTAGCTTGTGGGTTACTGTAGTCACGTCCTAGTTTGTGAACCATGGGCGACGGCTGAGTGGCCTAGTAAGTGATCCTGTGAATCCGGATACCAGTTGCTATGGAATGGGAGTGGGCATCTCGGACATATTCTGAGTCATGGCCCTCTTTGTGCTCAGACGGCTAGGACTATATAATCCACCGGTGGTCCCTAACTCGTTAGAGGAGAGATCACTTGGACTATGTGGAAGTAGGGTAGCATCCTGCTTCATGAATTTTCCGAGCTCAGAACATTTTAAGCAAGCCTTGGACCTATGGGAGTAACGGAGTCCCACTCCCATTTGACAGGGGAGCGACTCCTTGGAAACAACTTGGCGAACAAAATTGAATTCGATGGGGAGCTATCAGTATTAATGAGGCTTATGAAAGAAAGAAAGAATGGCTGAGTCAGCAAAGAGGATGCATCTGGATGTGCTAGGAGTATGTGATATTCGGGTAAGGGGAGATAACAAGGAAGTGATACGAGATTATAAATTGTACTTCACGGGTGTTAGAAAAGGAAGGGCAGAGTATGGGGTAGGGCTGATTATCAGGAATACCAGTGCTCGCAACATAGTTTCTGTTAGGCACGTAAATGAGCGAATGACGGAGGTAGCTTTGGCAGTTGGAGGAATTAGGACGAGAATTGTTTCAGTGTATTCACCATGTGAGGGTGCAGACGAGGATGAAGTTGAAAGGTTTTATCAAGATTCAAGATACCCGTC
Organism: Anabrus simplex; assembly: GCF_040414725.1. Lineage (NCBI taxonomy): Eukaryota > Metazoa > Arthropoda > Insecta > Orthoptera > Tettigoniidae > Anabrus > Anabrus simplex. The sequence continues at coordinate 387,996,595 of NC_090266.1, read as the reverse complement.
TCCCTTAATCTCAAAAACCATAGATTAGGGAGAGGGTATTATTTATTGTAATCGTTTCATAATTTCATAATTTGTGATACATGCAGTATACAAAATTAGGAGGAGTAACTTTAAATAACTATTGTGAATTGTGTTAATAATTGGTACATGCGATGAATGTTCATATAAAGCAGGTGCTTAGGGATCGAACAGAGAAAGAATAATATAAACTGAATGTTGGAGTTACGTTCATATATAGCATTATGGCAGAAAAAAAAACCAAAACATCTATTTATAGTGATATCTTTTCAGATTATCAAAGATAATATTGCCTTTGCAGGCTGTTAAGAAAAGAGAGAAAACGGAAATTATTACTCGACAATACATGAAGCTAGTAGAACTACTGTAACAAGGTAGTTCCATGCTATCCCTTAAGCCTATGTACCTAATGGCTCTAGACTTCAACGGAGTTATATTGTCTAGGTTACCTTAGGCACAATTCGGTTCCTGGCTGACATATATCACATCCTTTCCTTCCTTCAGTTTCCTGCACCACCTTCCCGTAATAATGTTAAATAATTTTGCAATTCTATCTGGATGCATCCATTCTCTGTTCAATAACTTTACAATTGTATACAACTGATTTTCATTCTCAATTTTCTTTACCTCCTCCTCGTCTATTAATTTTTCTCGTATTTCCTTTGTCATAGGGCAATCTTTTATAAGGTGTGCCCATCCCATCTCTTCAGAGCATATTAAACATTTATTTTCGTCCCTGTTCCTTCTATATGCTTTATTTTTATGTATCCCCATTAACCACGATATTATACCCCTCATTCTCTTTTTTGTTATAAACTCTACATTTTTTCTCATTCTCTCATTTATAATACAAAATTCTTCTAATGACCTCTCACTTCTACATTGTGCATCAATGCCTTGTTTTTCAATATCCTTAATTCTTAGAACTATTTTTTTAATATATTTTCCACTTCTCTATACATTCTTTTTCCCAATAATATCCCATTCCAATCGTTTCCAAAATATTCCGTACCCCATCCACCCAGTATCCTTGGTTCTGATGTTTCATTTGGTGTTGATATGCTATCTGTAAAATTTCTCCCCCTTCTCGCAACTTCATTCTCAACCAATACTTTATTATCCTTTTAATCATGTCCACTCGCAGACTTATATCTTTGCACATCATTCTCACTCCACAATTAGCTGTACAGCTGGGTAGACCCATAATTATTTTCCCAAATCTCCTCGTAATTGTATCAAGTGAATCAACCCTTCCTTCAACTCCCCAAATTTCTGCTCCGTACAACACTCTAGATTTAACTACTGCATTAAAAACATTTTTATACACTCTGTAGTCTGTGTTGGGCATCTTCTTCTCCAGTATGCTAATGGCTGACAGTGCACTCATGCCTTTTAGCTTTGATCTTTTTATTTGCTCTGACCATTTTCCATTTCCACTTAAAATCATACCCAAGTATTCTACTTTCTTGACAACTTCTAACCTCGTCTCGCCCATCCACCATTTTTCATTCTTTGATAATTTATGTCCTTTTTTGCACACCATTACGTTGGTTTTCTGTACATTGATCTTTAAATTCCATTCTTGACAGTAATTTACCACCACATTCATACTACCCTGCATACTATTGGGTGTCAAAGTGAGCAGAAGGATGTCGTCAGCAAAAATGAGGCCCTGAATATCCCGGTTCTCAAGACTTGGGTAAACCGCTGCCTCGAAACCTTTCGATTGAAAGATATAATTTATAGAGAGTAGAAACAGTACTGGTGACAACTTACAACCCTGTTTTAGTCCTACATTGGAGAATATTTCTCCAAATACTACGCCCTCCTTAATTTTGATTGCGCACCTTACTTCTGAATATATATTTTCAACCGCTGTTATCATCTTCTGGGACACCCCTATCCCTCTCATCTTGGCCACGACTGCCCCTCTGCTCACAGAATCAAATGCTTTCTCCAAATTAATAGTAGTAATGTATACTTTTCCTCCTTTGTTTTTTACATACTTATCTATTATTGTTTTCACTACAAAAATATTATCTGTTGTCCTCATCCTTTCTCTAAAACCTGCTTGCAGCCTCTCCAGAATCAATTCCCCCTCTGCCCACATCATTATCCTTTTTGCTAACACACCTGTATATATTTTACTTAATGTATCTAGCAACGTTATACCCCTATATTTGTTAGGGTTATTTTTATCTCCCTTCTTCTTATAGATTGGGCAGATCTCTCCCTCTTGCCAAGATTTTGGGAACTCACCTCCTTCAAATATTCTGTTGAATAGTTTCGCCATACTTTCTAGGATCTCCTTATTCTGCGCCAGCTGCTTCCAAAATTTGTTAGTAATACCCGAAATCGCTCCTGATTTGCCTTTCCTGGCTTTCCCTAGTACCTTCCTTATTTCTTCTTTCGATATTTCCTTGTCTAATGCCGGCACAGTACACCCTAGCCCTACCGATATACCGGTTTCGTTTAATCTCGGTCTCCACATATCTTCAGCCTCTAATAGTTTCTTATAGTGCTCCACCCAGATAGCCTGACTTATTACCGTCTGCCGTGGCAGCTTCCGCATTCCACAAATCCCCTTAATTGTACTCCATACTTTTCTACTATCATTCTGTTTTGCATTGCTATTTAATTCGACAACTCTGCTCCTGCCATTCGGACTTCGTTGCATACAGTAATTCCCTATATTCTCTTCTCAAGTTACAGAATCCCATCCTATGGTTTTCTCCCCCATGCTTTCGTAACTCCTTCAATGCTTTCATCACTTCATACTTTTTATGCCTGCATTCGTCATTGTACCAGCCTTTTCCTATTATATTCCGCCCCTCCTTTATCCTCATCTTCTCCCCTGCCATCTTTACAGAATTTTCAATTATTTTAACTGCTGTACTCGTTTGGTTAATCTCGATCATTGAATCTATTCCAGCTTTCACTATCTGTCCTATTTCTCCATCATAATAATTCGTAAACTCGTTTTTTAGCTCCTCTCTCCACCTATATTTAGTGACTATCGTTTCTTTGTATTTTATCATATTACTTGTTGGTGTCTTACCCTCTCTAACTTTTACTCTGACAATAATTGGAAGATGATGTGACTCACCCCATTCCTTAACCTCCATACTTTTAATCACAGGCAACGCATTCCTGGAGCATAACGCCAAGTCTATGCTACTACCCCCTGTTTCCATTATGTATGTCAGGTTCCCTAATTCGTCGCCATGCCACCATCCATTCAAAATATATAGTTCTATCGTACCACATAGCTCTAGCAACTTTTTTCCATTTTTATTACAACCCTTATCCTGGCTCACTCTCTTTTTTACATAAACTGCTTCTGTCTCCTTGTCGTACACCGGCTTCTGGTCTGCAACCCTCGCATTGAAATCTCCCATTATTAGAATGCCTGCATCCTCAAAAATATTTTGTACTCCATTGATTTCTAGTGCCAACTCATCAAAGAAAACGCTTTTCGCAAATGGCGAGGTTTCAGGAGGGTTGTAGACAAAACCAATACATAAGACTGACTCATTCTCATCATACATCTCTATTCTGACCCACATCATTTCCTCCATTTCTGATTCTATCTGAATTATTCTAGCTTGCAAATTCTCCCTAACAATCACCATTATCCCACCCGGGTATCTGCCCCTTTCGGTTCGTCTCTCTTTTGACTTATAGTAGACTGTGAACTCTCCTATTTCTATAATAGTTTTCGGTGGAATCCAGGTTTCCACACATGCGAGAATATGCAAGCTATGTAATAACTCTTTAAAAGCTTCATTCTGTAATGTACTCCTAAGGCCTTCAATATTGATACACCCTACTCTTATCTCTAGTTATGTCTTTCTCCCCTGTCCCTCACTCTGGCTGATCTTCTTGGACCTCGTAATCCTTGTTACACCTAGATCTTCAGAGTTCTCATCTAGAGTGTTAACACCTTCTCTATCAAGGCCACCCACATTTACATTACCTTTTCTGAGCAAGAAGTCCTTGATACTCACACGTCTGCGTTTCGGTGTTGCTTCTTTCATAGAGTCCGCACTCAGCTGCCGCTGAAGGTCGCCTGGACTGCCTTCGCTATTCGTTGTCTCAGCATCTGTTACTTCCTCTCTCTGTCCTTGTCGCTTCGCTAGCTGGTTGTCACTCACTGCTCCGCATTCTGCTGGTCTTGGCTGCCTCGTACGTTCACCTTCCTCCTCGGCCAATGTACTCGCTGTATTGTACATATTCTTTAGCTGCTCTACCCCCCCAAGTTGTCGTCCAGTTGCTGTCCCCCACCACTAATTTGTTGCGCCTTATGTAGGCCCTTAATCCTTCACGTCTAGCTTTCCCTAGGTGAAACTGTAGCATTTTCTGGTTCCTGAGGGCTTCTTTTTCCATCTCCTGTTTGACCCATATGTTATCACCTTTCAACCGGCTTGTACTATGCAGAATCTGAAAGGTTTTATGAAGCATTGAATGACGTCGTCGTCGGGGTCAACAGCAAGGACAGAATAGTGCTAATGGGCAATTTCAATGCGAGAGTTGAAAAACAGAACTGAAGGATACGAAAGGGTAATTGGTAAATGTGGGGATGATATGGAAGCTAATGGGAATGGGAAGCATTTGCTGGAATTCTGTGCTAGTATGGGTTTAGCAGTTATGAATACATTCTTCAAGCATAAGGCTATTCACTGCTACACATGGGAGGCTAGGGGTATCTGATCCATAATAGGCTATATCTCAGTTGACTTCGAATTCAGGAAGTCTGTTAGGAATGTATGAGTTTTCTGGGGATTTTTCAAGGATACAGACCACTATCTGATCTGTAGTGAACTAAGTATCTCTAGGCATATGATGGAGAAAGTGAAATCTCTTGCAAATGAATAAGGGTAGAAAATCTCAACGAGAAAATTAGACAGCAGTACATGGATATGATCAGTAAGAAGTTTCGAACAGTAGGCAGTAAGCAGGTTCAGGATATACAGAGAGAATGGGTGGCATACAGGGATGCTGTAGTAGAAACAGCAAGGGAATGCCTAGGAACAACTGTGTGTAAAGATGAGAAAAAGCGAGCATCTTGGTGGAATGATGAAGTGAGAGGAGCTTGTAAACGTAAAAAGAAGGCTTATCAGAAATGGCTCCAAATGAGGGCTATTCGGACAGGGAATTCTACGTAGATGAAAGAAACAGAGCAAAACAAATAGTTGTTGAATCCGAAAAGAACACATGGGAATGTTTTGGAAATAACCGGGAAAGGCTTGGTCAAGCAGCAGGAAAATCTTTCTGGACAGTAAGAAAGAATCTTAGGAAGGGAGGGAAAAAGGAAATGAACAGTGTTTTGGGTAATTCAGGTGAACTTACAATAGATCCCAGTGAATCACTGGAGAGGTGGGGGGAATATTTTGAACATCTTTCGGACGTAAAAGGAAATCTTCCTGGTGGTGTTGAAAACAACCAAGCTCATGGGGAGGAGGAAAATGATGATGGTGAAATTATGCTTGAGGAAGTGGCAAGTATGATCTTCAAAATTCCAAGATCAGTTCTGCAATCATGGACACTAGAAACTAATTCTACATTCCAAACTGAGGGGAGGAGTGGAAGGAAGTAGGTGAGAGAGAGAGAGAGAGAGAGAGTGAGTGAAAGAAAGAGAGAACAACCCACTTTCTCCCACACCTTTACTCCAACCCATATTTTGCAGTTTTAAGCTAGTAAGATTCCTTTTACAGAGTATGCTGCGCACTACTCATAATGGCTGAGCTTTTTCATTGCTGGTTTATACTGCACGATATGTAATGTAATTTTGCAGGTTTCCCCTTTCTCTAGTAGGAAAAACAAATTAATAATATTGATTACTAGCATTTGTACCCATTCTTCGCATGGGAAATTGCAGTGGAGTACATGTTTCCTTCACGAATTTATGCAAAGTAATATGGCTTTATTCACACGTTGAATGTGACATGTTACATTTATATTTTCCTATGGATTCGCGTGGCAGTAACATGAAATATGATGAAGCTGAACAAAGTCGAGAGAGAATGAGGAGGTTTTCCGAATATATTGTCCGAAGTTGGTGAAATTCTCCATGGTACTCGGGTTGGATATTCTAACTCTGACCACTGGCGTGGCGCTCTGACGTTGATATCTCCCTCAATATCTTTCCTATTGAAAAGAGTAAAATGGCTCTTTAGTTTTTCCCATTACCCACCTTGAAGTGACATGCACGACATGTCCCACGGGACTTGGACTAAAAATCCAATCTTTCATAATAATCTGCATTACAATAAATACGTACATGGCATAAAGGAATGAATATAACATGTTCTTAAATGTTTCGTTATATACATTCTTTCGATAGCCCTAATGTTAACAAAAATATTTGAGAATGCTCTTCCTATAAATACCAACTTCATGTGATTACCATGACATCGTATGTTCCTGATGACACAATCCTGATTGAGTAGATTCCAAATACAAACTTTGGTAGAATTAAGTCCAGCACTTTTAGGAATATAGATAACCAGACAGACTGACACCAAAGGGAAAAGTTCTACCTCATGTTTCCTCGGTGTTCATTTACATTAGGTGGGGTTAATTTTCAAGCCGAGCAAAATATTATGCTTCCTCTGATATTTTCCTGTTGGGGATTCTTCAAATAACTGTAGGTCTGCGAGGGTGTCAGTCACTGGCTGCAGAGCATTAAGACCATAGAAAATAGTAATTTTCATCATCATTTAATGAGTAAGTGAAATTATATTAGCCTAGATAAAAATTATTAAAATGAAGGGGTGTTTCAAATATAGTCTACAGAATTTACATATAATCAATAGTGCAAGATAAAATTTAAAAAAAAAGAAACTCTTCTGGTCTTCCTATAAACACCTAGTCTATTCCAGTGATTTTTAAATTATATGGCTATCAAAACCTGCTCCTGAATGAGTAGACTAAATATGAGATGCATATCGTAACCTGCTCTTAGATGAGTAGACTCTAAATGTGAAGTTTGGTTGATTCTTATTCAGCCATTTACCCATGATGATGGAACAAACAAGCAGACATGAAAGCTAAAAACCATTCATACGATCTTGAGTCAACCTAAAACGGATAAGTGTATCAAAATTTGGCAAAATAAATTACATTGCAGTCAGCGGATCCCCTACAATTATATTTATAAGATAAGGTGATTTACAGAGTTCATCATCCTCTGTAAACTGAATTGTGCTGCTTATGAAAAGTGTTCTGGCCCCTCCTGATGGTTTCTGGGTCGGTCGGTTATAAACATCATCATGTTACAATTATATTTTCTTACGAGTACCCTCCTGCCATTGTTCCAGTCTGTTTGTACTTTTATGCCTTTCAGTGTTAAGTCTGCAAGCCTCTGCGAATTTACAAAATGCTGTCACAATCCTCTATTTGTAACTATCTCTGTGGTCCCCTGTAGTTCCATGCCTCTTACCGTTAAATCATTAGCAATCAAGTCTAACAATCATCTAGGTCTCCCTCTACTTCCCGTACCATCCATGGCCGAATCATTATACTCCTAGGTAACGTATCTTCCTCCATTTACCTCTCATGACCCCTTCACTGAAGCTCGTTGATGCGTTCATCTTCATCAGTAGAGGTCATTCCCAATTTAGCCTTTATCACCTCATTCGTAGTACCCTGCTGCCATTGTTCCCATCTGTTTGTACTGTTGAGGTTTTGTTTTGGTCCGTATTGACTTAAACCTATTCATCACTTCAGCCCTTAAACATTTTAAATTATTTATTTATTTCATTACCAAATAGTGTACGTTTTGTGAACATTACATGTTCTCTTTTTCAGTGGCTTAAGACCTACCAAATATTTCTTAACCTATTACCTCATATTTAACAACAATAAGACACATCCTCTGAATAACACATTAAAACGTTCATACTAAACAACTCAAAATTAAAATATTAGGTATGTCAATCAAACAAACTCTGGACTTACTATCTACTACATAAAATTCTATTAAAATAACAGACTTGTCCAGTAACTAAAACATTTAAAACTGCATATAAATCAAATTTTCTTAAAATAGGTGTCTCTTTCACTTAAAATACTAATAAAATCTCTCAACTCTTCAGTTTTCATCATAATAAATTGTTGCGGCTACTTCCGTTTAACATCACCTGCCCTGATATGTTAGCCTTTGTTCCCACTTCACTATAAAATAAAAAGTAAAGCCGGTGTTATAATCTAGAAACCAAGAACCTACTCAGATTTAATCTGAAAACTTATAAAAGACTTACTGAATAGTCTGTTTGTACATACGTAAATAAGATTGATCTTGAACCCTGATTTTTTGTAGGAACCATTCTAGTCTGATTAACATATACTTGTCACCTAAACTGGAAAACAAAAACATTAACCACCTGGTGAGTTGGCCATGCGGTTAGAGGCGCGTGGCTGTGAGCTTGCATCTGGGAGATAGTGGGTTCGAATCCCACTGTCGGCAGCCTTGAAGATGATTTTCCGTGTTTTCCCATTTTCACACCAGGCAAATGCTGGGACTTTATCTTAATTAAGGCCACGGCCGCTTCCAACTCCTAGGCCTTTCCTATCTCATCGTCGCCATAAGACCTATCTGTGTCGGTGTGACATAAAGCCACTAGCAAAAAAACATTAACGTAATCGATCCATTCTGCGGTATTAAGAAAAGAATTATATACACACAATGTCAGACTCAATGTATGGCTCTGCAAACTGATATATACCACTCTATGCTGTCTCGTGTCAACTCGTATCAGCTTGCCTCTTGATTGAAAACAAATATGAATTTGCTTCTTTGTAACGGTGGGTAAGGGGAAGGAATGTGGGTAGAGGGGAACTTGGGCGCTACCAGATGCCGCTGATTTAAATGGGGGTGAGACCGGCTCATGGATAATGACGTTACATACTAAATTAAATTTTCTTTCTTCTTCCTCATGTATTTCCTTCCCAATTTAAATAATATATTCTCATCACTCAACATCTTATTTAGAATTAATTAGCTATCTTCCTTCTGTGCTAAATAAATCCACAATTTTTTCATAATATCCATAAGTTTACCTTTTGAACTACATGCAAGACCGTCATATCTTTTTCTACATCTGTAAATGTATGGTTGTACTCCTGCATGTGTTCTCCCATGGCCGAAAATATTGTATGCCTTATCGCATTTATATGTTCTTCATATCTTATCTCTAAGCTCCTTCCCGATTGTCCATTGTATTGCCTTCTGCACTCTTGACCTATTAAGCAATATATTCTCAATTTCTGATAGTTATTAACATTTCACAACTTTTGAAATAAATTTAATTTGCATAACCAATTTATTAAGGACATTGGGTTAGCAGCCCTGAAAGGATCATTTGTAATAGTAAAAAATCATCCCAGGTGGCGGATAGGGGGGTCCTAACCGGCTTGCCGGCTGACTTGAGGGAAATAAAATACCTCGCGGACCAAACGCACTACCCCCTGCGGGTGGGGGACGGACATGTAGAATACACCCACGGTATCCCCTGCCTGTCGTAAGAGGCGACTACAAGGGGCGACCAACGGATGATTGAATTAGAACCACGAACCTACTCTTGATTCGTACCATCATGCGGGGAACACCATGGGTTGCATGTACTTACGAGTAGTATCACTAAATTGGTACGAAATAGGTTTGTGATTAGTTGCAGTAAAAAGCCTGGCCTGGTGGATTCCAGTACCTGTGCGTTGTACCCATGTGAGCAACACCGCGGGTCTGGGCGTAGCCTGGGAGTTGTACCGCTATATGAGCGGCACCGTGGGTCAGCATTACCTGTGATTGGTACCCACTATGTGAGGAACACCACGGGAATACCGGTGCCCATGACTAGTACACCAAGGTGAGGAACCTTACCGGTTTGCGTTGGCTATGAGTGGCGCCATTGTGTGAGAAACACCATAGGTCTGCGTTCCCTGTACGAATTCCAATACTTGTGAGTAGTACCATCTTGTGTGGACCACCGTGAGTCTTTGCTACTTTTGATCAGTACCCCAAAATGACAAATACCATGGTTCTACTTTACTCGCGACATGTACCATTCTGTGGGGCCTTAGACGTGAATTTAGCACCCATTCAGACATCAAGCATCATTGTGCTTTATAAATGGTCCCTTGGTCAGTAATACTCTAATTAACTCCCTTCTTTTTGAGTCTGATCCACTGTTTTTGTTTGTTTGTTTTTGTTTTTGTTTTTTTGTAGGGTTCATGTCCATCCATTCATTCTTCATGACATATTTAAATTTTATTTTGGTCAGTGGATGAATTTGAATTTTTTATTTAATTTTGTACCATTAGGGGCCGATGACCTCGATGTTAGGCCCCTTTAAACAACAAGCATCATCAGCATCATCACTTGTAGGCCTATTCTACACCTCTTTATTGTGTTCACCATGATGGGTAATGATCTTCTTCTACTGGAATAATCAGAGAACAATCCCCGAGCGACACACTGGCAAATCTCCAGTGAAGTCAATGGTATTTCTGAATTTTGGCTAATATCCTTGCAAAGTTTGAGAGGGACACTGCCCATGAATTATTCTCTAATGTCTATCAGATAAAGGATAAGTTGAAGGTAGTACTTAATTTTTGCCTTGTGGTCAATTTCATAACTTAATTTTTTCTGTTATACTTGTTATAAATTACTTAGTGAGCATGAGAGGACAGGGATAACTGAATCAGGGGAACCCTGCATGCACCTAATCCCAAGTGGTGTTATGAAATTGGACATTAGTTACATTGGCTTATTGTCCATCCACTTGAGGAAAGATATACCATTACTAGCCAGAAAGTGATTATCCCCTCTCTTCATAACTTAGTCCTTTAGGAAGTTTTTTGGCATATTTTTTTCATGTTTGTGAGCACTTTTAGAGGCGCACGGCTGTGAGCTTGCATCCGGAAGATAGTGGGTTTGAATCCCACTGTCGGCAACCCTGAAGATGGTTTTCCGTGGTTTCCCATTTTCACCATCACGGCCGCTTCCTTCCAACTCCTAGGCCTTTCCTATTCCATCGTCGCCATAAGACCTATCTGTGTCGGTGGGACGTAAAGCCACTAGCAAAAAAAAATAAGAACAAGCATTCAATTTTTTCCGCAAGAATATATTAGATTAGGCAAGTTGAAGAAATTGTACTTATGTACTTCACAGTCCTGCTTCAATATCTTCACTTGGGAAGAGTTGGTCTTGTTCATCCAGGGTGACAGCATCTTCATCATCAATGGACTCAGCTTCCAGAATTGAATTACTTCTTCGTCCGTTATAAGGAACTCACAATGTATGGACATTTTCTGGAAAAGAGTAAAAAATATTTCATACATCTCTTCTGTATACTTGCTTATCAAGATTATGGTTTTAAAAAAAAACAACAGAAATTACCAGCCTTATGAGTCTACCATCAGATCTATCCCTCGGTATAGGTATATACATACAGTTCATATGTGCATGCATTACATACATCTTAAAAAGTATTTATATAAAACACTTTCCCGCCTTGTCAATACTTTACGTATTTCATTATACCTAATTCCTGTACATGTTTCGAGAGCCAGTTACTCTCTTCCTCAGTGGTGCCAAAACATCAATAATCTTTGGACTTGGTACATTGTAACAGATATACTTATCAACACAACAATTATATATAAAAATCTTGAAATTGTTAAAATATTTCTTTGTGTTTCAACTTTACTTATTTACTTACTTACTTACTTACTTACTATGTCAATTTATTACAGACTTTAAAATAGAAATTTTCAAATCATAAGTGGATATCTATTAAATTAGTCGGCTATATGCTAAAATTTTAAATCTGCTCTGCTCTTTCCAGACACAAAGAAACATTTTAGTTCTTTTTAGATGTAAATAAGGACGTAAGTTAAAAGAGCAGATTTAAAATTTTAGCATATAGTTGACTAATTTAATAGATATCCATTTATGATTTGAAAATTTCTATTTCAAAGTCTGTAATAAATTGACATTGTCCGGTCCCAAGTCCGGAATGAGAAAGGAGGAGGGTTTGCTGGTCTGGCACCCAGCTGTAAAATTGCCAACGCCGAGTGTTGGGCGGCGGGAAATAACCTGACTCCCTAAGGGGGCCAACGGCTTCGGGCGAATGAGCCCCTTTGGGTGGGGTGATGGTCCCCACAGTGGAGGAAATGCCACTGGAATCCATTATGCAACGTCTGTTCTCCAGGTTAGGGGCGGCTGCACAAGGCGTCTGTACTCCAGAGGAGCGGCCTCATTATCACCTCACTGGATCACATCCAGAGTTGTAATTCGGGACCTAGTCCCACACAGGTGACACCTTGACAGTCAACCATGGAAGGTCTTTTAAGGAATACTCCACCGGCTGAACCAAGAGTTCAGAGAAGGCAGCATTCGGATACGGTGGGCTGCCACCTGAAAGATACCGTGAAGTCGGAGGCACGGAAATACCCCAGTACTACATACACGAATGAGACAAAATCAAGAATCAAACCAAAGCAGATAACATACTTCTCTACACACAACATAAACTCACTCATGCAAACCGGTAAACTAAAAGTGATCACCGACATAATGGACCAACACAAAATTCTTATCATGGGATTACAGGAAATTAGAAACACTGACCAGGATGCCTTGGAATCTCAAGGGTACAGACTTTATAAAGGTATACCCGGGAAGAGAGTGATGAAGAATGTCCCACAATTTGGAACAGGATTTTTGGTCAGCCTTAAAATAATAAACTCAGTTCAAGAATTCAGATCACAGTCTCCACGACTCTCAACGCTCACCTTAAAGGCATCTAATAAAATCTATACTATAATAAATGCCCATGCTCCCACTAATGATAAAAACAACTCCTCAAAAGACCAGGAGGAAACAGGAGAATTTTGGGACCTATTGGACCAGACCATAGATAACATCCCCAAACACCACATAAAATTATTAATAGGCGACTTCAACGCTCAACTAGGCAGAGAAAGAAAATACCGTGACATCATCGGAAAATGGCCAGCACACAAGAAAACAAATAAAAATGGAGAGAGACTAGTTGACCTGTGTAGAAACCATAATTTAATCTCAAAATCTACATGTTTCAAGAGGAAACCTCAAAAACTCAAAACATGGAAACACCCTGACTACACTAAAGGAGAATGGCAACTGGACCACGTCTGCATGGACAAATACCACCACAAAGAGATCTATAACGTCAAAGTCCTCCGAGGAATAGACACAGGTTCAGATCACTACGTAGTTAAAATTAAAATTAAACTCACTCCCCAGAGGAGACAACAAAAGCAAGCCCTTAAAACTAAAAGAAAAATAGATCCTACCCAGCTAATCAACAACAAAAATTACCAGAAAGCAACTGAAAAAATAAAAATCACAGACAAACTTGAAGACTTAGTACACAACCTTAAACAAATTGCAGAAGACCTAGCTCCAATTAAACCACGTAAAAAACACCAATGGTGGAACAGTGAATGTGATGAAACAGTGGAGAAAAGACATCAGGCATGGCTATTACATCAGTCCCAAAAGACAGAAATATCCTATCAAAAGCTAGTAAAACAGAGAAAAGAAACTACCCAAGTCTTAAGAAGAATAAAAAGACAACATCATAAGGACACCCTGCAGTTAATTGAAGAACAGTTCAGTAAAACTAAATCAAGGGACTACTACAAAACCTTCAGAAAGCAGCTCCAAAAATATGAACCCCCGACCCTACTGATGAAGGATGAAGATGGTAAGCTGGCCCATAACAATAAAGACAATGCAGAAATTCTGGCTAAACATTTCAACAAGCTTTTAAATTGTGAGGAACCTACAGAACTCCTTCATTTGGACACCAACACCCCGATAAAAACATCACCAGAAAACATCAATCCCCCCACAATAAAGGAAGTCTACCAAGCTCTGAATAAATTAAAAAACTACAAAGCGCCAGGAGAAGATCAGACCTTTGCGGAAATCTGGAAATATGCAGGAACCTCAGCAAAAGTTGCCCTCCATCAACAACTTGTCTCTATCTGGATTAAAGAAGAACTACCAGAACACTGGACAACAGCCCTCATTCATCCTCTGCACAAAAAAGGGGACAAAACCGACCCTAATAACTACAGGGGAATCTCTCTCCTAGACATAACATACAAAATATTTTCAATAATCATCCTTAATAGGATAAGTTTACAACTTGAGAAAGAACTAGGAGAATATCAAGGAGGTTTCAGACCCTGGAGGAGCTGTCCTGATCAGAAAATGAGTCTTAAGTTGATAATGGACTATAACAGGAGAAGAAGCAGAGATATGGTGATAACATTTGTAGATTTCAAGAAAGCTTATGATTGCATCCATAGAGAATCTCTGTTTAAAATTTTAAGGCACCTTGGACTACACCCCAAATTAATAAACATGATAAAATTGACTCTCACCAATACCAAGTCAAAAGTGAAGTTTAGGGGGGAAACATCAGAGACATTTGAAATTAAAACTGGACTACGGCAGGGAGATGGGCTCTCACCACTATTATTTAACTGTGCTCTAGAAATGGTAATGAGGGAATGGTTTAGAAAATGTCCCCCCAAAATAAAGATTGGCCGAAAAATCAAAACAAATTGCCTGGGTTTTGCTGACGATTTAGCATTACTAGCAGTGGACATAAAAGAAGCAAAAGCCCAGATATCAGAACTTCAAAACATTGCAAATAAAATTGGCCTCAAAATATCATTTGAAAAAACAGAAATTATGCCCCAAAAACTAACACAGCTAAAAGAAGTCACCATAAATGGTAATAAAATCAAAATAGTAACTCAGTTTAAATATCTTGGAGAAGTAATAACACATAACTTAAATGAAAAAATCTCAATCCAAGTAAGAACAAATAGATTAGCTAAAGCACAAAAATTAACATGGGATATCTACAAAAAGAAATGTCTATCAATAAATACAAAAATAAAACACTACAACACAGTTATAAAACCGGAAGCTACATATGCAGCAGAAACACTCTTTTACCTGAATAAACAATCAAAGACTGACAGACTTCAGAAAATTGAAAGCAGGATTGGAAGAACCTGTATCAACAAAAAATATCAGAAAGATGGACAGTGGCGGTTAATACCTAACAAAGTCGTGTACAAAGAGCTAGAACCCATTACAGATACTATGCGTAAGAGGAGACTGGGATTCTTTGGACATATCATGAGGATGCAGGACTCGAGACTTCTGAAACAACTAGTACAACACAATCTCGTCTCAAAAAATACCACAACAGGATGTAAATGGATCAGAGAAGTAAGAGAGGATCTGAAGGAAATAGGCCTTACAACAGAAGACACCAAAAATAAGATAAAATTGAATACAAAACTCAAGAATACAAACCTCCGCTTTACCCTTACACAAAACAAACCAACAACACGCACATTTTCAACTGAGGAAAGGGCACGAAGATCGGAGCGTCTGAAGAAGTACTGGGAGGACCGCAAAGCCCGAACAATCCCTTCAAAGAGACCTGAACGACGGACTGACTAAAGTGATCCTATGTGGTCATAAAAGAAGAAGAAGAAGAAGAAGAAATTGACATAGTAAGTAAGTAAGTAAGTAAAGTTGAAATACAAAGAAATATTTTAACAATTTCAAGATTTTTATATATAATTGATGTGGTATAATAAAATATGTAAAGTATTGACAAGGCAGGAAAGTGTTTTATAGAAATTTGAATATAAGTCAATATGGACAGGAATAGCCAACATGCTGAAAATAATTCTTAAAAAGTATACGATTACTTACCTTTATGGTACATAGTGACACCGGTGTCCCAATGAGTAATTTTAGGTGCAATTAACTGAAGTATAGGTGGATTATCTTTGAAATGATTGAAATATACTCTTGCAAGTCAGTTACTTATAAAATTATTAACCTTAGTGTTAACAGTAGCTCCAACAATGATCAGTGACTGAAAAATGAAGCACTTTCAGTACATTGAATAAAGCATAAATTCAATTGTTTTTGTTCCGAGGTATCTGTGGAACAGCAGAGGTGAAAGAAGGTGCGGGTTGGAATGGGTCTAAACTACAAGGCCAAAAGATTAATCTAAAATTTCAATAAAGGTTATACTTTCGAAACTTAACAAGGGTGACATAGAATTTTGAGCATACAACAAATAACAAGTTAAATCAGGTACACGATCAAGAAGTCCAAGATTAGAGAAAAATTTAACCAGTTACTAGGGGAAATAACAAAATCAGGTACCAGAGTTGTTTTACAAGGAAAGCCCGAGTTTTGGGTTCTTACAAGTTCTGGGGTCCGAGCCCCAATCTGACAATCTTTGAGCTTTAGCTCAACTATACCAAGTTACAGAATTACATTTCAAAGGGCAGAAAACCCCTTCATTACAGGGAGCGTTAACTCCAAAAACACATGTTGGGCCTCCTAGAGGCACATCTATCACCTCAGAAAGAGCTAACCCGCTCTCATTTCTCACGCCTGTTAAAGGCAACAACAAACTTTCCTCTAAAATGCCTCTCAAGGCACAATTATAAAGACACAGGGGTATCTAGTACCCAACCTACGAGGCCTGAATAGCAAATTAAAGGTTAATTAAATGGCCCAAACACAAAGATGAATGGAGGCGAGTACTTGCACTCCTACACTAAAGCTTGTTAAAACCTATGTGGCGCTAGGCCGATAACACAGGGGCTAATCCCAAGCTAGGGAGGTGACTCGTATGAGGAAACTTTAACACATTAAGGAAGCGTAGAAACGGTTATGAAAACGTAGTCACCTCAATTACAAAAGAAGGGGAGATCGAGAGGGTAAAGCACTCTCTATCCCCGAATTACAGTTCAAGTTCTGTGAAGTTTTTACAAGGATTGAAAAGGCTTACATATTTAAAGATATAGGTTACATATTAAAGGTTTCAAACCTTCCCCGCGAGTTAAACTGCTGAGCTAGCGAGAAATAAAGATGTTAAAGAGCCATTACCTTGTTGAAGCGCTGCTGCCTGAAGAAAGAGGCGCTTCCTGCCCCCTGCTACATATTCACACACTGAGCTAGATGTTATACGAGTGGCCCGGACACAAGAAAATCAGCAGTTTTATACCCTCGTGGAAAGTTCGAGACCTTTCATGAATGATAACAACCTGCCCTCAAACTTTTATTGGCTACAGTACACAGTTACATACAACATTGAAGAAGAAAGCCCCGATTGGCCAAAAATTAATTACAGAAATTCCTGATTGGCTACTTTCAAAACGGGCAGAAAGAAAGGATTAATATTGCCAACCCACAAATGACAGAACAAAATTTAGTAAAGACAAAACTTATGAATACAAAATTTCTCCAGGAAAGTTCATACCTTTACACCAGAGTGCGTTATCATAGTTTTTGGTAGAGACATCTGTTAGAGAATGTCCACACTTCTTGATCAATGAAAAACAAAAGCAAATCAAAAATGCACAGTGACGTCTTCTGATAACCAGTAGAGTTAGTTCAGTTGTTAAAGTTCAGGGTTTCTCCAGTAGAGAAGTACTTTAAGGCGGAAAATTCAAATGCGCGGCGTTGAGGTGTACCGACCGGTACAGTTTTTAAAACAGTATTAATAATCAATACAGTCAACAAAAGTGGCAGATATATTGAATATGAGACTACAGCATCACATCATCATTCACCAAGCTGATTAATTTACCGACCTGGAAATGAAATAAAACTTAGGACACACGTGTTCCTTGTACCTCAAAGGATTAAAGCCAAGTTGATCTGAAAACAGACCAGTGTAAAGATAATATCATCCAGGAGCAGACTTCTTTCTTGCAGAATACTGTTGATCACAACTGCAAGTTAACTGCATTAGCTTTACTGCACCTTGATTCAATCTCACTTTCTATACTGCCATCCTGAGAGAATACACATCCTAAATAGTTGAAATTATCTGCCTGTTCCAGCTTTGTACTACCAAACTGACATTCAGTTCTCTTAGGTTTCTTACACCTACTGACATCACTTTAGTCTTCAAAAGGCTAATTTCCATATCATACTCATTGCACTTATTTTCAAGTTCCAAGATATTAGACTGCAGTCTTTCAACACAATCTGCCATTAAGACCAAGCCATTGGCATAGGCCAAACTGCTTACTACATTTGCACCTAACTGAATCTCCTCTCCCTGCTGTTTTATACCTTTCAGTAGATGCTCCATGTCAACTATGAACAAGAAAGATATAAGATTATAGTCTTGTCTAGATGCATGTAAACTTGGAACAAGAAAGGTATAAGATTATAGCCTTGTCTAATCCCTGTAAATACCTTGGACCAAGAACTCATTCTACATGGATTATTGTAGATATACTTTTAAAATATCTTGAAGTTTGTATCCATATACTTGGATGTGAATATTTTATTGCATAATGAATGCATTGTTTGGGTGATTGCACGAAGGAACTGATGATCAAATTTTTATATCTCACAAATTACATTATATCTCACAGCAAACTATATTCCGTTATTAGTTTGGCTGTTACATTATCTTTAATTTTTACAGGAAGAAATCATTGCTGGATACCACAACACTTGTGATGTTGGTACTCAGACTGATGTGATTGAAGATGTCAGTGAAGAAGCTCCATGGCAGCCGTCTGAAGAAAAGTCATCAGTAACAGAAGAAGTAACAAAAGCAGCTCAAAGTGCCATGCTACAAACAGGATTTGTGTATGAAGAGACATCTGGCATGTATTATGATTATAATACAGGCTACTACTATAATGCAGTGAGTACTTATAAATTAGTTTGCACTTTAGACGATAACTTATATTCAAATTCGTTCAGCAGTTGGTGAAACGTTGCTCCTATGATTTTTTTTAAACTTTGGGACTTCTGGTCTTAGAATGGTATAATGAACTTGCTAGATTTGTTGGTGGTGGTGGTGGTGGTGGTGGTGATGGTTTTTTCGATGCAGTACTATTGCATTATATACTCAATACCTGATTGCTTTCAAAATAACCTTATTTCTCACACACTGGATTTCAAATCTACATATATTGTGACCTTCATACATGTGCAGACGTGCCAAGTCTCCCAATTTAAGCAGGAGACTCCCAATTTTTCTTCGTTCTTCCTGATCTCCCGATCGCTGGGACCGATCCCCCGATTTTCAGAGCAGTTTCAGTAATTTTCGTATTATTTTAAACTACTACAATATTGTAATGTATTGAATAGGTGGTTATAAATAAAAGAATTTTAATATATCATCTTCAATACGGTTTTAATATGAGATTAATTACATGTAACTGATTTTAAACTCCCGCACGTTTCCTCGTTCTATCGATGTATGGCTGGTCGATAGCAGTTCTAATAATGAAACCAGATGGCAGTATGGGGCACGGTGGCCAGTCTTTGGTCTATAATACAGTAAAATACTCATTTTCTTTGGTCAAATACTCAAATAGCTTAATAGGAAGTGGAAGTTGCAGGCAAGTAACCTAACCTCAAAAGTAGAACACCATAGAAGTCTACCCTGGGCAGGACCTGCATAAGTGCACGTGTTGAATGTCTTAATTTTTGTTTTGGCCAAAATGTCAAAAGAAATATGATGCAGTTTTTAAAAGTGCTTACAGGGAAGAGTTTCCATGTTTCAGTAAATCTAGAAGGGATCAACGTTCACATTCTGTACTATATGTAGGTGTGATTTTTCAGTAGCGCATGGCAGGAAGTGCGGTATACTCAAACGTGCAAACGAAAAAACATAAGGAGAGTGTCCAGTGTGTAGAAAGAAACCAGAAACTGAACTTTTCATGTAAAAACCAAGAATTAGATCCTGTAACGAATGCAAAGTCTTTATTTACGTCATTTATTGTAGAACATAACCTGCCTGTAAATTGTGCCGACCACGTGGGACCTTTGTTTCGCAAATGTTTCCTGATTCGGAAATCGCTAAACGATATGGGTGTGCTATAATGAAAACAGCAGCTATCATTACAGAAATGTGCATGGAAGAAAGGGCGAAAATTGTATCACATTTGTAGGTTGCTGTTTCTGTTGCTAATGATAGTAGCAATAAAAGCGGCTTGAAAATATATCCTATTGTAACATTTTTTAGGCCTGAACTCAATGAAATTCAGAGTTGTCTACTCACTGTGCCTCATTTAGAAGGGGATGCTATAGAAGTTAACATTGCCAATCTTTTACTCTCAACTTTTGGGGAATTCCGTATTCCATTACAACACTGCCTAGCTCTTGGTGCTGATAATGCTCCAGTAATGGTAGGATTAAAGAGTGTGGCAGGATGTTTGAAGCGGGAAAATAGTAACATAATCATCGTAGGCTGCTCTTGTCACCTAAATAATCTTGCTGCAGAGAAGGGTGCGGCGTGCTTGCCGGTAAATGTAGATGAAAGTATAATTGATATATTCTATTATCTGGAAAGGAGTGCAAAGAGGAAAGAAAAGTTCAGGGAATTTCTAACTTTACACAGCACAGAGATCAGGAAAATTCTGAAGCATTGTACCTACTTGATGGTTATCACTAAGAAGGTATTTAGATAGGATTTTGCTGCAGTGAGACCCTTTGCTTGCTTTATTCACTTTACAAAGGTGAAAAATGAGAGTATCCTCCTAATTCAATACAATAAATATTCCGTCATTAGACGGACTAAATATTCTAATATTCTAATGATTCTAATATCTTGTAATGCTTTATTCAGGAGCGAAATTGTGAGTAAGAATTCTCAGATGGGAACTTTGAAGACTTACAAAATTTCTAAGCAAAGTATAAGTGCAGATGTGACTTATTTGTCTGAAAATGTGAATCATTGTCATAACATTTCACCACACTCCTCAGTTAAAAAGAAAACCCAGTCATCAGTTTCACTAAAAAAAAATGAAACTACTGATTTCACCAAGAGCCATGCATTGTCACTTGAACGACTGTTCATGTTCCTTTCATCAAATTAAAATAATTTTTTTTGCCTTTTTCTCAAGTTTTATGGATATCTTTGAGAAACCAAATGTAGCTCTTCAGTCAAGTATGCCGCACATCCACTTATTGAGGTTACTTTTGGAGGAGCTATTGAAGAATGTGATGGCAAGGTTTGTGAAACCACAAGTTATTATAAGTTGCTCCTCTCTCCTTGATGTAGATTATCATTCTCCAGCAAATCAAAAGGATGATTGTGATCTGATGATAGGGAACTCTGCGTTTGATTTAGTGAACACTTGGAAGTCTGAGGAAAAGTGCCCATTGGCCAATTCCAGATGTCACGTGTTTACATTTGTACATTTTTTTAAATATATATATGAAACTTATCATCTAAACAAATTGAGATTTCTGCGTAATAACGTCTAGATGATACTTAACAACCTCAACAAATTTCATTGTTGTAAACCTGATGTATGTCATTTTATAACATTTTAAACGTAGCGATCGGTGTTCACATGGAACGGACTTTTAACTCTACATACCTTTACGTTTCATCTAAATTCTGTGAATTGTGGTAACTTTTATTGGTAATGTTAAGATATTATTTACAAGAAGGACCGAGGTACATTTTGCAAAATAAACCAGATGTGCAAGTTGCGTAATGTTTGCGTAATATAGTTAAAGGCGATCGTCGCGTGTTTACTTGACAGTGTTGCGGGATTACACACGCGAATCAGTGCTATGGCGACATGGCACAAGTGCTAATAAATCTTAAACTCCGCATCAAATACAATCACTGAATGATAAAATGTATATTTAATATCCCAGTAAGTAATAATAAATAAGGGGCGTGGTGGCGCAGCGGTCAAGCTGCTTGGAACCATCAAGGCAGACTGGGTTCGAGTCCTGATTAATGTATGTGTGATTTTTTTATGTGAAAGTCACATCCGGTGGTTCGGATTTCGCATAAAAATTAGGTCCCTTGGCTTATGATAGTGAGATTATTGGTCACATGAAACAGAGCTTCATTTCTCATAATAATAATAATAATAATAATAATAATAATAATAAGTAGGTATATAACTACGGATACTGGTATGACATGTGGCCTACTGATAAAGTAAAGTGTTTTTTATGAATTGTCACACATATATTTAAAAATGACTGAACATTCAATGCTTAAGTAGCCAACAGTTTGAATGAAGGCTTGGTCAGAACAATATATAATAAAATGAAAAAAAAATGTTTGTTCATACTGCTTCTGGTATAGACTCATCAAAATACCATTTCCTGTGAGTAAAACGGGTCACCGGTAATTTTCTTTTGATTTCACTTACATTTAAAAAGCACTCGTCTTTCATTGGTGGTTCACAAGCCAGTTTAGCTTCATCGTTGCACTTGAAAGAATTGGTTACAAAATAAATATCACATTACTGTCAGTTATGGTACAAACATAATATTTTGAATGTTTCTTTCTGCTGTAATTTCCAAGTATGAAGTCGCCCACTCCAAAAGCCGTATCACGGGGTGGATTTTTGTCATCTGCTTCGATCTTGTAATCTAGATGTAGAGAGAGAGTGAGTGAGTGAGTGAGTGAGTGTGTGTGTGTGTGTGTGTGTGTGTGTGTGTGTGTGGTAGTAGTAGTTTCATAAGAATATTATTTTCTTGCTTGAGCTACATATTTTTTGAATGGTTCCACATAATGAATATCATGTGTTCCTGGTACTGCACAGAAATGTACTTCAGTCGAAGTCCACAAAGAGAAGACCGACCGATGGCGTGATGAGGGTATTCTTGTTTAGAAACTTTGTATGCGTCTTGCATTGTGACGCACATCAATCGTTTCTGGTTTTTGGTTTTTTTTATTTTTGTCCACAACTGTCCTTTACGGAGATAAAATCTCTTGCTCGAGCAGATGGCCAACTGATATCATCCGGATTAAGATATTAAAGAACTTCTTGATTTGGAAGTCAGACTTCCTGCGCTTGTCGGAGGTAGATGAACTTACATAAAATTTTACACTCGGTGCAGGAACATCGTCCCGTTTCTTCCGCGGACTCACTGGTAAAGTCTGCTCCAAACGGTTTACATGTTTACAGCTTTCCTCACTGTTTGTGCATTTATAAGTAGATGTTCGCATACTCAGCTATGCAGTCAATGTTGATGGTTGTGTTGTTGGACTTGAAGAACAGGAAGTAACTGTTCATAAGCCCTGAAGTTTTTTCTGAGCTCTGTGTTTCTTCACTGATTCTCGTATCTGTTGGCGGCGAACGCGTAACTGGGCAGGTGTCTTTTTTCTTCTCCTTGCATGCCTTTCCTTTCTTTTAAAATCCTCATTCTTTTTCTTCTTGCAATACCGTTTACAACGTTCCTCGTGATTAAGTGGCATTATTAAATATCACCTCAGTGTGAACACCAATTTCTATTCTGAGATACGTCCTTTTCAAGGAAGTGTGATGCAGAAACTGAATCCTGTGCGCAGCGTGTTGCGGCAGCGGGAAACTTCCCGGTCACCTGGTCGTAAGAACGCCGTATACATGCAACGTATTTTACTATCAGCTTCGTATGAATCCATTTGAAACTTTAATTGAATGATATAATAGCTTGAGAGGGTGTACAGTATTGACTTTGCATACCAAGTTTTATTCAAATTGAGTCATGCACTTTTTGTCTACAGAAACTTTTATACCTTTTTCGTCGTGTGTTTACATGGCCTGCAGCAATAAATTCGTCGCTTTATTACACTTTATATAAACTGTTAATAACCTAAATAAGTACTTTACTGCGAAGTGAAAGAGCATTAGAATTAACTTTTATCATAAGTTATTTTCTTAACTTTTCATCATAATAAACAGGAATTCCTAAAAGTATTGGGAAATATCAAATGAATTTTGCCTCTACATAAAAATTCAATTAACCACACAGTTAAAAACTGAAAGGTATCAGTAAATGAATACGTATCATAAAATTAATCAAATTTCATGTTTTATCTATCATAAAAACAAATTGTTGAGTTTTATTTTAACTTTACTTTTTTCTTCTTGGGTGGACTATTCTCTGGAATCAGCCTATTCTTTAAGTCTGTTGGAAAGTGTTTCTCTTCATCATGTGACTACATGGTACACAAATTTCCGTTCAAAGATTTTTATCACAGTCACAAAGACAAAAACACAGTTCAGATCCTTGCTGTCAGAACAAACTTTGGAGAAACTTTTGACCTTAAAATCAGTTCAGCAAGGCAAGTGGTTTGAGCAAAAATTTAGTTCAGAGTTTCTGAAACTGTATGCCAAATAGAGTTGTTATTGTATTCAATTATAATGAATTAGTACATGTTCTGCCATCAGTGATGTGTCGGAATACATCGTGATTCGTTGCCAAATTTCTCCTGATTTTTTTCTTTTGAAAGTTGGCATGTCTGCATGTGTCATGTACTATATTATGTTTCCAACAGCTGAATACTTCACTTAGGCTACTTTAAACAAGTGCTTAGTGAAAAATGGAAGAGTATGTATAGGTACTTTAAGGCGCCGTTCACACTAAGGCGATATAAGATAAGTGTTATATAGTAAGGAATATATTGCGACGATATATTGCTAGGAAGGTTCATGACACTGGGTGATTAATCTGCGCGACCTGGGCGATAAAAATTTGGTGGGAACACAATTCTCGCTACATCAGTTACAAATATGAGTTCAAGTGAGAAGTGAGGAAGACGTTGTAGTGGCTTATTGGTTCGGGCGTAGGATGAGAAGAAAAAGGAAATACTGGGTACATCCCTACAATCTTACCAACCTGCACCATAGCTCGGCTGTTGTTTCTCGAAAGCTGTCTCAACATGAATCAAAATTCAGGGAGTTTAATCGAATGAATCCTGAAAATTTTAATTTTTTGAAAAGTCTAGTGTCACAAAACCTTGAAAATAAAGATACACTCTTCAGGAAGGCCATTTCTTCACATAAAAAACTTCTGATTACTATAAGGTAAGCAGTATTAATAAAATTTAGCAGTTTTAATTTGATAATTTTTTATAAATTGTACCAGTCAGTTCCACTAAATTAATGAAAGGTATTACAGATTTGTCTTCTCTTCTTCTTGTCCTGTTCAAAGCTTGAAATATCGTACGATACTAATCGCTGAAGAGACTAGCAAGCGGCACTTCGAGAGATATGTCACTTGCGAAATGTTGTACAATCGCGCAGCTGTGAACCTTTTTTATCGCCTCCCTTTAGATTTCAAGTATCTGTCTGTGCGTGTCGTGTATCGCATATCGCTTACGATATATCACTTATCTTATATCGCCTTAGTGTGAACGCGGCCTAAGGCAGAAGCAGGTTCCAAGGACATTCCAGGAATCATTAATGAACAAGGGGAGTGTGTATGCGGGGATCTTCAAAAGGCAGAAGTATTCAGTCAGCAGTATGTAAAGATTGTTGGTTATAAGGAGATAGAGGAGGTGACTAAAACTAAAGAAGTATTAAAATTTACCTTTGACAGCAATGACATTTACAGTAAGATACAAAAGTTGAAAAATAGAAAAGCAGCTGGAATTGATAAGGTTTCCGGGGATATACTAAAGACAATGGGTTGGGATATAGTACTATATCTGAAGTACTTGTTTGATTATTGTTTGCATGAAGGAACTTTACCAAATGAATGGAGAGTTGCTATAGTGGCCCCAGTATATAAAGGAAAGGGTGATAGACATAAAGCTGAAAATTACTGGCCAGTCAGTTTGACATGCATTGCATGAAGCTTTGGGAAAGCATTCTTTCTGATTATATAAGACATGTTTGCAAAATTAATAACTGGTTTGGTAGAAGGCAGTTTGGGTTTAGGAAAGGTTATTCCACTGAAGCCTAACTTGTTGGATTCCAGCAAGATATAGCAGATATCCTTGACTCGGGAGGTCAAATGGACTGTATTGCGATTGACCTGTCTAAGGCATTTGATCAAATCAAAATCTCTTTATTTGCAAATGAGGTGTCTACCTCGGTGGCAAATGGTACACTAAAATACATTATTGTCAAGCACTAAATTTTAAATTAACAAGAGAAGAAGAATTTTTTTTT
This sequence comes from Anabrus simplex, assembly GCF_040414725.1. NCBI lineage: Eukaryota > Metazoa > Arthropoda > Insecta > Orthoptera > Tettigoniidae > Anabrus > Anabrus simplex. The sequence goes on along the minus strand of NC_090266.1, from coordinate 387,970,594 downwards.
CTAGAATACAATAATATACAATTTATGCTAACAATTTTTTTCTATTAAACAAACAGATCATCCTTAATAAATTTATATTGTTTACAAAATTCTACTTATAATATCTCCTATACTTACAAACATCTCATATACTTACAAACTAGTCAACTCATATACAGTATGTGGAATTACTTCAAATAATACTATGCAACTGGTATAAGATTAAAATTTACATTGCATTTATGTACTTTTTCTTTTTACCCATTTTGGAACCTAAATAGCATTACGACCTGCTGCGTCTTAACCAGAGCCCCTTTTGCCACCACTTTTCAGAGTTCCTGAAGGGCCTTCACAGCTACCGTAGCGGTCCCAGGGCCCTCGAAGTCCCCACTGTACTTCACCCCTACAGGCAGTCCCCTACTTTGGCTGTCCAAACTCCTTAGACCAGGGGATGGAATTCATTTATTCACACACATTTTTTATTTACATTAACTGCGCTGGTCGAATGCCCTCTAACATTCCATTTATTTTCCGTGTTGCTGTTTATTCTCTTCTTGAATACCTGTACAGATTTTGGAAAAGGATCAAACACTACCCCTGGTAAACTGTTCCACTCCTTCACGCCCTTCCCAATGAATGAAAATTTACCCCAGTCGCTTCTGCTAAAATTCCTTCTAATTTTGTACTTGTGGTCAGTTCTGCCAATATAATTATTTTCCAACTGAAGCCTCTCGTGGATTTCTCCCCGTGCTTCTTCTCCTGTACAGGCTCTATATAATCCTGTAAGTCTAGTTTTCTCCCTTCTCTTACTTAAAGTTTCCCACCCAAGTTCCTCTAACATTTCTGATACACTACTCCTTCTCCTGAAATCCCCTGTTACAAATCTTGCTGCTTTCCTCTGCACACTATCTATTTCTTTTATTAGGTATTCTTGGTGAGGATCCCAAACACTGTTTGCATATTCCAATAATGGACGAACCATACTTAAGTAACTTTTTTCTTTTAATTCTTTATTGCATCCTTTAAGTAGCCTCATTATGACGTGTAACGATCTGTATGCTTTTCCAACAATGTCATCAACATGACCCTTCCAGTGCAAATTACTTTCAAATCTCACACCTAAGTATTTGCACTTGCCATCTTTTGGGATAACTACCTCATCCAGAGTATATTCAAATTCAGTTTTAAAGCTCCTGTTTATAAATGTTGTAACAGTTGATTTGCCTCCATTAACCTTCATATTATTTTCTTCAACCCACTGTTGGATACTTTCAAGGTCCCTTTGTAATTCTGAACAATCCTCAGTGTTATTTATTTCCCTATAAACAATTATATCATCTGCATACAATCTTATTTTTGATGTTATATTGTTCCCTAAATCATTTTTGTGTATATTAAGAAAAGTAACGGACCGATTATACTACCCTGTGCGATTCCCGTCCAAACTTTCTCTTCCTGTGATGTATTATTTCCTACTTTGACTTTCTGAACCCTTGAATTTTGAAATGTTCTTATCCAACGTATAACCCTTACGTCCAATCCTATTCCCTCCAATTTTTTTAATAATATTCCATGTTCCACTCTATCAAAGGCTTTGGAAATATCTATGGCTATGCAATCTAACTGGCCTCCTGAATCCAATTGATCTGATATGTCCTGCTGAAATCCCTCCAGTTGTGCCCACAAGAAAATTTCTTTCTAAATCCATACTGGCTCCTCATGAACCAATTTTTATCATCACATACACTTCTGATGTACTTTGATATTAAACTCTCCAGTATTTTACAAACTATACTGGTCAGGCTGATTGGTCTGTAGTTCTCTGGTTTCCTTTTATCACCCTTTCCTTTATAAATTGGTATTATTATAGATTCCTTCCATTACTTTGGTATTACACTATTATTTATGACATAGTCAAAGAGAAATCTTAAATAAGGCACTATGTACCATCCCATTGTCTTTATCACCTCCCAAGTAATTTGATCACTTCCTGCTGCTTTTCCTTGCTGAAGCAGTTGGATTTCTCTGAAAATATCTTCATTTGTGAACGAGAAGCTTCTTGTTTCCCTCTGTGTCTGTCCCTCTGTAACTTCTGTTTCGGTTTCCAACTCCTGACAATCATCTACTGAATCTCTAAATTCCCTACTAAAGAGGTTTGCTTTCTCAGTATCTGTTAAATAGTGTTCACCCCCTTCTCCCACCATTGTAGGAATTTGGATTCCTTTTCCTTTTTGATTCCTGATATATGAATACAGCTTTTTCCATTTCCCTTTGTGGTCATCACGCTCTTGAAGAATACCATTCATATAATTCTCTTTTGCTTCCTTTTTCACTCTATTCAGTTCCCTCATTAGCTGTTTTCTACTTTCTCTACTCTCCCTACCTTCTTTGATTTTCCTGTTTACTATTCTACATTTTCTTTTTAATTTTCTTATTTCCCTTGTATAATAAACAGGGTCTGAGGTCATTTTACCCTTCTTAACAGGTACAAATCTCTTCTCTCCTTCCCAAACGATTCCTTTGAATTTAGCCCAAAGTGTATCCACATTACTCCCTTCACTTATCCAACAACTGAATTGTGATTTAAGGTAAGTCCCAAATTCATCAACTTTAGTTTTTCTGTACAATTTCTTGTCTTGTGTGACCCTCTTATTAAGCCTTTTTGGTACCAGTCCTACATCCATTATTACAGCCTTATGGTCACCTATTCCTTCAATTAGCTCAGTTTTATCAACGATTTCCCATGGTTTAACCAAGAATACATCTAGCAAGTTGTTGAGACGAGTCGGTTCTTACCTACTTGTGTAAATCCTCCCTCCCAAATTAACTTATTTGCCAGTTTCTGTTCGTGGGCTTCACTTGCAGCTCCATTCCATTCAACTTCAGGCAAGTTTAGATCTCCCCCAATTATTACCATATCATTATTATTGTTTTTATGAGTATAATCTGTTACTTTCTCAAATATTTCCATGTCTCTTTCCTCTCTTCCAGGCCTATATGTTCCTATAATTCCCACCTCCTTCATATTATCACAAACTAATTTTATCCCTAATATTTCATCCCTTTCATCGGTAAACCATTCATGTGAACAGTATGTTTCCTTCACCAGAATAAACCACCCCCCCACCCACCCTTTTTATCTCCTCTGTCTCTACGATAGACTGTGTACCCTTCTGGAAATGCTTCTCTATTACCCACCCCTTCTCTCAACCATGATTCTACTCCTTTCACCAATTCAGTCTCATAAGATTCCATCAATGTACTGAATTTTATTTGTTTACTTACTACACTCTGACAGTTTACCAAGAGCAATCTCAGACCCCCTTCCTCCCTAAAACTTGACTGTTGTAATTGGATAACATTTGACTCATGAGTTGATAGGGTAGATCATGGAAGACTACTGGCAAAAGCAATAGGACTTGACAAAAGAGTGAAGGGGTGGCTCTGTTTCTAGAAAATAGAACTCGGAGAATTAGAGTAGGTGAAGCTTTATCTGTCCCTGTAATAATTAAGAGGGGAATTCCTCAAGGCAGTATTATTGGACCTTTATGTTATCTTATACAGTATATATCAATGATATGTGTAAAGAAGTTGAATCAGAGATAAGGCTTTTCGCAGATGATGTTATTTTGTACAGAGTAATAAATAAGTTACAAAATTGTGAGCAATTGCAAAATGACCTCGATAATGTTGTGAGATGGACAGTAGGCAATGGTATGTTAATAAACGGGAATAAAAGTCAGGTTGTGAGTTTCACAATTAGGAAAAGTCCTCTCAGTTTTAATTACTGCGTTGATGGGGTGAAAGTTCCCTTTGGGGATCATTGTAAATACCTAGGTATTAATGTAAGAAAAGATCTTTGTTGGGGTAATCATATAAATATGATTGTAAATAAAGGTTATAGATCTCTGCACATGGTTATGAGGGTGTATAGAGGTTGTAGTAAGGATGTAAAGGAGAGGGCTTACAAGTCTCTGGTAAGACCTCGAATAGAGTATGGTTCCTGTGTGTGGGACCCTCACCAGGATTACTTGATTCAAGAACTGGGAAAATACAAAGAAAAGCAGCTCAATTTGTTCTGGGTGATTTCTGACAAAAGAGTAGCGTTACAAAAATGTTGCAATGTTTGGGCTGGGAAGACTTGGAAGAAAGAAGACAAACTGCTTGACTAAGTGGCATGTTACATGTTACAACTCTGTTTGTTCCGTATTGAAGTTGACCATATATCAAAAATATTACAAGAGTATGTAATAAGACCATCTATTCAATACATGCCAAGAATCTTATGGTTAAACTTTTACATAATATTATAGAGTCTTTTTACGTGTTTCTCCCTCTATTAGGGGCATCATCAGCCTTAACTCAACCTTAATGGCATTGGTCTTGGACATTAACAATCCTTGCAAGGTATAAAGTTTACAATTCACAACCTTTTTAACATCGTGACATCTTAAAATGAACACTCTAGAAAACATCTAAAATGTATGGACGGAATATGGACAGAATAAATTATGGTTAATGGGGGAAACCTTCCCAAAACAGAAACTTCATCAGTATGGTGGATGCGTTGGTGTAATGCCGCTTGACTTGAAGAAATGTTTCCCAATTGCTGGATGGGGCAAAGACGATCTCTGTAAGTTGACCGGCCTATTTCCCCTTATTTGTCTCTAGGTTTCCTCTGTAGGCGAAGCTAAAAGATGTCTATAAGAGGGGTGCAGAAATTTTCTCTGAATTGATGAGCCAGCAAGAATCCTACCAACCTGATACCTATAAATAATCAAGCTGCACTGCTTAGTTCTGACCTCCGTATTACTTTTTCTAATCTAAACATTCAAACCATCCCAAAATATTAAATTAAAGATGTATTGTAGAACTATTAGCTGTAAACGCGTGTCAGGTTTATTGTACGGAATTCAAAAGATATTGAACATAACCTTTCAGTGTTGCCAAATAATTATCTAATTCTTGCATGATTATTGGGTACCATGGATTTGACTTACGGTCTTGATACTGAGAAACCACTGGTGCACAGTCCTTGCAGGATCAAATTTCATTACCACAGGTTCATTCATATTGCACATCATCAAATTTCACCAAAAAAAATTTCTAATGGTGATCTGAATATGTATTCAATAAATTTCATCTTACTAAATCGTTGCTCACATGATACTGTAGTGAATCATAGGTAATAAATTTCATATTAATCCATATTAAAGAGCAATATAGTGTAAAAGAGAAGCTACAGGTTTCCACCTATCAAACAGTATTGAATAGGTGGAAACCTTTAGCTTTTGTTTTACACTGTAGAGAATGGAAAAAATTCATAATACCAGTTCAAACAATTTATTCCTGTTAAAGAATTTTGAACTCTTATAACTCATTCTGCATGCATTCCCACAGTTTTCATATTTTGCAAATTGTTCCATCAAATGTGCTGCCAACATTGAGATTTGACCAACACCATGAGTTTCCAGATCAGTTTTATTTGGCCATGATACGGTATCAAATATGGTTGTGCACTTCTCTGCAGTTCCGTGAACCAAATATATTGTCTGTCACTATGACTAATCAGTTTTCTCTAAGCAAATTATCTGCACAAATAGCAGCTGAGCCAATTCACTTCAGCTGCATCCCTGGGAAAATGCCACTAATTGAGGTGTTTGTTACAAATTTATCTTCATTTGGCGAGGGGTACCTCTGAGTAATTCAAGTGATGCTACTACACTTTTTGCATATAGTTCACTAGTGCTGAGAAATAGCTGTTCCCTCTTAAATATGAGAGAGCAAAATTCTTTATGATTTCTAAAATATCCACACACAAAAATTGCAGCATGTGAACAAAATTAAAATCGGTGATTTTTCTCAGACCTTTTGCCACTAGAGGTGCTTTGCCTTTACTTGCAGTAACATATTCCAAGTGCTCAATGACATTTCCAATCAGTAACTAGAGCTGATACACAACCTTGCTGGCTGCCCATGTTACAGTGTGCAAATACTTAAAATTCCCAACTCCCTTCTCACAGATACACTGTACTTTCCACTACACATGACTGTGAAGAAATTTTCAGTTCTTCCACTAAAGGATCTGCTGAGTATCCTTTGCTCTCCCGCTCATCGATATACATCGTTCATAGACATCCATATTTTTGACCTCATGTTCGGTTATTTTCGAGAAGATTGTTGCATGGTTTAAAGCTGGTTCAGCGATCTCAGATGTCGCAGATTGACAGGTAGGAGAAGAAAGGATATATAATATACAGAAAATTGATACCTTTCTTGGGGGTGGGGGGCAGAAAACTTAAGGCAGCAGCAGCAAAATTGTGATCGCTGCGGCGGCCAGGCGCCCGGCATTTCGGCACCCTTGGTCTGCAAGGATATATAAACTATACCGAACGATATGAAACACCATATTGGAGCAGCCTTTACAGACATTTCTGGTACATCACGTGCAGCAGTCTTTGTGTCTAAGACTGAAATCTTGTATTGTGAGTAATGGCCACTATTTTGAACACAGCTGATAAATATACAAATAAGGTAGGCACACTTACCCTAGTAGTCCTTGGTCAACTGGACCAGACAACACTCCTAGATGGAAATGACAATATTTCATTAACTATTTGCACCAGGACCCTTCATCAAAAGCCATTTTCATTCTAATCATCCCTCTTTTTATTTTTGTCATGTTAATGGACATGGTTCCAGTTAAGAACCATAAACTTACTGCTCGAAAAACCACTTTCCAAGCATTGTTGGAATTAGTGTATGGGCTACATTTATTTATGTACACTCAACTGTACAGAATTTGACTGCTAGCAAAAATTGAAGAACCATCACATTAGATATCACTGAGATCTGATTTCTAGATCGATGCATAACACACAAACATCAAATAGTGCAGGAAATTGTTTCTAGAAAGTAAAGGACCAGCTACTTTTCCAATACGCCCTTTAATAACATACCTCATTGCTAAGTGGAGGTTACGTGACCTGTTCTGACAGTGGAATATTCTAGCTGAGTTGCTTGAGGTGCTATATATGGTTGATAGCATATAAATAGCAGTGGTTCGAGTCCACCCAAGGCTCGGTACCCTTTATTTTAATAGCTAACTAGAACAATTTGTAAGCACAATCGTCTTTTCGAATACACTAACAATATTAATGGGAGCAGTTACTGTAAATTCCTTATTTAGTTTTATTTCTCTGTATAGTAGGACGTACAATAGTATTTGGTCCATTAATAGTTTAGGTAAGTTTGTGAGCATAGAGAGGAGACATATTATTTCCTTTTGTTTTTATTACTTACTTGCATTTTATTAAACATTATTTTATTGCTTATTTTACAAAACATGTTAGTTCATTGCTACATTAAGCATAATATAAATGGCTTCACCTTGATTCCTATGATTGCAGGTAATATACAGGTAATGAGGATTGCTGTATTTCTATAGAAGTATGTTGCTTTATCTGTGGTCTGGTCAGTGGATTAATAGCTCAGCCTGTAAAACAATTGGATGGTATCAGATACTGTAGTTAGCAGTTAAGGGTCGAATCCATGTCTCTTCCTTTATGTGTGTTCAACATTGTTATTACTATATTTTTGGCATTACTAGCCATCGTACAATACCATAGGAAGAGGTGGCTAAATGACCCCCAGTGGAATAACATCTACCGGAGTGAGTTAACGACTTCTGACTATTATTTTCTGGAACATGTATTTTTATGTGGAATCCGAACCACCCCGCAAGCTCGTCCAGTAACTCCTATAAAGGCCTTTTTCTTCAATTATCACTTGAATTCTTTGAGCAAAAAAGCCTTGTGATGAGCAATGTACTTCTCGCTCTGGGTAACCTACACCCAAGCGTCAAGGGCTAGAAGTAATCCTGGGATCCTGAGACAGTCAGGCCAGTTCTCCCTCACGACACAGTTAGTCTCAACTTTGTTTCTGATTGGACCGAGATCCAGAATGCATGGAGGCCAATCTGTAAGATAGATTTCATACTTCTTGGTGAACCCTCTCTGGGCCATTGCTGATGCATGTATGGGAGGTTTGTCCTGCTCCCTCGGGATACAGTAGTTGCAGTGATGAGACCATAATATTGCTCGTACAAGTGTATTGGGCGTCATCTATTCTACCTTGTATCCTGTGAAGCATTCCATGTCCACCAGAGGACATCCACCCTCGTACTGGTAAAGATATGCGACCAATATGGAAAGACTCCATGACGTACTTTGGCTCGTATCAAGGATCTGGTATTCTGTATAGTTGTACTGGACTGTCGTTCACTGAGGAAAAAGGAGATTAATCTGAAAACTAACATTTTTCCAGTTGCAGTCAATGTTTTCCTTGGCAAATGCTAGGCAGCAAAGCTGATGTTCATTGGAGAGCTTGGGCTCAGTGGCCACGCTTTTACCGTGCAAGGCAGCAGGGGAATGGAGTCTCCACTGAACACTATTGACGGAACCAGGAAATCCAGTATTATGCTTTAATTGCACCTCATTTTGAGGTGATGTTTTCTCTGGCTGATCCCGGGCTCGTGTTGAAACACACGAGAGTCCACTACCAACATGTGTACAGGAATCCCCTCTTTTGAAATACAGCCAAATCAATTTTCTAGCTGTCCTGACAGGAACCTCATAGTGTTCATCTGCCCTCGATATAGTCATTTGACCCTCCACTTCAAGTGCTGTAACTCATTTGAAGATGGACTGTTAGTAATGAGACATTGTGGTAGAATATTTGTGACAGGCTCGATATTGGATCAATACCCTTTCAAAAATTCTCATGAGTATTCAGTTTAGTTCATTCGAGTAGCAAGATGCACTACTCCCCCAGCATCCTACAATCGCTTAGGGTCACGCATTTCTGGATAGATTTTCATTTGCTGTACGGCACATCCGTGTTCAAATCCCAAGTTGGACCTGTTTAAAAAAAATTAAATTAAAATTGTCCATTTCCTAACACTTCTTTTAGATACAGCTGTACTCATCGTGAACAACCATCTTCTGTGATGGCCAGATTTTTGTGCATTTGAGTGAAACAGAGCATCTATCGATATATATTCATTTTTGTGTAATCGTACGTGGAAGAAGATAGTTTGCTGAACAGGACAAAATCAGTCTTATAATCTGGCTTCCTTCCAGATTGCAGCCCAGTCGAAAACATGTGGACCGAGACAAAGCCCATCATGAGAGTGAATTTGTATGACCCCACCCCAAGATCCCAAGATGACCTTTGGGATCTAGCCCTTAATGTTTGGGAGGAGGTAGCTGAGAGTAAGCAATGTATTGTTTGTCTCATGGTTTCCATTCAAGTAGTAATTGAAACAGAAGGCTTTTATATGAGTTACTAGACGAGCTCATGGGGTGGTTCGGATTCTGTGTACAAATATATGTTCTGGTTGCTGTAACACTGTCTGCATCGTTAACTCACTGTTGACATAGTGTTGTTCTACTAACAAGGGAACATCCACAATGGTGAAGTCGCCGATCGCGATGAAACTTAGCAAACACATTGAGGTACATGTAAAAACAATGCCAGCATCAATTTTAGGCGCCAACATTCATTAGCGCGTTAACTAAGGGGCCTAAAAGCTGCGACATTTCAAGTTCCGCGCGAACAGGATGAATTCCTCCTGACCAATGCTTAGCCGGAACACTGCTTTGTGCCACACCTCTGCTCCTCCTCTCCTCCGCCCGCCTGGTTCAGCACCACTCGTTTCTCTCTCCCCGCGCTGTGTTGTGCCTTTCACTGGAAAACATAAATACATCGTTCAATACAAGCACAAATAAAAACATTCTATCTAGATTCCTTATACAAGAGTACGTAATACGGGAAATACCAGCAGTTTCTAACTCGGAGTTTATAATTGCTGTTGTTCGTGATTTCGTTTCGTTATGACACAACTGATAGCGTATACAAAATGGGGGTAGGGGAGTGGACATGAAAGGAAGGTCTGGACCTGTAACCATATTTTGATATCCCGAGGTACAACATCTCATTACATTCATTGAGATCCTCTACCCGGGCACGTAATTTCTTTAAATAAAAGGATATTTGACTTTGTTTCAAGGTGGGTGATTTATTTTAATAAATTTCATATGTATGTCCACTCTAAATGACACTACCGACAGCTTCAAGGTGTTTCAGACGTAAATAATAATTTAAGCCTAGGTCGGACGCGGTACCTTATACCACGTTTGTCCACTCCCGATGGTGCTTAACTCGGGGTTGTACCCACGAATTGACAACCCACCGGAATTGTTGATTTGATGTTTGTTGTTTTAAGGGGCCTAACATCGGAGGTCATCGGCCCCCCCACCGGAATTAGCAGGAATGAAAATACAACATTTGCATAAAATATGAGTAAATACGTTTAGGTTATTTATTATCATTATGTGTGAAACGGAATGCGATTTAAAGGATTTCAATAATTATAGTACGTAAAGAAGCAAAATATAGCGCCGGTCTCGTTCCATAGCCAAGCAGTCGGCAAGCACGAGGAGAAGGGAGGGGAACGTGCCGGGGAGAACCATTTGGAGAGTAAAAGGCGGTGCAGAGGGTGTGTCTCCAGACGGGACGTGCGTGTGCCGGCTTAGCATTGGCTAGCAGGTATTCATCACTGATCGCGCGGAACTTGAAATGTCGCAACTTTTAGGCCCCTTAGTTAACGCGCTAACGAATGTTGGCGCCTAAAATTGATGCTGGCATTGTTTTTACATGTACCTCAATGTGTTTGCTAAGTTTCATCGCCATCGGCGACTTCACCATTGTGGATGTTCCCTTGTAAGAGTCAGTTAGCCACCTCCCCAATGGCATCGTGCTGTGGCTAGTAATTTCAATCATAATAAAAACGCTGAACCCCCCCAAAAGGCGTATAGACTTTGAATTGAACCTCAACTGTCGACTACGTTATCTGACACTATCCAACTGTTTTACGGGCTGAGCTATTAATCTACTGGCCACCCCATAGATAACTCAAGATACTTCTATGGAAGGACAGCATTCCTTATGTCTGTTGCCTTCAATCATAGGAATCAAAGATGAGGCCATTTACATTATGCTTAGTATAGTGATGAACAAACAGGTTTTGTGCATTAAACAACAAAATAATGTATCTAAATGCAAGTCAGTAATAACATAAAAGGAAATAAATAATATGCCTCCTCTCTAAGTTTATCTTACATAAGCTAGTAGTCGACCAAATACTATTACACTTACTTCAATGCAGATAAACCAAACTCCATGGCACTACAGCCCTTGAAGGGCCTTGGCCTACCAAGCGACCGCTGCTCAGCCCGAAGGCCTGCAGATTACGAGGTGTCGTGTGGTCAGCACGACAAGTCCTCTCGGCCGTTAATCTTGGCTTTCGAGACCGAGGCCGCTATCTCTCTGTCAGATAGCTCCTCAATTCTAATCACGTAGGCTGAGTGGACCTCGAACCAGCCCTCAGGTTCAGGTAAAAATCCCTTGCCTGGCCAGGAATCGAACCCGGGGCCTCCGGGTAGGAGGCAGGCACGCTACCCCTACACCACGGGGCCGGCGCAATGCAATAACTCTTCCTTGTTAATATTTTTAGTGCATCCCAAAAAGTGGCTGTGCTTAAAAGTTGTTCTAGTTAGCATTAAAAATAGGGTAGCAAGCACTGAGTGGATTCAAACTTCTGCAATATCCTATTGCCTATGTACGGCACCTCAACCAACCAAGCTACTACATCTCAATGTTGGAACAGTTCGCACTAGTTCTATTTAGCAAAGAGGTATGTTATTAATGGGTTCATCAGAAAGATATATTTTTATCGTCTAGAAATTATTTCCATCACTAATTGTTGTTTGTGTGTTATGTATCGATCTAGAAATCAGATCTCGGTGATGTCTACAAGGCAGATTTTGTGTATGCTTCTGTTTCATGCCCAGTACTGTACCATGTTTCGTGGCTTTCTAAGGTGGTGGATACTGAGCCCGCTTGACGTGCTCATGCCGATTACTCTGGGAAAATTCTGTGATAAATTTCTAGTATGTAATAATGATAGCCCTCATTATTTTATACTTCATTGTGTGGCAAAAATTGTAAGTGGGCAGGATGTGACAGGCACCAGCTGTTTTGGAGAGGATTTGGCTAGTGTAAATTTGTAACAAGGAAAGGACGCTTGCAGCAGTTGTTCGATCGAAGTGTGACTTCGAGGGGGCTAATCTGAATCAAGAGGAAAAGCCTGAGCAGACAAAGTTTATGTGAACGTAACTAACGGTTGCATGCAGTCACCCTGTTCGAGGCTAGGGGCAGGTGGGGTTGTTATGATTGGTGCAGACAGGCGCAAGATTAATTTCACTGAATCAAGAACGACGAGTGAAATTAAGTTCACTGAGGTGAAAGTGTCATGCTAAAATTTAAATATGATTAGACCAGAAGACGATTGGTGCCCTGATTGAGCAAGATGAGAATAAGAAGGAAGTTAATAAAACCGGTAACACGAGGCAAGAGAGCATCTTTATTGTGTAGATCATAGTCGAGTCTTTATTTCGTGGAATGTCGAAGTCGTCATTTTTGTGGCTCGTCTTTATACTTCGAATCTTACGAGTATCTTTATACTCTTGATCATTGGAGAGGGAGGGACTTTATTCCGGGAGAGTTTGCATTACCATGTAAGTTGCACAACATTTTAACACCCGAGTTTGAGAGTTCATATGTGAGAGAGAACTATGCATTTATATGGAGATTCGAAAACTTCAAGTGTCTTCTATCGTAAGAGACATGATACTGACTAATGAATGAACATTCCAAACGTTATTCATCAAGTCTTGTGGAGAATAGAGAGATTGAAAATTCATGTAAATTTTATGAAGAATTTGAACTTTGCGACCACAGAGATTCAGTTATCCGTTTAGCTGAAATCGCGCTATGCAGGTTATGGTCAAATACTTTTGTAACAGGAAATTTACTAGCCGGAATCATGTCATTTAAGAGGACCGATGACTGAAATTTCGTGTTTTCCTTACTAAAAATAGATTTTCGGATTTGTTAAAAATAACACCGATCCTTCTATTATCAGAAAATGCCAGAATATTTCACTTCCCGTCATTTTTAAAGGCTGTACGAACATTTTAATGGACTACCATGTGGGTGTCTGTCACGTCCACCACACACTGACAGCACTTTATCGCATATTTTTGCAGTACTTTGCAGCTTCCGTTTTAATTTGTCTCCAAGGCTGGACAAATGACAGTTGTATGGTGTCAGCGCTTTACGATGTTCCACTGTTTACCTCATAATCTTTAAAAAAATAACAGGCACATTCAAAATGTCAGATCTGTTTTTCTCATCTTTCAATATTTCAATGCTTTGCTTCCTGCGAAAAGCTGCATGTGCTGCAGTTCTTGTCTGGTTGATATGAAACTTCCTGGAGTGATAGTATCTTCAACTAGCAAAACATACTTATAAAGAATGTTTTTGTTGATTGGAAGCAACGTTACATGCGTTTAAGACAGTATATTTTTCTATAGAAATTAGCAAACCAGAAATTATAGTTTGATACATATTTGAGAAGAAATACATTTTTAAATAAGTTATGTTTATATATGTATGTTAACACCAATATCAAATTTTGAAGTCATAGAAACCAAACTTGTCACATGGAACATTTTCAGGAACTTGTAACTAAATATAAAAAATGATAATTGAAGATTGAATCAACCCACTTTGAAACTTCGTGTAATAGGTAATATTTACTTCATGTATGTGCTCACAAAATTTCATGCTGATATCTGCAAAATTGTTGAAGTTAAAAATTTCAGGCATCGGTTCCCTTAAATGAATAGACCTGTTCGGGAGATCAGGAAACATACTAGGCCACTAGGCTAATACAGATAGAGCATGCAACTGGTTACATAAGTAAGCATGGCGTATGCAAGGAAATAAAAAGTACCGAGTGAGTTGGCCATTCGGCTATGGGTGCGCATCTGTGAGCTTGCATCCAGGAGATTGTGGGTTCAAACCCCACCATCAGCCCCGATGATGGTTTTCCGTGGTTTCCCATTTTCACACCACGCAAATGCTGGGGCTGTACCTAAATTAAGGCGATGGCCGCTTCCTTCCCACTCCTAGGCCTCTCCTATCCTATCGTCGCCATACGACCCATCTGTGTCGGTGCGATGTAAAGCAAATTGTAAAAAAGAAATCAAAAGTCATGGATTGTGAGATTACCGTAGTCAAGACCGGTCACTAATGGGATGGGGTAGTCTGGTCCAAGAGGAAGCTCTGCAGCAGGAGTGAGTATTCAAATTCAATTTACTAAATAATGTATACCTATGTAATTTTCAAGGGGATGGATTAATTTCATTAATATTGAAATTCAGTTTCATCTGTAGATAATTTAACATAATCATGGCTAGTGCTTTTTTGTTGGAGAAGCTTTGGTCATCTAGGGTTAAAGTAAATAAAAAGAGGATATGTTCAAGTAATATGAGTAATTTTAAATTCAGTAAATAAACTTGGGGAATCAGAAGGGCAAGGCTATAAATGATGGGCAGACTGTGATGTAGGATTGATTAAAATTTATTTATTTAATAAACATGAATTAAATTGATCAGATAACAATATTAATACACACATGACATTAAACTTTTAATTCTGCTTAAAGTTCATCTTGGGGACATATATTATGCGCTGACACACGCATTTAATAATCTATTGGGCGTGAATTAATTCACTGTACACAGTCTTTTACAGGTATGAACTTTTTACAATATTTTCATCTTTGAAATTAATACTCATTATTCCATTTCCGCATACACCACGGTGGAATTCTAGCTTAAACTATCTAATTGTATCAGGGGAATATCCTGTAGGTAAGAATAAATTTACGTAACTTAAGTGAGTCAGTGAGTACACTATGCACAGTTCCCCGTGAGAGTAAACAGTTAAACACTTCGTTCATTTGGATCATATACAACAGATTACACCAGAATGAAATATAACAAGAAATAAATCCACACATGTTGTCAAATTCTTTCCAACACATTAAACATGCAACACTTTCACACCAATAAAGAACTCATATGTACTTCATAAAAAGGAAATGGGCTTAAATGCAGTCACTGTTTCAGTGTTGTTACCTGAAATAAACGGTCAAGACGGCTCTAAATAAAGAAAACTGAGTGAGTTGGCCGTGCGGTTAGGGGCGCGCGGCTGTGAGCTTGCATCCGGGAGATAGTGGGTTCAAATCTCACTGTCGGCAGCCCTGAAGATGGTTTTCCGTGGTTTCCCATTTTCACAGCAGGCAAATGCTTGATCTGTACCTTAAATAAGGCTACGGCCCCTTCCTTCGACTTCCTAAGCCATAAGACCTATCTGTGTCGGTGCGACTAACAATAAATAAATAAATAAATAAATAAATACGCACACATTCACATCCAGTTCTACACTTGAATTGTAACTGATATTGAGGTATAATACTCCCCAAATGAGCATAATAAAATAAATCATGAAACCAAACAACCTCTAGCAACATGGGTGAAATATAAACATAGCCACACTAAACGACGACCCTCGACGAAATAAAATATCAGTGGAGTACAATGCTTCAATCACGCTGCTACATAAATCTGGGATTCCATTTCCCACCAAATAAATGACACTGGGCTATACGGGTCCACGTACAATCGACTCTGCTGCAAAATAATAAAAACTCCCCCGTGACAAGTGTAACAAAATACGCGTTCATCATGCTGGCTTTTAATTGAACACACTTCCACATTATTACTGAATCAAATAATCCACACGTCCTAAATTTCATTTACATGGTAATACATTGGTGACAAACTCACAATATTCTATTCTCCCAATAATAACGTTCGAACACATTAGGGAGATCATTTCCGCATTTACAAGAAATACTCAGTCTCATATCAAATGATTTACTTGGGTTAAATTTACCATCTGGTGGCCTTAGTTTTGCCACCATTGGCGAAATCTGCATTAATGAATAATGAAATTTACTGAATCGTGTACATAACGTTAACATTTCCAAATAATCAAATAATGACTTGGAAAATTAAATAAAACATATCAATGATATGCGGCTTCAAAATAGAGATCCAGTTGGTCGACACAAAATCATCTTTTCATTCAAAACTTAAGACAACACATCATTAATCATTTCAAGTGCTCATGTGGTTAGTGTCACCCAGCTGTGAGCTTCCATTTGGGAGATAGTAGGTTTAAACCCAACTCTCAGCTTTCCTGAAATTAGTTTTCCTTGGTTTCTCATTTTCACACCCAGCAAATTCTGGGGCTGAAACTTAAATTAAGTCCACGGCCACTTCCTTCCCACTCCTAGAAGATCTTTCCTATCGTATAGTCGCAGTAGGACCCATCTGTGCCGGTGCGACGTAAAACAAATTGTAAAAAAATAATCACATATTTACACATTAGAAATCAGATGAGGACACGGTTAGTCTGGGCAACATTAACACAGTAACACGCATAGTTACACTGTTCTGTTTACAGATTTCATGATATACTGGCATGGAAGAAATGATCTCTCCAGGATCTGGCGTACAGTCACGGTCATACGCATGCATGGCGAATTCTGATTGTATATCTTGCCCTTCTGATTCTCCAAGTTTATTTGCTGAATTTAAAATTATTCATATTACTTGAAAATTACCCCTTCATATTTACTTTACCCTGGGATGACCAAAGCATCTCCACAAACGAAACAAGAAATCAGCGAAGGAAGATATTGAAATAGCAATTAAAATGAACCCTCTTTGTTTCTAAAAGAAGACATCCCTAAGCACTGGTCATTATTTTGTTAAATAAATATTGAATGTACATATTAATGAAATTAGCCTATCCGCTTTGACAATTACGTAAGCATACATTATATACTAAATTGAAATTGAGTTCTCATTCGTCCTCCACAGCTTCCACCTTGGACCAGGCTATTCCATCCTTTCAGTGACCCGTGCATCACTATGGTAGTCTCATGATCCATGACTTCAGATTTCCTTGGATACACCATATTTCCTTGTCCAACCACTAGGGACAAACGTAAGGGCGTTGTCCGTTAGATTGTTGCATGTTCCCCATCACTTAGAGGCAAGATATAATTTATACAGGTGTTACTTTTAATCCATGGACCTGACATGCCTAGGATCTACTGGCTAGCTTGGGGCATTACCAGTTTGGTACAAATACGGGGACAATACTTCGATTTTAGTTAGTGGCCAAATTTTGTGCGGTTGAGTGTACTTCCTTTCTCTGAAAATAGTTCACCAATTAATGATCTCATTTCTGAAGTATTTTTGTAGTATTTTAGGTGATATGCACTTAATAATAATAATATAATAACATTGTTGCATGCTGCCCTGTTGTAGGCCCCCCTTCGGTTTTTCCTGGAAAGGATGACTAAGCCGGACCGGGGACTTCCCAGCCGGCCCGAGGACATGCCGCGGCCTCTTCTCTATTGTTCTCATCGTCTGGTTTCTGCATCTGCCTTCTCAAAGGTGCAACAACAACGTTTCATTTCTAGTCGAGCCCCGAATATTCTAGTACCACACCATCAGGATATAAAAAGGAGGGTAGCCGCAAACCGTCTGTCAGTAATGGAAGTAGCTGGCAGTAGTGCTGACTGTCGTTATTTTCCCACCAGAGGCAGAGCGGAGTACTGTATGTTTACTGCCTTGGAGTACTGACTGGAGTACTTTGTGTACCAACGTGGTCTGAGTGATTGGAGCTGGACGCCAGTAGTCCTGATTGTCGTCAGTGTCCCACCAGAGTCAGTATTGTTGGTTACTGAATGGAGTATTGTCCTTTTACTGCCTTGGAATACTGTGTGTGTGTACTACCATGGACTGTAGACTGACTTAAAGTCTGTGAGTGGAGTAGCTGACTTGAGTAGTGTGTTCCAGTTACGTTGTTGTGAAGAATATTGTAGTGCTGGTTAGCACTGTTAGTTCTTGCTGTTTAGTTGTTAGTGTTAAGTAGTTCACTGTGTAGAACTGCCAAGTGAATTGACTGTGAGGGTCAGACTTTCTCTGGAGCAAAGGAACAGTCATCATGTATTTTGGTGGCCAGAGCCCTATGTTCGAATCTGTCTGCATGCAGTTGCTGTGTGGGGTGACTGGACTTGCAAGACGGAGTGAAAGTGGGGTGGGTTGTCAGTAAGGATTGTGGCTTTCCATGTTATACCGGCGAGCCAGGCCATCTGCTGTGAGTAGGACAGAGACTTTGTAAATAGACAGCAATTAGTGGTGTGTTATTATTCGTGGTTGAATATAATTGTATGTGTGTGTTCTAATTGGGTCATTCTGATTTAAATTAGATCGTTAAAAAATACTGTGTTTTATTCAAACAATTTTGATGTCACAAGTGGGATTAGACCCTTATGTGACAGATCATTATATCTGGCATGAGTCAGGTTTCGACTGCTGTCTGGAGCCTTTCAGAACATCTATATATTGTGAGTACACCCTCACGTTAATCTTTAGGTTTCCTCTTATGGTAATTTACTGCGTGCGAGTTGGGACCAGAGTCCTCACGGACGTGGAGGCTCAGTTAAATGCGCCCTTTGATATGATGAAAATCAAAGAAAGTAAGACGAAGATGGGGAGGAGGTGAAAGAAAGAAGACTGAAGGATGAGAATGGAGAAGTTGGAAGAAGGCTATAAGATGGAAGAAAGCCAGGAGAGAATGATAAATGAGGTGTAAGACGTACAGAAAAAGATGGAGTGCGGCAAACAAGGTCGTGGAAGACGGTCAGAAAAAGAGAGAATGTGGCCAGAAAAAGATGGATGGTGGCTAGAGGAAGAAGGAAGACGACCAAAAGTTGGAAGATGGCCAGAAGGAGATGGACAGAAATATGTTGTGAAGGGTCTTCACACCACATAAAGCACATTCCACTGATCACTGCTCTCTCCAGAAGGCTGCACGTTCTGTTCCAGGAGGGAGGGTGAGCTTGAACTTTCCTGCTGAAGGACCACTTGGAGTTCGAGGGAAACTGGAGGCATGACACCTGAATGGAAACGCAGGTGGACAGGGATGGTAAGCTTACCGGTCTGCAGAGTACGACGCCACTGGATCTGCACAAGCATGGACGCCATTTGGAGGAGAGCTGAGCCTTCAGGTGGATTTAGCGTTTGTCCATGCTGAGGACCATCCTACTCTGACCGCTAATACTGCATGGATCTTTCAAGGAGACTATAAGATGTACACGCTGCCTTTCGGACGAGTTTGAGACTAGAGAGCAACCGATTGAAGGCATGATACGATACTGCTCGGAATTGTGAAAACGATCTGGGGTGGCTGTATAAGCCCATATGGAACAGAGGCTTGTCTCTCGAGCTCCAGAAAGTGTGGAAAGGCCCTTACTATGTCCTGATGGGAATACATTATGTCGTCCGAGTTCTGTGGAGTCGAAGATATAAGACGGTGGTACATCATTGACCGATGGGCACCATACCAAGGAACAGCTGAAGATTGAACTGATAGGGACGATCACCTCTCATATGGGGTGCTGTGTTGCCTTTCGACCCTGTCACAGGCCCCTTCGTTCTTTCCTGGAAGAGATGAATAAGCCAGACCTCCCAGTTGCCCCCGCGGCCTCTCCTCTATTGTTATATTTGTCTGGTTTCCCTCTCTGTCTTGTCGAAGGTGCAGTGAGAATGTTTTGTCTAGCCGAGCCCTGAACATTTTAATACTCCACCATCAGGATATAAAAAGGAATGTAGCCCCAAAGTCTGTCAGTAACGGGAGTAGGTGGACCGGGGCAACAGTAGTGCTGGCTGTTGTCAAGTGTCCCGCAAATCAAAGTGCAGTACTGTGTGTGTCCTTCCTGGGAGCACCATATGGGTACCGATTTGTAGTGATTGATTGGAGGTAAACGGCAGTAGTGCTAGTTGTCATGGTCAAACCGGAGTCATAGTATTGTCGAGTACTGCGGGGAGAACTGTTCATGTACTGCCCTGGAGTAGCGAGTACAGCGATGCAGTTATGTTGTGAGGAATATTGTAATTCGTATCTGTCTGCATACGGCTCCTGCGCAGGGTGACTGGACTTGCGAGATGAAGTGAAAGTAATATTTGTTGTATAACAGGATTACCGCCTTCCAGGTAATACCAGCGGAGTGGAATACTTATTATCAGGAAGGCAGAGAATTTGTAAATAGAAAACAGTTAGTATAATGATTAATTAGAATTATTAGATCGATAAAAGTGTTTTGTTCGAAATAGTAATAATGGAGTATGGCCTGTGGAGGGACATGGTTGCAGGTCTTGGAAGTTGAAGCCCATGCGTGTCTGTGAAGATAGAGCCCTACGTAGGATGAATTCTGGTTCTGAAGACGGCAAATCATCTTTTACTCTTTTGAAAATATGCTTGTCAGTCATTCTCAGCAATCATTTTAGCTACTGCAAAAGTTTTGAGGGCCGATGACCTCATAGGTTAGGCCCCTTTAAATAACAAGCATCATCATCAAAAGTTTTGAATGATGCATACTCCCCAGTTGATTCCAAAAGACTTATCTACCGCTACTTCAGCACACCGAAAAATTGTTTTATATAGTAAATTTTATTCAGAATATTATACTTGGAGCAGATAGTGAAAATAAATGAGCACTTGTGTTGAGGTCTAATTAGATAAACACTCCTATACCTTTATTTTGCCTTACCAAGGAGCAAATTAATTATCGCCTCATTCAGTCCGGATTGAGTGATCAGTACTGTCTTGCCATTCTCCTCCCTCCTGTTACATCATAACAGCATCTACATTTCAACACTTATCACTCCTGTTCTTATTACATACTCCTGATTAAGGCTGCAGCTGGAAATTTTGGACCCATGTCCTTCCTTTTTCTGTGTACTCTTCCAAACGTGCTTACACGATAATGTAAGTTAAAAGTTTTTCAGTACCGAGCAAGTGGCTGTGCGGTTTGTGTCAGAGCTATCAACCTGCATTCAGGATATAGTGGGTTCGAATCCCACTGTCGGCAGCACAAAACAAGGTTTCCCATTTTCACACCAGGTAAATGCTAGGGCTGTAACTTAACTAAGGCCAGAGGCCCTTCTGCTCCAGTTTGTGTGGATAGAAGACTGGTTATCTGCCTCGGCTATGTTCAAAATATATAATATATATATCTGCTTGAGCATTATAACGTCTCGGATATCTCTTCAAGCAGTAGATTCTGTGTTATATGTCATGGAACAGATGCACGAAAGTAAACTATGAATACACCGGAATGTTACAAGAACTACTTCAACTGGATTTCATATCTTAATTATCGTAAAATAAAGTGTCAAAAACTACGAAGAAATAACGCGAAAATTCAAATAATTAAACCTATTTATTCAAATTAAACAACGATAAACATAAATAACTATTCGGAAATTTTGACCTTAACATTCCCAAGATATAATTCTAAGTTTCAGTATCAATGATTCTTTCCAAATAACATAATATTAATACATTTCCAATAAAATATCAAGAATCATCTAACAAGTTGATAAATTTCCATATTTAAAATGATTCACGTATAAATCTCATTGAATATTCTACATTCAAATATTTAAGTATTAGAACATCAATGTCTTATATTCATGTGTTGAGAAAATATATATCCCGAATATCATACTTTCGATTATATGAATATTAGAATATGAATATTTTCATTCGATTGTTAGAGTATGAAAATCTTCCTATGATATGTCTATTTCTTTGCTAGTGGCTTTACGTCGCACCGACACAGATAGATTATATGGCGACGATAGGATAGGGAAGGCCTAGGATTTGGAAGGAAGCGGCCGTGGCCTTCATTAAGGTACATCCTCAGCATTTGCCTGGTATGAAAATGGGAAACCATGGAAAACCGTCTTCAGGGCTGCCGACAGTGTGATTCGAACCCTCTATCCCTCGGTTGCAAGCTCACTGCCACGCGCCCCTAACCGCACGGCCAACTCGCACGGTAAAAGTCTATTTTAAAAGGCAGGTAAATTGATGAGTCATCCCTGATTTTCCCTCTAAAAATTAAATTGATTTCTTTTGGATGTTCAGTTACTACTCATTAATTTGACGTGCATCTGAACAAATCCTTAATGCTTCATACGGCTTTATCGCTACTGATGGATTTACAAATGGTGTTGGTTTATTTGAGATTAGCCCATCATCCAACATTTCTTTTCTAACACCCCTAGCTTCTACAGAATATTTCTCAGGAATAGGATAAGGTGTCCTTTTAAATTATGTCCAATTATTAACTTATACTCAAAATTTGGGATTCATCCTCGTTTCTTTTTTAAAACGTCTCTCAGCTTTAAAAGCAATTTATAGATATCCCCAGTTTCTTTATTTGCGTCCATAATTTCTTGTATTTTCTTCTGAAAATCAACGTCTTTATGATCTTCCATTTTGTACTTATTAACTATATTCTCTATCGTATTTATTACCTCTTCCATATTGATTCCTTCTATATTGTGCCCTTTTCAAGGCACCCAATGCGGTGGTCTTCCTTCTGGATATGTGCGCCGGCTGCTCCAGCAAATAATGATATTTAAAAATACCTACCGCCTCATGTAGACTCTTCTCCTCAGGCGTGGTGCGTTCTTGGATCCCTCGGGTTGATGGGCTACACGTCGATCGGGGGTGAGGAAATGAAAGATGGGGTAAACTAAACTATTAAATGACGGTACCCAAAGACTGAATTAAAATTTAAATAAATAAAATGATTTATTTAACAAAATTTGCGAAGTGTAAAAATGAAAGTAAAACGGTGTAAAATAAAATAATATGAAATGAAATTAAAATTTAAAACAATTAAAAGATCTGCATTACAATAAGTTAATTATCTGCCTTAATAAATTTCGACTGAAGGTCGATTAAATTTAAATATTCTGGGTTACATCGAACCACTGTCTCCATGACGATGACGTGACTACATTTAAAACACTGGTCAGAAATACAGCCTCATTTGAATAAATGATTTGCAATACCTTGGAAAATGTCCTCTCAAAATGAATTTGAGTAATTAAATTAGTTAATTTGTTAATTCATCAAATTGACATTGACTTTTAGGTGTCTATCAAATATTAAACCCATATTCAAATTCAGTTGGGAAACACCCAACTCTAAAATAATAATAGAATGCACTAACCATGTGTAACAATAAAAAGAAGAAGAGAGAAAAAACCATGAACATGGTACTTCATCCGTTATATAACCTTTGCCACATACTTAAACTACTCGTGGCTGAAAACAAGAAAATTTATTGAACCAAAATCCTGAGTGCTACCATCACTCATTTAATTAGTTAAACCTTACTTATTTAGCTGTGATAGTCTGGACGCTTAGGGTACTTAAATTAATTAGGCCAAGTGCCTCAAGTTTACTCCTTAAATGAGAGCGATTTCTTTACATCGTTAACTTTACCTAGGTCGCCGCTGCCTGCACTTTCATTGCGAATGCATATTTGTGTGGTACCAACTCTAGATGTAGGCAGATTCCATCTTATTTATGTAACTCATTTGCGGCACTCGTGATACAACTGCTTATTAAAGATCGCTTCATTTGCCAAACTGAAATATAGTGGATTTCTAAGGCTTGGTGATTACTGTCTTCTGGTGTGAGCATACCACTACTATGGTTTTGACTATGAACTAATCGATGATCTATTACCCTAACACATGAAATCTTGTTTACATAAATGAACATGTCAATGGAGAAACACTGCTCCCAAGAAATACTGAAATTAAAACAACCTGACTACACCTATTTTATTTACATACATTAAATACAAACACTATTCACGTATCATCAGATTCTAAAATAATACGGTGACAAAATATATACAAAGAAAGGATATTATTACAAAAATCCAGATCCCAAAAATCGCAGCCTAATAAAATTTTAAAATAAAAATGCGCAATATCGAAGTATAAAATATGACCCTGATTCAAGTAGCAAAATTATGTGAATTTGATGGCAGTCTTCTAACCTCAGACGAAAAATATCTGGACATGACACTATTCAATCTTTACGGACAATAATTATTGGTATTACATGTCATCAATGATTATACATAACTGTCGAAACACACATTGATCGGTCGCTCTGTTCACAATTCACCTCGGACTCTAACTTGCATATATTCCGAGCATCTATTTTCCCTGGAAACTATTTGAAACAATACAGGCTTTTCGCCTACAACCATCACACATGTCGCATATTTAACACTCTTGGTTAAATTATTCATCTCTCAATTCTATTTATTCATCAATATTCTCGACGTCGTAACTCATAGTACGGCCTCGCTCGTATCAGGCGGGCGAAATAACTGTGTCGTTCACACATCCCTTTTTACGACATTATTCATGACATGGTCCAAATATCACATTTTCCATTTTTCAACGCAGATCATCAGGGATATTACTATTACTTTGCTCGTTATTTTGATCATCTACCGTTTCACATATTGTGAAATATTAGAGCTAACTTATCAATGGCTTCCTGTCACTAATTATTTAACTGAAATAACGAGATTGCCTCTCAATAACACGGCTATCGAAATGTGTAACCACGTTTACATCAAGAAATTAAATTTTGCGTATCAACCATACCGTCGCTAAGTACAAAGTATGAGAGCTACCGGAAACGGTCATCTGAATAATGATTACATAACATGAAATAATAAACTGGATGCACTAGTAGCAAAAGTAAACATTTAAACTAACATGGCGGCATCTACAAAATCAAAACGTCAACAAAAATACCGCTCATTACCATTGTTGTTGTTGTTGTTGTTGTTGTTATTATCATCACTTTAAAATCTGCACTACACTGCATGTAAATCTCTTAGTAAAATAGGATTCTCATATGTCAAAATGACTTACTTCAAAATGATCCAGAAATAATATGAAAAACATTTACTTAAGGAAACTGCGCAAATGACACTCGCTAACACTTATTTATTATTATTATTATTATTATTATTATTATTATTATTATTATTACGATCATGATTTTTATAATTACTATATCGTGACACTGGCATTTATATTCCGAGCCGTCAAATTTAATTGTCGTAGTCACACGTTTAACTCAAAAATGAAAATGATATCAAACTATAATTAATGCCATCCGACATGTGAATTATTTACAATCCAATCTAAAATTCCAAACTACATTTTTGATCATCGATTGTTCATAGTCCTACATATTTACATATTTATATTCTGCTCATTTACCTTATTTGTGCTGGAGGCAGGTCGGATCACCCTCCGGCCTCCGTCATGATGAATTCAGTACTCCATCTTCAAGCTGATGTGGTTATCCGAAATGTCACACGCACAAACTTGATGCATTTTTACGATAGCGTTGCACACGTCCACATTTATATTAGCACTCGCATTTTAACACTCCTATGAAGATTATTCAATGACACTGCATTGAGCATCTGACGTGAAGTTGAAAATCTGGACTCCGCTACCTGCCTAGCCTCCTACTGTCGTCTCTCTCACCCCTCTCAGTTTGTTTGTGTAAAGGATTATTGGTTATTCACCTTCTCTGACCATAACACTGGACTCACGGTCTTAGTGCCGCAGCATTCCACTAGCGAAAACAAAGTCCTTCTGCCTGTAACTGGCTTGACTAATTCTGCTCCCAAATATCTCACTTGCAATAATAGTTCTATGAGAGTGTGAAAAAAATTAAATGTAATGTTCCCGATGATATGTGGAGAATTTTTATAATAATCGCCCTCCAAAATATGATCTTTCCACAAAATATACAAGCTACACGTGAACTAGGGAAAATGTTATGCAGCTACGTGTTACGAAGAGATTCATTGTTCATCTCGGTCCTAGCACGTTATAAGTTCATTCAAGGCAAGTGTTGAGAATATAACTATCATTGTCATTTGTTAATTTAATTGCCTGATTATCTGCATAAACTAAAGTTGAATAAAAGTTTGTCAAAGTGTTCATTTCGGCTAAGATATTACTCACACAAGTAAATACATTACTCACTCGGATGCCAACAACTGTCTCTTATCGCGTCCCGTAGAGTCGCCTCCGTACATTTAAGTTCTCCCGCAAGACTGTCGGTTCGGACAAGAGTAAATTCTCAAACAAGACTGAAGATTCGTACAAGACTGAGAATTCTTACAAGTCTGAGATTCACCACACTGGTGTCGTTGGTTTTGTAAACTGTCCTCCCCCACTTCGAAAATAGTTCTGTGGAAGGGATGTGGCGTAATAATCCTGCACTTGGGACCGATTTACCATACGTCCGTAGGTTAGAATTTTAGGAAATGTGTTTTAAACATTCCTAATTTTGGTCCGATTTACGTGTTACATTGCGTTATGAGAAACGATCACAGGTTAATTTATACGATGGCGCGCGTCACTGGCTCTGTTTTCTGCAAGAGTATAGCACCTTCCCGCCATGACTGTTCATTTCCTGGGCGATACCACCCTTCCACGTAAAATTGAAAATTTCTTATTTAACCACTGATTAACCACACATTTGCACTGATAAATCCTCAAATATTGTTTGGAAGTCAGGACACAATCTTTCACAGCTACTTCGGGCACCAAATCGCGAAATACTAGCTGTAGATTCCCGCTATGACAAGACATTACAATTTGCAATTTTGTGATTGGCTGAGACGTTCGCGCTCTTAGTAGCTTGGATTCTTCCACTTTCTGCTAAGGGATGACGGGCATTATTCGTTTCTCTGTCGCACATCTATGTAGGGCAGATTCCGATGTGCGGATTCACGTGGGAACTGGATAGAAAGTTTCCACCTCTCGTCGGCATCATAAACATAATTGGACGTACCACTCAGGCCAGCTATTTCCTGTTCGTTCCTTAAGACGTATTCTGTGGATATATTTCCAGTCTGAACGGCGCCTGAATGTTGCTTTGTGAGACTGCAAGCTTTTCCCAGCCGTCTGCAGTATTCCCATATGCGAATTATTAAACATTTAATTTATGCATCTATTATGCACATTCGCTTATGGGTGCAATATCTATCCTATAATCTGACTGAGACATTAATAACCTTTCCGGCAAACCATCATCTTCATTCTGATTAGAATTAGATATTGTCATTCTTCATTCCACTATCCATCTTAGTTTTAACACATTGAAATTCATTCTGATACGGAAATCTTAATTTATTCTCTATCAAGATCAATAATAATGCCATTACATTTAACGAAATCTGCTCCTATAATTACTTAACATTTTATCCAGTTCATTACCACACGTGAGTATTCAAACATAATTTTTACAGATTTCCAGATCTACTTAAGTTTGAAATTTACAAATGAGCGACTTACGTGGAATAATTCCTTTAATTTTTATTTTTGACACTGGCATGACGAATTTTCATTAAACGCAAAATTTCTTCAAATAACCGATTTGAGATGACACGCTAGCTTCTGTATCAATTAAGCATTTGGCATGTATTCCCTCAACTCTAACTACTATAATTGGTGGTCCAAAATTTGCTTTCTGGCTTGATATATTTTCTTCCATTAATTCATCTGATTAAAATTCCCGTGAATCACTGTGGGTAATATACCATTTTAATTTATTGACACTTAATGTATTTTTAACTATTATATCTACTGAATTCCAATTGGCGTTTTTTTGGACCCTTCTCTTTCGGCATCATTTCATATGGAGAAGCATTCACGTTCAGTCGGTCGCGATTTCTCTTCAGTATCAACATCTTGATGTTTACTTGCTTATTCCAATTTCTCCGATCATGCATAATGTTGTATTTGGAGTTCTATCTGTAGTCTGATCTTGGTTATGACCTTGCCCCATAACATGTTTCCTCTATTATACAGAGTATATCTTTAACTTCTCTTTGACTTCCACATGAATTTTGATTTTTCCACCAATAATACCCGGAACTATCATTTCTTCTCCCAGACATCCAATTTCGTGTCCTCTGATTTGGATTGCCTGTCGTTCTATTCCATCTTTCTTCATCAGGTCCCTGTTCTGGCATGTTTAACGTCATGTGGATTGATTGTTCAGTTCTTGGTATTCTTGGACTGTTGTGAATCGCGGTATTATCAAGTTTGTCTTAAAGTGGCTTCAGCTTGCACAGCTGTTTGAATGTAGGCCGCTATTAGCAATATTTCCACGTCTGGAGGAAGCCATTTCTATTGCACGAATTACTGTACAGGGTGGGTAGAAAGTAAGTCCGTGTTGTAATACAATTATAACTGTATTATTATGTAGTATATTTTAGTTAAACAAGTTTTGTTGTGAAGTTCAACATTTTAGAAGATCTATGCAGTGAAACGTAAAATTTGAAATTGAACTTAAATTCCCCATTTCACTTCACACTTCACAAGCATTTTGCACCAGTGTTTGTAACCTATGGGGGATATTTCTCTATGATTCGAGCAGGTACTCTTGTGGGTATTGCCCCATTATTGCCTGGCTAAGCCCAGCCAGTGAGCGAGAGATCCAAGTGTGGACCGTTCATTCCTGGCTATCCGTTTTTAGAGGCATTTAAGGGAAAAGGGGTGACGACCAAGCAAAAAAAATTAAAACAACACTCTTACATTTGACATAAGCATCAAAAACACAAAAATATCCTTGCTGGAGTTTCATTACACTAGGCTTTCATAATGTCGAGTTCTCGTGTGGCAATTACAAATGTAATCCTCATCCTCCAGTCTTACTGTTTTGGAATGAAAATTAACAAAAGATTAGGCCTTCACTGCCTTTAAAAATTAAAGTATTTAAATGAAAGCGTCCAGAGACTTCAATAAGGATTTACACAAAATTAATAGGCAGCTATCTCGCTTATTATTCCATAATAAAATTAATTTAAAGTTCCATTAATTTGTAGTAATCTCAACAAGTGGTCAATGTTAAATTCTGATGAATTTCAATCATTAAAGTGTGTAACGTTCATTGATAACACCAATAGAAATTCTGATTGAAAACCAAAATTAATTCTAAAATTTATAATTTATTATTATTATTATTATTATTATTATTATTATTAATCCCTCACATATCTGCGTAGCATTTTACTTCTATCATCACACGATCATGTTTACATATTAGTGTATCTCACTAAATAATTCTCATGGTAATTGTAATACACATTTTCCTAATTAAGTAGATTTCCAATTAAATATTATCATTACTCGTTATCACCTAAATTCAAGGTGATTATGCCGTTTCTGAACATTAAAATTATGCTTGCGTGGCATTTAAAGTTTCAAGTCAGTTTACAAATATTTCAGAATTTTAATAAAAATACATTGAAGGTTTTCTCATATCCACGTGTGAGTTAGTTGAAAATTAATTTACAGATCGCTTGCCTTTGCTAAAATGAACTCGACGATCTTACATCTAAATATTTAAATAATGCAAACGAAATCCTAGCCTAGTCTTACTCGACACTAATCTCATCAAATTGTTCCTTAACGTGTGCTAAATAAATTAACATGTTGACAAACAACGTTGAACACAAATCGTGCCGTTGCAATAAATGCACGACCAGATTAAATTACATTAAACAATGAAAACATGGAAAATATTCATAATTACAACACCACACACACCACATTCATACAAGTTAACACGTAATTTTTATATACTCTATTTACAACTAATCCTGCCCTTATAAATTAGTTAATTATTTTTAGCATGGTCGCGTCAATAATATCCGGAGGATGAATTCGTGTCTGGAAATATCCTTACTCCAATAGTGTCTAGTGATCGAAATTCGTGGTATCACATGAATGAAATGCTTATAAAACAGCAACGGAGATTCATCTAGATTTCTGAAATTAATCTGAAGATTCTAATAGAATTCCATAATCATCACCATCACATGGGTTACAAGTCGCAAATGTAGCGTTCGTGAGCCTTAATCACATTATTATTACTCCCTATTCATGAAATATATTCAACATGTGCTCCACTTACAATAAATCACATTGTGCTCCCAAAGACACAACAAGTCATTCACCAATAAATCCACCAATTAATAAATTATTCAATTAATATCCCGCAGGATTGCCGTATTCCAGGCGCATCATGAACTGAGCACATGAAATCTCACATATAAGGAATCTAAAATAATTTATAGTTCACGACCATTTAATTCCATTCTTAACCCGATCTTTACTTAATTTTATTATTATGTGATTATTAGATCTATCAGTCCTCCTGAAACATCGTGAAATTAGATGACTCTATCCTAAAGAATGCAAGTGATCTGAAAATGACACTAAATTCGACCCTATCTCGCAAGTTTTACACGTAACTCCAATCCAATTATTTCCAATATCGCAGGTAAACAAATGAGCTTTATCGCGTGGTCAGTGATTTTTAGATCTGTCTAAATCCTATGTATGAGAACTCATTCAAAGACAGACTACACAGCTAATCTAATAGGTTCCAAATTTGTCACACACATGTAACTCGACTACCATGACACCTTAAGAAATGGAAAATGAAATAACTCAATCTACCACAAGAACTAATAAAGCTACGATTTAGAGAAGAAAGATCCTCTAGTTTTACAAAGACGAGAAAGAAAATAAACAGTTAAATGGTACTGAAGTTCAGTTGAGGTTCGATTCCCGGTTGAAGTCAGTCATTCCGGCATTTTCCCGGTCAGTCACCCTCTCTGACCAGATGCGCCTCACATACTTAGAAGATCGTGGAGACACGGCAGTAGACGTCCCACGAATTTCGCTGAATGTTATGCCACACCACTTTGTGAGCTTAGGGCGGCTGAAAGACTTTTACAGCGTAACCCCCGGATCTTGCTGTGTCTAGTGGTCATTATTGTGGCGGTTAACAAATATCCGAAGTGAAAAATGGCTTCGACGCTCCAAATGATGTTCCTGAACAACTCGGGCCAGTCTTCATACCAACCGAGCATGATCTCGCCATACTCCATTCAGTGTTCACAATCCTGCGGCAGTAGCTATTAATAGGAATGTGGCTTCCGCGGACTAAATTGCAATTCTCTTTTAAGAAAATTCAAAACTGCGCGGGGCAGGAAAGACCACTCTCACGAGCGGCATGTTGTGTTACTTTGGGTACTTTAAGTGAACATATCCCATACTTTCAACACTTTTCTTTCTGACCTGTATATCGAGGGACGACCTTTTAAATGAGTATCCGCTACAGAACCTGTGTTCATCAGTTTATCATGGCAATTCTTGATAGTCTTGAGATCCAAGGTTGCGCGAGGCCCATGCACTGCCCGCCACCATCTTTGCACGTCTCGACGGAATGCTAGGTTTTATAACGGGCAGCGACCTGAGCTGGCTTCTGCAATGTGTTGTGGTGGCCCTTTACATAGCACATTCTCCCACTGTGTAGAAATCCCGTATAAAAGTTAATAAAAATGATTAATATATCAACAATTTATATGCATATGAGAATAGGGAATTACTTCCCACCCACCCAGTTGTTCAATTTCAGTAGGTGGTGAATCATCTCTTTCATGCGATGTAGTTGATAAGAAACGAAAGACATGTTTTGTCAGTCGTCCCGTTGGATATCACTTAGAGCCTTAGAATATAATTCTAATCGTATACTTTGTTGAGTCTCTATACTCCAGAACTTGTTAAAAAAAGCCGTTCGAAATTCTTAAGTCATGAAAGCAATAGCGAAATGCGTGAAACCAAATATTCGCTATGCCGTCTAAATATCTTTCATTACTCTCATTCGTCGATCATTTGCCTTCTGTTTTTCAAGGAAATATTCCTCCACGTCACGTATATTCCTATAAATAGTTTTGGATGATCTTCATGATTGTTAATGTTTATTATCTGTGGACTGTTCATTGTAGGTAATGTTACACTATTACTTCCCTCATGACTTCCTTCGTGCATTACCGTAGCTGTTGAAACGATAATTAGTTGATTTTCCATTATCCGTTTATCATTTAAGAACAATGTCATCCATCTTTCATTCCAGCAACACTCTCCAATATCATTTCATTTCTTTAATGATTGCCCCTGAGGAGTGCGACGGGCTTAGGCAGCCGGCACATTTCCTATCCTCGCCGCTATGTGGGGTTTCATTCATTCCACTCCTGACCCAGTCGAATGACTGGAAACAGGCTGTGGATTTTCTTCATCATCCATTTTGCAGATTCGTTTCCCACTCAGTTCTTGTATGTCCTGCTGAGTTCGTTGCATGTTCTCATCTATCTTTCGAATTTTACCCATAATTTTTATTTTATTTTGTCCAACTTCCTCAGTTATTAGTTCAAATTTGTCTCCGATTTGATCCTTGGCCACTACGATAGTTGTTCGGATCGTTTGATTATTTATATCCATCTCTTCAGTCATTTTTGCTATCCGTTCTTGTCATTCATGCCACTTATTTCTATTTTCTTTACACAACGTGTCCATTTCTCCTTTCAAAAGTTCAAGATCGTTTATTTGTCCTTGTATTCTTTTTACATTTTGTATTTTATCCTCCCTAAATGCATCATTTTCTTCCTCCTTCATACCTTCATTATTTGTATTCACCATACTAGTGACTTCATTTCGAAATTTTACAACATCCTCTTTAACTTGTGATGTATTCGTTCTTATTTCCAACATATCATTTTGAATTATTTGCGATACTTTTGCGGATACTTCTTACGTTATGAGGAGTTTCTTGGATAAATTCCTCTTGTCTTTGAAATTCTTCTTTTCTATGGATTTCTTCCCTATTTCCATCCATACTTTTGTATTTCCTCTTGTTTCTTCTGTATTTCTTCTTGCATCTCTTCTTGCTTGTCTTGTGTTATTTTCTGCAATTCCTCTTGTTTCTTCTGTTTTTGTGTTCCTTTCATTATATTAATTGTTCCTGTCAACTCTATTTTAATCCACTTCTTGTACCAGTTCAAATTGAAATATTCAACATAACAGTATACTTCAATTGAATGGGCCGCTTCCTTCCCACTCCTAGCAGTTTGCTGTCCCGTCGTCGCCATAAGACCTATCTGTGTCGGTGCGACGCAATGCAACTTGCAAAAAATGTTAGTTTATCTGATTCCAAACTATTTTTATATCAAATGTTTAACCTCGAATTGTTGTATCAAATAATCTACCTTTCACAGTGGTATCAAATTATTTATCCAAACATTGTACTAAAATGATGTATCACTTTTGCCCAAACGTTTCTCAAAATTATATGTCTCTTTGTTTTGCCGCGCTGTTGGGCGCCTTAATTATCTGTACGCGTTCGTGTGGATAGAAGATTTCTTATCTGCCCCGTCTATGTTCAATATATGTAACTTCAAATGTTTCATCCATCTGTATGAGCATTATAATGTCTCGGATATCTTATCTTCAAGGAGTAGGTTCCATCTTTTACTTCATGATACAGATACACGAAATTAAGCTATGAATACACCGGAATATGAAAAGAACTACTCAACTCGTAATAATGTTATCTTAATTATAGTAATTTTATGTGTCAGTGACTACGGAATAGTAACGCGAAAATTAAAGTAATAAAACCTATTTATTAAATTAAACAACAAATGTAAATTAATAACTGTTAGGAAATGTTTGATATGTCTTCCTAAGATATAACTCGTAGTTTCAGTAGCAGTGATTCTTTCCAGTATTATAATATTAATAATTTTCCAATAAAATATCAAAGATCGTCCAATAACATGTTGATAATTTCCATACTTCTCATTGAATATTCGACTTTCATATATTTAAGTGTTTCAGTATGAATATCTTGTATTCTGGTATTAGAAAATAAATATCTTTAATATCATGCATTCGAGTACCTGAGTATTTGAATGTGAATATTTTCATTCGAGCATTAGATTATGAACATCTTCCAACGATATTCTACTTTAAGAGGCGGGAAAATTGATGAGTCGTCGTCCCTGATTTCCCTCCAAAATTAGGATTTCATTTCGATGTTCTGTTATTAATATTTCACGTAAATTTTTATATATCATATAATCATTACGGATAGTTGAAAAGTTTCATGAAATCATAATTCACCCCCACAGCTGAAATAATGAACGTTGTTACGAAAATCTCTTATTTTGTCTCAAAATGCCATGAAATATATATATACACTGAAAGTCACATAGTCTGAAAACACCATTATAATACTTCAATGTTTCTACTATCGCTCATTTGCCTACTCAGTTCTATTTTATAGCACTAGTTCTACTAAGCCACAACATTGCCTTTTGCTACAAATATTCTTTCACATTAAGTAAACATCATTTCCCATTTGATGAGTTGACGTCGGGAGTTCTCCACATACAATTTTAAGTAGATATGACCGAACTTTAGTGGTGATATTATGAGGTTTTGGTATAATTAACTATCTTCGGATCTCTAATTACCTTCATTTAAATCATGAACATATTATGAAATCATCAAGCGTTACGCGCGCATAAATTTCTTATACACAGACACCAGTAAACTCTTTGAAACACAAGTCACATTTAACCGATATATCTCCTGCTTTAACGCATATCTACTTGTGTTTCAGCATAAAAACATCCACTTCATTTCTTAATTCCACATCTCTACTTACGATACTTCTCGTTTTTTAAGTAAACACAGCTCGTTTCTTTCTATACTATGCGTATAACTTCAATAACTTACCTTAATTACTCGTGTGATTCAGCGAGACTTCTAATTCATATGAATAACCCGTGATAACCTTACTAAACAGCATAATTGGCTCTAAACATCACAAAACTCATCAAAGCTAGTTATCGTATATTATGAATCTCATGGCGTAGTATAATCTTATATTCAAGAACACGACTACTATCAACTGTTATGCGTATATTCTATATCACTACCTATTCCGACGTCACGAAACTTTTTCAGGAACGAGTTTTTCATTAATTTGACGTGCTTGCAAACAAATACCTATATTCCATTCAGATTCTTCACCACTTCCAATGGATTTACAAATGGTGTGGGAGTCTTTGCGTTAATGCCATGATTCGACATTACTTTTCAACACGTTTAGAGTCTTCAAAATATTTCTCAAGAGTCAGGTAGGACTTCCTGTTAACTGGTGTCCAATTATTAACTCATGTTCAAAATTTGGAATTCATCCTGGTTTTCTTAAAACGTCACTCTATTTTAGTAGTTCGTAGATATTCTCTGCTTCTTGATGTGAGTTCTTAATGTCCTGTATTTTGGAAATCAATACAATTTCGTATTTACTAATTCATTATCACTTCCATATGGACCCCTTCTATATCTATTCTATAAACTGTCTGAGGCATTAGTCAACTTTCTGGCAAACCTTCATTCTGATTAGACTTTGGATATTGTCGTTCTTCATTCATTCCACTATCGAACTTAGTTTTAACGCATTGAAATTCATTCTGATATGGAAATCTAATTTATTCTGTATCAAGATCAATAATAATGTCATTACGTTTAAAGAAATACGCTCCTGTAATTACTTCTTATTTTATCCGGATCATTACCACATAAATGAGTATTCAAACATGTTTTTTCGATTTCCAGATTTACGTAAGTCTGAAATTTACAAATAATCGACTTATATAGAATAATTCCTTTAATTTTTATATTCAACTCTTGTATGGCTGGAATTTTCGTTCTACGCAAAATTTCTTCAAATAACCGATTTGACATGACACTTATGGTAGCTCCTGTATCAATTAAGCATTTGACATTAACTCTCTCAAGTCTTGCTACTATATTTGGTAATCCAAAATTTACTTTTTGGTTTGATATAATATTTTTTCAATTAATTCATCTGGTTGAAATTCCCATGAATCAGTGTGGGTAATATACCAACTTAATTTATTGTCGTAGCCCTGAAAATGGTTTTCTGTGGTTTCCCATTTTCACACCAGGCAAATGCTGGGGATGTACCTTAATTAAGGCCACGGCCGCTTCCTTCCCACTCCTAGTCCTTCCCTGTCCCGTCGTCGCCATAAGACCTATCTGTGTCGGTGCGACGTAAAGCCACTAGCAAAAAAATTTCAACTAGTATAACTACCGAATTCCAGTGGGCGTTTTTTGAACCCTTCTTGTTATTATCACTTAAACAAAGAAACTAGGTTCAACAACGATGTTCGTGAGAATATCAGTGATAGATATCATTGGAAAATTATCATTACAGAAACGCACATAACGCAGGTCATATATAAACGTACATGTTTATGGTTCATGAGTCACGACATTATTATTATTATTATTATTATTATTATTATTATTATTATTATTTAAAAACCATGGCTATCAACTAACAGGTGCTCCACTCGAAGAAATTATGTTCAACAACATATTCTCTTCACATGAGACTCAATAAAGGGATTCACAAGTCAAACACATAACTGATCCATTCCCAAGTCCATAAATACAATAAATAAATAATCCGTCAAGATTCGACCGTCGTCCAGGCTCATATTATCCTACTAGAGCACATATTAATATTTCACACAAGAATAAACAATATTTACACTCATGAACCTTATTTCCTTATTTAACCCGTGATGAAGTTTAATTATTATTAAATGTGTGAGATCACAAATCCGCGTAAGCTAAGGTTCGATAAAGTTACCAGGTGACACTAACACGCTTGAAATCCGCATAAAGACCGAAATAACATCTAGAGAAAATTCGACGTAATAAAACTTACCGGTAATCTGTCCCACATGACTTCAAAAATAATTATAAATTATTCAAAATTAAATTGTTATCGGAGAGGTCAATTATTTTTAAATTACTCCCATACTGTTGAATGGGACAGTCAGAAT
Organism: Anabrus simplex; assembly: GCF_040414725.1. NCBI lineage: Eukaryota > Metazoa > Arthropoda > Insecta > Orthoptera > Tettigoniidae > Anabrus > Anabrus simplex. Next base: position 387,933,849 of record NC_090266.1, on the reverse strand, counting down.
AAATATCGAAGACACTCACACATCACCAACTATCTAATAGGAACCAATAATCATTCACACTCAATAACTAACTACCTTACACCATGGAAAGAAGAAATGAAATGTCAAACTACTGCAAGACTAGAAGAAAATTATGCCAAATGAATAAGGAAGTATTATGTCTACATTGTGTTTACAAAGATGAATAGATAGATATTATAACATTGTACTTAAATGATTGATGAAACTGGATTTCGGCCGATGACCCTGGACATGAGGTAGGTCACCCACCGCCGGTCGTCATCTCCATGTCGGAAATTGCCTTACATTTTAGAATACCATTGTAGCTGCGATAATGAACATGGAATAGTAGTAGGCTTCCTCTTCCTGATGTAGTGGCATGTTGAATTGTCTCGATCCGCACGTAGAATTCCTCTTCTCTCTTCCCAAGTAGTAGAAGCTGAAACTGACAAATAAGTTTTAAGATGTGCCCAGTACACACAAACGATGAATGATATTTCTGAATAATATGTAACTTCTTCCGTAAATCTGCTAAACTCGTAGATCTAGGATGTGTAATGAGTCTGTCCTGCCGAGTGATCGAACCCAAGATTGTCTGCGACGTGAATGTCAGCGTAAGATTTCCAAGACAGTCATCCAGGAAGACTCAAATCCAAGAGAGACTCAAATCAAAAAGGCAGTTCCTTCGGGAAACACCGATATATAATTTATCTTAAGATGAGGGTGTGTTGCCGTAATCGTTGTTTGGTCAGTGACTTGCACCTGATAGGCTGTTACATTTTATTAAAATACTGTCAGGTGTAGAGCGACCTTGCTCGTATCAATCGGACGGCCTTGGTTTCTCCCAGTAGGTCACGTGGTAACAGCTGGTAGCCTGACACAAAAAATCCACACCTCCCCCTCGCTTGGAAAATCCGGTTTCGAGCGAGCTCTTCTCTCTGTAACACGGAGTTGGGAAAAATTTCCGCCCTTGTTAATGGAATGATATTCTTATACCCGTAGATATTACAAATATTCCCTATATGCCAAATTTGAAGGGGACAATATATCGTTCAGTTTCTAAATTTCGATCTTGCTTAATGTTGCGTGTATTTAGCGTTGGTTTAAATTTCGTGTGGATATTTCTAGCCGGGTGCAACCCTTGTAACGCAGACCCTCCGATCAGGGTGGGCGGCATCTGCCATGTGTAGGTAACTGCGTGTTATTGTGGTGGAGGATAGTATTATGTGTGGTGTGTGAGTTGCAGGCATGTTGGGGACAGCACAAATACCCAGCCCCCGGGCCATTGGAATTAACCAATTAAGGTTAAAATCCCCGACCCGGCCGGGAATCGAACCCGAGACCCTCTGAAGCGAAGGCCAGTACGTTGACCATTCAGCCAACGAGTCGGACTTTAGCGTTGGTGACCTCTCGTTATTCCGATTTTGAAATGACCTTGTCCCATAATATCCGTTTCCTCTATTATACGGAATGTCTTTTTCCTTCGCTTTCATTTCCGTATGGATTTTGATATTTCCACCGATAATACCCTGAACTATCATTTCTTCCAGACGATTTTTATTCCTCGTCGTTCGATTCATCTCCTTTCTTCATAAGGCCCCCCTTTCTGGCATCTGTGACGTCATGTGGTTTTTTTTGTTCAGTTCTTAGTATTCTTGGACTATTGTGAATCGTGGTATTATCAAGCCTATCTTAAAGTGGCTTCAACTTGTACAGCTGTTTTAATGTTCGCCGCTGTTAGTTATCTTTGCTCGTCTGGAAGAAACGGTTTTTCTATTGCAGGAATTAGTTCAATTTTAATGGGTTGTGGACCTAATTCTTCCATGTAATTTAGTTAAGTAGAATATTCAGTAGCAGTTCAGTCAGCAAGGTGAAAGGGCGCAATAGTGCTGAGCGAATGACAAGTGTAGGAAGTGCAAAAGCGAGTGAAACATGGTAGTATCAATAGAGCAATATCGGTGTGCTATAGAGAGGTCGCAATGCAGAATGAAAATGAAAGCAATACAGACCGCAATCAGTAACCATATTATCATGCAGACGGTGTTAACACCAGTGGTGGTGGTGGTCGGTGGTATTGAACTAAATCCAGGGCCTGGACTGTCTTGAAGATATGGAGAAGCTCAAGGAGGTCTTGAATGTGGATAAGACACGGGAAATAATGGAGCAAAGTAGAGAATCTAAGGAATTGAGTACCTTTTTAGAAGCAGAACTCGGCAAAAAAGCCAGCTACAGGATAAGATTGAGATGGCTGAAATGAAGATTAAAGTCCTGGAATAAGAAGAAAGGGTGAGAAAGATGGAACTAAAGGAATGGATTCGAGAAAATGCAGAGAGGAAAAATATAATAATCTATGGATTGGTACAGATAGAGAACCCAAATGAATTCTTGGATAGGTTACTTTCCTTAATCAGGGAGGAATTGGAAGTTGAATTCTATGACAGTGGCATTGATTATGTATTCAGATTAGGGGAAAATATGGGAAGGAGACCGATCAAAGTATGCATGGTATCGATCTTGAAGGCTCAATTTTTGGAGGGTGCGAAGAAGTTTACAGGGTCAAAAATATGGATCAAGAAAGAACTTGAAAACAAGATGAAATGAAAAATTTGAGAACTCTTAGTGTTCATCTTCAGAAAGTGCGTCAATCAGGACTAGAATCTTATATCCGCGGATACAGACTCGTGATTGTGAGTGACACGTGGAGGAGGCAGTGGTCAGTGAACCAGCTATGCGAGATGAAGAAACAGCATGATGTGTCAGCTATGCGGAAGGTCAGGTTTATGGACAGCGAGTGAGATCCAGCTGAGTCAGTAGAAGCAGAAACAGCAGCAGGTGTAGCTGATCAATGCGGAAATTGAGGCCATGACGACCCTGTGACGAAGGCGAGTCGTCAGCAATCTAGACAAACCGCACAGGTACGTGTGGTTCCAAGCAGGGACAGCCCAGGGCTGTCGAGTACTGAGGAAACCAGGGTGTTGAACAAAGAATCATTAGTTCCCCAAGTGGATCTATTATTCACTTAGAAAAAATGATTACCAGGAGTAGAGCTGGGAGCTCAGCACATATATTCGCAAATAAATAACTGAATGAGTTTTGGAAGTAATACATATGGAGGGTATACTGAGTGTGAAGGGAAATGGTGAGGTCAGGGATTTAATGCGTGATAATGAGATGATTGAAACGTGGATAGCTGATGGATATACCTTGCGAATACCTGGATTAAATATGGAGTAAAACGAAGCAAAGGAGAAGTCTGTAAGAGTGCATTCCCGGAGGGGTATCAGTGATTATAAAGGATAAAATATGTAACCACATAAAGGAATGGGAATCAGGTATGGATGAAATGTATTGGGTAAAATGATTAAATGAAAGCAGGAGGAATGGGAAAATTATAGGTTTTTGTTACAACCATCCTTTGGGAACCCCCTTTGAGAAAAATCCTTCTTTGATTATCTTGTTGGGGAAACGAACGATGAAATGAAAGAATGAAGATGCAGGAATAATTATAATGGGAGATCTTAGTGCAAGAGTGGGTGAAAATATCCTATGTACTATAGAGAAATAGATGAAGTGTTAATGGAAGGAAGGTTTTTTTCCTATTTGCTTTACGTCGCACCGACAAAGCTAGGTCTTATGGCGACGATGGGACAGGAAAAGCCTAGGAATGGGAAGGAAGTCGCCGTGGCCTTAATATGGAAGGGAGGAGGAGTAAAGGTAAAGTGTAATAAGAATGGTGAGAAATGATTGGAAATCTGTGCAATAGAGGAATTATACATTCTGAACATCGGCGGGTGGGGATACGACAGGATACTCAACGTAAATTGTTGAGTCAGGTGGAAGCGCGATAGACCTAGTTTCAGCGTCCCAGGAAGCGCTAAGTTGTATCAAAGACATTCAGATACAGAACTGGACAGCATCTTATCATTTCTCGGTTGTTATTCGATTAATGAGAGATGAAGTAAAACCAAAAGAAAAACAGCACATTAACTGTGTACAGAAACAACTGGTTAAGTATGGATGGAGGGAGGAATATAAGAGACGAATTAGGAACTATTATGGGGAAAAGCTTGACATTTTGAAGTTGGTATGGAGAACATAATAGAGAATAATAACATAAAATAAGCAAAAAATGGTTGAAAGAGCAATAGCAGGCAAAAAATGATTGTAAGAAAGAGTAGGGATTACTACCAAAATTCATGGTGCAATGAGTGTAGGAAAAAAAGAAAATCGAAGTGTTGAAGGCACTAAAAGTATACAGAAATGAGGGATCGCGAGAATTAAGGATAGCGTTTTGGAAAATTAGGAGAGTTCAAAGATTTATTGAGTGAAGATAAAAAGAAGTGGCAGGACAAATAAGGAGAATTATTAAATAGGTACAGTAAAGAAAACGAATGTAAGAAAATATGGAACAAAATAAGCAAAATCTGTGAAGATTATAAAAGTAATATTCAAGCAAGCATAAGCAATGAAGTGTTGTTGGCATATTTAAAAGATTTGTTACGGGGTAAGCATACGTGGAAAATAAACGAAATCCAGACTGGTATGCTTAGATGTTAGGTGCACTCTGCCTGCATTAGACGACCCAATAACAGGTGAAGTAGCAGACACTTTGAAAATAGGTATGGGTTAAAGCAAGTACTATCAGTGTAATCACGTACTGATTTTGGAAAGAGGTAGATGAAAAGATACACTTAGTAAGTTGTATACCAGGATTCTGGCAAAAAGAATAATGCACTGGCCAGACGATTACTCTGCACTCCCTGCATATCAGTCGGGATTTAGGAAAGGAATGAGAACCACAGATATATATTTATAATTGAAACAGTAATGGTAATATATTTAGAGAAAAGGTGGGAGATATATTGCAGCAATAGATCTCCAACAAGCTTTTGATTCAGTGAGCAAGCAGGCTGCCGTTGCGAAGCTGGCTAGAATAGGGTTGTCAAAATTATCAGGGCCATAGAAGAACTATGCACAGAGGTTTTATTTATTTATTTCGTGTCAGAGTGTTGAAAAAACTTCAAATATAAATAAGGTATTATATACAAACAAAACAAAGTACGAGGGCCATCCGGAAAGTAGTACCCGTTAGCGCCGCGTGTAGCGCTGGCGACTCGGGTAGCCGCTGGGCAAGGTCAGACCGCGTCGGTGGCTTGTCTGCCTGCTCTGTGCGAGGTTGCGTGACGCTAGCATTGCCTGTGTTGTCTGTGATCGTTTAAAATGTTTTAACAAATTGAGAACCCCGCCAGTTGTGAAGTGAGGGCCGTGATTAAAGTTCTTAATGCACGAAACGTTCGACCTTGTGGTATTCATCGCAAATCAATGGAGGTGTATGGAGACAATGTGATGGACGCGTCGTCTGTTCGGCGCTGGTGTCGCAACTTCTACCTGGGGAGGGGGAATACACATGACGAGGAGCGTTCAGGAAGACCATCTGTCATTACAGACCAACTGCTGAGCGCAGTAGACGAATGCGTGAGGAACGATCGGCGCCTCACAATTGATGAACACTGAACATTTTCCTAATGTGTCTCGAACAATTGTTCATGAAATTGTCAAATACCATCTGCATTATTCAAAAATCTGTGCAAGGTGGGTCCCTCGCATGCTTAGAGAGGAGCACAAAACCAAGCGTATGGCTGCAGCACTGACGTTTCTGGGACGTTATTCCGATGAAGGAGACTCTTTCCTGACTCGCATCATTACTGGGGACGAAACATGGGTTTCTTATGCATCACCTGAGAGTAAACGACAGTCAGTGGAGTGGCATCATGCTCATTCACCAACCAAACCAAAAAAATCAAGACAGTTCTGTCCACCAGGAAACTCATGGCAACCGTTTTCTGGGATCGCCGAGGTGTAGTCCTCCTTTATTTTATGGCCCTTGGAGTCACAATTGATGCTAATGCGTATTGTGAAACATTAAAGAAATTACGGCGAGCAATACAAAATCGACGGCGAGGTCTATTGTCTACAGGCGTTATTCTCTTTCATGACAATGCTAGGCCTCATGCAGCTGCGATAACACAACTTTTGCAGCAATTCAAGTGGGAAACCTTCGACCATCCCCCGTATAGCCCGGACTTGGCCCCTTCGGATTTTCATCTCTTTACGAAGCTTAAAGACTTTCTGGTGGGAAAAATTTTTTTGACAGCGATGAAGAACTTGAACGAGCCGTGACTATCTCAGTACGCTGGCGGCGGAGGACTATGACGCTGGAAGACAAAAACTCGTCCCACGTTATGACAAATGCGTAAATTTGCTTGGAGATTATGTGGAGAAGTAGTGTAAAGTATGCTCTTTCCAATAAAAATGTGTATATTTAATATTTACTCCTGTGTCTTTATTGCGCAAACGGGTACCACTTTCCGGGTGGCCTTCGTGCATTTTATGTCACAAAACATGTTTCACATAATGTCTGTCCAGAAAAGGGCAACAGAAATTCCCTCTTCAGTGGCTTGAATCAAGTCTTGAAGTGTACAACGAACAGGGCAGGACTGACAGTCATACAGGTGTTGGGCAGTTTGTTGCTCCCCACAATCGCAGAAGTCTGACTGATCTTTCAAATAGCCCCCTTTTTTTTTTTTGTTAATCTTGAATTTACCTACTCCACTCTTCGAACGATTCCGTGCCTTCCAGGTTGTCCATTCCAAATGGTGACCACGGCGTGGAGATTCAGAAGGCACCATCCAATCAGAAAGATGCTCCAGTTTTGCTCGCCACATATCACAACGTGCTGTTCTTGTTGGTTTATCCAGAGCCTTGGAGACATTGAGGAAACTTTTCCTGGACTTCAGTCTTCTGGGTGGAGGTCGATGTCCAAATAACGGGTGGTTGCTTGTGAGATCCACTTTCGACCTGTCTTGCCTTGCAAACACTTCTCGCCGAATGTCTGGAGGATAAATACCAGCCAAGCAGTAGAGTTCGTCAGTGGGAGTAGGTTTCAGACATTCAGTTACTATTCTACATGTTTCATTAAGGGATGCATCCACCCGCTTTGTATGGGTTAACACAATGTTTCTTGTATGTTAAGGTCCGGTCTATGGTGACACCCAGGTACCTTGGTGTAAAACAATGCTTCAATTGCTTACCTTCCCACGTCACACACAGCTGTCTAGTAGCTTCTCGATTTCGAAGATGAAATGTACACACCTGGGTCTTGGTCGGGTTTTGCAATAGCCGGTTCTTCTGATAGTACATTGAAAGTTCATTAAGTGCATTTGGGAGCTGCATTTCAGTGGTTTGAAAGTCGTCGCACTGGACCGCTAAAGTCAGGTCATCGGCATAAATGAAGCTTGTATAGGAAGGCCTTGGCTGGTCATTTGTGTAGATGTTAGGGGATTGGTGAGAGGGCACTGCCCTGTGGAAGTCCATTCCGTTGTCCCTCCACCTACTGTACTTTCCTTGAAACTCAACAAAGAACCGGCGATTCTGCAGGAGAGTTTCAACAATCTTCGTGAAATCATAGTCTCTGGTGAAGTTATAGAGCTTGGTGATCAAAGTTCTATGATTCACTGTGTCGTACGCTGCTGTAAGGTCCACGAATACCACTCGTGTTATTTTACGTCTTTCAAACCCATCCTCTATGTGCTGAGTTAAATTGAGCACCCGTGAAGTGCAGTTCCTTCCGGATCTAAAGCCCGCCTGTTCTGGAATAAGATATTGATCTACTTTAGATGTGAGGCGCTCAAGTAGGATCCTCTCAAATGTCTTACATAGGTGACAAACTAATTATATTTGCCTGTAGCTCTTAGGATCTAATGGATCCTTACATGGTTTCAAAATAGCCATCACTCGAGACTTCCTCCACACCTTAGGTATCTGTTTACTCTGCAGGCAATTGTTTAGAAGATCAACAACCCAATTCCTTGCTATGGAACCAAAATGTTTTATTTTCCACTCTCATATCATCCAAACCTGTAGCCTTGCCATTTTTTGATTTTCTCATGGCTTTCTCTAGTTCCTCTAGGGCAAACGATTCCAACTGAGGTACTCCCACGGCCCCGGCAGTAGCCCGAGCGCTGTCCTGTAGCACCGTCGAGCTGGTGGGGGAAGGAGGGGAAGTGGCAGAGGCAGAACCACAGGTCGTCAAGTCAGCGCGCAGCTTATAAAAACAATATTATATATGACAGTTCTGTGAACACATAAACACACAATTTATTCTGTACGTACATTGCGTTTGCCTTAATGTACATTTAGCTTTTAAGTCGATTGCCGACATCGTTTTGCGGCAACTAATTTACCGATATTTACAATCGATTTGGCAGTAGAAATTCGAAGACAGTATCAGACAGAGATATCCTAGTTCTACATTTATTTAAATTCAGAATTGAAAACATCTGTTCGCCTGCGTAAGTTGTACCGAACCTTGACGTAAATTTTAAGGCAAAAGCATGAAGTATGGGAAATTCTTGTGGATGAACACCTTTGTAAAAGGAAATCAAATCACCACTGGTGGCAGTACCTGTCCTTTAGGATTGCATTGCACTGTAGTTTTATCAGCTTTGTTTTCAGGACGCGCTGAAAATGGGGTCATAAATATTTCAAGTTGAGGTGCCATATCAATTTCTTTGAATCGGGCATTGAATTTATCGTGCAAAGTCTGCAACGACGTCTCATACGCTCTAAGATTTTCGTAAGTAGACAAATGTAATGATTTTAATGAAGTAAAATTGTCAAAATTTCCGGCTTCAAGATAACTTTTCCATAACAAACTCTGCATTTTGAAAGCCTTAATTCTATCACAAATGGTGCTAATCATTGTTTCACCCTTGCAGTAAAATATTTAAATTATTTAAATAAGACGTTATGTCCGCCAAGAAAGCAAGGTCAGCTACCCATTGTTTATTCCACACAGTTGGTTATGGAGAATCTTTCATCTCTATGAACAGAGCAATTTCTTCAATATTGCAAAGAAGGTTGCTAGCACTTTCGCGCAACTTAACCAGCGCACAATACAATAAAAGGGAATGTCGCTACATTCTGCCTCAAGATCTTTTGAAAACAATTTGAACTGCCGATGGATCAAAACTTGCTTTCTACAGAAGTTTACACATTTTGACACAGTATCCATAACAGATTTAATGTTGCGAAAGATTTTTGCATATAATTGCTTTTGATGTAAAATACAATGTACTGCGTGGAGTAGGTGGGGAAGGAGTGGAACGGTGCTGCTGAGTGCAGCGCTGGTGCGCCCCAGCACTAAGTGCTCGTGTTGGAAAGGCCTGCTCTAGGGTGATATTAGTGAGGTCGCTAGACTCCTTGTCCATTTGGTACAAAGAGGTGATATGCACGATTAAAGTAAGGGAAGACTTGGCAGTGGGAGAGATACACTGAAACATTGGCTAGAAGCAGGGATGCAAATTATGATTAATATTATTCATATTTTCATTAATGATGTATTAGGTAATCAAGGGGAGGAGGATAGAACATGCCTATGTATGAATATTAAAGACATTTCTGGCCTTGTTTTCGCGAAGGACATCCTTCTGCTCTCTCTAACACCAGGCAGTATGCAAAAGTCTTAATAAATCTGCTGAATATTGCAGAATATGGAATATGAAAATAAATATTAAGAACACAAGAGTAATACGTAAAAAAGAAGAAATAAATTGAAGAAAATTGAAAGAGGAGATTAGAGGGTATAGAACTAAAAGTTTTAAATAGAATGGAATATTTAGGAATTATAACACCGAGTGGGAAGTACAGTTAGCAAATAAAACGTGCTAAAATAAAAGGGTTGACCGCTTTATCCAACAAAGGTGTCTAGAGAGGAAGATGCTTAATACTGAATACAAGTCACATAAAATATTTTCCGTGAAAGCATCAATGGCAACAATAAATGATAAACTCTGCAAAAAATATAGGGCTTCCAGATTGCGGGGCCAATTGTGGAGTTAGAAGACTACGTGAGGATATAAGCATTCAAACAGATATAGCCAACAAAGTAATAAAATATTGGTTAAGATTAAGAAGGGAGGGCAATAATTTAGTATACAGACGGAACTCTTAAAGGACGATTACAGGCTAACGAAAGTGAAAAGAATTCTCGACAGTATAGGAATGGGAAACTACTGGGGTAAAGCGATTCAGTATAAAGATTAGAAATTCAGAAAGAAAGTAATGGTTAGAGCGAAGGATGTTGAGAAACACACGATTATGGCAGAATGTGGAATTAGGACACTGCTGGAATTTTTTAAAACTATACACACTATGGCAATAAGGAGAGAGAGGGGCGACCTAGGCGCGGACATGGATTGCGGGTTGGTATAATGTGTTGGACCTCCTGTGGATGGGAGAGGCTGAATACATCCACAGGTAATCCCTGCCTCTCTTAAAAGGCGACTAAAAGGGTCATGTAGCCATGATCACCTCTTTATTTTTTGTTTTCCCGAGGGTCATGTGCGTGCTGCTCGGAGATGGACCTCCTACGTGTGCGACTACGCTCGAAAGCCCGTATGAGTAACCACCCAGGAAGCGGCGGGTGGAAGTGTCATGTACCCGGGCAGTAGTATCCGCCTGACAACACAGGTCCCCGCACAGCCGAATGCCAGAAGGACATATTCATTATTTTTTATTTATTTTACCTATATTTAGTGCTCTGTACACGCTATGGGGTACATGCTATTGCGGGTGACTGGAGGAAGGGAGTCCTCGTGCTCATTGCCTCAGTCTTCCCGTATTAGGCTTCGTCCAACATCGGACCCCTGGCAATATCGGCTATGACCAGGTGGGTATTGCCTTGGCTGCTTGGTTCGGCTACAGGGACCCTTGATCGGAGTGGGTGGCATTCGGGGAGGATGATTTCGGGCATGGCGTCGAAACCACTTCCGCCTGCTACCCAAGTCTTTAACTTTTGATTCCCTAGGGGGGCAACCCCTTGGGGACAAGCGCAGCGTATTAGTCTGGGTTCCAGCTTCCCTAGGTTCCTGTTGGGTACCAGAACCGATGGGCACGATTTCAAGCTGATGAAATCGATACTATTCAGTCGACACGTTGAAGGTGTATACGGTGAACTTGAGGACCTGAAGAAAATGCGCAATGGTTGGTTGCTTCTAAAGACGAGCACTGCGCTCCAAGCAGATCGGTTGCTTAAGTGCGACCACTTTGGCGACATCCCCGTCAAAGTGGAAGAGCACAAAACCTTGAATCTGGTTCGTGGAGTTATTTTCCACCGTGATCTCGTTCTGAACACTGACGATGAATTGATGGAAGACATGAAGCACCGTGGCGTGACCGACGTCCAGCGTGTCACACGCAAAGTCAACGGTGAAGATGTTGCAACGGGTGCGTTCATAGTCTCCTTCAAATTGTCAGTGTTGCCAGAGAAAGTCAAGGTAATAACCTATCGTTGCGATGTGAGGCCGTACATCCCGCCTCCTATGCGATGCTATCAATGCCAGAGATGGGGACACATGGTATCCCGTTGTTCGAATCAGTCTGTGTGTGGTACATGTGGAAGAGTAGCTCATGGCGCGGAGGAGTGCACAACTCCGTACAAGTGCACTAAATGCTCTGGTCTTCATTCTCCTCGAGTTCGCACCTGTCCGACCTATCTGAGTGAGAAGAAGATCCAGGAGATCAAGTCTCTGGATGGTCTTTCCTACCAGGAAGCGCGCCGTAAGTTTTTTCTCTGAATGCACCGGCCAAGACACTAGACTTCAGCATGATAGCACAGTCTCTCCCAGGTTCCTCATTTTCAACTGGTACATCTTTGCAGAAGATCGCTGCGCCCAAGGTGGCAGTTGCTCCTGTGAGCAACGCACCAAAGAGAACGAGTTCGAAGGCGGGTCTATCCCAGCCTTCGACCACCAGTAAGCCTGTACCGGGTAAGAAACCTCCGCCGGCACAGCAGGGGAAGAAGACAACGTCTCCTACCCTCACAAGGTCGGGGAAGGCCGCGCCCTAGCCGGCGGAGGTGGCATCGTCGACCAGGCCTGGGAAATCACCTCCCAGCCCGTCTTAACAAGAATCGACGGCGGGGAGGAAGAGCGCCCTTACCAGGCGTTCTTCCACTTCTACAAATGGGGCCTCACGCCCTCCACTCGGAGGGTCTGATTCTGCGCCAGCGGGTTTTCCTCCTGGAAAACCTGCGCGCTCCCCTCATAAGAAGAAACCCCGCCCCCGGACTACGTCGAGGAAGTTCAAGGCATGCATCACCTCGTCTGGTGACGAGGTGATGCACATATAGCATTTATTTCCATCTTCGGATGCGGATGTGAGTGTACGTTACGTAGCATTACGCTGCTTCTAACCTAAACCTCAAAAGTCCACACCCGCACTATGGCACTGTTACAGTGGAATTGTAATGGTTATGATAGGCATCTTGCTGAGCTGCGCCAGCTCATTACAGTGTATTCGGCGAGTATAGTCTGTATTCAGGAAACAAATTTCCGACCAGGTCATCATACGGTCTTGAGAAATTTTCGACTAAACTCGACAGAACGACATTATGCTCACCGGGCATCCCATGGCGTTGGTATTTTTGTCCGTTCTGATACCTACAGCGAAGAGATTCCACTAAGAACTCCGCTGGAGGCTGTAGCAGTTCGCGTTCCGCTGCCTGTCATAGCAACAGTGTGTAATGTTTATTTTTCACCAGGCCAGCCTCTTAACATAAATAATGTCACTGATCTTATAGATCAGCTTCCTCGTCCCTTCTCCTTAAAGGGGGATTTTAACGCCAATAACCCCATATGGGGGTCTGAGAGGCCTTGCCCTCGGGGACGAGAGCTGGAAAGATTAGTAACAGAGCTGGATTGATGTATTTTGAACACAGGGGAACCAACTCACTTTAGTTACGTTACGGCACATATTTTCGCATAGACGTAAGTCTATGCAGCCGAACGTTGGTCCCGTTGTTACGATGGACTGTGACAGTGACCATTTTCCCATCATCCTTACTTCGTTGAAACAAAAATCCGTCGAGGCTCCCGCTCGATGGAATCTTAAAAATGCTGATTGGCCAAAATACACATCACTAGCTGTCTTTAACGACGATATCGGGCGGACCGTCGGCGAGGAAGTAACTTACATCACCCAAGTAATTCTTGCTGCTGTTGAGGAGTCCATTCCATCCTTCTCAGGGACTCCTCACCGAAAACTCGTTCTTTGGCGGAACGAAGAAATAGCAACAGCTATCAAAGAACGCCGTCGCGCTCATAAACGTTATCGTAGACAGCATACTGTGGCCAGCTTTGTAACATTCAAGCCGGGCTGAGTGGCTCAGACGGTTAAGGCGCTGGCCTTCTAACCCCAACTTGGCAGGTTCGATCCTGGCTCAGTCCGGTGGTATTTGAAGGTGCTCAAATACGACAGCCTCGTGTCGGTAGATTTACTGGCACGTAAAAGAACTCCTGCGGGACTAAATTCCGGCACCTCGGCGTCTCCGAAGACCTTAAAAAGTAGTTAGTGGGACGTAAAATAAATAACATTACATTATTATGTAACATTCAAACAACTCCGCGCTAAGATGCGAGTTCTTATTCGCCAAAGTAAGAAAGCTTCGTGGGAGAGATGTGTGTCTTCTATGACGTCACAAACTCCATCTCAAGTGTGGATTAAACTTCGACGTATTTCGGGTATCCAAGGATCATCTTCTGTGCGGGAAATTCCCATTGCAGTCAATATCGTCACTGAAACACACTCGATTGCTAACCATCTAGCTAGCCATTTTGCGGATGTGTCTGGATCCGGGAATTACTATCGTGATTTCCTCGCTCTGAAGCAAGAGGCAGAACGTCATCACCTCAGTTTTGCCACTCAAGCTTCAGAGAACTATAATGGGCTCTTTATGGAGTGGGAACTCCGCAGCGCCTTAGCGCTTTGCAAGGACACGTCTCCTGGACCGGACAGTATCCATAACCAGATGTTGAAACACCTTAGTGGGGACAGTCTTCTGTATCTCCTTCCTGTGTTCACCCGAATATGGATGGAGGGTGATTTTCCGTCTCATTGGCGAGAGGGCATAGTCATTCCTGTCCTCAAGCCTGACAGAGATCCTAAGTATGCAGGAAGTTACAGACCTATTTGTCTTACAAACTGTCTGTGTAAGCTATTTGAGAGGATGGTAAATCGCCGACTTGTGTTGTATCTGGAGAAACAAGGACTCTTGTCCGAGCACCAGTGTGGTTTTCGACCACTGACCACTTGGTACGCCTGGAGAGCTCTATCCAGGATGCGTTTCTCCGCAAACTTAGAGAAGGCTTTCGACACCGCATGGCGATATGGCATCCTTTCAGTCCTGCATCAATGGAGATTCCGAGGTATCCTGCCGGTATTTATTGAGAATTTTTATCCCTCCGTCTATCCCGTGTCCGAGTAGGGAGGACATATTCGCAATACCACGTTCGAGAAATGGAGTCCCACAGGGATCGGTTCTTAGTGTCACACTGTTCGCGATTGCCATAAACGGTATTGTCGCTGCTGCTGGTCCAGCAGTAATACCGTCGCTATATGTGGATGATTTTGCTCTCCACTATAGCTCGCGTAATATGGCAGTCGCAGAGCGACAATTACAGCAAGCTATTAGGAGAGTGGAACAGTGGACCTTCGAACATGGCTTTCGGTTTTCCACCGCAAAGACCTCTGTTGTCCACTTTTGTCGTCAACGAACTCTTCAACCACCTCCTGAACTTTATCTAGGAAATGTCGCTCTTCCCGTAGTTGACACCAATTTCTTGGGCTCCTTTTCGATAGTAAATTATCGTGGGAGCCACACGTGCGGGAGCTAAAAGTGCAATGCACCAAGAGGCTTAATCTCTTGAAGTTTCTTAGGAGCACTAATTTGTGAGCTGACCACGCGGTGCTCCTGCGATTCTATAGAGCACATATTTTATCCTGGTTAGACTACGGCAGTGCAGCATATGGCTCAGCAAGACCAAGCGTCCTTGCGAAGCTGAACAGCATACACCACGGCGGGGTTGGGTTGGCAATGGGAGCTTTTCGTACAAGTCCCGTGGCTAACCTCCTCGCTGAATCTGGTGTGCCACCTTTACACTTGAGGCGCCAGCAGCTCCTTCTGTCGTATGCTGCAAATTTGCGGCAGATGCCACTTCACCCAAG
The DNA here is from genome assembly GCF_040414725.1 of Anabrus simplex. Lineage (NCBI taxonomy): Eukaryota > Metazoa > Arthropoda > Insecta > Orthoptera > Tettigoniidae > Anabrus > Anabrus simplex. The sequence goes on along the minus strand of NC_090266.1, from coordinate 387,918,786 downwards.
TTATCCTTGCGTGTTCAACAATGGACACCGTCGGCTGTACGCTGCTTGTCCTCGAGCAACGCGGCCGGTTGGAATACGCTAGGATAGCAGTTAGATTGTTTCACGTACCTTCGGTTCCTTGCCTTGTCAGACAACCAAGTGGGGTACCTCCGTGGGTAGTACGACGACCTGAAATAATCCTGGATCTGCACACTGGCCCGCAGGAAAACACGGACCCTTCGATTTATCGGAGGCTTTTTCTGTCCGTTGTTGGCTGATATCCATGTTCAGTCGTCGTTTACACGGATGGTTCAAGGACAGAAACGAAGGTGGGCTGTGCGTTCGTTATCGGCAATGATAGGTTTCTTTTTGCTCTCCCGGAAACCTGTAGTGTGTACACAGAAGAGCTCTATGCTATCTGTGAAGCTCTGCGGTACGCACTGTCCGATGAGCGCCGACACTTTCTTCTGTGTACTGACTCCTTGAGCTCGCTACAGTTTGATACCTTTTTTCCTCGGCATCCTCCGGTGCAGCGGGTCCAGGACCTGCTGGCCGAGTGTTCGGATGCCGGCACCAGAATCACGTTTATGTGGCTCCCAAGCCACATGGGTGCAGAGGGCAATAAATTGTTATCTAAGGCTGCCAAGGAGGCAGTTACACCTTCCTCGTTGCCTTACTAGGTTCCGCAAGTGATGTTGGCACTCAGCCGAGACATCTGGTTATGTCCCATTGGGAGATGAAGTGGCAGGCCATTCCACTTCCAAATAAGCTGAGAGCCATAAAAGGAACTACGAAGGTATGGAGGACTTTCCTTCGGGCTTCGCGGAGGGAAGCAGTGGTATGTCGTATTCGTATCAGCCACGGTATCCTGACTCACCCCCATCTAATATTCAAAGCCCACTGTCGGCAGCCCTGAAGATGGTTTTCTGTGGTTTCCCATTTTCACACCAGGCAAATGCTGGGGCTGTACCTTAATTAAGACCACGCCCGCTTCCTTCCCACTCCTAGCCCCTTCCTGTCCCATCGTCGCCATAAGACCTATCTGTGTCAGTGCGACGTAAAGCAACTAGCAAAAGAAAAGAAATCGACAAACGGGAAGAAGAAATCGCTGCAGGCGCGGTTACGGGAAGATCTCGTCGAAAAAGGAGAAGATCCCAAAAAGTTTTTCACCGAACTCTACGAAGATTCGGAGACAAAAGAAGAGGTAAATATAACCGAAATGTGTTCTAACCTAATGATCATGATGCAGGCACTAAATGACAAAATTTCAGACTCCGTCCTAACGGGACGGATTGCAGATCAAATTTCGAAAGCAAATAAAATTTCAGACTTCAATTCCGGCCTAACAGGACAGATTCCAGATCAAATTTCGAAAGTATATAATATTTCAGATGTCAATTCCGGCCTAACAGGACAGATTGCAGATCAAATTTCGAAAGTAAAAGACAAAATTTCTCAAGCTAACACTGTTTTAACCGGAAAAATATCACTAGTGTACACGCAGGTTTACAAAGTTGAACAGGGCCTAGAATGTAAAATTTCAACCGTAGATGACAAAATTTCGTCGCTAATTAGCGGCGTCACCAATCGATTAACGCAGCAGATATCAGGCATCAGGTCAAAACTGGGACAGGTTGAACAGGCCGATAGTAGGGTAAGCCAGCTGGAAGGGGACATCTCGAACCTCAAGGAGGGTGTGGAAATCCAGGTTTCCGGCATAAAGCAACAAGTGGAAAGCGGTATCTCTGCCGTCGAGGGAAATTTCGGGAGCAGTATTTCTGCTGTTGAAGGAAGGTTAGAAAACCGGTTTTCTACCATCGAGGGAGATGTGCAGAATAAAAGGGAAGGCATTCTTCACGCAGTAGATAGGTTAACTCAACCAGGACGTACCACCACACCTCTAACCCCCTCCGGCAATACAGGACACCTAGACCCGAAAATTATTATGGAGAGCCTTCCGGAATTCCACGCGTGACTGGAAGAGAACCCGACTAGTTTCATCGAGGGATCGGTCAGTCTGTTAGGAATGACTAATCTGCCAGAGGACATATTCGTGCAATTCATCACTCCGCGATTAAAGGTTCAAGCCGCTACTTGGTGGAATGGCTTGAAGGGTTTAAATTTAAACTGGACGGACTTCAAGAGGGAATTCCCCGCTAGGTTTAATTCCGAAGGGGTGAAGAGCTCCGTGAAATGGAAGCTACTGACTCAGACAGAACCCACTGGCATGAGAGCTACAGCCTTCGTCCTGCAGAAGGACCAAATCTTCAAGCGTCTGCACCCGGAAAGAAGCGAAAACGAGATCTTACCAGGCATCACAGAACTGCTCCACGATAAGATTCGACCCCTGGTGAAAGTATCACAGCCGAGATCCTTTGATCTACGCAGAATCATCGCCCAGCTGGAGGAGGAATACAAGAACAAAGCTACGGAAGAGACCAGTGCAGTTAGGAAGTTGTACCAGTGTGGAAGACCGGGACACGTGAAGAACAAGTGCCCAGCCTTGACGTCGGAAAGCTAGGTCCTACCCGTTCTGGAATGAGGGGGGTTGGGACCGGAAACAGGAATGTGCCTGAAAAACTGACAGGTAAGCAACCCTGGTCAAGTAGGAGAGGGATTGGTCAGATAGTGAGTAGATTAGGCCAACCCCGCCCAGCTATCATCTTAAGGATTGGCAACGAGAATTTTTCAGCCATACTCGACAGCCAAGCAAGCTATTCATTTTTCAACGGTTCTGTTGCCAGATTACTACCGCCTGTGAAGTCTCACCACCTCGGAAGGGTAGTGGGAGCAGCGAACGGCGTAACCTCTTCCATCCAAGGACAGGGTAACCTAACCGCAAAATGTATGAGCATGCCTATTGTAATTGTCGTTGCAGTGATCCAGAACCTGATACCTGATACATTAGATCATGACTTTCTGGCGGAATACAAGGTGATCCTAGACTATGCAATATCATGAAGTATTTTTGGGGAAAAGACAGACGTCTCAGGGTCACCTGGCGCCATGGAAATCTTCGGACTCGCAAGGATACGCAAGTCGACGTAGACCCAGTTAACATATATTCGACTGAGTGAAGAAGAGGAGCTGAGACACACCTTAAAGGACTTTCCGGGAGTTATCACCAATCAAATAGGACCGACTACCACGATAACGCACACAATTGTATGCAGCGCTTCCTCACCCATCAAGCAACGTCCATATCCAATCAACCCGGATAAGCGCAACTTCGTCATCCATAAGATTCAAGAGATGGAAGGGCAAGCTCTCATCGAACCCTCTACATCCTGATGGGCTTCACCTATCGAAGAAGAAGAAGAAGAGCACGAACGGAGAGTATCGACTATATGTGGACTGCCGCAGGTTGAAAGAGAAGACCGCTAGTGATGCCTACCCAACGCTTGACGTGAAAGACTCGCTGAAACAAGTGGATCTAAGGTTTTCAGCTCGCTGGATCTCAAATCCGGATACTGGCCTGTAGAGGTCGAGGAAAGTTCTAGACCACTGACCGCCTTCATGACACCGAGAGGATTGTACCAGTTTGCAGTAATGCCTTTTGGATTGAAGAATGCTCCTGCCAACTTCATGCGACTGATGGATAAGGTACTGTCAGGATATGTTGAAGATTTTTGCCAGGTGTATCTCGACGACATTTTAATTCACAGAAAAAACTTTCAAGAACACCTTGTACATCTGAGGAAAGTACTGGAATGATTGAATATTCATGGACTGACTTGCCAACTGGAGAAGTGCCACTTCGCTCAGTCCCGCGTAGAATATCTTGGCAATGTCCTAACATCTGAATATCTAGAAAGGCAACCGGAGAAGAATCGAGCTATCGAAGAAGCTGAACGCCCGCGGACCAAGCGACAAGTGCGTCAGTTCATTGGCTTCTGTGGATGGTATAGCAGCTTCGTGCCACACTTTGAAGAGAAGGCAATACCACTAACCGATCTACTCCATAACAACCGGTCGATCCGATATACCAACAAAGAAGAGAGACGGCTTTCCGAGACATTAAGGTTGCGATATGCAACGCTCCCAGTCTAGACCATCCTGACCCTCAACGGAAGATGTGCTTGCAGACGGACGCCAGAGACTCCGGCTTAGGAGCAGTGTTATTCCAGGAGAGGAGTGACGGAAGAATTAATAGAGTATGCCAGCAGGAAGCTATATGATACCGAACAACGCTGATGTGATCTCCGTGTGGCATGTGCTTAGTGGTGGGCATTTGTTAAAGATGGCGGTTTGTTGATGTGCGTATTTTGTTTGTGACAATAGTTAAGTTATGTGTATGTTTATGTGAAGTTAAGGTGAATTAAATAAGTGTACCAACTGACAGCATTTTTTGTGCGTCTTTGTGGATACATCAACCTTCATCCGCTTCATTCTGATTAGACTTTAGATATTATTCTTCATTCATTCCACTATCGAACTTAGTTTTAACACATTGAAATTCATTCTGATATGGAAATCTAAGTTCTTCTCAATCAGGATCCATAATAATGCCATTATATTTAATGAAATCTCCTCCCATAATCACTTTATATCTCATCCAGTTCATTACCACAAATGAGTATTCAAACATAATTTCACAAATTTCCAGGTTTACGGAAGTCTGAAATTTAAAAATGATCGACTTACGTGGAACAATTCCTTCAGTTTGTATATTGTACACTGGTATGGCTGGTATTTTTGTTCTACGCAAAATTTCTTCAAATAACCGATTTGACATAACACTTATGCTAGATCCAGTATCAATAGCATTTGGCATTAATGTACTCAACTCTTGCTACTCTACTTGAGTAGTCATTTGGAAAACCAGCTATGTGCATAAGCAATTTGTGAGAAACCAGGAAAAACGTATAAAACGAAACAGAAATGCGGTAGAGGGATGATTCTTTTCTAAGCTATTAGTAAACATGATTGTAGTATGTGTACCGAAGTTCTGATAACCAGTTATCAATATATTTCATTTGCATATATCAGGTTTTGCAACAGTGTTGTTCATATACCAGGTTTTGCAACTCCAGTGGCAGCCATATTTATTGTGCCTCAGTTTGCAAAACCAGCTACAAATGTAGTGATGGAGTTTAACCACACACTTTTGATGGATGGAATTATGTATTGAGTACAATATACACACGTAATGGAAGAACACATTGAGAAGAATGGAGTATATTACAGCGTAAAAGACATACACAGTTTAGAATAGTTCTGCGTGTGTTAATATACTCTCAAAGTACTACCAAATAAGGGGTTTAGGCTGTATCTGTTTCATCAGCTTCCATTAGTTCAAAATCCAAAGTGTCACCACAATGATCATCATCTGCATTTTCATTCAAACTTTGAGTTTCAGGGTCATGTTCTGCAAGGACATCGACGTAGAATTCCAAATCTTGATTACTGCCCCATACTTCCCCAAAGTGAAGGGCAAGAAGTCTCTTAACATCCTTGATCTTACAAGTGAACTGTCCATACCGTCATATCGAAATCTACAATGAAATTCCGCAGAGACCATGAGGAGACCCATAAAATAGCGATGTACAAAAATTCAGCTGCCATTTCGAACTGGAACGTTTCGGAATCTTGATACAAAATCCGTGTGACAACGCAACTTACTCGACAACTGTTGCTTCTTGCTGGCTCGCGCTGCATAGCAGAGTGGTGTTGCATTTGTGCTGGAGAGAGAGAGAGAGAGAGAAAGAACTGGCAGACTGCCACGAGCCAAGGTCAATTTGTTACGGAATGAATGTGAAACATAAATGTGGTTCGTTAATCGCATGATAAAAACAAATATTTTTGGCACCGTGTACAACGAATATGTACTTTGAGGCCACATCGTTCTTCAGTTTTCTTCACTTGTTTGAAGGCAATATTTCGCTTGCACTTTGATCTCTGGATGTCTCTCCATTCTATAATTGGATGCGAATAACGAATATTTAATCATGTCCTTGAACCGTGAAGAAAATTGAAAGTGAATGAAGGACTGCATGTTCAGTATGCTGTTTCTCTGATAAATATCAAACGGAAAGTCTTCACAAGTCGGCATAATGTCTGTTAAGCGGCGATACAAAGCCTTCCACTGCCGAAAGAAAAACTTGTCCAAGGGCTGTGTTTTCTCTGTAGTGCAGGGAGGATTCTCGAGAATTTCTATACTGTTGCCTGGAGGAATGTCTTCAAGACAGCTCTTATCACTATAAGTAATCGAGGATAGTGATTGGCAACGCTCTCGCGAGAATCTCGAGACCGATTCTCCTGTAGTGCGAGCTGTGTGACGTACCAGTAACTGCGAGTGTAAACTTGATAGTATATCGTTGGCAGTTATTGCGTGAAATAACGTTTTCACATGAAAACGCGTGAAACAAATTTTGTCAAAAGCCTGGAAAAGTATGGCTTGTTTAACTATGAACCCCTTAATACCATTAAAGAAAGTGAAAAGAGAATGTTAGTATCATAAACTGTTCACGACGTATTTGGGGTGGACATCTTAGCATAATTTGTGAATAACTGTAGATACGATACGATGTACCCCTACTTGGATACTAGAGGCGTACATTATTCGAACTTGAGACGGGGAAAGATATGCTTTGCTACATATGCAACCACTATTATACATGAGTGGAACGTGTAATCTAAAATGCCCGAGTTTACTCAATTCGTTCGACACGGATGATGGGCAACGCTCTCGAGACTGATTCTCGTGTGCTGCGAATTGTGCGACATCCCAGAAACTACGAGCGTAAGTTTCATTGTATATCATCAGCAGTTGTCATATGGAAACGTGTGTGACGATAAATTTTGTCTAAAGCCCAGGAAAGCACTGCATGTTGAACTATGAGCTCCTTAAAACCATTAACGAAAGTGAAAACAGAATGTCAGTATTTTAAACTGTTCAAGAGTTATTTCAGGTGGGCTTCTTAGCTGAATAACCCGTATAATTTGTTAATAACTGTAGATAGGATGTATATCTACCTGGATACCTCGCAATCGTTGTCGATAGTGTAGCTTCTTGTGATGAAGACCGGGCCTGTGATGTTCTGTGGCGATTCCCCTTCATTGATATTATGCGTTTTTAAGTGCCGGATCATCCGAGAAGTATATCTGCCGACGTATTTTACTTCTTTTGGACAAGCAACACAGCGGGCTGTGCTATGACATCTCTTCAAACTAACCGACATCCACGACTTACGTTGGGTTTCGGACATCGTCTTCAAGTTGTCGCGTACAATTAGACACAATTACACACTGCACCGTCATATATCGAAGTACCCAATTATGGCACGAATACTCTATAACATTGTAAGGAATTATTTCCTTCGTCAGCAAAATATCGGTAAACAAAAGCAGTGGTCATATGATATTGAATGTGATGTCGGATAACGATGTACACCTACAGGTCGAAAGAACTGGAGCAAACTCAAGCATTTCAGATTACACATTCCACTCATGCGTAATGGTGGTTGCATACGCAGCAAGGCGAATCTTGCCTCGTCTCGAGTTCGAATAATGTACGCTTCTAGTATCCAGGTACGTGTACCTACAGTAGCCGTCAATTTCTGTACTTAGCCTATACATTCGTATACCTACCAATGCATACAATGCCAGAATGTGTATCCTTTATAATTATGTTATATTGCGTCAAAGTAAACCGCGGTAGAAATGAACGCCCTAGTAGCTTCTTAACACATTTACGGAATGGAGAAGGTGCGTGGTTTGTTATTCGCATACTCGACCCAAACAGCATTCAGCTCCGACTACCTGTAGGCCTACGACACGCTGCTCGCTACACAATGCGGTTACAGTGCTCTCGAAATTTCTCGCGAGAAATAGTGCATGCGCTAGTCTCGAGAAATCTCGAGACCTTGTCTCAGACTGCCCATCACTAGTCCAGGAATCTAGCATTAGCAAACACTTCTCTTCCGCAATTGGGAAGAAGGATTCTTTAAACCGATACTTAAATTCCTTTTTCCTCATTCTTCCTGATTTTGTGGCTGTTACAATTATATTTCTGGCATAAAACATTTCTTTGGAAACTCTCGGACCGAAAGTTCCAATTGCCTCCTGTAGTACAGGGAAAAGAGCACCAATCATACTAATTGTAAGCATAATTGTGTACGAATGTGCGAGTGCACTGATTGAGCAAATGTTTCTGTATGTTTCTCACCAACAAACGATAGTCTTTTTAGCTTTCATTTCGCGCACGAAACCACTCTGATCAGTATTGCATATTGAAGTGAAGAAGGGGTGTAGTCTATAAATCGCTTCGTAGCTGCTTCCGCAAATTTCCTTGCCACGTTATATTCTTCGTCTTCTTGCAGATACGTACGGGACACACATTTCGTGATTTTTCTACTTTTTATTCTGTACCTATTCTGAAAACGACACAACCAACTAGCACATGCGCTGCAATTACGTGGCTCCATTGAAATCTCTCTTGAAATTTCCAAGGACCATAGTCGCAGGTCTTCGTCGCATATATTCCGCTTGTCTTCTTGCTTGTGTAAAGCGAGAAAATAATGTTGTATAAATCAGTTTCCTGTGTACAATGGGGCGTACTGATATAGATTGTAATTGGTTCTTCCACCTGTACAGTTGTAGTGACGTCACCTTACAAATTTTGCGAACAGTGGTTAATGAAAGCCCTTTCTTACCTCCCTTATTTAATCATAAACTTACAGTTTTTCTCTTGTACCCAAGATCTACAGTTTGTCTCACTTTCTTCTGTGGACTAAAACCATATACTTAACTAGTAGATTTGCTAGGTGACTGCAGTGTCTCTTCACTGGATTGACGGGAATCAGACTCGGGGCTAAAACTCGGATCCGTAACCTATCTTGTTCCTGGCATTGGTGTGCTGCATTCTGTTTCAGATAATGCAGATGAGGTGTCGCTGCATCCGCTATTACTTTCACTGTCACGTTTTCTTTCCAGACACGACTCCGAGACGATGCTGGCACCCATGGAATGATTTTTCAATAACTTCGATCACATATCGACCTACCTCCCTTTTTTCCGTAAAGCATACTCTAGAACATTAGCCGGATTTATGACTGGTCTTTCAAAGGAACATGTGTCAACTGGGTAGTGCAGAAAGCTCAAGGTAAGCTGGTCACCAGGGCTGTGCACGTCGAGTTATACACTAACGCGTGTAATTCCATTAGACATTTCCGTATCGATTTCAGGACCTTACCAATCGAAATGGCAGCTGAATTTTTGTACATTGCTTTCTTATGGACCCCTCATCCTCTCTACCAAACTTCATTGACTATTTCGATATGACAGTATGGACAGCTACCATGTTAACCGAATTCACAACACCCCTTGGGATATCAGGGATGTGAGTAATAAACTTCTTCCCTTTCCAACGGCAAACCGTTTGCTTCACCAATGTCAAAGTTGTAGAATGGTTCTCCTGGAACAAGGATAGATTTATTGCTTTTGCTACTTGTGATTCTTAATCTCCTTGCTTTCTGAAGTTGGAAATGCGATTGTCCAGGGTTTTTAAGAATGCCATCTAAATATGCTTTCCAATTCTTAGCAGGGGCATCTTCTCCTCGACGTATTACGATTGCGTCAGCTTGTACGCTGTATCCACAACAATGAACTTAGAGAAATTGGCGAGCGAGGGAAACAATTGCAAGCAGAATTTCACAACAGACTGAATCACTGCACTATACAGTACAGTTCACCTAACTATCTACAATAGAAATAAGCGTTTTATCATTCTTTTCTTTGACAAAGAGGATTGTGATGTTATTCTTATGGGAAGGAAACTAGCAGGTTTTGCAACTCTACCCGAAGGACAAACATGTTAGCTAATAGACATGTAGCAGGTTTTTTTTAAACCTGAACATTCGCCTGTAAATTTAGCAGGCTTTGCATCCATACATGCCATGCATGTAGCAGGTTTTGCAACCATTCGCCATTTTTGATGTCAAATTTAAACATATTATAGCTTGTTTACGAACCTGAAACATAGATAAATTAGAAGGCAGTATCATAAAGGAACATGGGATACCATTATCGTATTTTCGTAATTTTTTGCACGCGCGTGGTTTTACAAATAGGCTACTCAATTGGTAATCCAAAATTTACTTTTTGCTTTGATATAATATTTTCTTCCATTAATTAATCTGGTTGAATTTCCTATGAATCAGTGTGTTTTAATATACCAACTTAATGCATTGTTTAATTTATTTTTAACTATTATATGTACTGAATCCAATTTACGTGTTTTCACAACCTTCTTGTTCGGCATCATTTCATATGGAGAAGCATTCATGTTCAGTCGGTCGCGATTCATCTCTTTTCGACGACTTTCCTGTAAGTTTAAGCTCTCCGCTCCAGTAACATCAGTATCGACATCGCTGTGTTTAATTGCTTGTTCCCATTTCCCCTTTTCATCCGTTTCCCTCCTTAGATCTTAAATATATGGACATATTTTCTAAATTCCGATCATGCATAATGTTGCGTGTATTTGGCGTTGGTGACCTATCTCTTTTCCGACTTGAAATTACCTTGCCCTATAATGTTTCATCTATTATTATATTTCCATATGAATTTCGATTTTTCCACCGATAATACCCTGAACTAACATTTCTTTCCCCTGACATCCAATTTCGACTCATCGGATTTCAATTCTCCGTCGTTCGATTCCATGTCCTTTCTTCATAAGGTCCCTTTTCTAACATCTGTGATGTCATCATTTAGATTGTTTTTCAGTTGCCTGCTTAGTGGCTCAGACGGTTCAGGGCTGGTCTTCTGACCCCCAACTTGGCAGGTTCGATCCTGGCTAAGTCAGGTGGTATTTGAAGGTGTTTAATTACGTCAGCCTGGTGTCGGTAGATTTACTAGCACGTAGGACTCCCACGGGTCTAAATTCCGGCACCTCGGCGTCTCTGATAATCGTAAAAGTAGTTAGTTGGACGTGAAACAAATCACATTATTGTGTTTGTTCAGTTCTTGGTATTCTCGGACTGTTGTGAATCTCATTATTGTCAAGATGTCTTAAAGTGGCTTCAGCTTGTACAGATCTTCGAATGCTGGCAGCTATTATTAATCTTTGCACATCTGGAGGATACTCTTTTTCTATTGCACGAATTAGTTCAGTTTCAGTAGGTGGTGAATCTAATTCTTCCGTGCGATGTAGTTAAGTAAATTATTCGGTATGTGTTGTTGCTCCTCCCACAGGATATCGTTGGGAATATAATTGTAATCGTAAACTTTGTTGAGTTTCTATACTCCAGAACTTGTTCAAACAAAGCCGCGCGAAATTTTTGTCATGAAAGCAATAGTGAAATTCGTGAAACAAAATATTCGCAACGCCATCTAAATATCCTTCCACTATTCTCAATCTTCGATCATTTGAGAGCTTATTTTCACGGAAATATTCTTTCATGTCACGTATTTTTTGAAGTCTTGTCCTCCCTTAAATCATTTTGGACGATCATCATGAGTTTTAACATTGATTACCGAGCTCGATAGCTGCAATCACTGAAGTGGGTTCGAACCCCACTGTCGGCAGCCCTGAAGATGGTTTCCGTGGTTTCCCATTTTCACACCAAGCAAATGCTGGGACTGTACCTTAATTATGGCCACGGCCGCTTCCTTCCCACTGCTAGCCCCTTCCTGTCCCACCGTCGCCGTAAGACCCATCTGTGTCGATGCGTCGTAAAACAACGTGTAAGCGAAAATGTTTAATATATTTGGATATAACATTGTAGGTTATGTTACGTAATTACTTCCGTCATGATTTTCTTCGTTCATTACCGTAGGTGGTAAAACCCTATCCATTAGTTGATTTTCCGTTGTCAGTTTTTCTCATTCCCAATTTCAGTTCTTGTAAGTCTTGCCGAATTCGTTACGTTTTCTCAACTGTCTTTCCAACCTTATCCATAATTTCTATTTTATTTTGTCCAACTTCCTCAGTTATTAATTCAAATTTGTCTAATTTGATGTTTGGCCACTACAATATTTGTTTGGATCGTTTGGTTATATTTTTCCGTGTCTTGACTCATTCTTCCTATCCATTCTTGCCATTCCTCCCATGTATTTCTATTTTCTTTATGCAACATATCCATTTATCCTTTCATAATCATTGTTTATATGTCGTTGTACTCTGTTTACATTGTGTATCATCCCTAAATGCATTTACTTCCTCCTTCAGACCTTCACTACAGAGGGCACTAGGAAAGTTTTGCAATGTCAGTGAACGCTTTAGACTTTTTCAGAATAATTTCCACCACACTCAATACACCTCTCCATACGTCGAAACCCGTCACTGAATCAACTCTGCCTCTTTTCTTCGGTTAAATTTTTACAATCTTGATCCCATGCTGCCAGAAGCTCTTCGTCGGATGAAAACGCCGCCCTTTCAGCTTCAGCTTCATCTTCACTTATGGGAAGAGTGCGATGTCACATGGGGCAAGATCAGGACTGTATGGAGGGTGATCAAGCAAGATTTGGCAAGAAAATCTATTGTTACATTAGAACGATGTGCCGGAGCATTGTCGTGATGCATGAGCCAAGTGTTGAGCCGTGACCTTGGACGGAACTGCTTCTAGCACAACCCGAGTTAGCATGCCCCGTTTAGTGAAGAATACTGCAATCATCCTTTTCTTCACTAACCTTGACTTTCGCACAGTCGCAGGAGTACCCTCATCTTCAAACAGCCACACCTTGTTCTGGGATTTTGTTGGGACATCGTAATAATAAAGCCAAGTTTCTTCACTTGTAACGATGCTATTGACGTTAGCATTTCTCGGCACCATTTCACTCGATGTGCCCTTTGTTCCTCTGAAAGTGAATGGGGCACCCAAAGGGAACAAACCTTTCTAACATGGAAATTGTCGTGTAGAATTGAATGTATAGCTGGTGCAAGGATGTGGAGGGTCTCTCCTACCTGCCGATATGTCAACCGCCTCTCTTGCTGCAACATTTCCTCACAGCCTCAATGTTTTCCGCAGTCACTGATTCAGATGGTCGCCCAGAACGAGGATCGTCTTCAACCCCAAAATTTCCCCTCTGGAACTCTTTGTACCAGCGGAAAATTGTCCGATGTGGACAGTCTTTCCCCAGCACAGGAGTCATTTCCTACAGGCACTGGTCAACAGTTAACCCACGCGCAAATTTGTAGGGGATAATTGCGCGATATTCACCTTTAGACCACACTGACATCTTAACTTGCTTTCAATCCCGCTGCTTGGTAACAACTGGTGTGAATGTCGCGCCTTGCTGTCTTCTAGACCGGTTTTCATCCCTCACCATAACAGGGATGTCCAACCAACTGCTTTTGCTTATCGAAAAACTTTCCTAGTGCCCTTTGTATTTACATTCACCATACTAGTGACTTCATTTCGAAATTTGGCAACATCCTCTTTAACTTGTGATATACTCGTTCTTATATCTAACATATTTTGAATTACTTGCGTTTCACTTTTGAGTGTACCTACTTGTTACGTTATAAAGTTGTTCTTGTATTATTTCCCGTTGTTTCCATTGTAATTCTTCTTTTCTTATAAATCTCTTCCCTATTGCCGTCCATTTCGTTTTATATTTCCTCTTGTTATTCCTCTTGTATCTCTTCATGATTGTCTTGTATTAGTTTCTGTAATTCCTCTTGTTTTTTCTTCTGTTGTTCCTGTGCACCTTTGATTTTATTAATTTTTCCTGCCAACTTTTCCAGCAGACATTTTAACTACTCCATCGTAGCAGTTTACTATATGTTTTAAACAAATACTCTTGGCGTGATGGACAGGTGTTAGACCTCGTAGGAGTTTGGTAGGTTGGCTGGTCACTTGATTGGATTGTTCCCGAACGGTTGGAACGAGTTGGTCAGGAAGCTCCAACTAGGTGAGGAGAAGAAGGATAAGAAGAAGATGCTGCCGCTCCCGTGAAGAATATTTAATAGTCTTGAGAAGAGTGAAGTTACGTACAGTATGTACAGAGAAGTGAGACTATAAAGTGACAGTCTTGAGTAGAAGTCGTCTAGGCGAGTCTAAGTCGATGAAAATATTATTATTATTATCTGTTTCGTAATTGTCTTGTCCAGTGACAAGGAGTCGTGTAGCACCTGCTCCTGTGAGTTACTAACAGAAGGCCTCGGGGTAGGGCTGCCTAAGCTTATATAGACCTCCGAACCCCACACAGTGTTCTCGAAACTCATGGAAATATTCTATGGAACGTCTTCATAAAACATTCTACCGTGTTACGGGCTCTGCCAATCAGAGGCCTGGAAATCACGTATTCTTCCTCTGTGACTCGGTCAGCCTGACTTGCCTGACCTATGTCCTGTGTACACTGAATCATCTCCGCGTGATTCTTACTGTAAGCCTTTTGACAGAGTTCTTTCTCAAGATCCTGAAACTCAGCATTTCAACCATATTACCATATTACAGTTCTGTATGAAATAGATATAATTTCCTCACTTCTATACCGTATTTCACATATAATGAATCCCAGATCCTTACGCTGGTTAACTCCAATATATCAGGACATAACAGTCCCTCCTACTTCCCTACGGGTCTGTCCTCAGAGAAAGCTGCAGTCCTGAGTTCGTATCCCGGGGATTACACGACACTGTATTATTGTCCAAGTTCAGATATCTTCAATTATGAAAGTTCTAATATCTTGTAAAGGTAACTGAAGGAAATATGCGATGAGATAAACAGCAATTACACTTTTATACAGAGACAATAAATTACACGTAAGTAGCTGCGACTCATGATGGTCCCTTGGACTTCACAAAAGAAGGGTGTGTGATCACGGACAGTGATGCATGCTCTGCAATGTTTTTCCATGTTGGCCACAAGGTTGGTAAGGAGTTCTTGTGGTAGGGCGTTCCATTCCTCCACCAGCGCGGTTGACAACTGCTGGATGGTCGTTGGTGCATGTGGACGTGCTGCAGGATGTCTGCCCAACATGTCCCACACGTGTTCGATGCGATTTAAGCCGGAGAATGGGCAGGGCAGTCCATTCGCCAAATATCCTCTCGTTCCAAGAGCTCCTCCATATGCGCTGTTCGATCCAGTCGTACAGTGTGTACCGGGAACACCTGTACTTAGCCTACCTTGGAGAGCATGGATTTACGCAAGGCATGTGCGGACCAAGCTTGGAATATGTACAGAGAGAGGGGTTTTCAAAATTTAACTTTTAAATTGAACTGTTTGTTTATTCATAAAGAAGACATGTTGCATATCGCCTTTAATACAGCCGGAGTTGGAAAAGAGGAGTGAATGTCCTTTGTGTTGTGGCAGGCGATGTCCCTCGCAGCTGGTACTCCTTCCTCATACCATAGGTCAGCTCTCTGTACCATGGGACCACGTGAATTCTCACGGCGACTAGAAGTTCCAGAAATTCTTGCGGATTGCAGACTGTCTGGGAGTCTCACTCATTCAGTACGATTGTGTACACTCGACAGATTATTGGTGCAGTTTTAAATTGAATGGTTTGAAGGGTTCCCATGACGGGAGTAAAGAGCGTGGTTATACCGTGTAGAATGTCAATAGAATCTATCACAAACATTTCTTTACTATCACTGCACTTATGAAAATAGATTATTCTGCGGTTCGAATGTTAATGGGATCAAACGCGCACTCAAAATCAAAAGTCACTTGACACAGTTTTTAAGGTTGTCAAAAGAAGCATTTCACTTGGCACAGTTTGAAAATAAATCATTCACATGGCACAATTTTGAAAATTTCATTGGGCACACATTTAAATAAATTCAAAGTAATGATTCACTTGTGCATTTCACAGTACTGCACCCTTTATCGTTGGTGGCACGATCACTCTACACTCAAGGACTTTGACAGGTTCTTCTTGTTAAGGATGGCTTCCAGTAATTTCGATACCTCAGCTAGCTAGGGTGTCTTACTGATGTTTAATTATGTTAGTTTTCACTCCCAAAATTGAATAATGAAACACGACCATTATGAGAGGTTGAGTTAGGAATCCTATTGGGCGATCAAAGTGTCAGGTCGGAAATACGGCGTATCAAATCAATTAAATAGGATGTATATATTATATGGCTTCAAATCCGTCGATGTACTATTGATATTTCATATAATCGCAAATCATCTGATATTTACTGTGAGGTTGATTATATTACTAAAGTTTGCATTGTCTTAAATTAATATGAACATGAGGTTGAAATGAATTTTCAAATATGGTTGATTACATCTAAATAACATTGACAAGAGCTGAGATATTCTGGATTGGAACAAGTTTATTCAAAAATATCTAAGTTAAGACGAAACCAAAAGTTTGTTATGACGTCCCAAATATAATGAATAAATGTTGGAAATCTCAACCAATCATTTTTTCAAGTCTAATTCAATGTAATGCAGTGATAGCGTTACGTAATTCCTCAAATTTCAAATACCCTAATTATTTATGCGAACACCAGTTCACAATGATAATTAATATCCTTAGGATTGTAATAAAATGTTATACGACTTCATTAAGTATAACCTGCCTGAATATAATAACATGCGTTATAATAATCGTTGCTTGATTCCAGTATCGTTCCGTTGCATATATCAGAATTAATATTTCATATGTGACATATTTTTGATGATTTACATTTGCTTCCTACGTCTTGTCCTGACAGTAATGCTTTTTCATGGTTAAAATAAAATGAAATCAATATGAATGGAGTTGGAAAGTTTGAGGGAGATAATTAGGATTCTCACAGAAGACAGGAAGGAAGATAGGACTCCCTCAAACAACGTACAGGTTACAGTAGGTGTACAAGAGGGAGGGGAAGGAAAGGGAGGAGTTGTAGAAGACAGGTGGTCTAATGTTCTAAGGGGAAGGAGATTGCAGGTTAAGAGCTCTATTCAGGATCAGAATTCAGGACAGGTGTCTGTGCAAAATCGGTACGAGTCACTCCAGGTAGAACAACAGAGGGAAGATGAGGGACAGGGAACTGTTGCTGAGATGTGTGGGAGTAGGAGGAAGGGGAAAGGTTGGAAAGGAAAATGTAGAGTAGATGATAGGAAAAGACAGGTGGAACAGGGTCATGGGAAGGAGAAAAGGGAGGAGGAAGTAGCTTTTGCAGTTATCAGGAAAGATAGGGCTGACCAGGAGGGGAGGGGATCAAACGAGGTAGGTAGGGTTGAGGTTCTGGTCATGGGAGATTCCATCGTTAGACACGTGGGGAAAGTGTGTGGAGGAAAGGGTACCAGGGTAGAGTGTTATCCAGGAATTAGGTTGAGGCAGATGTTGAGGAAAGTAGAAGAGAGGGAGGAGGGGAAGGAGAAGGTGGTAGTGTTCACGTTGGTACCAACAACGTAAGGCAAGCTGATATAAGTACCAACATAGTTGGAGATGTGTGGGATCTGGTAAATGCAGCACGGGTGAAGTTTAAGAAAGCGGAGATTGTTATTAGTGGAATACTGTGTAGAAGGGATACTGACTGGAGGGTGATTGGGGATTTAAATGAGACTATGGAGTGGGTATGTGGGAAACTGGGAGTGAAATTTCTAGATCCAAATGGGTGGGTAGGAGATAGGGATCTGCGCTCAGATGGCCTTCATTTAAACCGCAGTGGTACGTATAAGTTAGGAAATTTGTTTGGAAGGGTAATAGGGAGGTACATTCAGGGAAACGGGATGGCCTAGGGAGCGGTGATAAGGGAACAGGGAACTGGAAATCAAGTAGGGATGACATAAAATTGTTAGTGTTGAACTGTAGAAGTATTGTAAGGAAAGGAATAGAATTAAGTAATTTAATAGATATATATTCACCAGATATTGTAATAGGAGTTGAATCATGGCTGAGAAATGATATAATGGATGCAGAAATTTTCTCACGGCACTGGAGTGTGTATCGTAGAGATAGGATAGGAAGGGTGGGAGGCGGAGTGTTCATTCTGGTGAAAGAAGAATTTGTAAGCTACGAAAAAGTTACAGATGAGACACATGAAATTCTAGGTGTAAGGCTCATTTCTAAAGATAATAGGCAACTTGATGTATTTGGAGTGTACAGATCGGGAAAGGGTAGCACTGATGCGGATTCAGAATTATTTGATAGGATAGTCAGCTATGTGGGAAACGACATGGAAAGAAATGTGATTGTAGCGGGAGATCTGAATTTGCCAGATGTGAATTGGGAAGGAAATGCGAACGACAGAAAGCATGACCAACAAATGGCAAATAAGTTAATATGGGAAGGACACCTGATTCAGAAAGTGATGGAACCAACCAGAGGGAAAAATATCCTGGATGTGGTGCCGATAAAACCAGATGAGCTCTATAGGGAAACTGAAGTAATAGATGGTATTAGTGATCATGAAGCTGTTTTTGTGGTAGTTAAAAATAAATGTGATAGAAAGGAAGGTCTTAAAAGTAGGACTGTTAGGCAGTACCACATGGCTGATAAAGCAGGCATGAGGCAGTTTCTAAAAAGTAGCTATGATCGGTGGAAAACGGTAAATAAAAATGTAAACAGACTCTGGGATGGGTTTAAAGAAATTGTTGAGGAATGCGAAAACAGGTTTGTACCATTAAGGGTGGTAAGGAATGGTAAAGACCCACCTTATTATAATAGAGACATAGACTAAGAAGGAGGTGCAGACTGGAAAGAAATAGTTAGAAATGGCTGTGGAAGTAAGGAGAAATTGAAGGAACTTACTAGAAAATTGAATCTAGCAAAGAAGGCAGCTAAGGATAATATGATGGCAAGCATAATTGGCAGTCATACGAATTTTAGTGAAAAATGGAAGGGTATGTATAGGTACTTTTAGGGCAGAAACAGGTTCCAAGAAGGACATTCCAGGAATAATTAATGAACAAGGGGAGTGTGTATGTGAGGATCTTCAAAAGGCAGAAGTATTCAGTCAGCAGTATGTAAAGATTGTTGGTTACAAGGATAATGTCGAGATAGAGGAGGAGACTAAGGCCAAAGAAGTAATAAAATTTACATATGATAAAAATGACATTTACAATAAGATACAAAAGTTAAAAACTAGAAAAGCGACTGGAATTGGTCAGATTTCTGGGGATATACTAAAGACAATGGGTTGGAATGTAGTACCATATCTGAAGTACTTATTTGATTATTGTTTGGTCGGAGGAGCTATACCAGTAGAATGGAGAGTTGCTATAGTAGCCCCTGTATATAAAGGAAAGGGTGATAGACATAAAGCTGAAAATTACAGGCCAGTAAGTTTGACATGCATTGTATGTAAGCTTTGGGAAGGCATTCTTTCTGATTATATTAGACATGTTTGTGAAATTAATAACTGGTTCGATAGAAGGCAATTCAGTTTTAGGAAAGGTTATTCCACTGAAGCTCAACTTGTAGGATTCCAGCAAGATATAGCAGATATCTTGGATTCAGGAGGTCAAATGGACTGTATCGCGATTGACCTGTCTAAAGCATTTGATAGGGTGGATCATGGGAGACTACTGGCAAAAATGGGTGCAATTGGACTAGACAAAAGAGTGACTGAATGGGTTGCTATATTTCTAGAAAATAGATCTCAGAGAATTAGAGAAGGTGAAGCTTTATCTGACCCTGTAATAATTAAGAGGGGAATTCCTCAAGGCAGTATTATCGGACCTTTATGTTTTCTTATATATATAAATGATATGAGTAAAGGAGTGGAATCGGAGGTAAGGCTTTTTGCGGATGATGTTATTCTCTATAGAGTGATAAATAAGTTGCAAGATTGTGAGCAACTGCAACGTGACCTCGAAAATGTTGTGAGATGGACAGCAGGCAATGGTATGTTGATAAACGGGGTTAAAAGTCAGGTTGTGAGTTTTACAAGTAGGAAAAATCCTCTCAGTTTTAATTACTGCGTTGATGGGGTGAAAGTTCCTTTTGGGGATCATTGTAAGTATCTAGGTGTTAATATAAGGAAAGATCTTCTTTGGGGTAATCACATAAATGGGATTGTAAATAAAGGGTACAGATCTCTGCACATGGTTATGAGGGTGTTTAGGGGTTGTAGTAAGGATGTAAAGGAGAGGGCATATAAGTCTCTGGTAAGACCCCAACTAGAGTATGGTTCCAGTGTATGGGATCCTCACCAGGATTACCTGATTCAAGAACTGGAAAAAATCCAAAGAAAAGCAGCTCGATTTGTTCTGGGCGATTTCCGACAAAAGAGTAGCGTTACAAAAATTTTGCAATGTTTGGGTTGGGAAGAATTGAGAGAAAGAAGAAGAGCTGCTCGACTAAGTGGTATGTTCCTGGCTGTCAGCGGAGAGATGGCGTGAAATGACATTAGTAGACGAATAAGTTTGAATGGCGTTTATAAAAGTAGGAAAGATCACAATATGAAGATAAAGTTGGAATTCAAGAGGACAAACTGGGGCAAATATTCATTTATAGGAAGGGGAGTTAGGGATTGGAATAACTTACCAAGAGAGATGTTCAATAAATTTCCAATTTCTTTGAAATCATTTAGGAAAAGGCTAGGAAAACAACAAATAGGGAATCTGCCACCTGGGCGACTGCCCTAAATGCAGATCAGTATTGCTTGATTGATTGATTGATTGATACCATAAATAAACTAAACTGTCCTGAAGGCACTCGCACAAACATGAGAATAGACACACAACAGTCTTCACACATACCTTCGAGGATCTATCTAACCAAATAAAACGATGGATGATATAAATGATGAAATGACATATAACAGTATCAGCATAACAGAATCGCATTTAAATAATGTCAGAAGATCACATGATATCAAACCTACATACTAAATTACTACTAAATTCATGAAATGCTATTATTAACCCATATAAGATATGATACCCATCCTCGTAGCTGTGTGTGCGGTGAATAATTATACTATCGCACGTATACCGTTCTCAAAATCAATCATAATGTATAAAACAACTTGGTGCGGATCATAAACACGGTAATCATGACGTCATTGAAATAAATCATTCCGAAATAGCCAGTAGTATTTCGTAAATATTAATCATCACCATTACAAAGCCGATATTATCGTATACGCATGTGACATATATATAATAGACATGCATGTCGTCTATGACACGCACAATACAAATGAAAAGTGTTTCGTAGTGGACTACGCAGTAAAGTGTCGTCAAACCTCATATGAATCATGATAATCTCAAATACACAGCACGTCTCGTAACTAACATGAATTACGTACACTCGGACCCATCACACGTCTTTGTTGCATATCACAGTGTAATTTAATATTGACCTATCATTCATCGCAACTGGTATTAACATCACCATCAATTAATATTCACTCATCACTGATATACTGTATATCAGTTCACCTTAAATCATATAATATCGTTCCACATATCCAATATCACTCCTAAATCCACACCAAATACACAACTTACCTGCATATTACCTATATATAACACCACGATATGCCATATTCCACCTAATTATTTCATTATAAGCCATGCCGTGACCAATGCTTAACCGTTAATTCAATATTCACTTAGTAGCACTCATATACGACAGCACACATCACAAAACACATCACCATTTCCTGTATATGGCTATCATTTCGTTAGCAATCTCGATATGTATGATTTCTAAACCATTATGTACCCCCTGTGGGTGGGGGATGCAGACTAAGAATACACATACGGCATCCCCTGCCTGTCGTGAGAGACCACTAAAAGGGGCGACCAAGGGATGATTGTATTAGAACCATGAAACTGCTTTTGATTAGTACCATCACGCGGGGAACACCATGGGTTGTCTGTACTTGCGAGTAGTACCACTATATTAGGTACGAAATATGTTTGTGATTAGTAGCAGCAGAGAGTGGGTCACTGTGGGTTTCCAGTATCCGTGAGTCGTACCCTCGTGAGCAACACCACGGTCTGGGCGTTGCCTGTGATTAGCACCACTATGTGAGCGGCACCGAGGGTCTGCTTTGCCTGTGCTTAGTACCCACTATGTGAGGAACACCAGGGGAATACCGGTGCCCGTGATTAATACACCTAGGTGAGGAACACCATCGGTTTGCGTTGCCTGTGTGTGGCGCCATTATGTGAGAAACACCATAGGTCTGCTTTACCTGTACGACGTCAAATACTTGTGAGTAGTACCATCATATGTGGAACACCGTGAGTCTACGCTACTTTTGATTAGTACCCCAACAAGACAAATGGCATGGTTCTACTTTACTAGCGATAAGTACCATTATGCGGGGCCGTTGACCTGTATTTTGGACCCCTTTAGACAACAAGCATCCTCGATTCAGGATTGTGCTTTAGAAGTGGTCTCTTGGTCAGTATTACTGTGTTTTATAGTAGTTTTTGGGTAGGATCGACTGATTGTTTTAAATTCATATGCATCCATTCATTCTTCATGCCATTTTTTTAGTTTGATCAGTGGATGATTTAAAACTTTTAATTTGTCATTTCATTCCGTACCATCAGGGGCCGATGACCTAGATGTTAGGCCCCTTAAAACAACAAGTATCATCATCATCAAACCATTGTGTCACACGTATTCAACATTGCACTATTTATCGAGCAATTGTCACGATATAAATTGATACTAAGATCATCGAAGTACAGCATGTTGCCGTAAAAATGTCAATATTCCATACTCAAACGTATATCTGGATCGCAAAATGTCACAATAACATAATATCCTCTATTACTTATTACGTGCATACTTCACGTCCTATCGAACTACTTCAGGACATCAATTACTACTAAAAATTGCATACTACTACGATAAAAATAAATAATCTACCTAGAAGAAAGCATCATCATCTTTGAAAGGATTACTGACTTGTAGACCAGGGTTTTTGGGCTGCGCATGGTCTAGTGTTCCACCACATAACCGCATCCTTGCCGCGGTTAGAGCTCACTTTCACATATTAGCCTTCCATATCGTTATTATAGTGCGTTTTCCAAACAATCATATATTCCTCTCAAGTAGATTAAACCTGAAACAATCTTGAATAAGATTAACAAGTTCATACAATGATATATATTACAATGAACACTACCAAATACGCCTTGCTTTAAGTAAATCTTTTTGTAATACCGACTTGGAAGCTTTGTATGTATGATTGGCTTCAGAATAATAACTTACACTTCTTATAGGTTTCAATATCTTCTCAATATTGATCTGTCGTGGTACAAATTTGTAAAACGTTTCGTATATCTCAATAGCCTCTCAAGAACGTCTTAATAGCCTATCAGTTTCTTCTCAGTAGGTTCACGATACCTTCTCGACCTTCTCAATTCCATTACAATCTTCTCAAGATTCACAATAATAAATCTGCTTTATAATTTTTCATTACGACACAGACATGCAACGGAATATTCTAACTTGTACATAAAATTTCGTTTCAGGGAATACACCTTTGATAATCGATACGTAGATGTCGCCACCACTGTACTTATAAACTATCGATACCTTACCCTACGTAATACTTATTCATTTGCATTTCCATTTGGTTTCGTCTCATAAAATACATGTTATACACTATATAATACTTAAAATTAATATTACATGACTAAAATTATACACTCTTAAGTTTAAAATGTGAGTAAAGTCCATCTCTTCACTTTCAACGTTTTATACTCGCGATATGTATAGACAGACGTATGTCCAGACCGCTCCGGCGCCATGTTCATGAATCTCATCGGGCTTCAATTCTTGCATCGACACTCGTGTTGTCGTCTTCTCGTTATATGGAAACGCCACAGTACATGAAGGAAGAGGACACATATGCGTAAGAAGTTTCATTACGTCCTACTATTGTCAGAATTATTTAAAAGTCGGTGAGACTACAACATGTTAACTACAGACGTATGAATTGACTTCCGTTCACACGCTATTGTAACATGACACTTGATAGTTACAGTATGTGAATTTAGTTCCGTTCACACGTAATAATATGGGGTATTTAGTTATGAAGGAAAATAACGTTTTGTTCACTGTAACCACTCTGTTATGTCTAATAATACGGATAGTATTGTCATGAACTACAACTACTTGTTCGAGAAAGTAATTTCTTTTCACTGAAGGTACTTGGTTAAGTCTATTCAACTCGAATGTAGAATAAATGTTAGGGCCTAATCAGCTTTCTAGCTGCATTTACAAACTCCTACGTCTTAAGCACTGTCTTAAAGACCGAGTCAACATCTCCGCTCAAAGAAAGAAAGAAAGAAAGAAAGAAAGAAAGAAAGAAAGAAAGAAAAAAATTAATTGAATTACACTTGGAAATACAGTCCTAAGATTAGCACTCGACATTCAACAGTTTGAATCCACAGTTCCAAAATTTAAGTTCAATTGCATAGTTCTAATATAATTTGAAAAATTCAAGTCCGACGTTTACTACTCGGATTATGAACTGATAGAAAATATTCAGTCACCTTTATGCGATGGATTTCTGTAGAAGTTCATAGAAACACACTGGTAGAATTCTGTCGTTGACCGTCCTACAGTCAGCCAGCATGGCTAGGCTGTGAAATCGCACGCTGTCTGTCGTGTCGCCTGGTCCTCAGTTTATACGAAATAAGATGGTCGCGTGACGAGATTTCTTTATAACTTCAACGTGCAATAACTTTGTCAATTTTCCATGGATTTCTTTGAGACTTGGTAATTATCCATAATCTAGCCTTGGCTACATGCTGATTTAGTCCAACTGGTGATGCTAATTTTATTTATTGAGTCATCAGGCATAGAACTATAGAACATTCTGTATGGCGTAGTCTGTCCTTGACCGACCAGCACCGGGCTCGCTCCTCGTTCGCCAGCTGCGGTTGGCTAATCTCGCGCGCATCGAGTATTTTAAACTTTAAATACTTCGAGACGGGGCGCTGATCAGCGTTCCTGATTCAATTGTCATTCATAAAAATGAAGTCATGGCCAAATGCACCCCTGGAAAGACACACGTGGGGAAGGAGTACACTGTCACAATAATGTTGACCGGTGAGTTTAACCCATTCAAAGATTTGGAGGTCGGTACGCTCGTGCAACATTATGCCTCCCCATATCATAATCAGTTGGACCACCAAGATGGTCATGTTCTGCAATGTTCTTGGGTGCATTACATGTTCCCACCTCTCGCCAGATGAGGGTACGTTTAGAATCACTACTCAGACTGAATCTGCTCTCATCTGAGAACAGCACGTGACCCCACTCTTCATTGGTCCAGACCTGATGTTCTTGGTAACATAGCAAGCAGTGCCGCCGATGTGCGGGTGTCAATGGAACACAGTGTAATGATCATCGGGCAGACAGATCACACCCACACAGTCGCTGGAGCGTGAGATAGGGTGCTTTGCAGTCCTGTTAAATGTGGTTGCAATTGCACTCGCTATTTGACGTCTGTTCTTGGCTATTGAGCAATAATGTAACGGACATCTGCTCCTATAGTTGACCATGGTTGTCCCCCTCCTTTACTTCGCACAACAGGGCCTGTGGTTCGGAATGTCCCCCTGTGGATGGAGGACACAGACGAAAATACACCCACGGTATCCCCTGCCTGTCGTAAGAGGAGACTAAAAGGGGCGACCAAGGGATGATTGCATCAGAACCGTGAAACTACTTGTGATTAGTACCATCATGCGGGGAACACCATGGGTCGCCTTTACTTGCGAGTACTACCACTCTGTTAGGTACGCAATAGTTTTTTGATTAGTAGCAGTAGAGCTGGGTTTCCCAGTACCTGTGATTAGTGCCACTAAATGCGGAACACCACGTACTTACGTTGCCCGTGATTAGTACCATTAAGTGAGAAACACCGTGGGTCTAGGCGTTGCCTGTGCTTAGTAACACAATATGAGCGACACCGTGGGTCTTCGCTGCCTATGATTAGTACCCACTATATGCGGAACACCACGGGAATACCGGCACCCGTGATTAGTACACCTAGGTGAGGAACGCTGCCTATGAGATTCGCTATTATGTGAGAAACACCTGAGGTCTGCGTTAGCTGTACGGCGTACAATATTTATGAGTAGTACCATAATGTTTGGAACACCGTGAGTTTACGCTACCTTTGATTAGCACCGCAACCTGAGAAATACCATGGTTCTCCTTTACTAGCGATAAGTGCCATTATGAGGGACCGTTGACATGGATATTGAACTACTTTAGACAACAAGCATCATCGATTCAGGATTGTGCTTTGGAAACAATCCCTTGGTCCGTAATATCGTTACTGGTCAGGTGTGGCATTGCGGGTCGGATCCAGTGATTGTTTTAAATTCTAAGTCATTCATTCATTCATTCATTCATTCATTCATTCATTCATTCATTCTTCATCATCACGTTTTGAATTCTGGTCAGTGGATGAATTTTGTACTTTTAGATTGTCATTGAATTTCGTCTCATTTCTACCATCAGGGGGCCGACGACCTAGATGTTAGGCCCCTCTAAACAAGTATCATAATCATCATCATCATCATCATCATTATCAGGTTCGGAATGCTCTCTATGCACATGAAACAATGTTGTGAGCAATACCAAACTCCTGGTCTACACTCGCCACACTTCGTCCTTCTTCCAGTTTCCAGCTTGCCTGTTTGCAGTTTCCCGATGATTCTTCCCTGTGTGAAGACATCCAGATGTTGTCTTTGGGCCATGTTGTAATGAATAAAGCCACTACATACACCGTAACAGTGCGCTGATTGACTCGCACTGTCTTTCCCCGTTCCTTCAACTGCCTCGTTTTGTGGGGCCAGATCCATTTAACAAGATCTAAGGCCTTAATAATTAGCTCCACTTTTACAATACTGTACAATACGTCCTTTTTATTTTATTTTAAAAAGGGACATATTTCATTTCTTCCTGATGAGACATCTTCCGCCCAAAATTATTATTATTATTATTATTATTATTATTATTATTATTATTATTATTATTATTACACTAGTTAACAAATTTAAACTTTTTTGCATCTGGTTTGTAAATGGGTGGACTTACCTAATTTTGGGGTGCTGAATACACTGGTTTTCTCTATGACGTCACATTTTCTAGATATAGGCCTACAGCAGAATAAAAATGGTAATAGCGAAAATTGACACAATTAAGTCAAACAAAAATACACATTCAGAACGTTTGAAGTCAATACTATTTTGTATGTATATATGGGCATGATGGCAATAAAAGGTCCAAATTAGTTCAGAAGATATTTTCACCTTTAATCGTCTTTGGTTTTTGAAAAATGCGACGACGGAGCTCTTCTTTTGTTTGTTGTTTCATCACTCTCCCTAACAAGACCCCAGCAGTAGTTACCCATCATCGAAGGGTTCCAATGGCCTTGGTAACGTTGTTCAATGGTAAGAATGTCTTGGTGAAAGCGTTCACCATGCTCATCGCTTTCGGCTCCCAGATTTTCCGGGGAGAAATCAAGGTGAGAATGTAAAAAGTGAATTTTAAGCGACATTCTACACTCCGTGTTCTTTCCAACAGATCATTCACAATGGTAACATAGTTTTTGTCTTTTCAGTTACCCAAAAAGCCCTTCACAATTGCTTTAAAAGAAGACCAAGTAGCTAATTGGATATCTGTGAATTTGGTATCAAAGGTTGGATCTTTCAACAATTTTCTTATTTGTGGTCCAATAAATATACCCTCTTTCGGCTTTGCCTCACTTAATTTGGGAAACGTTTCTTTTAAGTGATTGATGGCCTCACCTTCTTTATCCAGAGCTTTTACAAAGTTCTTGATAAGGCCCAACTTGATATGAAGCGGGGGGGGGGGGGCAAAATGATTTTATCGGGCTCAACCAATGGGGTATTGTTCAGATTTACGTTTCCTGGAACATATGACTTCCTTATAGGCCATTCCTTGACTGTATAGTGGTTCTTGGTGTCACGGCTGTCCCAAAGGCACAAAAAGCAGCAGTATTTCGTGAATCCATCCTGTAAACCTGTAAGGAGTGCAACAACTTTTAAATCACAGCAAAGCTGCCATTCATGATCCTTATATTTGATTGCTTCTAGCAGCAAAGCCATGGTTTCATAAGTTTCTTTCATGTCTACTGCATAAGCCAAAGGTACCGACGGAAATGCATTGCCAATATGCAGTAGTACTGCTTTCAAGCTGGTTTTACTGGAGTCAATAAATAGTCGCCACTCCTGTGGATTATGTTGTATACCTAGCTGCATCATCAGACTATTGACATCTCTACATACACACATTGAATTCTGCATATCGAAATATTGAGCGAAGGAAGCACCTCTTGATCTGAAACAGGAAATTTTTGTCCCTGGACCTAGACAGTTCCGTTGTTGCAGTCTCGACCCCAAGAGTTAAGCTTGCTGTTTCTCAAGTTCTAGATTGCGAACCAAATCGTTCAGTTCCTCTTGATTAAAGAGCTGATGCGAAGTGTCATGATATTGATGGCAGTACCCTTCTATATGTTCAATACTTTCTGATTCACTTGACATGGTGTCTGGTTCCATGGCTTTCAAGTTACAGACAGGAACAGGCAACCCCTCATCATTGGGCACAGACAAATGCACTGAAGATACATTTGGATACTTTATTTTATATCTTAGTTTTGCTTGAATGTCCCGAAATATTTGTAAGACAGAAGTAAGTCTGAATAAAGGTCTTTAGGCTCACACCACACCATAGGAACAGCGAATGGCATGGCTCAGCGTTTTCCTTTCAACCACTCGGTTAAGGTTGTAGTACAGGTTATGCAGGCAACATGAGGTGCTAAATTTTTATCTTGATCACCAACAGGATAATCAAAATACAATTTATATGCCTTCCTAACCAAATCGGTGATTGGTTTTCTTTGGGCTTTTGGAGTGAATTTACCACACACGTAACAAAAGTTGTTGGGGTGGTTTAGAGATTTACTAGTTGCCATTTTTCTTAGTGTAAGTTTTAAACACAAAAAGTTTGCACTGTCTTCAACAGGAAATCCTCACTGAGGATCTCTTTCACACCACTGGATTACCACACCAACAATTTACTGACGATTTGCAGATCTTCTAGCTCTCCTCTGCAAATCAAAAACAAACAATTAAACATCAAAACAGAAGAACAGCAAAAAGCGAAATACTGAATACGAAAAATAAAAAAAACCCTTAAGAACTCAAATGGATCGTGCTAGATCATTTTGAAAGGTATATTCGGATTGTACACACCAAAATACATATTAGTTCATTTATAACATCCCAGATGCAAAATGGCTGTTGATTAGTGTTATAATACTACTACTACTACTACTACTACTAATAATAATAATAATAATAATAATAATAATAATAATAATTGCATGATAACACTAAAATGCATGGTAACACTAAAAAGTATGACTTATCATTAGACTGAGCCACCTTGACTACTAAAAACAATTTGTCATATGTAAACACTATTAGAAAAACAGTTCATGTTGTTAAAATATTGTCACCGGGCGAGTTGGCCGTGCGGTTAGGGGCGCGCGGCTGTGAGCTTGCATCCGGGAGATAGTGGGTTCGAATCCCACTGTCGGCAGCTCTGAAGATGGTTTTCCGTGGTTTCCT
This sequence comes from Anabrus simplex, assembly GCF_040414725.1. Lineage (NCBI taxonomy): Eukaryota > Metazoa > Arthropoda > Insecta > Orthoptera > Tettigoniidae > Anabrus > Anabrus simplex. The sequence continues at coordinate 387,889,339 of NC_090266.1, read as the reverse complement.
ATTTTCACACCAGGCAAATGCTGGGGCTGTACCTTAATTAGGGCCACGCCCGCTTCGTTCCAACTCCTAGGCCTTTCATATCCCATCGTCGCCATAAGACCTATCTGTGTCGGTGCGACGTAAAGCCACTAGCAAAAAAAAAAAGTATTGCCATAGGAATACATTGCTAAATGATAAAAGTTCCATTGAGTTTTGATATTCAAAATAAGAATAAATCAATGTGAAGATCACAGTGTTCTAAAAACGGAAATAAATCTTGAATTACTCGTAGGTTGATGTCGTCGCAAGTTTATAGAAGCTTGAGTGCGTATGTATATGGTTAAACCGGGCTTATTTTCGTAGTTGGAATTTCTCAGTATGTTACATTGGTTATGTAGCCGGAAAAATCGTGCGGTCCATATTTTGGTGGTATGTGAAAATTTCTGAAAAGAAGAAAGGAAGGATAAAGGCAAGAAACTTGTGCAAAATTCTAAGGTAAATGGGGTATTTACGGCATCTGACTACTTACTTCACCGTCCTGTTTTTCTCTCTCTCTTGTCCGGCCGGCTCGTGTGCGGTCCTGTGTGGGACTACTGCTTAATGGTGATTGTAGGTTAGGAGCAGTGTGTTCCAGAGCGGCGGCGAGGGGAGTGGTATTAAGGGAGCGTGTAGAGGGCGGTGGAGGAATTAGAAGCGTTAGACTTGTTCATATTCTGAAAAATGTTTTTATGATTTCTTCGAAGAGAATGTTGTTAGTTTCAGAGATTTCTCTTTGGTTGCTGTTGGGTTTACTTATTTGATCGATGGTAATAAAAATATTTTCATATATGTTAAGGAGAGCGCCTTTATTAATTATTTTTAGGATGGACAGATCTTGTTCAATGTCGTTAAGTGAATGCTTATAGTCAGACACGTGACTGCTCATGGCTGAGAATCTACAATTTATTTATTTACTTATTTATTTATTTTGCTATTTGCTTTACGTCGCACCGACACAGATAAGTCTTATGGCGACGATGGGACAGGAAAGGCCTAGGAATGGGAAGGAAACGGCCGTGGCCTTAATTAAGGTACAGCCCCAGCATTTGCCTGGTGTTACAATGGGACACTACGGAAAATCATCTTCAGGGCTGCCAACAGTGGGGTTCAAACCCACTATCTCCCGGATGCGAGCTCACAGCTGCGCGTCCCTAATCGCACGGCCAACTCGCCCGGAACCATATTTTTTGGCGTTGACAAGGTCTAAATAACGAATAGAGAAACTGCGTCCTGTCTGTCCGACGTAACTAGTGGGGCAGGATATGCAAGTCAGTTTGTAGACTCCTGAATTTGAGAATTTCGATCTAGGTATTGTTGATTTCATCATGATTTTAAAAAAGTGGAATTATTGTTGATAGTCTTGAAGTCGATATTATAGTTCTGTCTTTTAACAAGATTTTTGATTTGATATATATTTTAATCATTGTAAGTACAGTAAATATGACAGTTATCTCTATTATTCGTTTTTGTTTCTCTTGCAAGAATAGTCACAGGCTTATTTCTAATTTTATTGTCTTACTGTCACAATTCCTAATCCAATGTGTGATGGTATCAGTGATGAGATGCGATATTGTTCACAGTGGTTATTGTCTCGAACACTTGTCACTGTAGAAGAACTTCGGGCGAGTGCTGCTTGATCAAAAATGTTCCACAAATCAGTCAATAATTTAGTATGTTCCTGACATGATACTATAAAATTCATAAGAAGGGTAAGATCGGTAGATGCGAATACAATGGCTCTCTTCTGTTCTTGAAGTCTTTGTAGCATATGAAGAGCTGAATTCTACCATATACAGTGACCGTCATAATGTTTCGTACAGAAAGAATTCCTTTATATTTAACATAAAAAGATTAATAACAAACGTATATAATTTAATTTTCTTTACTCCGAAACGAATAGTTAGACATACAGATAGCAAAAATTAATATGCACTTCATTTCATGATACACAAAAAAATTGCAACTTATGAATGCAATTACAATAATAGAAAATTGCCTGTTCATAAATATTCGGACAAGAGTCCATGTAAAAATATTAATACTTCGTGATTCTTTCCTTCCTGCGAAGCACTTCAGTCAGGCGTCTCGGCATGCTCTATACGAGTTTTCTTGTGGTGGAATGGGACAATTTTTCCCACTCCTTTTGCAGTCGTCTTTTCACATCAGCTTTGGCATTTATGGGACGTTTCCGGATGTTGTTTTCCAGTATATATAATAGATTCTCTATGGGGTGAATGTCAGAGCTTGTGGGGGAGGATTTACAACTTAAGGGCAGTTGTACAACCACCATAGCTATACATTATAGGCCGTATGTTTCGGGTCGTTGTCCTGATAAAATTTAAAACAGTCACCAACTCCCATATATTCTGCACTTTTATTCAGGTTGTTTTTTTAAAATCTGAAGATACTAGCGGTGGTCCATATTTCCGTCTATAAAAACCAGCTCACCTACTCCTTGAGTCGACATACAGCCCCAAACCATAACATGTCCCACTCCATGGTTTACCGTTGCCTTCATATTTATTTCTTCAAATTATTTATTGTACTATGTCCATACTATGATGCGCCCATCTGAACCATACACGTTGAATTTCGATTCATCGCAGAAAATTAGTCTTCCACCAGCAGAGGAACAAAGGGGTACCAACGGCCCGCCAATCAGAGGCTGCGGAGCGGGTCACGTGACCGCTGACGTCAGCAGCGCGGGAAATTTGAATTCGGCGCGTGAAATTCGAATTCCACGTGCTTTACGTGGTTGCTGACAGCTCTCATCTTTAAACAACAGACGATCGCAAACATCAGTGCTGCCATCTTGACGGCACTAAACCTCATGACTACTACCTTAGCCACGTGCTCTTGTTTGTAAACAAAGCCACGTGCTTTTTTGACAGCTGTCAGCAACCATCTTTAAACAAGACAGCTATTCGGGAGATAGTAGGTTCGAACCCCACTGTCGGCAGCCCTGAAAATGGTTTTCCGTGGTTTCCCATTTTCACACCAGGCAAATGCTGGGGCTGTACCTTAATTAAGGCCACGGCCGCTTCCTTCCCACTCCTAGCCCTTCCCTGTCCCATCGTCGCCATAAGACCTATCTGTGTCGGTGCGACGTAAAGCAACTAGCAAAGAAGAAGTAAACAAGACAGCATCGTGCTGCTATCTTTACGGCACTAAACTTCATGGCTACTACCTTACCTATGTGCTGTTGTTTGTAAACAAAGCCACGTGCTTTTTTGACATCTGACAGCGGCCATCTTTATACAAGAAAGCATCTTGACGGGGCTAAATCTTCATGACTGCTACCTTAGGCACGTGGGTGCGCGAAATTTGAAATTCCATGTGCTCTTGTTTGTAAACATAGCCACGTGCTTTTTTGACAACTGTCAGCGGCCATATTTAGACGATCATAAAATTGACTTGGCATCTTGACGGGGCTAAATCCTCAAGGGTGCCACCTTAGGCACATGGGCGCGCGAAATTTGAAAAAAACAAAGCTACGTGCTTTTTTGACAGCTGTCAGCGGCCACCTTTAAACAAGACAGCAGTGTGTTGCTATCTTTACGGCACTAAACTTCATGCCTGCAACCTTAGGCACGTAGTAGCGGGCAATTTGAAAAAATCCACGTGCTTTTGGACAGCTGTCAGCAGCCATCTTTAAAGAAGACAGCATCGTGCTGCTATCTTTACGGCACTAAACGTTATAGCTACTACCTCAGCCACGTGCTCTAGTTTGTAAACAAAGCTACGTGCTTTTTTGACAGCTCTCAGTGACCATCTTTACACAACAGATGATCGCAAACTTCAGTGCTGTTATCTTTACGGCACTAAACTTCATAGCTGCTTTTAAACCAAGATGCTAATCTCAACACTCCAAGACTTTGTTCACGTACTTACTATCTTAAACGAAGCTGCTGTTGAGAACGCTGATTGCTGTGTTGAGAACATGTTTATTGCATATCAGGAGATAATTACGAAGCTGCTGTTGAGAACACGGATTGCGGTGTTCGGAACACTAGCAGAAGATACTTTTGTAGATGGATTCGAAAAAATAAATATTGCTTACTGCAACAAGACTAGAATCGAACAACAAGTGTTCAGAACATGTTTACTGCTTATCAAGAGATACTTTTGTAGATGGATTCGAACAGAAAGAAAAAATTGCTTACTGCGTATCTTACCAACATACTTACTGTGGTGCTCCTGTCAACATACCATTCTCTTAGAGAGCTTAGTTTTAAACGAAGCTGCTGTTTTCAACACCTTCTTTCTTGACGTACTTACTTAAAAAAGGTAACAGCCTCTCCCTCGAGTGATATAGTGTTTAAGCAAACGATCTAAACTTTATCTTGCAAACAAGAGGAAGGAGCTGTACGACGAGAAGGTAATACACATGTAGACAAGGGAATACATAATCTAAAATAAAAGAATATGCCAATTCTACATAGTTAATTGACATTGCATCTTGTATGTACAAGCTTCAACTACATTTGCTGTACTACACTATTCATGATTTCTCCTAAATGACAATGTTCGTGTAGCTCTCCCATTCTTAAATTATCATGCAATTCTCTCTTTCTTACAAGTTGTTGCTGTACCCCCATGGAACACTGGTAAGGGAATCAGTATTCCATACACGTTTGTCATCGATAGGAAGCAATGAACATTTACTTTGCTCGATCGTAGATACATGATGTTTGCGTGATTGTATCCTTTTTGCGTACAGAAAGCGGCATTTCTAGAGACGAGTACATCGCAATAGTGCTGAAGGTGTAAACGACTAACGACGCTTGAACATACGCCTTTTGCTTTTTTAACAGATTGTAAATTTTAAGTGTCATAGGCATACATTTTTGATGCTAAACCAATAAACTGTCATGATATTTATAGCACATTCATCTTTCATAAGCCCAATGACTTTCTTGTTCTGTGGCCGAATGTTAAATGGATTGCTAAGTGAAAAGGAAGAAGTGTCAAACTATTGCGAATGGTTTCGCATCACATCGTAGACGTCTGTCTTCCGAATATGATAAATGAAGATATCTGTATCCATATACAAAAATGTAAGTTCAGAAAACTTTTGCTTTGCAAATTCATAATGAAAAGCATATAATTTTAATTTTGAAAAATCAAGTATAGCCATTCCCAAATAAATTGGCTTGGCATAGATGATCTCAGTTTTTCATTTCAACAGAAATAATGTCACGATCAATAACTTGATAGGCTTTGAAATTTTGTTTTGAGATGTACTTGCGTGCCCCATACTGGTCGTCCCATTGCTTAATTCAATGAATGTCGCGATGTTTACGTACATTTTCCATGCTTTTGCCATAGATCGAGTTATTCATCAGTTTGAAAAACGTACTCTCAAATGTTGTAGCACGTTGACGATGGTCAGTATTCAAATCTATGTACGGTTTAAGCCATGTTTCCTGCTTAAACGCAACGATACGATGAATACACTCCAACTGTAAGCCGTATTCGAGACACTGAACAAGACATTGTATGTGGATAACATAGCGCTTTTTCGGAAAAAGAGTACCAAGCAGTTTACTATGTTTCAATATACCATTAGGTGGAATCATTTTTCCAACACAAAGAGGAAGGTTGGAATGTGAATCGTGCAGATAAGAAGGGTATGCAAGAGAAGCTTCCAGCACGTAGCTGCGATGAGGATCTTTAGCAGCCTCAAAAACGTCAAAATGTTGAATTTTAGTTTCTGTTAGCCATACAAAAAATTTTTACATGTTAATGACTGTGACATGGCCCACCCATACAGATTATTGACATCGAAATACATCCGATAAAATTCTTCTTTCTCTGAATAATAGTTGTCGAAGTAGGGATTATTCGCGATCGCATGCCTGTTGTCAAGCGAAACTAGTCCGCCGCGTATGCCACTTTCAAAAAACAAAAGCATGTCGATATCCGTAAGAAGATCAAGTTGAACACCGTTACACTTAAGCATCGCAGCCCATGACAGACCGGCTGTTGTGTAGTAATAGCAAGGGTCTAATCCGTAAATAGTTAAACACATTTTACGAAACTTTTCAAACACATCACAGAGTAAAAGTTTATCTACCTTCAAATACAAGTCCGCATATTCACCTAATGTCTGTAGATGAAACGTTGACCACACCTGGCAGGCATGTAAATAGTCTTCATCAAAAATTGATACCGTATGCTTATCGTATGACGATGCGCTGAGTGGCGGTGTGCTACATTCACTTAACACACTTGTAAATGCAGGCTGAGAAGGTAATTTTGTTTCTTCTAATGTTTGAAAGCTCTGAATATAATCATGGGGCAGAATACCTTTCCTTATACAAAGTTTAAATTGCTCAGAATCTGGAAAATACTCTCGAATATATTTCAAGTCGTCGCTGGAAAGCCCATTTACAAGTGTATCAAGTGAAAAGTTCATAAATTTATATGGATCTAGAAAGCGAATATTATTATCGCTTACACGATAACTGAATGAAATAAAGCGTTCATGACATTGCGCAATCACAGTGAACTTTGTACAATTCAATTGTCCAAACTCACAAACAATGAAATGGCTGTCGTAGCCTGACAAGTTATGGAAAAAGTTTGGAATAAATTTAGGTACACGGTATGAAAGATTGCACGAATCTTGTGTAGGTCCGCGATATTTCCCGGTAAAGTGGCAGTGATCTCTAACCTTAATCCTTGGGAAAATAATCGGCTGTTTACAGATGTGACATTCATCAGTTTCATCATGCAAAATCATTTCATCTAATGTCATTTGAATGGGCACTGGTTGCGAATAAACGTATGAACGCGATGTGCTAACTCTTGCAATTCTTTTAAGAGCCATGCTGTACAGTTTTTTCCGCGATACATCCTAGAGATGCATCGTAGGAAGAAACGACTTTGTAAGCTACTGGAAATGGAGTGTGGTGTTGCACGTAATCTGTGTAGGGTTCGCTCATGCCTGGTTAGCAACGATCAAAAGGTACAGTAAAACATTCAAAATGTGCATAAACTGTAAAGGGAACAGGTTCCTGTCGATAATAATACTCAAACTCATTTCTGCATTTCCTTCGTTGGCAGAAGACGTTTTACGGCTGGATGTGTTGCACAATCATTTACGTGTCTAGCTAACATGCTTTCTGTAGAAAAGTAATACAAACATCTCTCGCATATACATTTCTTTTCTCTGTGTTATGAAAGATGAGAGTTGAACAAACGAGAAGGATTGGTTATAAGGCAGTAGTAGCTTATGTTTTCATTGCAAACATATAAAAGATGAAGATAGTGTTGTTTCGGAGATGAAGCGATGCAAAGTGGTCCTACAATACGGTCTCTATTGACACCGTGTACAAAAAAGGAAAAATTTGGGTTGTTTTCTTCAAACGTAGAAATGTTTGTTAAATCCAAAGGAAAAGAAACACCTTCAAAATTTAATGACTGTTGCAACTGAATAAACATATCCTTATACTGAAACGATCTCGATGGTCTATCTGTTGTTGCTGATTTCAACGCCATTGCGATACACCATAAAAAGCAATAGTCATAGTTATTCTTAATATTGATCACTGCTCTCTTATTTACAATCGCTTGAGGAAGTTGAATGTATCCCCTACCTGAATTGAAGGGGTCGAATTTGCACACATTAATTTGAAGATGCAAAATACATTCAAGTGCTTTATTACTCGCTCCTTCTTCAAACTTTTGAAATTTAGCCAGCAATGTGTCGACTATGTGTTTGCGAAACCATTCCGAAATATTGTCTGAACATAAGAGTTTCGTCATTTTAGAAGAAATGTAAAATGTTTCATTAATTTCCTCATTATCTTTGAAAAGAATGAAGGAAAAAGCAAGGCTGGCGTTTAGTTTAAGCGTCGTATGCATAGACAGCAAAGAAGTGACATTTTCTTCGAAAACATTACAGCAAGAGAGTAAAAAAGAATTTTCTATCTAATACATTTGATTAATTTCGTATAATACCGCTTAGAATATGCGATGAAAAACATGTATAGTTTCCCAATTCGTTGCCATAATTACACACCAACAAAACTAATGACACAAGATTTGTCAAATAGAACGTTGATTTAGTTGTTCTATTTTTAAATCAGTTAGCACACTGGGTAGAAATACTTGGAAATCCTCACAGACGCACAAAATTCTTTCACCAAATTTTGTTTTTAGTTTTCGAAGCGAAATGACTTCAAATCGCTGATTTAGTAGAAATTCGCTGAGCCGCCTGGTTAATCCGATTTTTCTACAAAAAAGCTAAATACTATTTTTAGATTTTTTAAAATTTATACATATCGGATCGATAAAAAGATCGAAACATACCTTAAGATGTGCACGTACAATGTAGATAAACTTTGCATAGACAGGAAAAAATACGACTCGGATGAAGTAAACAGAAAATATTAATCACGATGATAATCCTCGTTGTAGCTACAAAACAAAAACATATTAATGCATGTTTGTAGCTCGAAGGATAGTTAAATCCTAAATAGCACTGTTATAGATAGCCTAGGCGTACGAAGTAAGGTAGTTTTCCTTACCGTGCTAAAATGCATGCAACCCTATAAGCATTCGTTTGTACACTCTGCTCGAAGGTTAATCGGATCCTCAACAGCTAGCCTAGATAACACTGAAGAGGCATACAAAGTAAGGTAGCTTTCTTCACAAGCTAACATGCATGCAACCCTATAAGCATTCGTTTGTACACTCAGCTCGAAGGTTAGTGGGATCCTCAACAGCTAGCGTAGGCAACACTGAAGAGGCATACAGAGTAAAGTAGTTTCATCACTGAGAGTCGGATCCTCAAAAGCTAGCTTAGCTATTACTAAAGTAAGGTAGTTTCCTCACCGAGCAAAAATTAAAGCACAAACAGACTTTCACTAGCTCAAATGCAAGTTAAATTCTCAACAGCTAGCCTAGACATTGCTGAAGAGGCGTAATAGCTTTCCTTACTGAGCTAAAATACATGTAACCCTATAAGCATTCGTTTAGCTCGAAGGTTAGTCGGATCCTCAACAGCTAGCGTAGACATTACTAAAGTAAAGTAGCTTTCCTCACCGAGCGAAGATGCAAGCGCTAACCGACCGTATAAGCAACAGTTTTACATCAAACACTAGCTCAAAGGCAAGTTAAATCCTCAACAGCTAGCGTAGGCATCACTAAAGAGGCGTATTGAACTTGCTTTTTTCTTTAGCAGATCTCACTGGAATAATGTAGACAGCAGACGATGATTTTCTAAAAAACAGAGAAGAAGAAATCTTAAATATACAAAAAATCGAAAATAATAACATTCAAAGAATTAAACTTACTTTTTTTTAGCAGATATCACTAGACGGCAGATATCGTTCACTATGGTGAGCTTCGATCAAAGTGAGAGAATTCAGTAAAATGGTTATTCGTTTATCTACACACACAGAGATTCCTACGGTCAGCACACTACCACTGCGACTGCCATGTGTCTCTCACAGAGAGAGTACTTTGTATAGTCTGTCTTTTTGCTAGGCAGAGTGCAGAAAGTGTGTAGGACAGCAATACAGTTGTAACAAAAGTTTTTACACACTGACTTCGTTAGTCATCTCTTGTTCTTTTCATTCTTAACAGCTAAGTGTTCTAATCTAACACTGCTACGTCAAAGAAGCGGTCGGTACTATCTCTAGTCATTAAACTAACTTCTACAATAGATAAAGGTACTTAAGCGCAGGCCTTCAGGGTGAGCAGTAGTTACTTAGTAGACCAAGGCACTTCCCCTAGCTGCCCCCTCCCCAGCACTCTTATGAACTGGAGAGTGTGCGTTGGCGACTACGGGGCTCTTAGAGGCGGCCGACGGTATCCCCTGCCGAACTTAAGAGTCGTCCCCAGGGCTCTTCTGAACGGGAGAGTATGAGTTGGCGACCACGGTTAAAACAATAATCAATAGCAGGTTTCCTCACTTTAAAAATGTGTAGAAACAAACGTGCTGTCGGTAGAATAGCACCTACGATATCCTCTGCGTGACGTAAGAGGGCAACTAAAAGGTTCTTAGAACTAGAGAGCGCTAGTTGGCAACGATTGATTGAGCTATTGTCGGAATTCAACATGTGTGCTTTTTCTTTCTGTACAGTTGCGATGTACTTTGTCCTCTAGCGAGCTCGGCGAAAGGTGCTGAGCGTTACATGCCGGAGATAAGCGGATGTGCTCTCGCCAGTGCTCACTAGTGATGGGACATTCGATTCATTTTACTGAATCGATTCATTTGATCCCGTTCACGTTACTGAATCGATACAGTGATCCGATTCACGGCTCATTGGTCACCGCTCCTACTGCATCTGTGTAGTATGTGCTGGTAAGACAGCAGCAACAGCATTCAGTGCTCGTAGCTGCCATCTGGTTTTCATACTATGAACTCCTTTCTTAGAAAAAATGCTAGTTACTCTAATACATCGAAGGTTTCCGGCGACGTAGGGTGGGAAAGGTTAGGATTAGGAAGGTAGCGGCCATGGCCTGAATTAAGGTACAGTCCCAGCATTTCCCGGTGTGAAAATGGGAAACTACGGAAAACCATCTTAACGGCTGCCGACGGTGGGATTCGAACCCACCATCCCCCGAATGCAAGCGCATAGCCACGCGGTATTAACCGCACGACAACTCGCTCAGTCATTTTTGAAAATATGTATTTTTCTATCAGCTGAGGATTTTTTTTAATCGTCATATTTTGTATAGGCTACCCGAGATGTGCAGTAGCCCGCTGGTTTTCTGATTCAACATACTGTTAGTACGTATTGCGTCTGTCCACATATGATTGAAGTCTTGTGCAACGATGTGACATACGAACTGAGAGAATACTGAGCCGTTCTTCCCAATATAAAACAGGTACTTTTGAGTGGTCATGAGCATGACTCATAGTCATAGGGCAGGCTAGAGCCGAGTTTAATTGTCAAATGTCCACTAAGATTCATTAAACTAATAAATAGTATAACCTAATAGCCTACCTACTTACTAGCTACTTCAGAATTATGTTGTGACTACCTCTTTAACACTGCAAATAAATCCATCTATTATTTAAACTTCCCTGTAAGAAGAGGACAGTGAATGCAAATGGGTATTATCTTCAAATGAGCTGAGCTCGAGAGTCCATCATAGCACACGATTCTTTCAGTGTAGCATGGCTCACTCACTGTATGTCTTGCTGCAGTGAGCCGATAAGGAGCCGTGTGTATCTTGTGTCTCACTGAGCCGGCTCGTTCACGATTCTTTCGGTGTGCCATGGCTTACTGTATGTCTCGCTGCAGCGGAAGCTCGGCTCTCCGCGTGTCCAGTGAGCCGATAAGAAGCCGTGTGTATCATGTGTCTCACTGAGCCGCGCTCGTTAACGATTCTTTCGATGTGCCATGATTCACCGTCTCGCAGCAGCGGAAGCTCGGCTCCCCGTCAACGTCCAGTGACTGCGCCACTCAGCACTGTCCACTGGGAGTAAGCTGAATCGTGTGCCGTGAGCTCGCCGTTCCTGTGTATCGATTCACCCGGACACTTGAATGAATCGATACACTGCTTCGAATCATGCATTCAGTAGCCAACACTAGAGCTCACAAGTCGAGCAGCTTGTCTTGGCTCACTCTAAAAAAAATATTTTGTTTTATGCTAGCTTCTTACTTCAAGTTCGTATCCTAGCGAATAGGCCTGATATAATACATCACACAGTAAAATAAAACAACGTTCTATGACGTTTTTCTTTAGTTGTACTAGAACTAGGTAAGAGATAAGAAACACATCCCCTGTAGGTAGGGGCGGGAGAATACCACACACGGTATCCCCTGCCTGTTGTAAGAGGCGATTAAGAGGGAGGCCCCAGGGTCTCCTAACTTGGGAGCGGCGACCCTAAAGCCCTGAGCTTGGTCCTGATATTGCTCCTCACTTTCATCTCACCTATCAGGGGCCGATGACCTTCGATGTTAGGCCCCTTTAAACAGCAAGAATCATCATCATCATCATCATCTTACCTATCCGACCTTTAGCCGGAGGTTGTGGGTTTGATTTTTAGCATTACATCTTAGGGGATAAGGCTAGTTCGAGATCGACGTAGAAATCGATCTCAAACTGCTAGCATTTGCGATTTACCTAGCAAGAGATACTGTGCTTCTTACTCTAAGTTCAATTTCCCAGCGAAATTAGAGATTCTTCTGCTAGCCCTTACGTATAGCGTGTCTGCTAGAGGTACCCGAACCGGGTGGGTAGAGGCGCGCGGCTGTGAGCTTGCATCCGGGAGATAGTAGGTTCGAGCCCCACTATCGGCAGCCCTGAAGATGGTTTTCCGTGGTTTCCCATTTTCACACCAGGCAAATGCTGGGGCTGTACCTTAATTAAGGCCACGGCCGCTTCCTTCCAACTCCTAGGCCTTTCCTATCCCATCGTCGCCATAAGACCTATCTGTGTCGGTGCAACGTAAAGCCCCTAGCAAAAAAAAGGTACCCGAGTTCGATTCCTAGTTAGGTCAGTACTACCAGAATATGCTGTAGTAATTTCATCTTGGGGATAAATCGAAGCCTTGACCTTACAAACAACATGTTCCTGCCTTGCTATGTGTGTCGCAGACTCAAATGTAACCGTGAAAGTTTTAGCCGCTGAAGAAGCAAGGAGTATTTCAAGTTGAAGCATGTCTACTTGTTTGCTTCTCGCCCAGACACCTCGAGTTCGATTCCTAGTTAGGTCGAGGGTACAACTAGCCTAGAATAAGTCATGCTGAGCAGCAGCCGCATCGTAGACCAAGGCTGTAGAGGTTTATTTTTTCTGCTTGCCTTCCCCGGCGTGAAGCGTGCGTGCTTTACGCCCGGAGACTCAGAGTTCGATTCCTTGCCAGGTCAGAGATTTTTTCCCCTCGACCTAAGAGCAGAATTTGAAATTGCCCGCTACCGGTTGCAGGCATGAAGTTTTAGCCCCGTCAGCACTGAAGTTAGCTATGTTTAAAGGATGACAGCTGTCAGAAAAAAGCGCGTAGAATTGCCCTACGACTACATGCAGCTATGAAGTTTTAGCCCCGTCAAGATGCCAGCACTGTCAGCACATGCCTAAGGTAGGAGTCATGAAGATTTAGGCTGGCAAGATGCTCTCTTGTATAATGATGGCCGCTGTCAGATGTCAAAAAAGCACGTGGAATTTTTCAAATTGCCCGCTACTACGTGCCTAAGGTTGCAAGCATGATGTTTTAGCCAAGATGTCGGTACTAAAGTTTGCGATCGTCTGTTATTTAAAGATCGCCGCTGACAGTTGTCAAAAAAGCACGTGGCTATGTTTACAAACAAGAGCACCTGGCTAAGGGAGTAGCCATGAGGTTTAGTACCGTCAAGATGGCAGCACTGACGTTTGCGATCGTCTATTATTTAAAGATGACAGCTGTCAAAAACCACGTGACTTTGTTTACAAACAAGAGCACGTGGTTTTGTTTACGAACAAAAGCACGTGGAATTCGAATTTCGCGCGCCGAATTCAAACTTTCTGCGCTGCTGACGTCGGCAGTCACGTGACCCGCTCCGCGGCATCTGATTTGCGGACCGTGGGAACCCCTTTGTTCCTGTACTTCCACCAGTTCATGTCTTTCCTAAGATGCTCCTTAGCAAATCGTTGTCGGTTGATCCTATTTATTTTGTTTATGTAGGGCTTCTTTCTTGCAGTTTGCCCGTGATAATCACCTCTATATAACACCCTTCGGATCGTACTTGCACTGATCTTCTTTCCAAACTCGATCTCAGCTGCAGCAGCAATATAGGTTGTAGTAAGACGTGGATTTCTTTTCACTTTTCTCCCCTAGCAAGGACGCTCGGGCGACCTGTCTGTGGCAAAGTTTCAATTCTGTCTTGCAGTTTGTATCGGCAGATAATATCATTCACAGTACTTTCCTTCATGTTCAGCCAATCTGCGATTTGTCGACATGTTTTCCCTTTTTCATAGACGATACAAGCACTACCCAACGGAAGTGAACCACCAGACTTATAAAACACTAGGTAATAAAACGACCTCTAAAATTCGAAGCGCTAGACTACGTTACGCCCATAACTTGGTTAGACCTGACGTACGCCCTGCGACGATGTGGAAATCTATGGAATATTTTCTCATCAATAACCAGAAATCTGACGTAGATGAATTAAACGACCATTTCATCTCGCCAGCGGGAATTAATCCAGTCGTGAAAGAGAAAACAATTAATACGTATGATAATACGCCATTCCCATACAGAGATAAATTTTACTTCAGTCACATCACACCGCAAGAAGTGATTGACTCAATAAAACGCATCAAGACCAAGGATAGGGGCGTAGATAATATAGGCCACGAAATGCTCATGAAAATTCTCCACTACATCATTTATCCATTGGTGAATATATTTAATTATTCACTGCAACAGGGGACTTATCCGGAAATATGGAAAATGGCCATAGTTCGCCCGCTTCCAAAAATAAGACTGGCAAAAGATGTCATTGACTATCGGCCGATTAACATATTATTCATGTTGTCAAAAGCTTTAGAATTCATAATTCACAAGCAGATTAGCAACTATCTTATTCAACACAATCTCCTTGACATCCATCAGACCGGCTTTAGACCGAGACAGAGCACTTGTAGTGCATTAACACATGTGACGGATGACATAAGGCAAGCAATAGACAACAAACTAGTGACAGTTCTAGCATTATTGGACTTTAGTAAAGCTTTCAATAATGTTGACAGAGATACCGGTATACTTATATCCAAATTAAATAGTTTAAATTTCTCCGCGAGTGCACTCCAGTGGATCAGTTCCTATCTCACCGGCCGCCGGCAGTGTTTACTTAATAACAACAATGAGTATTCAAATTGCCGTACGGTTGACGTACGAATACAACAAGGATCTGCACTGAGACTCTGTTTTTCTCTTTGTATATAAATGGCATAGCTTTCGGATTGAAACACTGTAAATACCACCTACACGCAGATGACTTACAGATATACACTGACCGAGCAAATGTCATTGGATAGCGGAGCACTGATGCGCACTTGTGTTGTCTGCGCACCACACGCCCCCTGTGCCAGCAGCAGTTGTATAGGAGACCTTTGTGAGCAGTGGCTGTGCATGTGACAGGTGTAACATGGAACGTCGTCGTGAGCTGACACCGTTCGAACGGGATATGGTGGTCGGTGCCCGACGGATGGGAAGTGCGATTTCGGAAGTGGTGCGGCAATTCGGCTTCACACGATCAACCGTGTCCAGGGTGTATCGTCAATGGTTGAATGCGGGTGTCGCCGTCCACAACAGACGAACGACCGGCCGTCCAGCCACCCTCGATGACCGTGACCGGCGACATCTGAGACGGATTGTCAATAGTGACAGACGGGCAACCGTGCAACAAATCACGGTTCAATTCAACGCAGGCCGTGCTAAATACGTCTCCCAGTGGACAATCCGTAGGAACATGGGTTCTATGGGGTATTAGAGCCGGCGCCGCACACGGGTGCCACTGTTAACCCAACGTCATTGGGCACGACGGCGCGCATTTGTCGCGAGTCACCAGGGATGGACACTGGAACAATGGCGTAACGTGATATGGTCGGACGAATCACGATTTCAACTGCACCATGCCGATGGGAGGCACCGTGTATGGCGCAGACCACATGAAGCGATGGATCCCGTCTGACTCGAAGGTGTGGTCCAGGGCGCTGGTGTCTGTTATGGTCTTGGGTGCATTTTCCTGGTATGGTATGGGCCCCCTAGTTGTTCTGGAAGAGACTTTGAATGGTACGCGGTATGTTGAGCTGCTCGGAGACCATCTCCACCCATTTTTGGCCTTTCAGCACCCAAACGGTTCTGCAATGTTTCAAGATGATAATGCGCCGCCACATCGCTCCCACGTTGACCGGGAATGGTTCCAAGAACATGCAGCGGAGGTCCAACGACAGCCACGGCCACCCAGGAGCCCCGATATGAATGCGATTGAGCATATCTGGGATGTCCTGGAACGCAGGCTCTGTGCCATAGATCCTGCACCCATGAACAGACCAGCATTGGCAGCCGCTCTGCAAACGATTTGGTGTCAGCTGCGTCCAGACGACTACTTAGGACTTGTCGACTCACTTCCACGGCGTTTCACTGCAGTTCGCAGGGCCAGAGGAGGCCCCACACGCTATCAGGTGACTACCCCATGACATTTGCTAAGTCAGTGTATATACACAGCAAATCCGAAAACCTACACTCAGAAACACTTCACCTGAATGAAGAGTTGATGACCGTAGATATATGGGCAAAATATCACGGATTAAAATTAAACCCATCAAAATCCCAGGCAATTATTATTGGTTACCCTAAATTACTTTGCAAAATCAATCGAACAGCGTTACCACAGTTGTCCGTAAGTGGTACTCCCAAACAGTATAGCCAAAATGTAAGAAATCTTGGTATAATATTTGACGACCATCTGTCCTGGTCTGTCCGAACTATATCTGTGTGTGGAAAAATATACGGAATGCTACACTGTCCCAGTAAATTCAAATTCACATTCCCTTTTAAACTAAAGACAATTCTTTTTGAATCACTCGCATTACCTCATTTTGATTATTGCGATACAGTTCACAACAACCTAGGAGTAGATAGGGGAAGGAAATTACAGTGTGCTGAAAATGCTTGTGTAAGATTTATCTGTGGACTTCGTTACACTGACCATGCCACACAGTCGTACACATGGCTTGGGTTGCTTCGCCTGCAAGAACGACGCACATTTCATACTCTTTGCTTTTTGCATAATCTTCTTAAAACTTCTCAACCAGCCTATCTCCGTGATCGCATCCAGCTCCTCTCCACAGACCACAACAAAAATACCCGATCCTGCACACCATGTGTTTATCCTTTCCTGTACACAGAACAGCAATCTACACGAAATCATTCACCGTTACCGCAGCCCGACAATGGAATCTCTTACCAGTGGATGTCAGAAGCATGTCCAGCAGGTCAGCTTTTAAACATGCCTGTGTTGAAATACTTGGTAAACATGCATGAATCATCAAATTATGACCTGAAAACACCTCCTCCTACCGCTTCATTATTTCCCTCTTCCTTTCACAGATCTTCTTTTTTCTCCTTCTTCTTCTTCTTCTTACTAATCCTTCTCTTCACCTCTCAATTGAAGGCGTTTTGTCGGTGTACTGTAGAAATGTATACTTTTTCTAAACTTTCCTTAAGTAATAGTTATGGCACTCATTATTCATATATTTTAATGTACTCTACGAACAATGTGTGTTATATAGATGATATGATTTTTTTTAAATGTGGTTATTTTTATTAATACTATTACTGTTATTATTGTTAATATTATCATATTAGGGTCATCAGTAGTTATTATTAAGTGTTATAGGTTAAGACTGGTTAAGTGTAAGAAAGGGAGTAAATCCCTAACTTTGCCAGAATAAATAAATATTATTATTATTATTATTATTATTATTATTATTATTATTATTATTATTATAAATTGCCTTTGGTCAAATGTACTGTTATTTCCTCTGCGTTCCATTTCACCCGTGAACCGTTGCGTCTGCTTTTTGCATGAGGAAGCCACTGACTGTGATCTGCCTGCACAGCACATAACAAGTGCAAAGCATGCCTTGAGTAGCAAAACATCTCCTATCCGAAAAATATTGACCACCAAATTTTTGTGTCTCAAATAACTAAAAGGTATTATTACTTTGTAAACTCATCTACAAATCGCAATTGGATAATTACAGTACCTACGACGTGCATTAAATTCAGAGTTTAATTAATTTGAATTTATTACCTGTTCTTTCTTTAATAATAGGGGTAATACGTGTATAGATTATTCTGTCCGAAAAAGTCTGATTGTCACTGTAGGTACATTCTGAATAAAACTCTGAGACTCTTTGTGGATTTTGAGAAATGTTTGAATAATCCTATTAATTTTCTCGATGATGCTGTTCAGATTCTCAATATTCTTTAAACTGAAAAGTCCCTCTTTTGAAACAAGTTGTGTATGAGCTACACACAGCAAATGGGGAAATTTTCCCAAAGCCATCTCACTTCATTGCAGCCATTATCATGAATCACAGCCACTGTTTTGTCCATGAAACCCTAAGCTTCTAATGTATTGGGTGGATGCATAAGTTGATGCGGTTCTAATATTTTATATTATTTTACTGTCACTGTCACACACTGTAAATCACAATCACTCAGTGATGTGTTCACCTCCACTCTATGACCTTCTGCCAACGTTCATGTAGCAGTTGAATGCCTTGCCTGTAGAACTGTTTTGGTTTTGACTGGAAGAAATCTGTTAGCCATTGGTCAAGAGAAGCTTCATCAGGAAACACTTGCCCCTGGATGTGGTTAGAAAGAGAGCAGAAAAGATGGAAACCTGAGGGGGAAAGGTCAGGGCATACAGAGGATGAGGTTCCCAGCCAAGTTCAGCAATCACACCTTTGGTCAATTGCGCTGTATGCAGACGAGCAGTATCATGGAGCAATAAGACTGGTTGTTGTCTTAGTCTTTTGTTGTCAGTGGCAACGGAAAGCCGTCTTTGCTGGTCACTATATACAGCAGAGGTAATCGTTACTTTTTCAGAAGATGTTTATGGTGAAGAATGCCATCTTTGTCGCACCAAATACACAACATGATTTTCTGTGGATGGGTACTATCCTTGGCATGGGGAGTTGCTTTTTTTTATGGGCTGAGCCACTCTTTCCTCTTCTTCATATTGACATACAGGCACCATTTCTCATCACCGGTGACAATGTTCAAAAGGAATGCTTCGTAACTGTCACAAGCCAACCGGTGCCGGGCAAGCAATGACGAACAGGTGTTTACTTGTTGATTTTTGTTAGTCTCACTTAGCGCATGCGGTACCCATATACCCAATTTCTGTATCTTACCCATTGAACGCAAATGGCGTACAATAGTTGGCTGGTCACATTTAAAAACTTGCGCCATTTCCCGCGTTGTTTGACGAGAATTCTCATGAAGCAACTAATTCAAGCGATTTTTGTCAAAATCTGAAGGTCTTCCAGAATGTGGATCAAACAATTCAAACCGTCCTGCTCGAAAGTGGGAAAACCATTTTTGTGCTGTTCATTCAGCAATTGCTTCATTCCCGTACACATAACAAATTGTTCTCGCAGCTCCTGCTGCACTGGATCCTCGGTTAAACTCAAGAGAGTAAAATGTCAGAAATGCTCACCTTTCTCAAGTTGACATTTCATATCCGTTTGTCTGAAATATACACAAATGATACGTTCACAATCAAAAAAACCTGTGTTTCACAACACACAAACTCCAAACTCAGTTAAAACAACAGAATAACGATAACCAATCCCTTCACGCCGCATTGTTGCCAACCCAAAAGAATACCGCACAAACTTATGCATTGATGATCCTATACGTAGTGAGTTGGCCACGTGGTTAGGGTTGCGTGACATTGAGCTTGCATTGAGAAGATGATGGTTTTGGATCACACCATTGGCAGCCTGAAGATGGTTTTCTGTGGTTTCCCATTTATACACCAGGCAAATGCTGGAGCTGTACCATAACCATAGCCACTACCTTCCCAGTCCTAACCCTTTCCCACACTTGCATGCCAAAATCCTTCAGTGTGTTAGTGCGACGTTTAACCACTAGCAAATAAAAAGAGATTTAAATGTCTTCTCCAAGACATTTGTCTCACTTCTTCTAATGGTATCACTTCAATACATATATGCTGAAGTTTGTAGTCCTAAGTGAACAGTGATACTTAGGTAGTTTTTGGTTATTGATGTCCACAAATCCGTTGTGCTATCTGCATTTCGGAGGTGATCTTTTGCTCTTGTTTCTACTTCTTGATACTCTTCTGGGAGGATGTAATTTTACATGTGCCCATGAGTAGGAATAGTATATATAGGTTCAAGGTGCTGAATCAACTCTAGAATCCTGTCTTTTACAATGCTAAATGTCTGGTTCTCTTTGCATATCATGTAAGCTATTTTCCTGGTAATTACTTTTGATTGGTTATACCCAGTTTAAATTTGGATTTACCATCCAGAAAAGATGTGAAAGTAGGCTGGCTACTATGATTAGTGCTATGATGGTGATGATGATGATGATGATTTTGCAGTGGAATGAACTGGCACGGACTCTTCCACTGCCATTTCTTCATTTGTTACACTTTCACTGTTTCATATATTTTTGTTGGGTTGTACACGTTCAGTAAAAATAATTTTATGAACTGAAGTGACATGCTTCTTCGGGTTGCTAGTGTTGTGAGATTTTCCTCCTCACAACAAAGACTTTTTACAAATGTGGCAAATGGAATGGTGATCACGGGCTCTGGTTTTGTGAGTCATATTTTTATTCTGAATTCATTTTCCCTCATTAAGTTAA
This sequence comes from Anabrus simplex, assembly GCF_040414725.1. Lineage (NCBI taxonomy): Eukaryota > Metazoa > Arthropoda > Insecta > Orthoptera > Tettigoniidae > Anabrus > Anabrus simplex. The sequence goes on along the minus strand of NC_090266.1, from coordinate 387,868,971 downwards.
TTTAAGCAAGTTTCCAATATTTGTGAACATGAAAAAAAAGTTTTATTGGTCATATACATGCATATTTAGCCCTGTTTTAGCCCGAGGTCATTTTTTGGCCAAATTATCGAATAAGAGACTACTTTTGTCATATTTATGTTGTATTTAACATTTCACCATATATTGTTCTAAACAACATTTCATAATGCTTGTGCAGCTGTCTGAAGGGAAGTTTGTTTGGCAACCCTCACTTGGTGGTAGCGGGATTTACCAGGAACGTGCTTTCACAGCTTGCGTGTGAAAGGTTCTACGTATTGCACCTGTCCAAGGCTTATCAGGGCATCATTTGATTAATTCAGTTTCACAATTAGATATTTAAATGGAATTCTTTGGGTGAGAAACCTCGGAAATCACTTCCCGGGCGTCGAAGTTCCATCTTGCCTACTTTCACTGTTTCAACGCCTAAGCTCAAGAGCATATGGGTCGAAGGTCTGTTCGTTAAAAGAGAATGGGCACTAAATTAGATATTTTGAAAGTAGGACAATCTATGATATGAGAGGAACACTTTAACTACTGAAAGGAGAAGATTTTTGTTCCCAAATAAAAACCTAAATATTTAATTATCTGATAGTCACAGGGTAAATAATATACATGAGATAATGCCATCTGGTTACATGAAATTAAAATCAATTATTTGACGAAGATCTCTGTCCTTTCAGTTTGTATTATATCTGACTCTCATTTCACTTCTAACGCATATAATAAACACTCCTCTTAGGGATTTACATATCTCTGAATAAGGCGTCCCCTTTATATTCGAGCAATACCCGCCGGTATCTCTTACACTAAGGTACAAATAACACACGATTATATATTTACATAGTAGGTTTGAATCGCACTATTGGCAGCCCTGAAGATGGTTTTCCATGGTTTCCCATTTTCACACCAGGCAAATGCTGGGGCTGTACCTTAATTAGGGCCACAGCCGCTTCCTTCCCACTCCTAGCCCTTCCCTGTCGCATCGTCGCCATAAGATCTATCTGTGTCGATGCGACGTAAAGCAACTAGCAAAAAAATATAGTTACATTTACATGGCAATCCTTGCAAAATGATACACTTATTAGATGTCTATCATGGTTGTGAGGTTGTTAATGAAATTCGGTTAAGCACATTCCTATACTCATGAATTGTACTGTAATTTGCATATTAGATTGACATGATTATCTTAATAAATTCACAATATCGCCTTTAGCATATTTATCCAGGATGTTCTATCATAACACATCACAAGGCGGACCGAACAACGCTGGTTGCCTGTAAGATGTCCCAATCACAATAATATGTATAAGAACATATGTATAAGAAATAATGAACCATCGCCTGAAATTACAACAATAAATATCACACTTCACATACAAAATATATATAAAGAAGAGTTATGACCGTGATCCATGGTTGTCACTGTTACATGGGGGGTTGAACCCATGCATCGTCAGATTTCGGGGTACATGCCTGAAATCCCTAGATCAGATTTAATAAAAGGAAATATGGGTGGAGTCACTTTATCTAATGACACGTTGAATATATAACGTTGGTTGCAAGGTAAGCATTGCATATCTGTTCCAATACAGTGTTCGGGAGAGCGAACTTATCGTATGAATGTTACAAGTCTTTGAAAGCGGGGCGGACCCCCTCTGCTCCTTTCTCTCGCACTGAAAATGAAAACCAACCTGTTTTCCAGTCATTGACCTGGTCAGGGATGAAATGAATTAAGCCCCCATCTTGCGGCGAGGATAGGAATTGTGCCGGCTGCCGAGGCCTGTCGCACTGCTCTGGTGCAGTGATTAATGACTGACGGATGAAATGAAATTATAATGGAGAGAGTTGCTGGACAAAAATGGTGCATGTAATGTGTCTTGCGCATGCCCTACATAGAGTGAGTGAAGAGGTCCGAGGGACCTACCCTGAGGTGGATAAATTCATTGCTAACGCCAAAAAAAGTTTTTGTTAAGGGTCCACTTCGTGTTTAGAAGTTTAAAGAAGAGGCACCATCACTAGCATTACACCCCCCCCCCCAGCCCTTTATAACATATTAGGGGACTTGGCTTGATGGTGTAAACTACTACTGCATAAACTACAGCGAGACTGAGAAGATTTTCAATGACGTGGCTGAAGCGATTCATCTACAATCATAAATGTACAAGAGTGGTTTTCATCCACCAAGTCAACAAACTTAGCATACATAATTTCAAATTTTTCTGCGATATCAAAATCCATCACTAGCCTTGAAACTGTGCCCATGCAATTGTGTGATGCACTAAGCATTGTGAAAGAAACAGTGATTTACGGAAGTATCCGACAAGCTCAGGGAAGAATTACGACGTGTGCTTGAATTAAATCTTCGATATACAACATTGTGTGAAGTTGCTGACATTATTTGTGGAAAAGAATTCAACACCACAAAACCGGAAATTTCCACTATTTCCCTTCTTTCAAGTATTGCCCCTATTATGTCGTGTGGTGTAGAAAGAAGTCTCTCCACGTACAAGTCTCTCCTTACTAACAACCGTACAACCTTTGTAACTGTCCAGGCTTCTCCAGCCATACTAATTTAGTGTAGAATCCTTTTACGCGATATCACTTGATATCAAGTTTATCCGCCATCGGCAATTATTCATAATGACATATTAATTTAACTTCTATCATTTGTAAATAAGGCTTTTGGAATCATATTCTATATATTAGAACATCATTTATTATTTAAATTATTATATTATGTAGGATAGGAATTCATTATGTACTGGAAGGCTAATAGGGAGGTACATTCAGGGAAACGGGATGGCCTAGGGAGCGGTGATAAGGGAACAGGGAACTGGAAATCAAGTAGGGATGACATAAAATTGTTAGTGCTGAACTGTAGAAGTATTGTAAAGAAAGGAATAGAATTAAGTAATTTAATAGATATATATTTACCAGATATTGTAATAGGAGTTGAATCATGGCTGAGAAATGATATAATGGATGCAGAAATTTTCTCACGGCATTGGAGTGTGTATCGTAGAGATAGGGTAGGAATGGTGGGAGGGGGTGTGTTCACTCTGGTGAAAGAAGAAATTGTAAGCTACGAAAAAGTTAAAGATGACACATGAAATTCTAGGTGTAAGGCTCATTTCTAAAGATAACAGGCAACTTGACATATTTGGAGTGTACAAATCGGGAAAGGGTAGCACTGACGCGGATTCGGAATTATTTGATAGGATAGTGAGCTATGTGGGAAACGACATGGAAAGAAATGTGATTGCAGCGGGAGATCTGAATTTGCCAGATGTCAATTGGGAAGGAAATGCAAACGACAGGAAGCATGACCAACAAATGGCAAATAAGTTAATATGGGAAGGACAGCTGAGTCAGAAAGTGATGGAACCAACCAGAGGGAGAAATATCCTGGATGTCGTGCTGATAAAACCAGATGAGCTCTATAGGGAAACTGAAGTAATAGATGGTATTAGTGATCATGAAGCTGTTTTTGTGGTAGTTAAAAATAAATGTGATAGAAAGGAAGGTCTTAAAAGTAGGACTGTTAGGCATTACCATATGGCTGATAAAGCAGGCATGAGGCAGTTTCTAAAAAGTAACTATGATCGGTGGTAAACGGTAAATAAAAATGTAAACAGACTCTGGGATGGGTTTAAAGAAATTGTTGAGAGAAGACAGCTAAGGATAACATGATGGCAAGCATAATTGGCAGTCATACAAATTTTAGTGAAAAATGGAAGGGTATGTATAGGTATTTTAAGGCAGAAACAGGTTCCTAAAAGGGCATTCCAGGAATCATTAATGAACAAGGGGAGTGTGTATGTGAGGATGTTCAAAAGGCAGAAGTATTCAGTCAGCAGTATGTAAAGATTGTTGGTTACAAGGATAATATCGAGATAGAGGAGGAGACTAAGGCCAAAGAAGTAATAAAATTTACATATGATAACAATGACATTTACAATAAGATACAAAAGTTGAAAACTAAAAAAGCGGCTGGAATTTATCAGATTTCCGGGGATATACTAAAGACAATGGGTTGGTATATAGTACCATATCTGAAGTACTTATTTGATTATTGTTTGGTCGGAGGAGCTATACCAGATGAATGGAGAGTTGCTATAGTAGCCCCTGTGTATAAAGGAAAGGGTGATAGACATAAAGTTGAAAATTACAGGCCAGTAAGTTTGACATGCATTGTATGTAAGCTTTGGGAAGACATTCTTTCTGATTATATTAGACATGTTTTTGAAATTAATAACTAGTTCGATAGAAGGCAATTCGGTTTTAGGAAAGGTTATTCCACTGAAGCTCAACTTGTAGGACCAGCAAGATATAGCAGATATCTTGGATTATGGAGGTCAATTGAACTGTATTGCGATTGACCTGTCTAAAGCATTTGATAGGGTGGATCATGGGAGACTACTGGCAAAAATGAGTGCAATTGGACTAGACAAAAGTGTGACTGAATGGGTTGCTATATTTCTAGGAAACAGATCTCGGAGAATTAGAGTAGGTAATAATTAAGAGGGGAATTCCTCAAGGCTGTATTATCGGACCTTTATGTTTTCTTATATATATAAACGATATGAGTAAAGGAGTGGAATCGGAGGTAAGGCTTTTTGCGGATGATGTTATTCTCTATAGAGTGATAAATAAGTTACAAGATTGTGAGCAACTGCAACGTGACCTCGAAAATTTTCTGAGATGGACAGCAGGCAATGGTATGTTGATAAACGTGGTTAAAAGTCAGGTTGTGAGTTTCACAAATAGGAAAAGTCATCTGTTTTAATTACTGCGTTGATGGGGTGAAAGTTCCTTTTGGGGATCATTGTAAGTATCTAGGTGTTAATATAAGAAAAGATCTTCATTGGGGTAATCACATAAAAGGGATTGTAAATAAAGGGTACAGATCTCTGCACATGGTTATGAGGGTGTTTAGGGGTTGTAGTAAGGATGTAAAGGAGAGTGCATATAAGTCTCTGGTAAGACCCCAACTAGAGTATGGCTCCAGTGTATGGGACCCTCACCAGGATTACCTGATTCAAGAACTGGAAAAAATCCAAAGAAAAGCAGCTCGATTTGTTCTGGGTGATTTCCGACAAAGGAGTAGCATTACAAAAATGTTGCAATGTTTGGGTAGGGAAGAATTGAGAGAAAGAAGAAGAGCTGCTCGACTAAGTGGTATGTTATGATATACTAACAATTTGTTGGTTGTTTTGATCCACCTTTTCAATACAAATTACAGTTTGTGTTGTTAAGTTGTAATGTTACAACATTAATTTACCGGGACATGTTTCGCTTGTTTTCACAAGCATCATCAGCCTATACAGTTGCCTCAAGGTTTGTCATATTTGGATTGTTGTTACAAATTTCATTACATTGAATGTAAATCTAATTTCAGTGATAACAATATTTAAAACATAAGAATAATTTACACATTAAAAATTATGACAATATGATTTGCAATGTTAAAATGGAGTAAATCTTAATTCTAAAACACATTGACGTCCAAAACAGTTTTTACAATTTGAAAATTTGGCTAAAAATTGTTTGCAATGTTAAAATAAAATTGATTCAACTATAATTTGGCATTAAAATTTGAGTCATAAATATAAATATTGGATGTTAATATATAGGATCCATAGTTTCTGAAGTGTGTTGCTTTCTAGAATACAGTAACATTTCAGTATTGAGAATTTTAGTTAAGAATTGTGCTCTCTAAATAATGTTATTTAAAAAGATTGTAATTTTGCATCATGCGTGATTAGAGTCATGATGATAATCTAAAATTGAAGTCTCTGGTTCGTTGGAAAATGGCTTCTAGGTTCGATGAGGCTTGCTGCTGCAGTTTGGCAATTTGATCAGAGGAAGTATTGACATATTTAATTCTCGTTTGTAGCGACCAGACTCTCCGTTGGAAGTTGATTGTTTTGATGTAAGTTAAAAGGGGCTTCAATCCAAATTTTGAGTATCTGATTATGTTTCTTTTGATTTATACAATGGAAGAAGCATCTGGAAACAAATGAAAATGAACTTAAGTAATATTGTGTGTGAGTTGTGCTTGTAATGTGAGTGTTGATGTTGCATTATCACTTACCCCTTTGTCTGCAGCTACAGAATCTTGTGGACCTTATTGCGTTACTGTAACTATTGTCTGTTGTGGTTCTACTCCTTGTGTTGTACGTATGAAAGAGCTGTTGTGAAGGGCGGTTAGGGGGTTGAGGAGAAGAGATGTTGGGCGGGGCGTTTGCTATTGACGTGCTATGTGGTAGGGAATTTTTATCTGTTGTCGAGGTGGGGGTAGAGGACGATCCTGCAGGCGGGGCGTTAAGCTTTGGTGTGTTATGTGGAGGGGGACTTTTTGCGTTGCCGAAATGGTTTCAGTTGTGAGTGTATTTAGATTGAATATTTTAAAGAATTTGCTTTTATCTGATTTGAGATTTCGTAATAATGATGGCAACTGCTCTATTAACGGACTTTTTATTTCGACCGCGTCATTCAAGTTTTTTCCTTTATTAAAGTATTGATCCAAATAAATATATATGTTTTCGAACTCTGTCATTAGCTTCCCCTTTTCGATTATTTTGATTATTGTAAGGTCTTTGTCTATTGAGGTGTAATGATGGCCGGTTTCTTTCATATGATTACTCATTGCGAAGTATTTATTGTGTTTTAAGGCGTTAAAGTATTCCATGTATCTGGTTAGGAAACTGCGTCCAGTTTGGCCAACATATGAAGATTTACACTGTGCGCATGTTAGTCTGTATATTCCGGAGCCTTGAAATTTGTTATTGTAGGCATTTACTGTGTTATGGTTAAAAAATAAGTTTTTGTTAGTGTTATATGTTTTAAAGGCTATTTGCATATCCCGTTTTTTGAGTGGGTTTGCTATTTGGTGAAACTTTGAACTGGTGTAAGTGAAGGTTGCGTATTTGGATTTTTTAGTCTTTTCCGGTGCGAGGTTTGTGGCTATTTTGAGCTTTACTTTGTTGGTGATTCGATTTACTATGTCTGCTTTATATCAATTGGTTAGTGCTAGTTCTTTTATAAAATTTATTTCTTTTGTAAAATTAGTACATCGGAAATGTACAGCCTGTTCCCAGTCATTCGACAGGGTCAGGAATGGAATGAATAAAGCCCCATCTGGCGGCGGCAATAGGAATTGTGCCGGCTGCCGAAGCCTGTCGCACTCCTCTGGGGCAATGGATTATGAATGACAAATGAAATGAAATGATATTGGACAGTGTTGCTGGAATGAATGATGACAGGGAAAACGGAGTATCCGGAGAAAAACCTGTCCCGCCTCCGTTTTGTCCAGCACGAATGTCTCATGGAGTGACCGGGATTTGCACCACATAACCCATCTGTGAGAGGCAGGCGCGCTGCCACCTGAGCAACGGAGGCTCCTTATAAGTACATTATGAACAGTAAAATCAACTAATCTCACCTCCTTTTACACCCCACCGCCGTTAAGTTTATTTACCCCCCCCCCACAAAAATAACAGAAAGACATGTTTCTTTATGTTTAAAGGAGTTTCCAAACACCAATGTTCACGTCTATTACCTTCAGTTTTGATAAATAAGTATCTCCAAAAAAATCATTCACTTTTTTCACTTCCTTTCACACTCCTCCCCCCCCCCCGAATTGAATTTTCTGGTAAAAACCTTGTTTCTTTAATAGTAAAGGATCTTCTAAATACCAATTATCACGACTCTAACTTCCTCAGTTTTTGATTTGTGTGACCTCATGAAAGGAATTCAACTCCTTTTCAAACCCGCCCACCAAGATGATTCCCCCCCCCCCCAAACGCGTTTTCTTTGTTTCTAAAGGAGATCCAAATACCAATTTTCACGTCTGTTACAACTTTAGTTTTTATTAGACGTAAGTATTCTCATACAATTAAGTCAATTAATTTTTCAATTCTTTCATCCCCTCCCCCTTCATTGGATTTTTCGAGAATACGTGTTTCTTTACTTTAAAGCAGAATCCAAATATCAAATTTCACGTCTGTAATATCTTCATTTTTGATATATCAGTACTTTAATTAAAATAATGGCATTCAATCCATTATTCACCCTATTGGGATTTTCCGAAAACAAAAAATACATGTTTCTTTATTTTTAAAGGAGGTTTTAAATACCAATTTTTACATCTGTAAACTTTTCAAGTTCTAAGATGTAGATACACCCATTTTAAAAATTTACCCCCCTTTTCACCCCCCATTATTTGGATTTTCCAAAAACGAAAAAATACCTGTTTCTTTATTATTAAAGTAGATCCCAAATACCAATTTTCAGGTCTGTAATATCTTCAGGTTCTAAAATAAAAGTAGCCTCATTAAAGGCATTCAACCCATTTTTCACCCATTTCCACCCTTCCTATTGGGATTTTCCGTAAACAAAAATATACGTGTTTATTATTTTTAAAGGAGATTCTAATTACTAATTTTTTACATCTATAAACTATAAAAGTTTTGTGATATAGATACACTCATTTTAAATATTCACCCCCTCTCACCCTCCCCCCATTAATTGGATTTTCCAAAAACAAAAGAATACGCGTTTCTTTATTTTTAAAGGGAATCCCAAACACCAATTTTCAGGTCTGTAATATATTCAGTTTCTGAGATATAAGTATCCTCATTAAATGCATTCAACCAATTTTTCAACCCTTTCCACCTTTCCTATTGGGATTTTCCGAAAACAAAAAAAACATGTTTCCTTATTTTTAATAAAGATTCTACATACCATTTTTTACATCTGTAAACTTTCAAAGTTTTGAGATATAGATACACTGATTTTAAAAATTCACCCCCCTTTTCACACTCCCATTAATTGGTTTTTCCAAAAACAAAAAATACGTGTTTTTTATTTTTAAAAGAGATCAAAACACCAATTTTCAGGTCTGTAATACCTTCAGTTTCTGAGATATAAGAACCGGTATCCTGATTAAAGGCATTCAACCCCTTTTTCACCCTTTTTCACCCCTCCTATTGGGATTTTCTGAAAACAAAAAAATACGTATTTCCTTATTTTTAAAGAAGATTCTAAATACTAATTTTTACATTTGTAATCTTTTAAAGTTTTGAGATATGGATTCGCTCATTTTAAAATTTCACCCCCCTTTTGACCCCTTTAGCGACGGAATATCCAAAAATCCTTACTTAGCGAGCACGTGCATCTTAATAGGAATGTATCCCCAAAATTTCATTTCATTATGTCCAGTAGTTTTGGCTCGGCGATGATGAATCAGTCAGTCAGTCAGTCAGTCAGTCAGGACAAGCTATTTTATATATATAGACTAGCAAGATACCCGTGCTTCGCTACGGCATTATACTGAAATTTATAATTAAATGCTTAACATTTTATACATAATCCTCCGAAATTCGCGATCTGACTCGTTTTCTGAGAGAATCCGCCAAAATTCGCGATCTGACTCGTTTTCTGAGAGATTACGGCAAAGTTCCTCACACTTTTCAATCTTTCTTTCCAGCAATCGATGTCGTACTTCCCGAGGTAGGTCCAGGTATTCCACGCGGTCAGTTCGGTCCCTAAATCTTTGCCATCTTTTCCTATAAGCATTTTTAGTATGGATCAAATTCTGAAGGATATCCGGCGTGGTGTCGTCTTGGGTGCCTTGGCGGTACTGAACCCACGGCTTGACTGTATTCGTAGTCATTACCAGGCCAGGACCCGTTTCCAGCGCGGTCCGCACAATTTGACGACGGTCCAGAACATCATTATTATTATTATTATTATTATTATTATTATTATTATTATTATTATTATTACCGTGTTTTTGTGGTAGTTAGAGGTGAAAGAAGGTGCGGGGTGGTGAACAGGTCTCAAGCTACGAAAGTAAAATTAATTTAAAATTTAACAAGGTTATATTTTCTTTTCAAAATTAAGAAATAACAATTACGGCAGGTACAGAGTAGCAAGGCAACAAAAGGTGCAATTACCGTATTTACAGTATTTGGGCTTCGAGCCCCGAATTCACACTTCTAGGGCAATTAGCCCAACTTTACTCCAAAATAAATTTTACCAGAGGGGCCGAAAACCCCATTCATGTTCCAGAGCACTTGCTCCAAATTACACAGAAAAGCCTCCTCGAGGCATACAACACTTAATTTTCAAGAAAGAGCCACACGCTCTCAAACTTTAAGCCTCTCAAAGGCCACACCAAACTCCACCTTCAAGTTGTCCTCTCAGGACATAGACACAGGGGTAACATACCCAACCTACTGAGGTCTATTAAATGAAAAAGGGTAATTACATGACCTCTAAAATAACAATTTGAGAGGAGGCGATCTGCACTCCTAATGTATTTGTTTCAAAACCTAATTTGGCTCTAGGCCACTGATGCAAGGGCTAATCCCATACTACCGAGGTGACTTTAGAAAAGAACAAATTTACATAATGTTAAGGAAGAATAGGTTGAGAAAATAAGTTCACCTCAAAACACTATGAGTGGGAGCTCGAGAGGGATAAGCACTCTCTATCCCAATATGTAGTTTAAAAGATCGAATAGATACAATTTTCTTTACATTTTAAGGAAGGTTACATAATGGAAAAACTTCGGACCCGCCCCGAGAGTTAAACTGCTGAGCAAGCAAGAAAAGAAGTAATTAATCGGCCATTAGCTGGTTGTTGACTGCCGCCGAAGAAAGAGGCGCTTCCCGCCCCCTGCTATGTACTTTACACACCAAAAGATGGAACAGAAGTGGCCCGGAGACCCTAAAATCAGCAGTTTATATACTCTCGCGGAAAGTTCGAGGCGTTAGGGGAATGAGAACACCCTCCCACAAAAACTTTATTGGCTAACCAAGGAAACCCCTACACAATATGAAGAAGAAACGCATAATTGGTGGAAAATTAATTCAAGAAATTCGGGATTGGCTAAATACAAAACAAGGGGAAAGAAAGGGTTACTATTGCCAACTTAAACAATGACTGAAAGAAATTTAGCAAAGAACAAACTTCTGAAATTAAATTTTCTCCAAAAAAAAAACAGTTCTTTCACTCCGCACTAGGGTGCACTATTGTTGATCTTCAGTAGTGTCCTCTAGAAGAGAAAGTTTACACTTCTTACTACAAGCAAAACAAAAATACGTCGAAAATGACACAGTTCAAAAACTCCAAATTTTCCACGTAGTGACATCTTCTGAGAAATTTGAAAATTAATACCGTCAATAAAGTTCAGATTTCCTCCAGCAGAGGAGTTTCAATTGGCGCACATTTTAAATTAGCGGCGTGGAGGTGTACCGCCCGGTACAATTATTATTATCATTAGATGTTCTGGACCCCACAGCAAGATGCAAGACCGCTACTTGGCGGTAAATTACATCTGCTACCATTGTCATTGTTGACAATGTGGCCAGCACCATTGTCGCGCGTAGGCAAGTGTGCGGGATTTCTGGCGATACGAATGACATACTTCCGTGCATTATTGACCTTATTATAGAGGTGAATAATTTGACACTCAATCTCATTCCTATCGTTTATTTCAAATGTGTTAAAATTTTTATTTATATGCCAGGAGAGTATACTGTAATCTAAGAATGTTCTCCGAAGGAAAAGATGGCTGTTGAAATCGAACGCAGGAAAGATTAAAAATGATCGGTTTATGATCAGAATAAGTACATCGAAAATCTACAGCCTGTTTCCAGTCATTCGACAGGGTCAGGAATGGAATGAATAAAGCCCCATCTAGCGGCGCTAATAGGAATTGTGCCGGCTGCCGAAGCACTCCTCTGGGGCAATGAGCGATGAATGACAAATGAAATTAAATATTGGACAGTGTTTCTGGAATGAATGATGACAGGGAAACCGGAGTATCCGGAGAAAAACCTGTCCCACCTCGGATTTGTCCAGCACGAATATCACATGGAGTGATCGGGATTTGAACTATGGAACCCAGCTGTGAGAGGTCGGCGCGCTGCCGAGTGAGCAACGGAGGCTCCTTATAAGTACATTATGAACAGTAAAATCAATTGGTCTCGCCTCCTTTTACACACCACCGCCGTTAATTTTATTTACCCCCATCCCCCCACAAAGAAAAATTAAAAGAAGGTATGTTTCTTTATGTTTAAAGGAGATTCCAAGCACCAATGTTCACGTCTATTACCTTCAGTTTTGAGATATAAGTATCCCCATAAAAATAATTCACCTTTTTTCACTTCCTTTCACCCCCAGCCCCGCCCCCCGCAGGTGAATTTTCCGGCAAAAATACTTGTTTCTTTAATAGTAAATGATCTTCTAAATACCAATTATCACGACTATTAACTTCTTCAGTTTTTGATTTGTGTGTCCTCATGAAAGGAATTCAACTCCTTTTCACTCCCGCCGCCCCAGATGGTTTCCCCTTCAAAACGCGTTTTTCTTTGTTTTTAAAGGAGAGCCAAATGCCAATTTTCACGTCTGTAACAACTTTAGTTTTTATTAGATGTATGTATTCTCATACAATTAAGTCAATGAATTTTTCAATTCTTTCACCCCCCCCCCCCAACTTCATTGGATTTTCCGAAAATACGTGTTTCTTTACTTTTGAAGCAGATTCAAATTATCAAATTTCACGTCTGTAACATCTTCATTTTTGAGATATCAGTAGCCTAATTAAAAGAAATAGACACCATTTTCAGTCACTTTTACACACCCCCGCCCTTCCACACAAGTGGTATTTCCGAAAACTAAAAATACACGTTTCTTTGTTTTTAATAGAAATAAAAATACGATCTTCATTTCTGTAACATGTTAAGTTTTTGGATATACACTGTATAAATTCTCATTTTAAAATTTCACCCCTTTTTATTTCCCCTTAAGGGGAGTTTCAAAAAACAAATCACCTATGTTCCTTTACATTTACAGTTTAACCGCCATTAATTCGATTTTCAAAAAACAAAAAATACGTGCTTCTTAATTTTTAAAGGAGATCCCATATACAAATTTTCAGTTCTGTAATATCTTCAGTTTCTGAGATATATGTATCCTCATAAAGGGATTCAACCCTTTTACACCCCTCCTATTGGGATTTACAGGAAACAAAAAATACGTGTTCCTTTATTTTTAAAGGAGATTCTAAATATCAATTTTTACATGTTTAAACTTTTAAAGTTTTAGGATGTAGACACACTCATTTTAAAAATTCACCCCCCTTTTCAACCCCCATTATTTGGATTTTCCAAAAACGAAAAAATGCCTGCTTCTTTATTTTTAAAGCAGATCCCAAATACCAATTTTCAGGTCTGCAATATCTTCAGGTTCTGAAATATAAGTAGCCTCATTAAAGGCATTCAACCCCTTTTTCCCCCTTTTCCACCCTTCCCATTGGGATTTTCCGAAAACAAAAAATACGTGTCTCTTTATTTTTAAAGGAGATTCTAAATACCAATTTTTGCATCTATAAACTTTAAAAGTTAAGAGATATAGATACACTCATTTCAAAAATTCATCCCTTTTTCACCCCCCCCCCCATTAATTGGATTTTCCGAAAACAAAAGATACGTTCTTCTTTATTTTTTAAGTAGATTCTAAATACTAATTTTTACATCTATAAACTTTAAAAGTTTTGAGATATAGATGCACTGTTTTTAAAAATTCACCCCCCGTTTCACCCTCCCATTAATTGCATTTTCCAAAAACAAAAAATACGTGTTTCTTTATTTTTAAAAGATCAAAAGTACCAATTTTTAGGTCTGTAATATCTTCAGTTTCTGAGATATAAGTATCCTCTTTAAAGACATTCAATCCACTTTTTCACCCCTCCTATTGGGATTTTCCGAAAACAAAAAATACGTGTTTCTTTATTTTTAATGAAGATTCTAAGTACCAATTTTTACATCTGTAAACTTTCAAAGTTTTGAGATATAGATACACTCATTTTAAAACGTCAACCCCCTTTTCACCCCCTTAGCAAAGGAATATCCAAAAATCCTCTCTTAGCGAGCACATACATCTTAATATGAATCTATGCCCAAAATTTCATTTCTTTATGTCCAGTAGTTTTGGCTCGGCGATGATGAATCAGTCAGTCAGTCAGTCAGGATTATGGATCTGGTACCCCTAGCCTCCCATGTGTAGCGGTGAATAGCCTTATGCTTGAAGAATGTATTCGTAACAGCTAAACCCATACTAGCACAGAAGTCCAGCAAACGCTTCTCATTCCCATTAGCTTCCATATCTTCCCCACATTTACCAATCACCCTTTCGTATCCTTCAGTTCTATTCCCAACTCTCGCATTGAAATCGCCCATTAGCACTATTCTATCCTTGCTGTTGACCCTGACCATGATGTCACTCAATGCTTCATAAAACTTGTCAACTTCATCCTCATCTGCACCCTCACATGGTGAATACACGGACACAATTCTTGTCCTAATTCCTTCCACTGCCCAATCTACCCACATCATTTGCTGATTTACGTGCCTAACAGAAACTATGTTGCGTGCAATGGTATTCCTGTTAAAGAGCCCTACCCCAGACTCTGCCCTTCCCTTTCTAACACCCGTCAAGTACACTTTATAATCTCCTATCTTTTCCTCATTATCTCGCGTTACCCGAATATCACTTACTCCTAGCACATCCAGATGCATTCTCTTTGCTGACTCAGCAAGTTCTACCTTCTTCTTTCTTCCATAAGCCCCATTAATATTGATAGCTTGCCATCGAATTCCATTTTGTTCGCCAAGTTGTTTCCAAGGAGTCACTCCCCTGTCAAATGGGAGTGGGACTCCGTTACTCCCATAGGTCCAAGGCTTGCTTAAAATGTTCTGAGCTCGGAAAATTCATGAAGCAGGATGCTACCCTACTTCCACATAGTCCAAGTGATCTCTCCTCTAACGGGTTAGGGACCACCGGTGGATTATATAGTCCTAGCCGTCTGAGCACAAAGAGGGCCACGACTCAGAATATGTCCGAGATGCCCACTCCCATTCCATAGCAACTGGTTTCCCGACTCTCAGGACCACTTACTAGGCCACTCAGCCGTTGCCGATGGTTCACGAACTAGGACGTGACTACAGTAACCCACCATGGAAGATGTTCAATAAATTTCCAATTTCTTTGAAATCATTTAGGAAAAGGCTAGGAAAGCAACGGATAGGGAATCTGCCACCTGGGCGACTGCCCTAAATGCAGATCAGTATTGATTGATTGATTGATTGATTGATTGATACTGTATATATGGTCAATGTTGAGACAGAGTTTGTGTCATTTCATCTCATACTTGTGTACACGGAAAAGTATTCTTGAAGCGGGGAAGTTGTATGACTCACGGGTTTAACTCATGAGCAAAGGTAGTATACAGCGACCCGCGCGCGAGGCTAACAAGCTGGAAGACTACATCATCGCCATGCCTCCTGGTTACTTGTGAAGAATGAAGAGAGGGGGATGATAATGCGATCTACGAATCAGATGCTTCGTTGTATTGAGATATGATATTGAGCTGCTACCGAGAGTGGGAGAGCCCGGGTATAAGATCTAACGCTCACTACCAGAACCACAACTACTTTATTATTTCTGAGACAGTGAGTGGTCGCTTGGAGACATAGTTATTTTTCGTACAGTGTGTTGTCGCTTCGACACAGTACCTGGCTGCTGTGATGCTGTCGGATCAGGGTGAGTCGAAACAAGCTTACGGCTTGTGATATATGTAGTAATTATTCTGGACGAAGAACTACGTTTAGTTCAAGTCCACGGAATTTGGTACAAGTCTGTATTGTACCAGTAGAATAGCTAATTTGGATTGAGATTTCTGCCAACGTGGAAAAATTAATATCTCTGAAATTTCTCCTCCTACAATCAACGGTGATCAATTTTCACAAGTATAGGGCCAATGTCTAATTTAACGACTAGGAAATTAGGGAGTGCTAGTTCAGATAGCCCAAACCATATCTCAGAAGGAAGGAAGGATGTCCATGTAGCCAATTCTACAACGAGAAGAGGGGAACGAGTAACCACGGAATATAGATGACCTCAACGGAAGCTGCAATTGGTGAGACTCGATTAGATAAAGTAAGCAACAGTTAATTTCAGTAACGTAAACTCTAAAATCCCTCCAAGCTTTAAGGAACTTTTCCGATTCATCTCAGTTTTTGTATAATAAATTCATTTTATTTTTGCGTTAATTTTCTTTCTCAAGCGATACTTGATAGTTAATTATTTAAAATCCTACCCCTGTGATCTAAGTATAAGTCTCAATGCTAGTAAATATAAATTTTGCTTTACGGTTTTGTTTAAAACTGTAACGCTGTCGCCCAAACATTACATAGAGAAATGGGAAACCATGGAATGATGATTGATTCTATTTGCGTGGCAATTTGCGGACAAGCCACATATAGTTTATATTTATATTCATGTGTCCCCAGGTATTAACTATCGTCTCCTCAAGTGTGAAGCTTAGGAGAGCGAAAAGTTACACCTTCAAGGATTTATAGCTTACAGCGTAACATGTAAAACTTCACTAAAATACGCTTGCCTTAACCCGTGAATACTGGCATGAAAATGTGGAACACGAGGACTGTCGCTAGGTCTTTTGTAACCATAATTTAACCTATTTGTTCCCACTGTTCCCAAATGGGAACATGATATCTTATTCTTGTCAGGAAACAATAAGCTAAGTTTAGGCTGTTCTATTGTTACTCGCGCCTAGTGTTGAATTCCGTTAAAGAGTTCCAACTCCGTTCCAGGTTTTATACAGTACCGACATCAGTCATTTTGTTATTGTATCTTCATGCTGCAGCCGAATATCTTCAGACTTCGTTCTTGCTTACGTCTGAAGTAAGTTATAATTTTCTTTTTCAATATCAGTGACAAATACATGTTTTTGAATCTCTGGAGTTTACAACACACCAAGGTAAATATTAAGAACACGATAGATGGGGGATGGTAAAGGATTTATTTTTGTTGTTCCCAAATGGGAACAATGGGACCTTGCATATAGCGAATTTCCTATATGATACAATAACATTTCCACTCATAATCTAAACATTTATCGAATTTGAATATATTTATTGGTAAAATTAGTGAGAAATTCAAACTCGTTATCAGTGCTCATTTTCTGTCGATTAATAATCAGTAAAACTTCTGTAACTTTTTCATACATATAACCATTTAGATAATAACATCCGCTTCACTTCACATTTTTCATATTAGTTCATTTCTCTCTAATTTTAGATGTCTTTCGAGAAATTCCTCAAACTTGAAGAGATTTTTTGATAATCTACAGGGTGGAGTAGATATTGTTATAATGCCCCCTGAAGGAGGAGATGGGAACTTCACAGATGATGAAGCTGGTGACGATGACGTAACATGCACTGATGAGCAAGATCCGCCTGCAGAAGTGTGTGGAGAGGTGGAACTACACCATGCTACTGAAGATGATGCTGATGATGGCAGTGAGTCGCATTGTAAGAGGACTAGGTGTGAAAAAGATCCATGCATTTCCAGTAACACGGCAAGTAGTAAAGGCAAGAGAGAAAGAATAGCACCGCAATGGAAGAAGTCTGAAGAATATACAGCCAATCTACAAGAAATTCCTATTAACAGTTCGGAATAAAGTCATCCTCACGTTGTAGGACTGGAGCCGTTTTCCCTATTCCGTTATTTTTGCAATAATTGTATTTTGGACATGTTTTTAAAGGAGATGATAATAATGTTATTTGCTTTACGTCCCACTAACTACTTTCTAATGTCTTCGGAGACGCCAAGGTGCCGGAATTTAGTCCCGCAGGAGTTCTTTTACGTGCCAGTAAATCTACCGACACGGGGCTGTCGTATTTGAGCACCTTCAAATACCACCGGACTGAGCCAGGATCGAACTAAAGGAAATGAAAAGATACGCAAATCAAAAGAATGACTATAATT
Organism: Anabrus simplex; assembly: GCF_040414725.1. Classification (NCBI taxonomy): domain Eukaryota; kingdom Metazoa; phylum Arthropoda; class Insecta; order Orthoptera; family Tettigoniidae; genus Anabrus; species Anabrus simplex. The sequence goes on along the minus strand of NC_090266.1, from coordinate 387,851,094 downwards.
TTTACTGTGATGAAAGAGATGTGCAAAAAATTTTTGGAATAATATTTGTCAGGGTATCATTCCTTATCGTGAGAAAAACTGTATTGGTCAAAAGCAGATGGTGTTTCTGTTCCACTTGTTTCAAGGCAAATGAGTCGTGACAAATTTCAGGCAATGAAAAGAAACATTCATGTTGCCAACAATGGAGAGCCGACACCTGGAGACAAAATGGCAAAAGTGAGACCTCTCATTCAGGCAGTCAATGAATCTTTACATTAGTTCGGGATTTTTGAAGAGAATTGAGTGTGCATGAACAAACGGTACCTTACTATGGACGCCATAGTTGCAAAATGTTCCTGCGTGGTAAACCGATCAGATTCGGATTCATACTTTGGATGTTATGTTCTGCTCATGGATATCCGTTCAACATTGATCCATATTGTGGTAGACACATCAGTAATCAGAAATCTGGTATTCCTTTGGGCACTCAAGGGGTGAAAAATATGTTGAGCTGTGTACTCAACCAGTCATGTCATACTGTGTTCATGGATAACTTTTTCACGTCAATCATCAATCAATCAAATAAATCAACCAGTCACTACTGATCTGCATTTAGGGCAGTCGCACAGGTGGCAGATTCCTTATCTGTTGTTTTCCTAGCATTTTCTTAAATGATTGCAAGGAAATTGGAAAATTATTGAACATCTCCCTTGGTAAGTTATTCCAATCCCTAACTCCTCTTCCTATAAACAAATATTTTCCCCATTTTGTCCTCTTGAATTCCTACTTTATCTTCATATTGTGATCTTTCCTACTTTTAAAGACACCACTCAAACTTATTCGTCTACTGGTGTCCTCCCATGCCATCTCACCACTGACAGCTCAGAACATACCACTTAATCGAGCAGCTCGTCTCCTTTCTCCCAAGTCTTCCCGGCCCAAACTTTGCAACATTTTTGTAACGCTACTCTTTTGTCGGAAATCACCCAGAACAAATCGAGTTGCTTTTCTTTGGATTTTTTCCAGTTCTTGAATCAAGTAATCCTGGTGAGGGTCCCATACACTGGAACCATACTCTAGTTGGGGTCTTACCAGAAACTATGTGCCCTCTCCTTTACATCTTTACTACAACCCCTAAATACCCTCATAACCATGTGCACAGATCTGTACCTTTTATTAACAATCATATTTATGTGATTACCCCAATGAAGGTCTTTTCTTATATTACCACCTAGGTACTTACAATGATCCCCAAAAGTAACTTTCACCCCATCAACACAGTAATTAAAACTGAGAGGACTTTTCCTGTTTGTGAAACTCGCAACCTGACTTTTAACCCCGTTTTTCATCATACCATTGCCCTTATAAATCTCATATTTTATCCCGTATTGGCTCAACACAACTAAGGTTAAGTTATAAGTAGGTTCCCACTTTCCAAAATTTGTCAATTTCTATATAATAGTTTTATTAATTACATGATATAAACCACCTTAATCTCTAGGACATGTTTTGTTCCGATTATGGAACATCTTCAGCTAAAAGATTTGACAAAATGGCTAGACAATTAAAACTCATGTGATAGTTATGATTATACAATAGCTAAAAGATTTCACAAAATGGCACGAAAATTAAAACACATATGATAGTTATGATGATAAAATAAAATGTTCATTCATGCTGGTTAAAATTTCAACAAGTCAGTGTCCAAGTGACGAAGTAAAATCGGTGATAAGGTTCTTCTTTATGTTGGAGACGTGTATATTTGTTAATCTTGAAGGTAAAATTAGAGATATACAAGATTTTCTTAACCTATACTTATCGGGGGAACTCTTATAATACAACCATAGTTGAAGTTGAGTTGCATTATTAAAATGAGTCTGAAACGAGAAGAGAATGAGTAAAAAGGAGGATATTTTAAAGGAGAAAACCTTGTAAAAATGTATGTTCGTGAGAATAAAGGATAATGGAGTTGATTACTTATAGTCGATCATGTCGTATTTGACGTCCTCCCTTACGCCGTGTCGTTAACTGACTGAGTTCTGTGTACGTGTGTGAGGCGCTTGCGGTGGGCGGGAAATATTGGAAGGAGAGGTAGGTGAAGTGAGGAAAGTGGGTGAAATCTTGTGTAGGATAGAGCTAACTGAGGAGTGGTGCTGTGATAGGCTAGGGCAAACGGAAGGAAAAGTAGGGGGAAAATTGTGTAGGGTGGAGCTAATCGGAAGGAGGTGTGTTGGTTGGGTTTTTTGTTTTTGGGAACCTATTATATAGAAAGTGACAAGTATTGGAAGATGGGAACCTACTTATAACTTAACCTTAGTTACTATTGCCCACCGTCCATCTCGCAGCACTATCGAGGTCACCCTGCAGCCGCTCACAATCTTGTAACTTATTTATTACTCTGTACAGAATAACATCATCTGCAAAAAGGCTCATCTCTGATTCCACTTCTTTACACATATCATTGATATGTATAAGAAAACATAAAGGTCCAATAATACTGCCTTGAGGAATTCCCCTCTTAATTATTATATGGTCAGATAAAGCTTCACCTACTCTAATTCTCTGAGTTCTATTTTCTAGAAATATAGCCACCCGTTCAGTCACTTTTTTTTCTAGTCCAATAGCACTCATTTTTTTCAGTAGTCTTCCATGATCTACCCTATCAAATGCCTTAGATAGGTCAATCGCGCCAGCGGATCCCGTGAGATCTCCGAAGTTAAGCAACATTGGGCGTGGTCAGGAGTTGGATGGGTTGCCACGCGCTGTTGGTGGGGGGGGGGGGGGTAAGGGAATGGAGGAGCGGAAAGGAACTGGCCACCCTACCGCACGTAAACTCCGGTTCAGGAACACCTCTGCGGAGGTTCGGACCTGCCTTCAGGCAGAATAACCCTTACCTTACCTGGTCAATCGCAATGCAGTCCATTTGGCCTCCTGAATCCACGATATTTGCTATAACTTGCTGAAATCTTGCAAGCTGAGCTTCAGTGGAATAACCTTTCCTGAACCCAAACTGCCCTCTGTCAAACCAGTTATTAATTTTGCAACCATGTCTAATATAATCGGAAAGAATGCTTTCTCAAAGCTTACATGCAATGCATGTCAAACTGACTGACCATTAATTTTCAGCTTTATGTCTATCACCCTTTCCTTTATACACAGGGGCTTCTATAGCAACTCTCCATTCATTTGGTATAGCTCCTTCAACCAAACAATAATCAAATAAGTATTTCAAATATGGTAATATACCAACCCATTGTCTTTAGTAGATCCCCAGAAATCTCATAAATTCCAGCTGCTTTTCTAGTTTTCAACTTTTGTATCTTACTCTAAATGTCATTGTTATCATAGGTAAATTTTAATACTTCATTAGTATTACTCACCTTCCCTATCTAGACATTATCCTTGTAACCAACAATCTTTACATACTGCTGACTGAATACTTCTGCCATTTGAAGATCCTCGATACACACTCCCCTTGTTCATTAATGATCCCTGGAATGTCCTCCTTGAAACCTGTTTCTGCCTTAAAGTACTTAAACATACCCTCTCATTTTTCACTAAAATTTGTATGACTGCCAATTACGCTTGCCATCATGATATCCTTAGATGAATTCTTTGCTAGATTCAATTTCCTATTAAGTTCCTTCAATTTCTCCTTACTTCCGTAACCATTTCTAACTCTATTTCGTTCCAACCTGCACCTCCTTCTTAGTCTCTTTACTTCTTTGTTATAATATAGTGGATCATTACCATTCCTTACCACCTTTAAAGATACAAACCTATTTTCACATTCTTCAACAATTGCTTTAAACCCATCCCAGAGTCTGTTTACATTTTTATTTATCTATTTCCAAGGATCATACTTACTTTTTAAAAACTCCCTCATGCCTGTTATATCAGCCATATGGTACTGCCTAATAGTCCTAATTATAATACCTTTCTTTCACATTTATTTTTAATTACGACAAAAACAGCTTCGTTATCACCAATACCGTCTATTACTTCGGTTCTCAATAGAGCTCATCTGGTTTTATCAGCACCACATCCAAAATATTCTTCCCTCTAGTTGGTTCCATCACTTTCTGAATCAGCTGCCCTTCCCATATTAACTTATTTGCCATTTGTTGATCATGCTCCCTGTCATTCGCATTACCTTCCCAATTGACATTTGGTAAATTGAGATCACCTGCTACTATCACAATTCTTTCCATATCATTTCCAACATAGGTGATTATCTTATCAAATAATTCTGAACCAGCGTTAGCGCTACCCTTTCCCGGTCTGTACACTCCAAAAACATCAAGTTGCCTATTATTTTTAGAGATGAGCCTTACACCCAGAATTTCATGGTTCCTTAACATTTTCGTAGCTTACAAATTCTTCTTTCACCAGAATGAATACTCCCCCTCCTACCATTCCTATCCTATATCTACGATACACACTCCAGTTCCGTGAGAATATTTCTGCATCCATTATATCATTTCTCAGCCATGATTCAACTCCTATTACAATATCTGTTAAGTATATATATATATATATATTAAATTACTGAATTTGATTCCTTTGTTTACAATGCTTCTACAGTTGAGCACTAACATTTTGATGTCATCCCTACTTGATTTCCAGTTCCCTGTTCGCTTAACACTGCTCCCTAGGCCACACTGTTTCCCTGAATGTACCTGCCTATAACCCTTCTAAACGAGTTTCCTAACTTATATGTACCACTGCAGTTTAAATGAAGGCCATCTGAGCGCAGATCCTTGTCTCCTACCCACCCATTAGGATCTAGAAATCTCACTCCCAGTTTCCCACATACCCACTCCATAGTCTCATTTAAATCCCCTATCACTTTCCAGTCAGTATCCCTCCTACACAGTATTCCACCGATAACAATCTCCGCTTCCTTAAACTTCATCCGTGCAACATTTACCTGATCCCACACATCCCCAACTATGTTGGTACTTATACCTGCTTGCCTTACGTTGTTAGTATCAACATGAAACACTATCACCTTCTCCTTTCCCTCTTCTTTCTCTTCTACTTTCCTCAAGATCTGCCTCAACCTAATTCCTGGATAACACTCTACCCTGGGTCTCTTTCCTCCACACACTTTCCCCACATGTCTAACGATGGAATCCCCCATGACCAGAGCCTCAACCCTACCCACATCATTTGATCCCCTACCCTCCTGGTCAGCCCTATCTTTCCTGATAGCTGCAGAAGCTACTTCCTCCTCCCTTTTCTCCCTCCCATGACCCTGTTCCACCTGTATTTTCCTTTCTATTACACATCATTTCCCTTTCCTATCTTTTCCCTTCCTCCTACTTCCACACATCTCAGCAACAGTCCCCTGTTCCTTATCTTCCCTCGGTTGTTCTTCCTGCAGCGACTTGTACAGATTTCTCACAGACACCTGTCCTGAATTCTGGTCCTGAACAGAGCCCTTAGCCTACAATCTCCTTCCCCTTAAAACATTAGACCACCTGTCTTCTACAATTCCATTTTCTTCCCACGCCTCTTTTACACCTACTGTATCCTGTACATTACTTGAGGGAGGCCTACTTTCCTTCTTGTCCTCTGAGAGAATGCTAATTATCTCCCTCAAACTCTCCAACTCCTCCCTCATACTCCTTAATGCCTGGCCACACCCACAGTAGCTACACTTGCACTCCTTAGCCATTTTTTATGGAATAATGGGAAGAAAAGGGAAAATAAAATAACTTATTCTGTGCAAAATAAAAATGAAAGGAAAGAAATATTGCCTAGGGTAGTTCACAAAGATCACACAACAACAAGGTAATTAATATAAGCTACTACTACGCTACAATACAACTTAGTTGCATGAATTTTTTTTCTACAACACCCTAACAGAATGAAATTTGCTGTTAATTACTGAAAACCGAATGTAATACAGAAGAATTAGGTCTGCACAATTCTAAACTGCAGTTAAGTCTACCCTAATTACTGCAACAAAATTCTAGTAAGAGTTAATACAGATACCACGGATACTATAGATACTACAGATACTATACTACACAAATATTTCACAGTAATAGAATAAACACACTAATTTATAATACGATACCACTGTAATACACTACAATGATTTTTAAACTCCGTTCAGACGTATCCTAATTACAATAGGTTATTATTAAGCACAAATAGAAATGAAAATTTCAATTCGGCCTAAAAGTTTGAAATTCGTAAGAACTACCGTACTCAAGGATTACCAACAAAGTTAAACGCGTAGACAGAAGATTATTTCTTTCGTATTACTTTACCCTAATACGCTCTAATAGAAATGAAACCTTACGTTTGGTTAAATGCTTAAGTATCGAAAGGATTGCCGTACACGAAGAAAAACACGAATATAACAGGCAAGATACTATCTAATATATTATACCTTATCTTCACTAGAATTCTCAACTGAAATGTGGTTATGTGATTATTACAGCTGGTGGATTACTATTGTTTTCCCTACTCCATGGGACGGAGAATAAGTGTCCTTAATTAGGCCTGCTGAAAAATACGAGGTTGTCTACTAATACAATAATTCTCAAATATTTCTGTCAAAACTACTCCAGGGACTTGAATTGCAATTACTGGGATATATGAACTTTATAAATACTGAAAGATCGAGGGAGCGGAGTATAAATTACGGATACTTTAACTACCTACTCAGAACTACAAATGATTGGAATACAAGATCAGCTAATTTTTATTTATATTTACTTGACTACACTACACCCTTTGTTCACAATCGTAGCCAACAATGCAAAATTTGAATATGAAGAGCGACAATAATCAATAGCAATACAACGACTGTTAACTATTACCGTGTAATCTCTTTAACTACTTTTAAAATGGTAATTCTCAGGCGTATCGTGCTTTTTAATGTAGTAAATTATTACCTTCACGATAGTTTGAACGGATATCTCTACAAAATATCGGAGAAGTTTCGGCGGAAGTTACGGTACTATTCCTTATGATAATCTGCCTTTGTAAGTATTATACCAACGAACCTACAGATATTTACAAATATTTTTAAAGTTAATATTATTACCTAAAGTATTTCCTAAACCTAAATTCGAAGCAAGGTACACCTAGCTAGCCTACTTAACCTAGAAAACGTAATTTACTGAAAACCAACTGAATTACTTGTTATAAAATTTAAAGAAATATCACTACTCCCAATTTCTACCAAGAAGCACTAAACACTATATAAATAGCACTAAATGAATCACAAATACAAAAATTAAGCTATCAATAGGTTTTAACTACTTTATCACTACAATAATGCAAGAGCTCTCTCAACAGCCAACCGTTCCCAAGCGCATCCTACAATCTCCTGGCTGTATTACGTCTTCTTGTATTCAGGGCTACGGGAACAGTGTGCGAGGTGAGACTCAAGAACTGCCCTCTCCAGAATATTACCTCAACAGAAAAGTCCATTCGAGGAACATACGACTTTAGAACTGATGGAAGTGTCCTCGCAGCAAAGTGGAAAGACAATAAAGTTGTTTGTGTTGCAAAAAATTTTGACAAAGTGCATCCTATCCAAAAGGTGAAACGGTATAGCCAAAGTCAGAAAAAAGCATATACAAGTTACCCAGCCTCTTTTGATAAAACCTTATAACAAGTACAGGGAGAATAATTTAAGTGTTCCGACTTCTTCTCGCATGCCGTGGGAAGTCCCGAGCGAGCGCCATATGGCTTCAGTCAACACGGCGCGATAAGAAGTGTTCACTGCAATGCGCAGCTGTTTAGCACTCTGTCCCTCAGTTAGTTAGAAAATATTGGACTTTTAAGGTATGTTGTGAGGTTATTATCACGATGGTTAAATACACTATAGAGCAAAGAGTATTTTTGGTCGAGTGTTATTTGCACAAGAAGAAGAAACCAGTTAAAAGGTGCCTTCGAAAATTCCGTAGACAATTGCCCGGTGCGACAGTACCATCGAAACGTTACGTGCATCAGCTCGTTTACAAGTGGCGTAATACTGGTTCCGTAAGCAATAAGAAAAAGAAGCGAAGGAGAACAGTTTTCACACAAGAGAGGTTAGAAGATATACAGGCAAGACTCCAGGTCAGTTATTCAGAGTCACCAAGGCAAACGGACCGGACGAGCCGACCGATTGATTTTGATCTAATAAAAGCGTCCCTTCCACTTCTGGTCGGGACTCTGTTTGCATGTATTAGCTCTAGAATTACCACAGTTATCCAAGTAAAGTGGTACGATCTAAGGAACCATAACTGATTTAATGAGCCATTCGCGGTTTCACCTTAATTTGGCTTGCACTGAGACATGCATGGCTTAATCTTTGAGACAAGCATATGACTACTGGCAGGATCAACCAGGGAGCTGGCTGGCTCGAGAGCCGAAACCGACCGTCGTAGCCCGCCGCCGACGAGTGCGGCCTGCGGGACACAGACTTGCTTTGCTCCGTTGGCCGACCGAGTGGCCGCCAACTAAAATTTCATAGGCCGCCGAGCACGGGCTCTCACCCGGCCGGGCGTGCCTTCACTAGGGATCGGGTCCCTTCACCATCCATCGTCACATCTCCACTTCGACCGCTGCCGAGGTCGGCAGGACCGTACGAGAGGCGTACGATGCTACATTTTCACGCCCGAGCAAGGGCGAGCGGTTACCAACATTACTGAGCGCCGCATATGAGCATGAACACTGGGTGTGCAGAGGCTCGCAGCATTGCAGTCGCGGGCTCCACATAAGCCGCTTCGGAGATTAGCTCAGGAAAGTGATATTTCATCTTCTTCAGCACGTAATGCAACAAAATTGTTACGTTTACGATCTTATCGGACTCATTCAGTCCATAACATACTGCCTACAGATTTCAATGCAAGAATACGATTTTGCAATTGGCTAATAAATACCTAGTGTCCACGACGGTATTGTGGATCCGAACTTTCTTTTTATGAGCGACGAAGCCTGGTTTCATTTGAGTGGATATGTCAATTCACAGAACAATAGAATCTGGGATACAGACAACCCTCACATTTTACAGCCGAGACCTCTGCACAATGTGAAGGTGGGTGTGTGGTGCGCTATCAGTGCCCGACGAATTATCGGTCCGATATTTTTTCAGGACACGATTACTTCTGACCGTTATATTCACAACATTCTGGAACCATTTTTTGCTGAACTGACTGAAGAAGAGAAAAGGTACGGCTATTTCCAGCAGGATAGTGCAACGGCCCACACGGCGCGTAGCTCTATGTGACGGTTACGGGAAATGTTCGATGATGATCAGATCATCAGTAAAGGCTTATGGCCCCCTCGTTCACCTGATTTAAGCACATGTGATTTTTATCTATGGGGAAATCTTAAAGGAAAAGTTTACAGGAATAATCCTCGAACTGCAGAAGAATTAAAAACTGAAATTAGGAACGTTGTGCGTTCTGTCGGTGTCCATGAACTACAAACTGTGTTTCGAAATCTCATTACAAGATGTGAAGCTTGCATTGCAGCTGAAGGAGATCACTTTCAGCATCGTCTGTAAATACTGGAGAGTTCAGTTTAATTTCCTAGTTGATTTATTTATTTATTTGTTTATATATTTATTTATTACTGGCAAATTCAGTTTAATTTCCTAGTTGATTTATTTATTTGATTATTCATTTACTTATTTGTCTAGAGCATCTATGTAGCCGGCGAGTTCAGTTTCGTTTATTTTCTGTAGGCGTAATCATACCACTTCTTTGAGCTGACTATGCCTGCTTGTCATGGCGGGCACTGCGCTCGCTATCTCCGCTTCCCAGCGCGCCTAATCCTCGGCACTCCACTCTGTACTTTCAAATTAATCACCCTGTATAATGGGAGGAGTGGATTTGCTTGACCGTTTCACTTCGCAGTAGGCCTATAGGCCGGTGATAACGTCAAAAAAAATGGTACTGGCCTATACTTATGAAATGCATCAGTATGCTGAGAATTGCTGCTTGGTGGGTCCACACACTACTCTCTCGAGTCAAAGCTGGACCACCTTGCTTTCACCAGAATGCTAGTCAGTGCTATGTTTATGTCCACTCCACCATCTCCCAGAACTGGACCTTCAGGGTCACATTCTTTTGTACAAAGAACCGGTGGAGCACATCATCTCGTACCAGCAAAGAAGCAAGGAAGATGCCGATTCTGCAAAAATGAAAGCCCATCTAATGCATTCAACTTGCAGTGCACAGATTCCATTCCTGTTGCACCTTCACTGTTCACCATTCTTCCACAGTGCAAGATAAGAAGACTGGACTGTAAAGTGAAATAACTGAATATAGCTATTGTGTGGGACCATTGTTCCCAAATGGGAGCATCCATTTTTGAAGATATTCGTATATGTAATTTACTTTCAAATGTGTTTTACAGTCTAAAATTATGTCAGTAAAAAAAGATAAACTGTAAAAACAAATTTTTAATGGGGTTGGGTCTAAATGGGTTAATTTTGTTTTTCCCTACGTTTTGAACAGGTTTTTTTTGAAGAACCAAGTTGCATTTCATTCAGTAATCTACCTACAGTCAGAATATATTGCTTTTGAGAATTGATTAACTCCTTCATACACTAAACAACAAAATAAACACCAACTTCTCTGGATTCAAAAATGGATCCTCAAGTATTAACTACAAAATTAAAGAGTTCGTTCAGACAGTAAATTCCAATATTTCATGGCAACATCACTATATTTATAAAGAATAGGAACAGAAGAAACACTTGAGTAATTCAAAACTCATGGTACTGATCCAGGCAGCAGGTATGGTTGTCCTAAGTTCACTGTGTCACTTGTCGTTTCCAATAGTGTGCTCCACACATTGATGGCATATAGGAGTCGTGTTGTTTACAGATCATAGTTTTACATGTGTAACACTCGCTTTTTGTTTTCTGTCTGTACTAGAGGAGCAGTTAAGGATTTTTTCAGTGGAGGTCTGGGCAAGGAAGTGTCTTGTTCACTTGAATGAGGAAGGCTCTTCATGACTGCTAGTCATTGCATGTGAGTGAGAACCATTTCCTTAGACAACTGTTTCAGAAGTATTTGTCTAATTATGTTCCATACCTGCCAACCTTTACGGTTTTTCCATAGAATTTACGGAAACGCAATGTGTTTTAGGGTTTTATGGATGTGATTGTTATGATTTTACGTTCCAAGATCTTCTTTTTAAAATTCATGCCAGAACAAGCTTTCCCAGGCCACTGGTACATGCTGTGTGACCAGCGAGCTTTCGATACATCACTCTGATTTGTATTCATCCAATCGTTACAGTCTTTGACTGGGAATATGAGATGCATTCTGAATCCTAATTGATTGATATTGATTTGCTTGGGTTGAAAGAGGCTTACTCTTGGATAACCGTTAGCTTGCTCTTTAATGCCTTGATTAATTTGAGAACATTTACCATCCTGTAGTGCTTTCATTCTTCACCTTGAATTACAAAGCATAGCTCATGTTGTAGTTACAGAATAACATGTGAATTATGTTCGTCGCTTAATATGCTTCATATTTATTGCCACATGTTGCAGAGCTGAGGTTATGCAGTCGGTGAGTAACGTGAATTGTGTCTGTTGCTTATTTCGTCTCATTAACATGTTGTTTATTGGTAATTGTGAGCAAATCTATGAAAAAAGATTATCATCAGGTGTTTAGGGAAACCTATTCTTTGAGTTTCCCATGTATACTGAAATCTTGAAAAAAGAGACAAATTGGAGGTTTTTTTGCTAGTGGCTTTACGTCGCACCGACACAGGTGGTCTTATGGCAACGATGGGATATGAAAGGCCTAGGAATTGGAAGGAAGCGGCCATGGCCTTAATTAAGGTACAGCCCCAGCATTTGCCTGGTGTGAAAATGGAAAACCATGGAAAACCATCTTCAGGGCTGCCGACAGTGGGATTCGAACCCATTATCTCCCGGATGCAAGCTCACAGCCGCACGGCCAGCTCGCCCGGTAAACTGGAGTTTTGTACCATGTGCTCCTGTTATATTAGCATAGCACATGGTAGCAAAAACAACCTGGCTAATCATGTAAAGTGTGCTAAACATTTTGGTAATTTGAAATCTAAGAGAGAAAATCAGAAAACAGTTTTTTGCCAAAGCTGGAGATAATGTTTATGATGTAATCAAGGCCAGGTTTGTGTTTATTTCTTTTTTAGTAGAACATAACATTCCATTGAGTGCAGCTGATCATGCAGGAGCTATGTTCAGAAAGATGTTTTCTACATCAGAAATGGCAAAAAAGTATGGTTGTGGTTGCACAAAAGTAACATGTGTCCTGCATGATATGGCGCATATTGCAACACGGGACATTGTTTCTTGTTTACAGAATAGCTCATTTTCTTGTCGACAGATGGAAGCAATGATACTGATTCCAAGTTTATTCCATAGTGGTTATTTTAATGATGCTGCTCAAGAAAGTATTTTAAGTACTGTTCTGTTGGTACCAGCATTGGAAGGGGATTCAGCAGGCGCAACGTAGGAAAGCCGCTGTTGTCGCAGTTGGATTGAATAAAGTGCCAATTGAGAACTGTCTGGCATTCTGTTCAGATAATGCTCCTGTTATGATCGGACATAAAAATGGAGTTCTAACACTTTTGAAAGAAGCTCATCGGGATATTTTTGGCTTTGTGGTTGCAGCTGCCATCTAATTAACATAGCTGCTGGAAAAGCTGCTGCAACTTTACCTACTAGAATTGATGAGATTTTTGTTGATATTTTCTATTACTTGGAGAAGAGTGCCCAAAGAAAAGAACATCTTCAGGGATTTCAAAGTATGCATGGAAAAGAAACAAGGAAGTTGTTGAAGCATGTGTGCACAAGGTGTTAAGACAGATTTTATGTAGTGTGTGCTCCAAATACTTCTGCCAGTTTATCTTGTTTTACTATTCCCAAGGCAGGGCACAGTAGATCTGATGACATACAGATGAAGAGAGTTTGTGATTCCTCCTCATCTTCTACAAAAAAAATGGCATGTTCTTCCAAACATGACACACCTGTTCTCAGAAACTTGAACCCCACTACATCTTATGAAGAAAAGCTGTTTGTTTTCTCCTCTGACCTAAACAAGACATTTTGTACTATCTTACATGTGACTATCCCATCATTTGATAGGATCAATGCAGTCCTTCAGAGTGCTTCCTTGCATATCCTTGTACTGTTTGAATTATGAAGCATCTGTTGAAACAGATGCTCACCAAGTTTGTCACGCCAAGTTTAGTTAAACGGTCTGCATTGCTTGATGTTCAGTATCACCCAATCCAGAATCAGAAGAATGATGAAGAATTGGTTTCTGGCATTCAAACTTGGTTAAGGCACTGCAAGATGAAGACAAATCTGTGTTTTCCTCGTACAGCCTGTAATTACATGGTTTACATGTTCTCTTTTAAGAATGATGTGCTAAAACATGCTCATATTGCTAAACTTCATGCCATTGAAGAATTACTATGTAGTTACATCATTAGCCAATTCAATTCTTAAATGATGTGACTTCCTAAAGATGAAAAACCCAGATTTGACTTCTTCAAAAGTCCTCTCCAGATGGAAAGATTTTGGGCAGTTCTCTACTATTAATCCCCCACATGTCTTTGTCCCATTGGTCTGATATTCTTCTTCTTCTTCTTCTTCCTTTTCTTCTTCTCTTGGCATGTAGTTGCATATTTAGTATCATTTGTGATGCATGCATTTTTGACACTGAGCAGATAATGGAAATCTTTTTTAAAGATATCTACATTTTTATTCCTTTTTTCTTTTCTAGGAGTATGGCTTGTATTACGATGGAGATACTGGTATTTACTACTCTTATGATGAAGAATCTAGAAACTTCCTGTATCATTCACAAATAGAAAATTTTGCATCGGTTGAAGAAATGTCAAAGGTCAACAATGAGGATTCAAAGAAACCCAAAAGTAGAGAGGTAAGCATTTCATCATAATATTTCTCAATGTAAAATGTGCAGTTAAAGGTAATTTTGTAAATGCTGGTAACCTATATATTTTCCTGTTGTCAGCAGAAATCTCCATGACTTCAGAAATTTAGACTTTCTTAAATCTTTAATATTATGCATGTTTGTATGTTCACTATCTGGTTTCTTAAATTTAGGTTGCTTGCAGTGCTGTGTATAACTCTAGAAATTATTTTTGTTCCCATCAGTTGATGAATGAAATATATGGTGATAAAATTTTATTATCGAACTTTATTCAGAATTTTGGAATCCGTTTATTTGCTGCTGTAACAGCTGCAACATATAACATACTTCCTTTAAGCATGGTTTTTCACCAATGGTTATAGTGAGATTGTGCGACATTTATTATTAAAATATTGTCCATCGTACTTGAGCTGGAAAATACCAACTTCTTTGGTGACACATTCACACAAGCAAATTTCTCAAAAATTTATAAGGACAGTCAAATGAAAACCGAACACCCGCCGTAACACACATTCCGTGCGAAAGTTGGCAACACTGTTGTTATGTATCAATACTGCCATCGCTGTGGTAGGAGAACTGCATAGAGACAACCCACAGGTGAACGCAGTTGTTGGGTTATGTCTTTGTTGGTGTGCGGATTGGTCTAGTGTGTTCGTCCAGCTGTAGAAATGGAGGCGAGCAAAGAAGTGTGGTTTTTTTTCTGGTGGCTGAAGATGCTGGAATACCGAAACTCGTCACATGTCTGCTGTGTATGACGAACACTGCATGTCCATGATGAGTGTGGACGAGTGTGCACGAGTGGCATAGGAGATTCCGAGAGGGGCGCACATCACTGCAAGTTGATGCACATCCAGAACAGGCCCATCGAGCCATTACTCCTGATGTGATATGGTGGGCTGATGGACTTATCTGGGGAAACCAACGAATCATGAAGGAAGATATTCGTTTTCTTGTGAGCATGAGCCATGGCTCTGTGCATGCCATTATAAAAGATCACTTGCATTTCCGCAAAATTTGTGTGCAGTGGATTCCGCATCAACTAACAGAGGGACAAAAGATTGACAGAATGGCGTCATGTCTGGATGTTCATGCTTCCGGCGTTTACCTGGGGTAGAAAATTCAGCTCCCTTCTTGAAATTTCCTATTACTTCTCGAACTAAATTGAAACCACGCTGTAAGAATACACGCAAGGAAATATATTACATACACATATACCATAAGGAAATATGAATACAAAAGGGTAAAAAATATATTTTATGCATTTGTAGTCTAATTCTATAGACGACTGTATTGGTCTCTGTGTTATACAATAATACAATGGATGCATGGCTGACTGCGCACAGATTCTCTCTATTCATAGTACACTGTATTAACTGTGTATACTGAGCAGCGCTGTCCGCTGTGGTAGCAGGTGGTGAGGGTGGGAGTAGGATCGTGACTCATCGGCGCTGGCGAGTCGATCGGACGCAGTTTACACTTGTCTTGGTTACTTGGTTTTATAGTGACATTGATGTAGACATGCCGTCGCTGTTTACGCCAATTGCTAATACTTTATTCTTCCGTGCGTTACGAGCTTTATGAATACTGAACGATGTTGTTGTGAAGTGCAGAGTGATAGTGATTAGTGGAAAACTCAAGAATTATGTCAAAAATTTGTCAGCGGTGCAAAGGAGGAAGTTGTACAAGAAAAGTGAGTTAGTGAATGAGGCTTTATTAAGTAAAGTGCCAAAACTAAAAAAAATAATTTTTTAACTAATACAACACAAAATGTTGCCACGGCTGAGACCAGTACGTCTGCACCTAGCTGTAGTTCCTCCTCACAAAGTAGCAGTCAAGAGACCAAAGACACTGAATTTGTACCTGTGCCTTCCCCTACTGATGATTCCGTTACAAGTGATCGTGACCACAGTGATCGTGATAGTGATAATGGCAATAAAAGAGTAATAGAATTGTCAACAGACACTGAAACTGAAGTTGAATTTATTTCCAAATCAGAGCAGGTTCCGGTGATTACTTTTGATCCTGCAACGTGGCCAGCGCATATTATGCACATTCAGCGTGATGAGTTTGTTTTGAAAGGGCCCACTGAATATTCTAAAGAAGACCATGATTACCCAAAAATTACAAAAATAAGCACTCTTCAAACCAATTTTGGTATTGGTTTTTGGAAAATGCAGAAAAAATATCAAGGCAATTGTTGATTTATTCAGGAGAATTAGATTCTGTCTATTGTTTCTGTTGTACATTGTTTAATCCCTCATCAAAGTCGCATTTTGGTCTAGCAATGGGTTTTAAGAACTGGAAAAATTTGGCAGACCGTTTAAAGTCCCATGAGTTGACACCAGACCATTTCAAAAATATGGCTACACGATTTGAAGCAGAAAAAAGAATTAAAGGAGACACATTAATCGACCAGCACATCATGAAGCAGCGTTCAGAAGAACTATTGCAATGTTTAGTGGAAATTATGTTTTATCTAGCAGAGCACAATATGGCTTTTCATAGGTCATGTTCCAAAGTTTTCACAAAAAATAATGGAAACTTTCTTGGACTTGTGCAACTTTTAAGAAAATTTGATAATGTAATAATGGAACACTTAAGACGTATAACTAACAAAGAAACACAATTTCATTTATTAAGTGTGTCAATACAAAATGAGCTAATAACTGTACTAGGTGACTCAGTAAAGCAAAGTATCTTGACGAAAATAAAGGAAGCCAGATATTTTTCCGTTATCCTTGATTGTACTCCACACATAAGTCATAAGGAGCAAGTTTCATTAACGATTCGCTATGTCACTGAAGATGATGATGGGAAGATCAAAGTAGAAGAAAGCGTTGTAGCATATCGAGTTGCCAAAGAAACCACTGTAGAAGCTCTCGCTGACTTGCTGTACAAAAAAATTTAAGATTGTGGTTTGAACATGACATACTGTCGCGGTCAAGTATACGATAACGGCGCCAACATGGCAGGTGTACATAAAGGAGTTCAAGCCGGTGTACTAGCCAACTTCCCCTTGGCTGTGTTCATATCTTGTGTGTGCCATAGCCTAAACCTAGTAATTGCTGAAGGAGCAAAATCATCAGTTAAGTCTACATCTTTATTTGGTATTTTACAACGCCTCTTTAGCATCTTCTCTAGTTCAACGAAGTGCTAGTGTGTAATAAGCGACCATACTAAAGCACTTACTTTAAAGCAAGTTTGTGAAACGCATTGGGAATCTTGTATAAGTGCTGTTCAGGCTGTTGGATACCAATACGTGGGACTTAGGGATGCATTGGTTGAGTTAGGTGACGAAATTGATGACCCCAAACAGCCTCTGAAGCTCAATCTTTGACTAATCAGATGGAAGACTTTTCCTTCATCGTAACTTTGATGTTGTGGAATGACATTCTTTTTTAAGTTAATTTGATCAGTAAAAGTATTCAAGGGAAAGAGGTAGACATCAGTGACTGTTATGAAAATTTCAATAGGTGTTTGGAGTTTTTAAACAGATTTCGAGAGAATGGATATGTGGACGTAGTAATCTGCGCTAAAGGAATAGCTGCTGAACTTGGTATTGAACCTGTTTTTCCCGAGAAAAGGATTTGTAAATGAAAACGTGGTTTTTTGTATGAGTCTTCTGAGGATGTGCGATCGTCACCTGATGAAACCTTTGTGAGAGAAGTTTTTTTTATCCATTAGCAGATTAAGTTTTGAACTCACTTAAGACGAGGTTAACTGCGTTGAAAGAACACCAAAAATTGTGGAGATTTTTGGGTAATGTTGCTCAACTTCCAGGAAAATAAGATCTAAAACAAAGTTGTTTGGACCTTGAAAGACATTTAATTGACAAAACAACCAAAGTGTCTGATATTAACAGCATTGAACTGTATCTTGAACTTTTACATGTAAGTTCGATTTTGGATCATGGAAAGAACGCAGTCACACTAAAAGAAGTATTGCGTATGATCAAAAACACAAACAGTAAAGATTTGTTTACAAACTCACGGGTCGCATAAAGAGTGTTACTGAAAATACTCATGACAGTTGCTAGTACCGAACGAAGCTTTAGTAAGCTTAAGCTTATAAAAACTTATTTGCGCTCTACAGTGGCACAGGAGAGGCTGAACTCTCTCGCCATTCTAGCAATAGAAAGTGACACTGCAAAAAACCTAGATTTTAGAGAAATTCTGACAACATTTGCTCATGGAAAAGCCATGCAAATGCCTTTCAATGTTTGAAGTTTGTATACAGACGACACAAAAGAGCACCAAAGACAAGAACAAATAATGAAAAATCAAAGACTGTATTTTGTATATAAATAAATCAAATCTTAGTATATGTATATCAAGTATGTAGTGGAGGATGGGTGGTCCGTGATGCTGTTATTTATAATAGCTGTCTGTTTTTCCAGTCCGCAACACGGCGGGTCCATAGGTAGTGGATAATGGAGTAGTGGCTCTAAAGAGCTAGGGTATCATCCCCCCGAAGCAAAACTGGAACGAACAAAATCACGAGTTTTACCGGGGCGGGGGCGCCGATTTAAGCCTTGCCTTGTGCGACTACATACCACACGACGGCCCTGATTCCTCCATTTCAACTGATTGTCATTATGTAAGGAACTTATCATAGAAATAAAAATAAAATAAACACTTACTCAAGTTAATTTTGAAACTCTTATCATTAGGTCCGTACCACTACGACCGATACCTTCTTCGTCGTCTTCGTGTTTAACTTGCTTGTAGCAATGTATAATTATTTCTTGACCGGATTTTTGTAAAGGACGTAACATTGCTTTCTTTTTCGGAGGAGTTCTTGCAGATTTTTCTTGCTTCTCAGACATCCCAATTAAATTCTGTACATAAGTATGGGACGAAATAGGACCGTAATTAAGAAAATGTGTTCATCATTTCACACAAACTATGTTATTAAATGCATTATCTGAATATGCCACAATTCTGCTTACCTGGTATTAGCCAAATAGATTTACAGTCCCACAGAAAAAAGGAAATATGCTTTAAATATACTCGCAAATGTATCACTAGTGACTTTAACAGTACTACAGTGGCAATACGTAATTCAGGCAAGAACTGTGACTGAACGTTGCCGACGTGCCAGATTAACGGTAAATGTAACACGACTAATCGCAAGTAGGGTCCCTAAACTATATGGTTACCGACACTGCAAAATAACCAACAGCAAGAAAAGTAACTATAAATTACTTCCTTAAGATTACAGGGGAGAAAGAGTAAAGTTGCACCCTTAGGATTATGTGCCCAGGAGTATACATACATACATACATACATACATACATACATACATACATACATACATACATACATACTTCATTATAGACTGTTATGCCTTTCAGCATTCAGTCTGCAAGCCTCTATGAATTTACTAAACACACTTCTTCTTCTTTTCCTACCGCTTTTCCCACACCTGTGGGGTCATGGGTGTGAACTGCGTCGCACGTGTGAATTTGGCCCTGTTTTACGGCCGGATGCCCTTCCTGGCGCCAACCCTACACGGTGGGATGTAATCACTGTTGCGTGTTTCTGTAATGGTTGGTAGTGTGGTATGTTGTCTGAATATGATGAGAGTGTTGGGACGGTCCCATATACCCGGTCCCCGAGCCAGAAGAATTAATCAGAAGCGATTAAAATCTCCGACCCGGTCGAGAACCGAACTCGGGACCCTTTGAACTGAAGGCCAGTACACTGACCATTCAACCAACAAGTCGGATGAATTTACTAAATACACTATAATCCTCTATTTGTAACTAGCTCTGTGGCTTCATTTACAGTAGTTCTCTAGCTCTTACCTTTAAATCAATAGAAACTCAGTCTAACCACCGTCATCTTGGTCTCCTCCTACTTCTATTTCCCCCCCCCCGTGTCAGAGTCCATTATTCTCTTAGGTATCCTCCATTTGCCTCGTATAGCCCCAATATGGAAGCTGGTTTATGCATACACTTTAATCACTTCAGTTCGTTCTTATTTTTGCCTTTATCACCTCATTCTAAGTACCCTCCTGCTATTGTTTTCGCCAACAATCATTCTCACTGCTTTTATCTTATGAATAAGATAGCCTGAGCCTGCCCAGCTTCTACTCCTGTAAGGCAAAGTTGGCCTGAACACAGACTGCTGTAAAGATTATTTTGTCCAAGAGTTGACTTCTTTCTTACAGAATCCTGTTGATCGCAACTGTGAACTCGCTACATTAGCTTTGCTGCACCTTAATTTAATCTCACTTACAATACTACCATCCTGAGAGAATACATATCTTTAATACTTGAATTTATCTACCTGTTCCACCTTTGTATTCCCAACCTGATGTTCAGTTCTCTTATGTTTCCTACCTACTTTCTGACATCACTTTAGTCTTGGAAGGGCTGATTTTCATATCATATACATTGCACCTATTTTGAAGTGCAGGCTTTCGGCACACAACCTGCCATTAAGACTAAGTCGTCAGCATAAGCAAAACTGCTTATTACATTTCCACCTAACTGAATCTCTCCTTGCCTTTTTATACCTCTCAGTAAATGATCCGTATAAACTATCAACAATAAAGATGAAAGATTACAGCCTTGTCCAACCTCTGTAAGTATCTTGAACCAAGAACTAATTCTACCATCAATTCTCACCAGAGCCCAGCTTTCAACATAAATGACTTTGATTGCTTTTAATAATCTAACCTTTACCCCATAGTCCCCCAATACAGTGAACATCTTTTCCCTCAGTACCTACTCTGTCATATAGCTTCTCTAGATCTATGGAACCTAAACATTACTGTCTACTATATTCCTCACGTAGTATTTTTCAATTATCTGGCACATACTGAAAATCTGATCCTGGTTTTTATTCAACTTGCTCTCGACCACTGTTCGCACCCTCCCTTCCAGAGTGCCTGTGAACACCTTGCTTGGTATACTTGCATACAAAAGTTATGTAGAAGATTGTCTAGAGGGTTATTTTTACTTCAAAGACTAAAAGAGTCTGTTAATAGTAATCTGATGTTGTTTGCATATTGTGCCTTCTTTCATTCACATGTATCATACAGTACCATATTATGGGGAAATTAGACAGGTGCACAAAATATGTTTATGTGGCAAAAGAAGGCAATAAGAGGTATAAAATGTAAGGACAATAGGGAGTCATGCAGGCCTATATTCCAAGAACTTGATATTATGACTCTCCTATCACTACACATATTTCATTTCATCCTTAATATTAAAGTGGTAAGTGTTGCGGAATGAAAGAGAACAGGAGAAAGCGCAATAAACCTGTTTCTCCTCCACTTTGTTGAGCACTAATCTCGCATGGATTGATCAGTGTTTTAACCACTGGAGCAATGGTGCATCACAGAGGCAAAATCTAAAGTAATTTTAAATTTTAAAAATGAAAATGAGGACCATATTATAAAAAAAAGGATATTGTTACAAGATAAGAAATAAAATAAAATAAAATAAAATAAAATTCACCTCAAAGAAGAATTCTGAGGTTGTATTTCTCCTCACTTCTGTTCTTCAATGAGTGGTGTCTGAAAACTGATGTCCAGAGGCGACTTATTTATCAGCGATGGTAACTGTATCCCACAATTTCAAAGGCCATCCATTGAGTTGAATAGTCATCAGAGACTGCAAAGTGATTTCTTTCACTTGTTTTGATGCTATGAGCAATGCTGAAACCTCGTTCACAATTGGCGGATGACATAGGTTCTGAACAAATTTTTCTTGTTAATTCTTTCAAATGAACCAAGTCATTTAGGGTTTTAGAGCCTATCTTATACTCCCTCCGTTGTGATACCACAATATCACAATCCAAACCAAACAACTCAGCTGCTTTGTATACATCAGAATTGCCATACAATCCACTCATATCACTACTTGTTTATTTTTCAAACACTGAAATGCACTGCAGTATGTCACCTAAAGGAAATCTTTCTCCTTCATCTACTAAACCCTGAATTATTTGTCCTCTTACTTTAACATATTCTCTCCGTCCATCTTCCTCAGAATCATATTTGCAATACGTTACATATTTTTCCTTGAAAAGAGTCAATAAACATAGTCTTTCACGTGCATTTCTTTAAGGGTCTAGAATAAGGCTTGTTTTCGATTTCACCATAAAAAACTGATTCCTATTGCATGGTTGTACTTACGAGGACAGAACACATGATACATCTAACAGAAAACCCAACAATAGAATAGTTTTTCTCTGCGACAGATTTCTGTACAGCCCTGCAAAATTACAATGATGGTTACTCAATACTTCAATGTTTTCAGACTCTCAGATTAGGTACTGCATGTTGCAAGGGAAGTCTTTGAACACTGCCAATAAACAGTTTAATGAAAGGTATCCAATCTGAAAAATGAATTTATTGGCCAAAGAAAGACAAGGACCATGAAGCACGTGAAAATGAAAGACATCCTAGGCCTCCATACGCAATACTATCAGGGTCGGAAAAGAATAAGAGTTGACCAAGGGAGGTCGGGTAGGATAGATGAAAGTGAGTAGTCTGACACAAGAGGAAGCAATGGCAGGGCTCAGCTAAGGGCCCCATGGTCACCAACCCATGCTCCAAAGTTCAGATCCTCTGGGGCCCCTTTTAATCACCTCTTACGAAAGCAGGGGATACCTTGGGTGTATTCTACTGCCCCCACCCACAGGGTGTAAGTGCTGACTGATCAATTTTTCCGGTTTGTACACTCCTTAAGTGCATACTGTCCTACTGGCTACCTATTGGAAATGTGTGCCATCGTTGAACTGTAGAAGTATTGTAAAGAAAGGAATAAAGTAATTTAATAGATATATACTTACCAGATATTGTAACAGGAGTTGAATCATGGCTGAGAAATGATATAATGGATGCAGAAATTTTCTCACGGAACTGGAGTGTGTATCGTAGAGATAGGATAGGAATGGTGGTTAGGGGGGGTATTCATTCTGGTGAAAGAAGAATTTGTCAGCTACAAAAAAGTTAAAGATGACAAACATGAAATTCTAGGTGTAAGGCTCATTTCTAAAGATAATAGGCAACTTGATGTCTTTGGAGTGTATAGACCGGGAAAGGTTAGCACTGACGCTGATTCAGAATTATTTGATAAGATAATCAGGTATTTGGGAAACAACATGCAAAGAAATGTGATTGTAGCGGGAGATCGAAATTTACCAAATGTCAGTTGGGGAGGTAATGCGAACGACAGGAAGCATGACCAACAAATGGCAAATAAGCTAATATGGGAAGGACAGCTGGTTCAGAAACTGATGGAACCAACTAGAGGGAAAACTATCCTGGACGTGGTGCTGATAAAACCAGATGAGCTCTATAGAGAAACCGAAGTAATGGATGGTATTAGTGATCATGAAGCTGTATTTGTCGTAGTTAAAAATAAATGTGATAGAAGGGAAGGTCTTAAAAGTAGGACTATTAGGCAGTACCATATGGCTGATAAAGCAGGCATGAGGGGTTCTTGAAAAGGTAACTATGATCAGTGGAATAGTGGTAAAAAAAAATATAAACAGATTCTGGGATGAGCTTAAAGCAATTGTTGAGGAATGTGAAAAGAGGTTTGTACCTTTTAAAGGTGGTAAGGAATGGTTAAGACCCACCTTATTGTAATAGAGATATAAAGAGACTAAGGAGATGCAGATTGGAAAGAAATAGTTAGAAATGGCTGTGGAAGTAAGGAGAAATTGAAGGAACTTGCTAGGAAATTGAATCTAGCAAAGAAGTCATCTAAGGATATCATGATGGCAAGCGTAATTGGCAGTCATACAAATTTTAGTGAAAAATGAGAGGGTATGTTTAAGTACTTTAAGGCAGAAACAGGTTTCAAGGAGGACATTCCAGGGATCATTAATGAACAAGGGGAGTGTGTATCAATTAATGCTCATAACTATATTCTCTTTCCCTTTATAGGTTAACTTTATAAACAGCATTTGTAATAAAATCACTTTACTGGTACCGGTACTCTGAATGTTCATAGACATGTTAATCTTATTACACCCTTCCTCATCTACATTACCTCTGATTTCAGATTCTCTGTTTCCCTTTTGTTTGTTAAACACAGGACACATAATAACATCATGCTTTTTGTTGCACAAATGGCAAAAAAAATTTACCTTACAGCTTTTCTGTCGATGTCCAGATCTCATACTTGAGAAACAGCGGTTTTCTTTTGCTACCTAATCACACTTATCTTCTAAATTCATCTTTTGAGCTGCATTGTACTCTTAAAAAATATATAAACACATATATATTTTCTTCCTTCAGAATTAGCAGTGAACAAAGAGTTCATAGTGGGTTAACATTCATTTCCAGAATGTTTTCTTTCACACGTTCATGCTTTTTCTTATCACAAACGAGCAAGTTGGCTGTATGATTAGGGGCATGCAGATGTGAGCTTGCATTTGGGAGATAGTGGGTTCAAACCCTACTGTTGGCAGCCCTGAAGATGGTTTTCCATGGCTTCCTATTTTCACACCAGGCAGCTGCTGGGGCTGTACCTTAATTAAGGCCATGGCCGCTCCCTTCCCATTCCTAGCACTGTCCTATCCCATTGTCGCCATAAAACCTGTCTGTGTCGGTGCAACATAAAGCAAATTGTAAAAGCAAAACAAACTTCATCACATTGATCTTGTTTACACTGTAGAGATCTGAATAACATATGCTTTCTCAGTGTTGATAGCCGGAACACCTAGTGCATGATCAACCCCTACATGGCCAAAAAATCGGTGTGGTGTTCAACTGTACTGCCACATGCATTATTGGCCCAATATTCTTCGAGACAGCAGCCAACATGGAAGTTTATTTGGTCTCATTGGAGGAATTTTATCCTCATTTGACAGAAAAGGAACACATGTACTGTTTCCTCCTGCAACATGGGGCAGTCTGTCAGTAGTCTGAGAGGTCACTTGCGCATGTTAATTAGATATTTACTGCCGAGTGGATATTGAGCAGTGCGCTGGACATACTTTCTCCAGTTTTCACCCTATTATTGGCCTGGACATAGAATTGAACAATTACTTGTAACATTAAAACTATTCAACAGGTTTAATTACAATTTTACAGCTGTATTCCATACAATTTACAGTAAAACTTTGCTAACCCAATGCGGGTCATGGTGCTATATATTGCATCTTGTGGGAAGTGCCACAGCAATTACGACACAATATATTGAGTGTCGAAATTTGAACATCATATCTGTGCTTCTTTATGTTTTTGAGCAATGATTCAAAGACATGCACTGTCTGCCATCTATTGGCAATGTTACTGAAGCTTGTGCTTGTTTGTACCTTCGCAGGAAGACGGTTCAGGTGCTGGCTTTCTTAGCCCAAGTTGTTAGGCTTCATCCTGGCTCAGTCTGGTGGTATTTGAAGGTGCTCATATACTTCAGCCCCATGTTATAGATATACTGGTATGTAAAAACTCCTGCGGTACAAAATTTCAGCACCTCAGCTTGTCCAAAACCGTCAATGTAGTCAATGGGACATAAAACCAATAACATTCATCCACTCGTATATTTTCTCAGCTCATGCTCTGTAATCATTATGAAGCAATTCTACAGTTCTTTAATTTCAATGATAACAGTTCCCTACCTCAAAATGACAAATGACAAATGACAAAATCAGCCCAGAAAGAGAACCGAAGGACCATATTTAGTGCAAAGGCTGTAACAACATACGGTATCCACCGCCATGTTTGGTGAAACACCACACATTTAAAACAAATGAAAAACACGGGAGAAAAAATATAAAAGCCATTTCCTCTTGGGCTTATAAAATAACAGTGTATTAAAAGGTGTGAAAAACATGAATCAAGAAATATGAAAATATTTGCACTAGACCCATAAAAGTATCAACGTATTATTGCTGGTCACACTCTTTCTAAAACAAATGTAATCTTGAACTCTTAGATGTATGAGAGAATGACTTTGGCTACCATCTTGAATGCAACAACACTTCAGCAATACTCAGACTGACTCAAGTTGAAGGTGCAGAATTTCAATATTTGCATCACCTCTATGTGCTTAAAAGATGTGAATGCTTGTCCACTTCCTGAAGGATTTTAATTTTGTCTTCATTAGTAAACAATTTCATGACTTTTCCATAACCAGGCTATCACAATACAAATATACACCATTCTAGTCAACTTCTCATGATTATTCTCATGCGACAAAATATTCTCTACCCTTCACTATACTACTTAACACAGAATGAAATTTTAACTTCTGACTGGAATGCAAATACAAGTACAAACAGGCTTGTTGAGTTGTTCAGCAGTCTCACTGCTATGGGCGAGAAAAACATTACTTTCCTGAAGCTAACGGTTTGCTTTCTCAAGGTACAGTTTACCCTGTTTGAAGTTCAGGAAATCAAGGCCTTTTCCTGTCATCACAAACTTTACCCGACCTACCTCCTGTGGTGAGGGTTCTTATCTGTGTTAGAAATCGCATTCCATTCACAAGGAATGACAGAGAACATATTTAGGGCTGGGAGATATGTAATTGTACTAAGCGGTAAGAGAGGAAGTTTGTGATGCTGTAAGTGAGGTATTTTTATTTAGATTTAATACAATTAGAATTGGGACTTGTTAAGCAAGAACATATCTTAATGAGGAATGCACTAACAGTGTTTTACTGTAGTAATATCTCGGACATAACCCTCACAATCCTTGAGTCCCCAAGTAAGCTTTTATTTCATCAGGTGTTGTGTCAAACTACTCACTATCAACCTTTCCTTCTTTCCAGCATAGAGGTTCATGATGTTTTCCCGAAGGTCACTGCTATTTATCATAAATTCAAAATATGCCAGTTCTTTAGAACCAGGAGGTAGATTGTGAATAGGTCCTTTATCACTGGTAAAAGCGCCAGGCAGAGTAAATGGTAATAATGAATGAACATTTGGTTGTATTCTGCGATCACCACCAGCATTTGTAGTACAGTGATTTACAGCATCCACATCACCATCTCGTAAGTGACTATTCACACTTGAGTTACAAAGAAAATCACTCCTGATCTTTCCAAATCATTAAAACCACTTTTATACAACTCTAATTTTACATTGGCATCCAAAAGAGCAGCCATGTTTACAAACATAACAGAGGAATGTGACATATTTATTATTTCCTCTTTGTTACTATTGTACATTTTCTAAACCCTGTCTTATGCTTGCCTGACATGAGAGATGGCGGGAGTTAGCTCCAAAGTACACAGGTACTTCGGGCGCCAAAGCAGGGACTGCGACTTCCACCACCACGGATATTCAGGCACTTAGTGAAGGAAAGGGTTAAGAAACTGATGTATATCCTGCATAAGGGAAGAACTAAAAAGTACCATTCACAGTGAAATTTTCAAAATACCAGTGGCTTGAGTCACTGAGGGTAAACCATGATATTGCCTTAAGTTTGCCTGTTGTCAGGGTAATGAAGAGCCTTGCCAGCTTTGCTGTACTATAGTTTTATTAATTGTTTTCTATACTTTATATATCTATTCATAACAGGCTTATTTATTTTTACTGAGCATGAGGGAAAGGTGGGAACAATTTGGTGACTTACCATGTATGTATACTTTTTTTAAATGATGTAGGAACGGAATCCAATTTTGCCATAAATAGATACATATGGGTGCTAGAATACTGAAATTGTAACATTATTTTGTATAGTTTGCTTATTACTACAATCCAGATGTTTAAGTATTCAGAGCTCAACAGTGCAGTGGTATTTTGTATATCACAAGGCACACATGCTGTGTTTGTAGATATTACCACAATGATGTGGTAGCTTTTTCTCTTCTGTTTACTAGACTGATCAGTTTTCTGGGAAGGTGACCAGTGTCTACAGTGTTCATGTCTGCTGACAATAATGGATGGAATGTTTCTATTCATGATTCCCAAATCATTGAAGGTTTCAAAATGTAGTTTTCTTAATGCTAATATTCAAATGTGTCTCTGTGTTGTTAATTAGAATTTACAGCAAAACAGTTGCAGCCAATATAACTGAACTCAGCCTAACTATGTAACCATGCATATTTCAAATTTGAGACCAACATAATTAATGTAGGCTTTGTGCAGTCTATCTTTAAAAAGCATGAGTGATTCCTTCCTTTATTGTAATTTGGATGGAACCTTGTCCTTTAAGTCCCAGATTTGTTCCTGTTGCAGGTGGATGAATTGCTGGAGGAACAGATAATATCCATGTCTCAGTTATCATTGAGTGGACGGGTGGAGAATGCTCTAGGTAAATGAAGTTTATTATTATATTATAGGGCAAAAAGAAGCCTAAGGTTGGTGAAGTTGGTTACGAGCTTCCTGAGGAAGGCGAGTGCTCAGATAGCAGTATTGAAGAGGATGACCAAAATATGGAACATGAAATTGGTATGCTGCATAATGCAACTTGACAAGTGCAATATAAAGTCTCTTATATTTAGATTGATGCTTTCGTGGCCCATAATTGTAGATATGATAACAAGCTTTTGGGCTTTTTCCGTTTCAAGAAACAAGGTGAAATTCTTTACAATTTGCGGAGAAATTTACTCTGTGTCTTCAGAAGAAAATCTCATCTGTTCACTAGCAAGACTTCCCTAATAATGAAGGTTTGAATTTACGGTTGCTTTTCCGTTGGTCCATTGTTCATCACTAGACGGTTCACTGTGTGCTAGTCTTCTGATTGGGAGGTGACGACACCATCTTAGCTTCAATTAGGATATTTCTTGTTCCATTATATGTGCATTTTGAGGTAAAAGCAAGTTCATTAGATAAATCAGTGATGAATGTGCTAGAAGAAAAAAAATTTAAAATTGAAATGAAGTGCAAGGAAAGACTTACAGGGTAGAATAGAGCTGAAGATGGAAAGAAAAGTGTGTAGCAGAAAAAACAAGAAAAAATGAGTGCGAGTCCTGGGGGTGGGGGAAGGAGGACAAACTCCAGTGAGGTTGAGGGCACTGGAGCAAAAAGAAATCAGAATAATACAGTAACAGGTGTATACAGGTTATGCGAATATGACCCATAGCATGTAGCCTAGACTGAACCATCTAGTGATGAGGAGAGTATGAATTTGGAAAGCAGCAAAACAAAATAACTATAGTGAAAGGACAGCGAACCTATGTAAACCCTTAATGGCTGTCAACCATGTATTACTTAGTTGATAGCCTCTTGAAATTGATAGGATTTTTATGTATTTCCATAGCTTTTAAAGTAATAAACTTCATGGTTGGGTTCCGTATTGAGTTAAGACTTAACTTAAAATGAATACAAGATTTATTGCTCCACCTTCTCAATACTTAATCATTTAACGTTTATCAAAACATTACAATATGATAGTGTCAGGTACTAGTTTCGGTCCGTTTTTTTGGACCATCATCAGCCTAGCCGAAATTACAAGCAAAGGACATAAACTAAAGTAATATGGATGAACAAGAGGATGGATGGTAGTGGAATGACATACAAGTAAAAACCTTCCATAGCTTTCCATAGCTTCCCATGTAATCCTAGATCTGGAGTGTTTAGTGTGGGTATGAGCTCAAACCTCTTGCAACATGACACCATGGCCCATTGATAGGGCGTGCTCAGATATTGCTGACTGGTCTGGCTGGTTTGGCCAGTGCATACCTTGCTGCAAGTACAGGAAATTTTTTGTGTAATAGTGGGGAAATTTGTCCTTGATTTTATCTAAACTGTGAGCAGTTTTGGTGATGGTGCCAAACACTGTTTTTATATTGTGCTTGCTGAGGACCTTGTCAATTCGATCTGTGATATTGTGGACGAAAGGAAGGAGTACAGGGCTTTATGAATCTGTACATCATGACAACCATTACCCATGAATGTGACTCTGAGTATGTCCATCTTCTCCTGGAGAATGCCATGAGAATGCTCCATTTTAGTGCTGGATGATGAAAATCCCCATGGAGATAGCAGTTTATATGGGTGGGCTTATGATAGACGTGTGCCCTAAGGAGCCATCCAGTTTCATTCTTACTAGAACATCCAGGAAAGGAATGCATCTGTCTGACTTCATCTCCATAGTGAATTTAATAGAAGGATGCTGCTGATTTAGGTGGTTTAGAAATAGGTGAAGTTTTCAGGACCTTCTGTCCAGGCTACAAATTTATCAACATA
Organism: Anabrus simplex; assembly: GCF_040414725.1. Classification (NCBI taxonomy): domain Eukaryota; kingdom Metazoa; phylum Arthropoda; class Insecta; order Orthoptera; family Tettigoniidae; genus Anabrus; species Anabrus simplex. Next base: position 387,821,096 of record NC_090266.1, on the reverse strand, counting down.
CCTCCACCAAATTATCGGTTTGACAGGCGCCAAATCAGTAGCTTCCTCCTCAAAATGCTCCATAAAAAGATTTATCCACTACCGGTGAAAGTGGTCTTCCCAGAGCCACAGCCACAGTCGATTCATAAAACTGCCCATCCCATAAGACATACCTGGAAGTTGTGCAGTGGTCAAATACCGTATAACCCCGAATACCACCCGCACCCTAAATTTGAGACAGCAAAATACGGAAAAAAATTTTAAAAATCAAATAACTTACATACCTATTTAATTTTCTTCAAATATACCACAAATATAAATTCAGACAGCTTACAGTTAATAAAATCACCACAAAATCATTAATAAAATTGGTCCAATACTCAGATCATTAACAATTCACCATCGTCATCTGAAGTTTCACCATAGGAACTTTCGTCGCTGGCGTCTTTCCACGAATAGTCTACTGAATTTGAAATTCCACATATCTTAAAGCTTTTAGACACTAGATCGTTGGGAATGCGTGCCCATGCTGTCTTGATCCAGCTGCATATTAGTCCCACTTCAGGCCTCTTCACTCATCCAGTTGGTGTTAACGCGTGATCACCATCAGACATGCATTCGGAGTACAACTGTTTCATTGCAGTTTTGAAAGGCCGGTTCACGCACACATCCAACGGCTGTAGAATAGAAGTGAGTCCTCTGGGAATTATCGCAAGATCAGTTTTTCCTTTCCTCATCATATATTTTACAGCGTCAGTTGTATGTCCTCGGTAACTGTCCAACACAAGCATGTTTCGTTTTTGTAACAAATCTCCTGGGCGACATTGCCAAACGCACTTCACCCAGTCCTCAACTAACGCACTATCCATCCAGCCAGACTCATGTGTTCTAACAATAACACAGGACAGCACGTTTTCTTTCAGAAGTGTTTTCCTTTTCAGAACCACATATGGAGGGAGTTTGGTTCCATCCGCTAATACGCACATTACCATGCACCATTGCTTTTCGTTACCACCTGTTCTGATTGTTACACTTTTAGAACCCTTTTGTATCCACTGTATTTTCCAACGGCATTTCAAAATAGTCAGGTGTCTGGTCAGCATTCCCAATTTGCGACAGCAAATAAGAATTTTGCTTCCTCAAATGAATAATGTGACGCTGAAAGGCTGTTAATTTTTCTTCATATGCCCCAGGGAGGTGTTGTAAAATAGACGTACGTCTCCGAATGCACAATCCCTTTCTCCAATAAAAGTTTTGGATCCATCCGCGGCTTGCTGTAAAACCCTGTGTTTTGAGTTATTTTGAGATCTCTAGTGCTTTCAATTGACACATTTCACTAGAAACACTATATCCTAACTTACATTTTTCTATCACAAATTTTGGAGTCGTTCTTCAATTTCCTGAAACACTGCACTCCGCCCGCGGAACGCTCTGCGAACGCTGTTACTTTGTAGAAGTTTTTCCTTCTTCTTCCGCCAATCATGAATACACGATTCGTCAATATCGTACTTTACGCCAATGGGACGATTTCTGTACATTTCAGCTTCGCTTACATCTTTAAGTTTCTCACGCACAGTAAATGACCGCAGACGCCGTTTTGACTCCATCGCTTACTATCGAGACAGCACTTTCACGGGTCAGATACGGACCTCGAATATGAGTGAGGTAGACTTCCCTAAACAACAGTCTCTACTCTCGCAAAGTACGATATCCCGCGAGATCAGCTATTCGCGCACCCAGCATGCCAGCAACACTTGCGAAACAAATGACGATCGAGCATCCGCAGCAGCGGCGTTCATATTTACCGCATATTTACCCATAGTCCTTGATTTACCGTATTTCATTACCTCATATTTCACGTTTACATGCCACTGTAACCATATTGAGAAAAAATCAGTCTTGTTTTCTAGAATGTAACTAAAACACAACAAGACCTGAATGCCTATTTACATGTGGTATATTGGGTAGGGTAACCGTATTCAAATCTATTTCAATACTCCATGTAAACATAGTAAATATTTACGAGAATGAACCGCTTGAATACTACCTGCACCCAAGATTTAGAACCAATATTTTGGGGAAAACAGTGCGAGTGGTATTCGGGATTATACGGTAGCTTAGTAATGTCCTCAGGAAACATATGTGCAACAAGGGACGTGACCTAGTCAGTCGGCACTTTAGTGAACAAGGACTCCACATCAAAACTCGCCATAAGTGCATTGGTTGAAGGGTTGTGGTTGACAACTTATTAATTAAATATAGAGAACTGAGTGGGTTGGCTGTGCATTTAGGAGTGCACAGCTGTGAATTTAAATTCAGGAGATAGTGGGTTCGAATGCCACTCTCGGCAACACTGAAGATGGTTTTCCATAGTTTTGCCTTTTCATACCAGGGAAATGCTGGGGCTGTACCTTAATTAAGGCCATGGCCACTTCCTTCCCACTCCTAGCCTTTCCTGTCCCATTGATGCCATAAGACCTATCTGAGTCAGTACAACATGAAGACAATTGTTAAAGGATTATGTTAAAAGGTTATACAGAAAGAGTTCCTAACGTATGATTCACTATGTCCTATATTAGGCCCCTTTAAACTACAAGCATCATTATGATTTTTACGTGTCTGAAACAATTTGCTTAGATATTTAGCCAAAGCATACATAGGAGACCCTATCGCACTAACTATTGGTGGATTCTATTCTTCTATCCTGTCAGTCTTTTGTTGCACTTTATTTTAAAAAAAATTCTACCATGTTCGACCCTAATTCATCTGATAACCTTGCTTGTTAGTTCACAATACACATACGAAGGAACAAAAAACATCTTAATTGGAGCTAAGATGGTGTTGTCACCTTTCACTTGGAAGGTTAGCTCAGAGCGAGCCATCTAGTGACGGATAAGAGTAAGTACCACTTACTATATAGACCATCAATAAAGTATTCTTAACATCAGTTCTTCATTATTAGGGAAGTCCCGCTTGTGAACAGATGATATTTTCTTGTGAAGACACAGAATAAAGGTCTCTGCGAAACGTAAAAAATTTCAACTTGTTTTCTCACACGCTTATTATCATATCTGTGAATTCTCTTCTGTCATAATTATGGGTTTTTCTTTTAGATATGAATGAAATATTCCTTTATGGCAGAGATTCAAGAGAGAGAATAGGTTGTATACAGAATTGAGGGAAGATTTATTTAGAAATGGAAGTTATTTGCTTTGTTTATTCATCACACACTAGAAATAATGATTATAATTAGTTTTGGTATAGCTATGCAATCATCTTCTGAAACTACGTTTTTTTTAAATCCTTTGTGCAGAATATGTTAGCATTAATTTGTTTGTGATTAAATTTGTTGCAATCTGCTGGCCAAACAAAAATATATTCAGAAGTTCCTTTAAATAATACCCAAAGATTAATTTGTTTCCTTCTGGTTTTATTCTCTTTTAGACAAGTTCTGAATATATTTTTTTATTTACCACCGCCACTGCCACCACCACCACCACCATGTTTTTTTTTAATATAGAAAAGTCGTTACTTTTTTATTTTTACAAACAGGTGAATTTCTCATATATTTTTAAAATTAAAATGTGAAATATTTCCTCTAATTTTCTGAAAAATTCCATATAAATTTTGCCATGCTTGTTCTTCATTTTTAAGTATGAACATAATTCTAATTGTTATTCAGTAATGAATTATGATTATTGAAAGAGTGGCCAGAGTTTTCTTCGATGTAGTGTTACTTCACCCACCTTGAATGTTTTTTAAAATCCTGAAGAATGCTCATTATCAACAATCACATACAAATTAAAATGACTTGTGATGAAACAGATGTATAGTCATCAAATTCACATTTTCCTCAAAGAAGAAACTATTTTATTTAGCCTAAGTGTACAAGCATTGTATGATATTACAAACTACACTTTGCATTGCATAAATATTTGTAATGGTACAAAAGATAATATATAAAAGTTACAAAAATCATAAAGCCCAATTGTATGGAGAGAGAAAAAGAGGGCGGAAAAGAAGCATTCTTATAGACTGTCCTCGTAATACACTGTCTTCTAGATTAGAAAATATCTGGGCCGTCAATCAAGTTCTTAAATGAGTATTGTCAATGTCAACTGATATCAGTCTAGTTATCATTGAAAATGGATACAGTCTTTCCCCTCTCTGTCCGGATAAACTTCCCCGTTTATTGTTATTGTGCTTTATTATTCTCTTCTAAAGTGTTCTTGAAGTAAACAGGATTGTAATTACAATACTGGCTGCCACACATTGTTTTCCTGTATGTTTTTGGCATGGCCAAAGTTACCTCGGAAGAGGACAACTTTTAACAAAACACTATTCCCTGAAAAACCTATTTGAAAAAAATGCATCAACTTGTGTTGATCAGTTACTAGATATACTTACATTTTAACCCCATAAACCACTGGAACAGAGAATCGAATGCTGGGGTTAGAGAACAGTTTGTTTTCTTCTGTTACCAGACAAGACAATAGTCGGGGCTATGGAAAAAATTGATTGACTCAACATGAGCCTGCCACTGTTCTTTTGACTACCAAGTTTTGATAGAGCATTCTGTTGTATGTGCTGTTTAGTTATTGCAAGTGGTTCATCTTTTTCCGTATAGGAGGCAGGAGAAAACAAGTGTTGCAATTCGTCAGTGGCCAAAGTTAGGAGCGCGCAGCTGTGCGCTTGCATCCGGGAGATAGTGGGTTTGAATCTCACTGTTGGCAGCCCTGAAGATGGTTTTCCATGTTTTCCCATTTTCACACCAGGCAAATGCTGGGGCTGTACCTTAACTAAGGCCACGGCCGCTCTTTCCCATTCCTGGCCGAAGTTACCCCACTTTACGGTACATATCTATTGGACAGAAATCCTCTCGAATTCTCCTAACTCAACTGAAATATCACCCCTTTTAGGCTATAAATAGCCTTGTTATATCAGACTCATTTCACTACAGCTGAAAATCTAAAACAGTAATTTTTTCTAGATACTGATATCACTGTATCACTTCATTGTAAGAAAATCTGGAAATATTCTTTCAACTTGTTGGAACTTTCTGAAATAAATTTTCAATCTATTCTGAACACAGACATACAGAAAACAAACTTTACTGATGAAAAATGTGCTTATAACATAACATTAACACCAACTAACGCAAATGCTCCAGTTTATTTACAAAAAAAAAAAAAAAAAAGTTTACAATTCACTGCACTAATCAAACAATACATTAGACGGCATGATCTTCACTACAACCAAAGATTACACAAACAAGATTAATATTATTGTACTGGCCGTGCGGTTAGGAGCGCGCAGCTGTGCGCTTTCATCCGGGAGATAGTGGGTTTGAATCTCGCTGTTGGCAGCCCTGAAGATGGTTTTCCATGTTTTCCCATTTTCACACCAGGCAAATGCTGGGGCTATACCTTAACTAAGGCCACGGCCGCTTCTTTCCCATTCCTCACCCTTTCTTATGGGGATGATGGGATAGGAAACATCCGGCTGATCTGAATTGTTATGACTAGTGAATTGTGTTTACATGTCCTATACAGCGTGATTCAGCCACCCCTTCCAATGTAGTTTTATGCAACCCACAATATTCATTCTGTCCTGAAAACATCTGCCCTGCCAGTATGCTCATACAACACAACCGGATATCTTGGTATTTACCACCTCACCATGATAGGACGCCGTAATGTTATACTCTTATTAAACACTGGAAGACATGCGTGCGCCTTCTAGATCATATAAACCTGACACGCCCGTGAAACACTAAATTGATATTGTGAGCACAGTAAACCTAATACTTGGTATAAGCTGCCCAGTGAGCCATACGGAAGCGTAGTGAAGGCATGGCGGAGCAGGCTTGCATGTCAGGTGGGAGGTTCGAGTCCGGGGAGAAGTTTACAAATTTTGAAATATTTGTTTAATAGGTTTAAGACACTGTTCTTGACGTTCACAAATATACTCGTTCATTCAATCTATTGTTGTAATGTTAACATACTTATTGTAAATTAAAAATATCTTAGTGTTGAGTTATCTGGTACTGTATTTTATAAAATCCACGTCGGTCGGAGATTTGGTATTGAATAATGATGTATGTTGATGTGCTTGTGTGATAGGATAGGCACGAGTCGCATGTTTTTAACAATGAATTTAAAGTCTTCTTAGGCTTAGCTCAGGGTCAAGTTGTTGGGTTTGATGTTCCATTAACTAAGGTGCGAATGTTCCTCTCTTCATACTCGCATTGCATTGGATTATGTCAGATAATTTGCTGTCCTAGTCGGTCATTTGTGTGCTAGTCGGGAGCATGCCTTATTATTAACCCAACATTAAGATGTTTTTTAAAGTAAGTGTGTAAACATTGCAACACTAGTTAGAGTAAATGAGTGAACATCATGATCAGTGTCACAACAAACTGATGAACATTTTAGACTTTCAAAACTATTCTTTCAAGTAGCCTATATTTTATTACCACAACACATCATTATAAGTTAACATTAGGCATTCATAATTAAGATAAGTAATGTTTCAGCATTGTATGTTGTTATTATTAAGACAATAGGTTCAAAACCAGTACTGTTATATTAGAATGTTTTAAGTACTTTATAAGGAATTAATGTATTGATTAAGGTGGAAAGTTCCTATCTTTGTATTTGCGATTATCATCTAAAACTAATCTGCAGCCTGTTAGCAGTTGCCTAATTACATCTGCCCCAAGTAATATCTTTACCTCAGGAACATCATAGCCTACATCTGATCAGGTCATGTTGTGGTTTTGAAGCACTGGGTAATACCTCTGGGTCTCAAGCCAGGGTACAAAATCATAAATTTTCTCTTGGTCCAACATAGGAATGGTGCACTAAAATTTTTCATCTAAACTTCTAAGAGTAACCTCGTAAATACGATGGATGCACTTCTCACCCTGTCTCTACTCCACCAAACATATTATGTATTAATGTCTCTTCCCTTATCTTCCTCAGCCCAAGCTTGTGAACACTGTCCTCCGTGATGTATGATCTTTGAGATCCCGAGTCTAGTAATACTCTTGCCAACTTAACAACCTTGTTTACTGTCACTTTAACTACCAAAGTTTACAACAATACCTGACCCTTTTCATGAGACAGTAAGATTTCTATTCTACCTGGTTTATTTTCTTTCTCACCTGAACTTTTCTTGCTGCTATCGACTGGAATTATATCCTTTAAACCCTTGCACATAATAGTGTGATGCCCCTTACAACAAATCATGCATTTGAGTACAGCTTCGCACTTTTGTACCATGGCCCACCTTGAGGCAGTGAAAACATGCTCCTTTCTTTTTCAAAATTTTTTATTTTTCTCTGTAGTGAGCCCTCTACCTTTAAAACAGTCTGAGTCACGTGGTTCCCTTTATCGCACCAAATACATGCCCTATCACTCCTTTTTTCTTCACTTGAGAAAATGACTGCTAATGTGGGTAGCTTTCCTCTATTGTTTTGCGATGCACCCCCCACAGCAACCTAGGAAATCAGTACGAGCCAGAAGGAGACGTTCTTCACTTTCTACCTCTTGTCTCAAAAATCTCAAAAGTGTCTCGAGATAATTAGATTGGTCACCCTTCCTACATACCTGCGACGTACGAGACCGCTCGCACGCTTTCAAAATGTCATCTGGTAGTGCTGATTCTACAAGCGGGTAAAGCATTTCTGCATATTTATTAGTAACCCCTAGTGACTCTAGTGCCTTTAACTGGGTCTCCAGTTTATTAAAAAGACTACGTAGACTGATATCATTTAGCACGTTACTCTTTTGAAGTACTAATTGCAAGAGTTCACGAACATAAATCTCAAATCAGAAGTTCATCTCTTGCAAGTCTCGATTTTAATTGCTCTATAGCTTTCTGATGGTTTGATGCTGAGGGTGGGAAACTTTCCACGAGTTCTCCAGCTGATGTCCCGAGTACAATACCCTGGCAGAGGTATTGGAATTTATCCTCTTCCTCGATTTCCTCATCCTCATGTGTCTTTTTAAACTGCCCCCAGAAGGCTATCCAGTTATGTACATCCCCATCGAACTGTTTAAGTTCTAATTGAGGCAGTCTTAAATTTCATTTACTCCTGGATTTACTAGAATCAGTACTAGCAACACTATTTGCCCCATTGTCATTGAGTGTGCCATCATGCAAAAAATTCTCATACCTGGTCTCTAAGGTTAACCACCTTTCGCGGTATCCCTCCATGATTTCGCATTCGGCAATGATTTCTTCTTCTTCTTCGTGCTTTCCGGCGTACCAAACCTCACGAATTCTCTCATCGAGCCCGAATAATCATTCAGTTTTGTCCTCAAAGATCTTGAATCCTGCGGAGACTTCTTCTCTTGTGGGTTGTTCCGCATTTAGCTTCCATTCAAAGTCATTGCCAGTATGTGTAAACAGTCGGCACACTTGTGTTTGGTCACTTTTCAGTTTCGTAATTTCCGCCATATTTACATGGAAACTAGTCCTGTTGCGGTTGCCGGATGATGAAAAAGTGCTTATAAGGAAACATTAACACAAATTAACACAAATGCTCCAGTTTATTTACAAAAAAACAAGTATACAATTCACTGCACTAACCAAACATTAGACAGCATAATATTCACTACAGTCAAAGATTACACAAACAAGATAAACAGTAGTGTGTCCCTTGTAACGTCCATAGATACACCAGTAAGATATGGCATGGCAGTCAATGGAATAAATGTGGTTCCATAACAGCTACAATTCAATGGTTCCTATACCAACATCACTGAAAGAAATATAGACACACTACATTTTAATAACAGATTTGTGAAACATTCACAATTTAGAGAAATGACTTTTGTCCTCACCATTTCAACAGCAAATGCATTAATCACTTCCTTGAAATCAAGACTGACTGTGATATCTGATTCTGTGGTGAGCACTCCATTTGACCATTTGCTCTTGACTCTGTGACATCTGTAGATGATTTTTAACTCGTTTTAAGACTGAGAATGTCCTTTCAGTGCTTTGTTGCTGGTATACAGCTGTAAATCATAAATGCGGTGTACACATTTGGGTAAGTTTTGTTGAAGCCAACATTCTGTGGAGAAATGGGACAGAGGATAACTTATCACCATTTTTTTTCATGGATAAGAGATTACTTTTAAAATGGAAACAGTCTTTACCAAAGTTGCTTACTATGTCAGAATCGCAAATTTTTCCTGCAGCGTCAAATTTTTTTTTTGCTAGTTGCTTTACGTCGCACCGACACAGATAGGTCTTATGGCGGGACAGGAAAGGGCTAGGAATGGGAAGGAAGCGGTCGTGGCCTTAATTAAGGTACAGCCCCAGCATTTGCCTGGTGTGAAAATGGGAAACCACGGAAAACCACTTTCAGGGCTGCCGACAGTGGGGTTCGAACCTACTATCTCCCGAATACTGGATACTGGCCGCCCTTAAGCGACTGCAGCTATCGAGCTCGGTGTAAAAAATTTGAGCAGATTCTAGTTCCTCAGTATCTGATAGAAATGAAAATATTGAATTGTACTCTTTGTAGCTCAATTTGAATTGTTTGTTATATTTTAGAATATAATACTTTCATTCTTTTCTAGCTGTCATCATCTTTGAAGCAATCTGACCCTATTTCTTCTTTAGGACATTCTGGTTCTACTTCTGACTCAGATAGTTCATAAAAATGTCTCTTACAGTTAATTTTGATGGTTTGCACTTGAAATGCCTACAGTAGAAGCAGATGAAACTGAGTCTGAACTGCTGATCAGAGCAAGTTTCTCTTCATATAAATCTTCGTAAGCCAGGAAAGAGATCTGAAGTTCAGCTTCCAGCATTTTCATTACTTTGCCAAACTGCTACAGAATATAACCCCATACAGACATCATAAATGCTATCTCAGTACCAGTAGCAGCGATTGGGAATTAAAGGGGGGGGATGTACAGACAACAAAAAGTACCAGAGTTTGTGGGATGTAGGGTGGGGGGTAATATGTATCAAACCTGAAGAAAGCTACAAAATGGTAAGTTTTTGTATGCTCTCTGAGCGAATTTCAACAGATAGGTAAAGGTTGACAGTTTACCAACTTAAGTACTGTAATAATAATAATGGTGTTCCTAGATGTTCGAGCTCTTACCCACACTAAACACTACAGGTCTAGGATTATACGGGAAGCTGTGGAAATATAGATGTTGATTCCTATAGGGAATCTGAAATATTTGTTCCGGATGAGTAAATTTATAATACCAATATAAATGGTCCGTTATTGGACATTATAAATTTTCCAGCTAACTCGTCCTGGTTGCCAGCATTTCGCCCCCGTGTGCTAGGCTGGGCTCATCAGGTGGTACCTAGCACACCTACCAAGACGCTGGCCAGTGCATACCGTGGAGGCCACTGTGTAGGCTAATTGTAGCCACCGGCAGTGCCAATGCACTATGAGAGACTTTGTCTCATTAACAAAAATTGATGCCTGCTTGGTCATCAGATGATATAGATGTTGATTCCCATAGGGAATCTGAAATAATTATTCCAAATGAGTAATAAATGGGGTTCGAACCCCACTGTCGGCAGCCCTGAAAATGGTTTTCCGTGGTTTCCCATTTTCACACCAGGCAAATGCTGGGGCTGTACCTTAATTAAGGCCACGACCGCTTCCTTCTCACTCCTAGCCCTTCCCTGCCCCAGCGTCGCCATAAGACATATCTGTGTCTGTGCGACGTATAGCAAAAAAAAAATCAGTTAAGTAATACTTGGCTGCCTGTCATTAAGGATGTATGTAGGTAGTTCTCTTCCCTGTCATTTCTATATTTTATTTAGTTTCTGTGTTTTCCATATTCATACGTTGTCTTGACTAGTCGGTTCATTTCAACCTATGGGTTATGTGTTTTATCATATTGGAGCTTAATGTTGTCGTCAACTCCCGCTTGGAGCACTGTGCTAGCGTACAGCGAGCCACCTGGTGATGAACGAGTGTACCACTACAATTTTCCAATGGTAAAATTATTCTTAAATTCAAACCTTCATTATTGTAGACTTCCTCAGAAACAGTCGATATTTTCCTTCTGAAGATGCAGAGCAAAGTTCTCTGTGAAACATACAGAATTTCACCTTGTTTCCTTGACACGGTGTAAGCTCAAAAGCCCATATCATGTCTACAAGTCCGGGCCATGAAAGCATCAATGTTACCAATAGTTTCTTGTTTTTTTGTGTGTTTGTGTGTGTGTGTGTGTGTGGGGGGGGGGGTGTGGAGATTTTGGTTCAATACTATACAATAAAACTTTCACCAAAGGAACAATACTACACATTTATTACAATTAAATAGAAATACGTCTAGATATAATTAAAAATCGTTTAGCATTTGCTACACATTAAGAAACTAACAGACTATAAAGAGGCTGCCAGACTGACGAATGCACACGGCAACTGGGTGAATCATACCTCATGTGTCTACGATATTGGGAAAAAAAATACCCATTACCCTTCCTCACAGTACATGCAAATTGTCTATGACTTGCTGTGGCGCTATACAAATCGATTAGCCACGACGAACAACATTTTGTGCATATTTCCGTTAATAATTTTCTTAATAATTAAAGAAAACAAAGGAAATAATTATCTGGTGAGACAACAAGGCTTGTATGAATTGCTTGTTTTAATAATTCATATAATTCCTAGTTATTGCGACGGGAAGTAGATTATTTATTTATTTATTTATTTGTTTGTTTGTTTGTTTGTTTGTTTGTTTGTTTGTTTGTTTGTTTGTTTGTTAAGTGGCAAAGTTAGGGCTCTTGGCCCTCTCTTACAGTTAACCAGACACATTTTTTTTATTTTTACAGTATTAATCTAAAATATCACTGTAATCAATTACTGTTATTGAGATATGTAAGTCAGGTAAGGAATTACAATAATACAATTAAGGTTTCTACTGATGAAAAATTATAGGATAAATAGAGAGTGGATAATAACCAAAAAAAAGTATATCAACTTATAACCTAAAGAAAATATCTACAACTAGCTTAAAGGAAAACTTATTCAAATGTAAATTAACTGAATATTAGTATGTTACAATGTGAGTATACTAAAAATTGGTGATGCTATGTAGTCTATTTCTATGAACAGTCTATAGCCTTAAATGAGAGTAGTAAGAACGTAAATGGGATAGCCTAAGAACTTAAATCTAGTACATAATTTTTGGCTTCATTCACACGTCATTCACTCTTACATTCATTCGAGTCAACTGTATGTACTCTGGAGGAATTTATGGTAGGCTGTTTTAAATGTCCTTGATGAGCAAAACTTTTTAATATCTTCCGGGATCGTATTCCATAACCTCGAAGCAGAGACCAGGAATGAAAGGTTGTAGGTATTTGTTCGATGCAGTGTTATTTCAAGTAGTGAACCGGAACGAGTGTTAATTTCATGGAATGAAGAAGCCTAAAATTGGATGATAGATAGGTGGAGCTGTTGGAAGAAAGCAACTGAAAGACGAGGGTCATTTGGTGCATTTTTCTATGGTCATTTAAACGTAGCCATCCTAACTTTTTGTAGTATGCTGTTATGTGAGCATCATGCCGGAGCCAGAAGGCATATCGAATGCAAGAGTTCTGTACACGTTGTAGCTTTGTTGCTTGTTCATAGGTTATGTCAGTCAGTAAACTGTCACAGTAGTCAAAGATTGGAAATAGAAGTGTTTGTATGAGTTTTAATTTAAGGTCCAGTGGCAGAACATTTTTATAACGCTTCAAAGGATAAATGGATGCATGTACTCTTCTGCACACATTAGTTATGTGCTCATTCCAGGTCAGAGCCTCATTTAAGGTGTCCCCAAGGTTTGTAACAATCTTGGAGTATGGCACTTCGGTATCATCAATGGTAATTGGAGGATTGTGATTACTATTTAGAGCACATAGTAATTTTTTGTGTCCAGTTATTATGCTTTGGGTATTTCGTGGGTTGATGAGTAAGGCATTGTTTCTGGCATACGCTGTGAGTCGTCATAGGTCTGTATTCATATGCTGGATCGCTTCGCATATACTATCTAAACTGGTATGGTAATATACCTGTAGGTCATCAGCATACAGATGGTATTTACAGTGGACAAGTGGGGATGAAATATCATTGATATACAGGCTGAATAATAAAAGTCCCAGCACAGATCTTTGAGGCACGCCAGATAAACTGATAGCCCATTTGGACATAACATCATTTACTGTGATACACTGATGACAATTTGTGAGGTAGGATATAAAGAAGTTGAGCGCATTCTGGTCGACGCCAAGGGAGCGCAATTTTGAAAGGAGTAGTAGTATGTTGACTGTATCAAATGCACTGCTAAAATCAAGGAGAGTGAGTACCGTCACCTGTCATTTAACCATAGCAAGCCTTATATCATCTGTTACCCGAAGGAGTGCTGTCGTCGTACTGTGGCCCTTCCTGAAGCCAGATTGCAATGGGTCTAGTAGTGAATGATTTGTGAGATATTCAGTTAGTTGCTCGTGAATTAATCGTTCAAGGGCTTTCGCAAGTGGAGGGAGTATTGATATAGGGCGGTAGTTTGATGGATAATTTGATGTGGTGTTCTTTAATACTGGAATCACTGGAGCATCCTTCCAAATGTCTGGAAAAGTTCCTGAATTTATACAGTAATTGAAGATATGAGTAATGATCGGAAATACTGTGCCGATGACATTTTTTATGAAGCCTATTGGAATATGATCTGCTCCTTTCGCTTGAGATTTAATGGATTTTAAGACTCGTTTTACTTTGTTTATATTGACAGTTCGCAATGAGAATGTTGGTTCAATATTCAAGTAATTGCCATCTTCGTGTGGCGGGATTCCGGATTGGGGTAGACTTTCTTTGATTTGTGTACCAGTGAAATGAGAGGTAAATGTGTCCAGTGATATTGTTGGAATATGAGGTTCTTTAATTTTTCCTATTCCTATTGAACGTAACTGATTCCACGCATTAACTGTATTGAGATTTTTGGTTTGATTTCTGATATATTTAAATTTACTGTTTCTAATTAATTGTTTCATTTTGTTCCGTAGACGACAGTATTGTACGAAATCCGTTTGCTCTTTTGTTGCTTGTACCGGCGAAACAAAGCATCACGGTGGGCCATTGTTGCTTTTATCTCAGTGTTTAACCATGGAGCAGGAGAGCGAGAAACTCTTGCCTGCAGAACGGGAGCATGCTTGTCATAGAGTCCTAACAATAAGGAGTTAAATCGATGTATTTTCAAGTTCACGTCCTTCAATTGTCGTATATCGTCCCAAGGCAAATTATATGCGTCATATTTTAGTAGAGTTAAGTCTATGAGTAGCACAGGTAGATAAGATGATGTGTAGAGATACCAGGGACAGAGATTTGTCCGTGCTTGACAGCCTTATGGGGATTATTTGTCACTAAGTAGTCAATTAGAGTGTGGGTTGAGCCATTACGTGTGTGTACGTGATTAGTTGCGTCTAATGGTAAGATGGTCATGTCCATTGAAATGAACAGTCTGCGAATTAGGTCCGAGTCACTAGTCTGGGTCAGGAGATTTATGTTAAAATCACTGAGGATTATGATGTGTTCGTAACCTGGTATAAGTTTCAGTAGATCCGCTTCAAGTGCGTCTATATTACTTACCTTGGGTGGCTTATATACTACTACTATTAACACTTTCTGGTGGTTGACAATCGCCTCAAGGAACATATATTCAGTATGCGGGGTGTCATTGGGGGAAGATTTACAGATTATTCTGCTCTTAATGTCATCTCTACAGTACACTGAAACACCACTGCCTCGTTTACCTGCGCGGTCATTCCTGTATAAAGTATACCCATCAATTTTTACAAGTGCGGAACTGATACTGTTAGTCAACCAACTTTCACTCAGACCGATTGAATGCATATTTGTATCAGTAATTATAGAACGGACTTCGTCAAAGTGACTTAAGAGTGATAAACAGTTAATGTGGCAACATTGCAGGGTTCTAGGAAACTGCGACAAGGCACGTTTCAATAGGATTCCTGTGGGCTCGGGTTGGGGTAGGGGAGTTACTAGTGATTGTGAAAGAGGGTTGTCATTGTCTTGGAATACGTCCGGGTCAGTGGCATGTAGGAATTCCTCATCTGCTACAAGCACAGGCTTATTAATCTTAGCCATTATCATGCATAACTAAAGAAACACTTACCGAGAATTTCCCAGGTACATTCGCTGACTCAATTCGCACACACTGACACACACACAAATATATACACATGAAAACTACTGAACATTTTAAGACTTAAACCTTAATTCACTGTTACACCTGCTGAGTTTAGAGTTCTGTTCAAGTCACCTACAGTACTAATATATTCTTTCCTTCCAATATTTAGTAACACTACTATGCGTTCTTCGACTGTCCATACCCGCTTATGCCCTAGGATATCCCTAGCTCTGTTTAGAATTTGTTTCCAGATACTCGTAAGCGATTCAATTATTAGAAATTTAGATCCTTTGACAAGTTTTTTAACTCTCCAAACCCGTTTACGATCTTGAAACCTAAGGAATTTCACGATGATCGGTCGTCTTCCCGTCACTACGGCTTCAGCTGTTGTACTCTGTTTCCGCTCCCCTAGCCTGTGGCAGCGGTCAATGTCTCCTAGTGAGATGTCCAGTTGTAGCTTATCCCTGATGAAGTTCTCAGTTCCAAATAACATCCGAAGTAGTAACTCACTAGAGTCTGTTCCTACAGAAGGTATCTCTTAGATGCATAAGCCCACGGTGTGAATCTTGATGAGTGAATGGTGCTGTATGGATGTGTGTATAATTTAATTAATTTTCTTTAAATTAATTTAAACTGATTTATCATCAAATTTCATTTAGTAGTTTGACAAATGATATGTACATATACATATAATTATGATGTATTTATTTTTAATTTATGATACAAATTAGTTTCTTTTAAAATATTTAATATTCTCTACGGTTTTTCTGTACAATGACGTGGTTAAGTGTAAGAGAGGACCATGAGTCCTAACTTCGCCACTTTTAAAGACAAATAAATAAAATATCAATTTAGTGTTTCGCCGGCGTGTCAGGTTCATATGTTCTATAAGGCGCATGCATGTCTTCCAGTGTTTAATAAGAGTATAACATTACGGCGTCCTATCATAGTGAGGCGGTAAATACCAAGGTATCCGGTTGTGTTGTCTGAGCATACCTACAGGGCAGATGTTTTCAGGACAGAATGAATATTGTGGGTTGCATAAAACTACATTGGAAGGGGTGGCTGAATCATGCTGTGTAGGACATGTAAGCACAATTCATTAGTCATAACAATTCAGTTCAGCCGAATGTTTCTACAGAATATATAATACACACAAAAATATTTTTAGTTAAAGCAATTCATGTTAGCTTAACCAATTTAAGTATTTTATTATTAAACTAGCTGATGTACCCGTGCTTCGCTACGGGATTCTCAGAAAGACTGACTTGGTGGTTTTCCTAACTGAATTCAACATAGGTCATTACAAAAACATCAGTAGGAATGTAGCGATTGAAAGCAATGTTATCATATAAAATATTCGATCAAATGAAAAACCGCACACTTTCTCACCTTCAACGAACAGTACTACGGTGCCGATCCAAGAGTCCAAAGTTCCAGAGCTGGAATAACCAGGTCGTAGACTGCCGTGAACACTCCTCTGCAATTATTCCGTTAAATATGCACACTACTCATTCCAATCAGTGGCTCAGAGTAGGGATTGTATAGCTCGAATACTATGATGAACCAGTGTGTTACGTACCAGTAGTATCAGAAAATGTATGAACCAGAGGAATGGCATGCTAAAGAAGAAAGTTATCTTACACCCCAGCTACTTCCCACCAATATACAGGCAGGCTGTTACAGTCGGTACGACCAGGCGAGTTGGCCGTGTGGTTAGGGGCGCGCAGCTGTGAGCTTGCATCCGGGAGATAGTGGATTCGAACCCCACAGCCGGCAACCCTGAAAATGGTATTCGGGAGATAGTGGGTTCGAGCCCCACTGTCGGCAGCCCTGACGATGGTATTCCGTGGTTTCCCATTTTCCCACCAGGCAAATGCCGGAACTGTACCTTAATTAAAGCCACGGCCGCTTCCATCCACTTCCTAGACCTTTCCTATACCATCGTCGCCATAAGACATATCTGTGTCGGTGCGACGTTAAGCAAAAAAAAGATAGTATTCCGTGGTTTCCCATTTTCACACCAGTCACACCAGGCTGTACCTTAAAGCCAAGGCCGCTTCTTTCACACCACTATTCATTTCCTATCCCATCGTCGCCAAAGTCCTACCTGTGTCGGTGCGACGTCAAGCAAATTAAAAAAAACCTCGGTATGCTGCAGTAATCCTATCTATCGGGGATGAGAGGAAACAGAAGACAAAAAGCACATCACAACAAACAATGGTCAATGTAATGTTATTGTTGATAAAGTTTATGAGCTTTCTATATTGCAGGCCTTCACATTAGTTTTCTTTCGACTCTGTGATATTAGGGTGTCTTACAAAATTATTTATATCGTAGACTGTAGTTCCTTATTCTCAGACTTTACATACCGATTTTCACAAAATTCTGTTTACCCATTTTCTCGTGACTCGGCCCTGATATGGACTTAGTAACAAAAATCCAAATTCATGAATATCTCCGATTATATGCGGTACGGTAACAATGTATAAGACATAAGTGATCGGAAATTTAATAACTTCTTGCAGAACTACTACTAACTTACGACATAACTAAAGTTATGTTAGTTACGTAGTATTTATCGATACGACCACTAATAACATAAATAACTTATTTGAGAATTACATTTCAGACCTTCCCCTAAACTACAATTTCACTCAGCGTGAATAAAATAATTTTAGCCTAGATTGCAGTGGTTCATCACCCGACATTACATACCGATTTTCATTAAATTCTCTTCAGCCGTTTTATCGTGATGCGTGTACATACATACATACAGACAGACAGACAGACAGACAGACAGACATTACGGAAAAGTAAAAAATGCATTTCCTTGTTACTGTGAACATGACAGATACAGAAATACCATTCATTTCAAATTCTGAGCAATGTACAGGCAAAACACTTATTTTATATATAGATTACATTTCAGGCCTTCCCCTAAACTACCATTTCACTCAGCGTGAATAACATTATTGATAGCCTAGATTATAGCGACCAATTCCCCGACTTTGCATACCAATTTTCGTGAAGATACGGCTACTAATAAAATTAATATTTGAAAAATAAATTTTAGGCCTTCCCCTAAACTACCATTTTTCTCAGCGTGCATAGCCTATATTGTAGCGACTTATTTCCCATCTTTATCTAGCGATTTTCATTAAGACACGACCACTAATAACATAAATATTTGAGAATTAATTTTCAGGCCTTCCCCTAAACTACCATTTCACTCAGCGTGATTAAAATAATTTATAGCCTAGATTGTAGCGGTTCATCACCCGACCTTACATTCCAATTTTCATTAAATTCTCTTCAGCCGTTTTCTCATGATGCGTGTACATACATACAGACAGACAGAAATTACGGAAAAGTAAAAATTGCATTTTCTTGTTACTGTGGACATGACCGATACAGAAATACCATTCTTTTCAAATTCTGAGCAATGTACAGACAAAACTCTTATTTTATATATATAGACAAAACCCAGGATTCTGGCTTTTGATCTTAGGAAGTATGAACAGCGGCTGAAGATGCCTAAAATAATAGTCGAAACATGTCCCACTTAAGACATAACGATAATGTAAAAGTATTTATGTAAATCACACACACATACATAGATATATACATACATCCATACATACATCATCATTATGGATCGTTATGCCTTTTAGCGTTCAGTCTGCTAGCCTCTCTGAATTTACTAAATGTTGCCACAGTCCTCTATTTGCAACTAGTGCTGTGGCCTCATTTAAATTCTATACCTCTTATCTTTAAATAATTAGAAACTGAGTCTAACCATTGTTGTTTTGGTCTCCCTCTACTTCTCTTACCCTCCATAACTGAGTCCACTATTCTACTAGGTAACCTATCCTCCTCCATTCACCTCACATAACCCCACCACCGAAGCTGGTTTATGCGTAAGCTTCATCCATCGAGTTCCTTCCCAACTTAGCCTTTATCTCCTCATTCTATGTACCCTTCTGCCATTGTTCCCACCTGTTTTTACCAGAAATTATTCTCGCTAATTTCATGTCTGTTACTTCTAACTTATGAATAAGATATCCTGAGTCCACCCAGTTTTTGCTCCCGTAAAGCAAAGATGGTCTGAAGACAGACCGATGTAAAGATAATTTTGTATGGGAGCTGACTTCCTTTTTACAGGATACTGTTGATCGCAACTGCGAGCTCACTGCATTAGCATTACTGCACCTTAATTCAAACTCACTTACTATATTACCATCCTGGGAGAACACACAACCTAAATACTTGAAATTATCTACCTGTTGCAGCTTTGTATCACCAATCTGATGTTTAATTCTCTCAGATTTCTTACCTACTGACATCAATTTAGTCTTGGAAATCCATACCATACTCATTGCACCTATTTTCAAGTTGCAAGATATTAGACTGCAGGCTTTTGGCTCAATCTGCTATTAAGACCAAGTCGTCAGCATAGGCCAAACTGCTTACTACATTTCCACCTAACTGAATCCCTCCCTGCCACTTTATGCTTTTCAGCAGATGATCCATGTAAACTACAAACAACAAAGGTGAAAAATTACAGCCTTGTCTAACCCCTGAAAGTACCCTGAACCAAGAACTCGTTCTACCATTAATTCTCACTGCAGCCCATTTGTCAACATAAATGTTTTTGATTGATTTTAATAATCTACCCTTAATCCCATAGTCCCCCAGTATGGTGAACATCTTTTCTCTCGGTACCCTGTCATATGCTCTCTCTAGAACTACGAAACATAAACACAACTGTCTATTCCTCGTAGCATTTTTCAATTACCTGGTACATACTGAAAATCTGGTCCTGGCAGCTTCTTTGTGGTCTGAAACCACACTGGTTTTCATCCAACTTCCTCTCAACCACTGATCGCACCCTCCCTTCCAAGATGCCAGTGAATACTTTGCCTGGTACATTAATCAATGAAGGGGCTGATGACCTTCGATGTTAGGCCCCTTAAAACAACAAGCATCATCATCATCATCATCATCATCAACAACAACAAGTAATCAATGAGAGACCTCGATAGTTGTTACAATCCTTCCTGTTCTCTTGCTTATAGACAGGTGCAATTCCTGCTTTTGTCCAATCTGAAGGTACCTTACCAATACTCCATGCTAATCTTATTATTCTGTGAAGCCATTTTCAGCCTTGCCTTCCTACTATACTTCACTATTTCAGGTCTAATTTCATCTATTCCTGCTGCTTTATGACAATGGAGTTTATTTACCATCCTTTCCACTTCTTCAAGCGCAATTTCACCATCATCATTTTCCTTCTCCCCATGAGCTCCGTTGTTCGCGACACCACCATGAAGATTTCCTGTTACGTTGAGAAGATTTTCAAAATATTCCCTTCACCTGTCCAGTGATTCCCTGGGGTCTATTATGTGTTCACCTGAATGACCAAAAACACTGTTCATTTCTTTTTCTCTCCCTTCTTAAGATTCTTTATTACTGTCCAGAATGGTTTCCCTGCTGCTTGACCTAGCCTTTCCAGGTTATTACCAGAAACTTCCCATGACTTCTTTTTGGATTCAGCAACTATTTGCTTCGCTCTGTTTCTTTTATCTATGTACAATTCCCTATCTGCATATTCCCTTGATTGGAGCCATTTCTGATAAACCACCTTTTTACGTTTACAAGCTGCTCTCACTTCATCATTCCACTAAAATGTTTGCTTTTTCCCATCTTTACACACAGTTGTGTGTTGTAGGCATTCCCTTGCTGTTTCTACTACAGCATCCCTGTATGCCACCCATTCTATTTCTATATCCCAAACCGGCGTACTGTCCACAGTTCGGAACTTCCTACTAATTATATCCATGTACTTCTGCCTAAATTCCTTGTTCTGGAGTTTTTCTATCCTTATTCGTTTACACACAGATTTCACTTTCTCTATCCTAGGCCTACAGATAGTTCACTACAGATAGTGGCCTGTTTCATCAAAAAATCCCCAAAAAACCCGTACATTCATATCAGATTTCCTGAATTCAGTCTGTTAAGATATAGTCTATTATGGATCTGGTACCCCTAGCCTCCCATGTGTAGTGGTGAATGGCCTTATGCTTGAAGAATGTGTTCATAACTGCTAAACCCATACTAGCACAGAAGTCCAGCAAACACTTCCCATTCCCATTAGTTTCCACATCATCCCCACATTTACCAATATCCCTTTTGTATCCTTCAGTTCTATTTCCAACTCTCGCATTGAAATCACCGATTAGCATTATCCTATCCTTGCTGTTGACTCTATGATGTCACTCAGTGCTTCATAAAACTTGTCAACATCCTGATCTGCACCCTCTCATGGTGAATACACTGAGACAATTCTTGTCCTAATTCCTCCAACTGCCAAATCTACCCACATCATTCGCTCGTTTAAGTGCCTAACAGAAACTATGTTGCGTGCAATAGTATTCCTGATGAACAGCCCTACCCCAGACTCTGCCCTTCCCTTTTTAACACCCATCAAGTACACTTTATAATCTCCCAGCTCTTCCTCTTATCTCCCCTTACCCGAATATTACTTACTCCTAGTACACGCAGATGCATCCTCTTTGCTCACTCAGCCAGTTCTACTTTCTTCCGTAAGCCCCATTAATATTGATGGCTCCCCATTAAATTCTATTTCTTTTGCCAAGTTGTTTCCAAGGAGTCCCTTGCCTGTTAAATGGGAATGGGGCTCCATTACTCCCATAGGTCCGAGGCTTCCTTAAAATGTTCTGAGCGCGGTAAATTCATGAAGCAGGATGGTACTCTACTTACATAGTCCAAGTGAGGATCTCTCCTCTAACGTGTTAGGGACCATTGTTGGATTGTATAGCCCTAGCTGCCTGAGCACATGGAAGGCCATAACTCAGAATATGTCAGAGATGACCACTTCCATTCCGTAGCAACTGGTATCCCGACTCTCAGGACCACTTACTAGGCTACTCAGCCGTTGTCCATGGTTCACGAACTAGGACGTGACTACAGTAACCCACACCATGAACCATTATGTAAATAATTTTTTTTAAATATCATGTATTGGAAAGGTGGACTCTCAAAAACAAGAACACATTATTTTAGAAAACTATGAGTCAAATACGAAAAAATAGAGTATCTGGCAAAAATATGTATTAACATACATACATACATCATCATTATAGACCGTTATGCTTTTCAGCATTCAGTCTGCGAGCCTCTTGTGGACTTACTAAACGTTGCCACAATCCTCTATTTGCAACTAGTGTTGTGGCCTCATAAATATCAATAATATTAATAATAATAAACATTAACAATTTCTCTTTTTGCTGTATCCCCCCCCCCCCCCATATTTTACTGCCCTGTGCAGTTGCACATGTTGCACATCTCTAAATGTGGGCCTGCATACAATACATCATACTACAAACCTCCACACTAACACACAATAGTGAAGACATACCTCCTCATAGGGTTGGCTTCAGGAAAAACATCTGGCCACAAAAGTTGGCTAAATCCAAACAAAATGCTGACCCTAGGTAATTGGGGAATGGCTAGTTAGGAGAAAAAAAAAAAAAAATAATAATAATAGTAACTATTGAACTGAATTGTCTTTATAAGTACTCTTGTATTGTTTAATACACTGTAGCATAGCATGGCATGCAAAATAGTTTAGAAGTAATTATGCATTAATTCAGAAAGTTGAAATATTTGTTATCTTTATAGAAATATAATTTCTAATATGTCATTTTACAAGAATATTTAAATGTCCATACTCATAAAATCAAGTGCTGTATTATTTTTTAGCTTTCATACTCAAGAGAAAGTAACAATCCCTACTATTTTCTTTTTAAGCTATTGGTTGCTAACTCCATTCTCTAGGAATAGTGAGCCTGCCTCTCACCCACAGGTCCAGGGTTCGATTCCTAACCAGTTCTGTGATTTTTACATGTATTTGAAAACTGGTTCAAGGTTCATTCATCCTACCTGAGAATAATGGAGGACCTATCTGATTGTGAGCTAGCGATCCTTTTCTAGAAAGCGAAGAGTAATATTCTAGAGGATTTGTTGCTCTGGCCATGCATCACCTTATAATCTGTGGGCCTTTGGGGTGAACAGTGGTTACTTGATAGGCCAATGCCAGTCAGAGCTGTAGTGTTATGAGGTCTGTCTGTTTGTGTGTTCAAGCTATTGGTAATTCTTGTTTGGCAGTTCAGTGTCCTATAGGTGAGTTGTCTCACTATCTGAACAAGTTATCTCTGTATGCTTTTTGAATATATATTGAAATGGAGCCACCTCTATTTTCTTAAATTTTTTATTGTTTTTCACCTGAACTTTTTTGGTAATTTAACATGTAATGATGGACTTTTCCAAGTTCTCTTACGAGATTTGTGTGGAAAGTACTCCAGTCACTTCTTAACATATTCTAGTTAAAATGGCATAATAATAATTTATTGTTGATTCAAAATTGTTTACAGGGAGTTGTGTGTGTTTATTGGTTATAGGAGCATCATCCCCTTGGCCACCCTGCATTAGAATAATAGTTCAGGAGACAAATTCTGCCAGGATAAAAGTTGGCTCCCTCTTCATAGTGACATACCCAGGTGGTACTTTAGGAAGGGAAGGAGATCACTCTGTTCTTCTACCAGACATAAATATCAGTAAGGTAATTATTCAGCTGATGAATATTAGAATTTCATTTAAGAGGCAAGGGATGTGGTGTTCATTAGCCTGAAGTATCGTGTAATTATCACAGTTTGTGTGAGTAAAATTCCATGATTTAACTAATTGTTGTTGAAGTCTGTATTAGTGTGTGAATTTATAATTTAAACACAGAAATCAGGAGAGAATGATCATACGTTTTCAAAGAAATCCATGCTAGCTGTAAAATTGGAAGACCATGGAAAACCACTTTAAGAATGGTTGACTAGGACTCGAATACACACATCTCCTAAATTCATGGGTAAGGACCACTGTGGCAGACATTTATGTCCTCTTTTTGTTGTTGTTGTTGTTGTTGTTGTTGTTGTTGTTGTTGTTGTTGTTGTTGTTGTTGTTGTTAAAATACTAGCTGTGAAGCTTCATTGTTTATTTGAATTTTAGTGTGTAAGGTTCATAGTGGCCTGGAAAGTCAGGGAAGGTTAGGGTAAGTCAGCAAAATATTTTAAGATCTGCCAAAAGTCAGAGTAATTAAGTACCATATGTACACTTATAATCTCCACTATCTAATAAATAATTCCCGCACCTATATTTTAGGAAGGGAAGTGCAGTTACGTACAGTCAGTATGAAATGTGAGTCATTTGGTTCGTACATTTTTTTTTCGTGGATGATTTCCATACTGCGGCTAACTTGTTAGTTTTCTATTTCTGATGCTACATGAACACACATGTTCAGTTTTATTCTTGAAAATTGTAATAATACCACTCCAGAGTCTTCTGCAAATATTTCATCTTTCTTACTCAAATAGCATCAGCTAC
Organism: Anabrus simplex; assembly: GCF_040414725.1. NCBI lineage: Eukaryota > Metazoa > Arthropoda > Insecta > Orthoptera > Tettigoniidae > Anabrus > Anabrus simplex. The sequence goes on along the minus strand of NC_090266.1, from coordinate 387,796,474 downwards.
AATAAATTGAAATGGCCAGCAAACTTTTTGCTACAAATTTACTTGCAAACAACTTCCCTGAAATATAACCAGATGCGAGAATATATAACCGAACGTCTGAAATCATTGATGCACGCTGGCATATCCTGAGAATTATCTTATTTCATTTCAGTAACTAGTATTAAAATTAAGCAATAATTTACTGTGACCGTTGATCATGTCACCAAGAGTGTACTACAGTATCCTGTAGATAAAATATGCCATTTTCCGCTCTCTTCTACGTTAATTAGCGCCCAAATTAGTGCACGTTTACTCTTCCCGGGATACGAGTCGCACGCCGCCAGACTCGTGCTAGGCTCTTTTTTTGTTTTTGTTTTTGTAGTGGCTTTACGTCGCACCGACTCGGATAGGTCTTATGGCGACAATGGGATAGGAAAGGCCTAGGAGTTGGAAGGAAGCAGCCCTGGCCTTTATTAAGGTACAGCCCCGGCATTTTCTTGGTGTGAAAATGGGAAACCACGGAAAACCATCTTCAGAGTTGCCGACATTGGGATTTACACCCACTATCTCCCGGATGCAAGCTCACAGCTGCGCGCTCCTAACCGCACGGCCAACTCGCCCGGTGCTAGACTCTAGTTGCGCGTACTCACAGTAAACGAGTCATACTTTGCCTGCAAGCAAAAAACGCTCTCAGTCAGGTGCGACAGAGAAAAAAATACCCACGCTAAGATGAGAGGGCTAAGTAGGTCACAGACATTGTATTCAACCCTGGAAAATATTATTTTTTCACTCTTTTTCCTGTGGAAACACCACTACCAATACACTGTCTTCAACTGTTTTCAAGAACAAAAATAATGTAATTCGCATAATACAAGACAGATTTCCATGACTACAGGTTCATTAGAAGCAGCAAATTTTATGGTAATTTTTGACATCAAGAAGTGCTTTACGTGATTATAATGAGATCATATACGTAGTAAACAGACACCCTAACAGGTGCAAACCATCTGGAGAAAGCTGTCGGCGAGAACGAAGCTAAATGATTCCCGAGCGACAAGCCCCTCCCCACTGGGCTACCAAAGGACGCTTTCAAGATTGTAGCAAAATGCGCAAAGCGATCAAGGTGGGGATTGATCAGTGGAAACTCGGGTAATCAAACTTTAATTTGATACCTTAACCGATCCTGGGAACTTTGGGTTAACAGAGCAGTTTTTGCAAGTAGGAGGTGTCTTACCCTCTCCCTCGAGTCTGACACGCTTTCATTATAAAAAGGGATGCAAACCAAAGCAAGCATCTTACTTCAATTCTACCAGCTGTATTGTGAGGTGGTACGTGCTGTGAGTGACTCTTCAGTAATAGTATTCTCTGTTACAGTGCTACAAAGTGTGACCAGTCAGTAATTATTTAAGTAGTTTCTACAAAGTTGAAATGCTGTCAGTGATATAATTGTTTAACAGTGGATGTGAAAGTTTGTCAATAATCACAGAGTACGGCATTTAATCCTAACTATGATGACCATGTAATATGTGAAATGCTTGAGTAAATCATACGTGAGTGAAAGAGAATGCGAGTCGAACACTAGTAGGCTGTGCGATCGTGTAACTAAATTAAAGAACATATTAATGCCGAAGGAATAACACGGATGCTCGAATAACTGTGCTGTGATGGATAGCCAGTTGTTAGAAGAAAGTGCGGCTCAGTGACGATGTACTTGACCAAGGTGGTATCGGCTAAATAACCCCAAGCGCAGTACCTAATATGTGCTCCCATATAAACTAGTGCTGAATTAGGCAGAGTTAAACTACGTTTGTAATGATACCCTCAGACATCTAATGACAGTGAAAGTACAAACGTGTGTAATTAGGGGCCTAAGCTGCTGACAGTGGATTAGACAGGCATTGAGGAGAAGCAGCAGGCTATAAGACAATACCGTTGCATGATCGGAGGGCTTGAGTAAATTAGTTTCTCTGATCGTACTAATTATAATGTGTTGCCATTTATCACGATTATAATAAAGTCAGATCCCCTCATTATGTTGTGTGCCAGTGACATCATTCTCCAAGGAAGAAAAGGACCAGCATACAGGAGGCCTGTACCTAGTCAAGACACCATAGAGCGTCGAGAACCTCCCTCATTGTACGTGAAATCAAGTCATCATGCCATCGATCCAACTGCAGCCGAATACGGGATTTCATGTTGCTGATGTAGTCGCAATGTGTGGCTAAACTACTGTATATGCCCTCCTGGGTGAGCTGTGGGTGTGATCCAGACAGATGAGTACCACTCAAAATATTTGGAAGTCGGATTTCCTGTAAAAATGTAAATATCTTAATGCATGCTAATTCTTTAGAAATGTAGTGTAGGATTTCGTTGTTCTCAAAGGGATGGTAATAGCTATTTGATAGAGTTTGTATTGATTTTTCTTTATGGTTGGAGAACCGTATTTTCTTTAGTTTACAGTGGGAACTAGTGCATGATATATTTATAGCCCTAGATTTTTTTTGCGAGTGGCTTTACGTTGCACCGACACAGATAGGTCTTATGGCGATGATGGGATAAGAAAGGCATAGGAGTTTTTGAAGGAAGCGGCCATGGCCTTAATTAAGTTACAGCCCCAGCATTTGCCTGGTGTGAAGATGGGAAATCACGGAAAACCATCTTCAGGGCTGCCGACAGTGGGATTCGAACCCACTATCTCCCAGATGCAAGCTCACAGCCGCGCGCTCCTAACCGCATGGCCAACTCGCCCGGTGGCCCTAGATTTGATCAATTGTGAAGCATTATGGGAATTAAAGGGATTTTTAAATATTTACGTAACATCACCCCATGTATCATCAGTAATAACTAATGAGTCGTCCAGAAATTCTAAAGCTCTCTGTATTTGATGCTTTACATAAAATGTTAGGTAATTCCCCTATATGAGTTAAGAATGCTGAAGAAGGAACCACGTAGTGATAAGTGAGGTGTGACAATGTTTGTGTTTTACCTAGATCGCAAGTGTCAACATATTTTGTCCCAAGTGATAGGGCTCTTTCTTCTATAATATGTATGTATTGGGTATGCCGAGAGGTGGGGCCAAGCTTATCAAGCGGATAATGGATATGATTAAATGCGGTATTGATGAAATATGAACCTCTCCCCAGATGAGTAAATAATATGCACGATGCGTTAAATTCCGCACCAATGATATACATTAGGCTAGATGAAAGCCGATGTGTTTATTTGATGCGAATGGCATCCAAAGAAAGTGATGAGATTGAAAGCAGAGCGCCAAGATGGCCCGTTAACTGGACCGACTGAGGTCCCTTGTGTTGGGAGTGAGAGTGAATGCGAGGACAATGTAAACAGCTGGCCGGTGGAATTTGTGGCCGGGCTAGGCAAGGAGGAATACGGAACACTGTCACCGCAATGAGAGAAATGTATTGCTAAAAGGCTCATTTCCCTTCTCCGGTATTGATATTACATACAAACAGTCAGAAATTAACACCGTTGGGTAGACCTACAATTCTGATAAACGAGAGATCACCCTCCATTTCTGTATGTTAATTAAAATGTCTAGGGATTTCAGAGCGGAATTTACACTTCATACTGTCACAGGACACAAGTTCGTGTCTCAGCAGCACCAGAGGCAGTTGTGCCCACTCCCACCAAATACAGACGGATCCTGCTATCCGTGATCTATTTTGTGAATGTCAAGTGAATTTGTTGTCATTTATTACAGGAGTGATATTTATTTGAATATTGTATTGGTCTTTGGTTCATTAAAAATGTCATTACAGGGGCCATCGTTGTATAAATGTCCAAGTTGTGTATAGTACTTAAGTGATATCCCATTGAAACACACGATATCTAATCTTTGCTCATTTGTGAGATAGCGAGATAGGTTTTCTAATAAGTGATATGACTTTCAGATATTTTGAACACGCTCGTATATAAACATGTCTATCACCTGGTTCATTCGACAGTTAATGTTTAATACTCGCCGCTAGGAAGATAATTTGTCATTTGAATATATAATTTAATAGTGTAAACAAAGCGAGCTAAATACAAGATATGCCTTCATTCAATTATTTCTGTGTACAACGATATAAGTGTATACTGTAAAGTGATTAATATTTCAAGTGTTAAATTGGTTAGAGAAGGCTCAACTTCTCAAGTTTTACATATTTTCAGAGTGAAATGTGCATCTAGAGAAAGGACTAGAAATGACATTTCATCCTCAATAAAATTGCAGTATTTAATTTATGGGTTTAATATGATGGGATATCCGTGTACATAATATCCATTTGCTCTCTCAGACATTAAAATTGTGTGAAAAAAATATAATTCATTCTTCTCATTTCATACGTAAATAGTATTCCTCTCATAGTTAAGGTTCCCCTACTGTGTAGATAGTTTACTGCCCTTTTGGGCGTTCTACTTGACCCGTATACTCTACCAATGCAGCTAGCGTGTTACTCCAGTAGGGGAGATGAGACTTCGACACCGGGCTTTGTTCAAAGGTCTCATCCAAGGTGCTCCATTGTAATGTCATGATACAGGACTATTCTAACTTAATTGATGTACTGAGACCACGAAAAGGGTACATTACTTCATCCTTTATTTCTAATGAGTCAATAACTGCTATCGGCCACATTATGTACGCACTTATTGAAATGAAATTCCACAGCCTGTTTCCAATCATTCGACTGGGTCAGGAATGGAATTAATGAAACCCCCATCTAGCGGTGAGGATAGGTATTGTGCCGGCTGCCGAAGCCTGTCGCACTCCTCTGGGTATGCACTTATTGCGAAAACATGTTCTCCCCTTTGGTTTCCAACTTCAATATTTGTTTATGTAAGCCAGAGTATTGAGTCGACAGGTAGTACTATTCACGCGATGGTAGCCCTTGATGGCATACTGGGGCTTCAAAATCCGAACCTGTATGGAGTAAACCAGAGACTTCTCAATGGTGTACTATGGCTTCAGGGTGAGAATACAAACGAACTATTCGTGTTTTGTGGAAGAAACAAACTGAACGATAGTAGCGTTTAGTGTGTAGGTCGTGCTATGAATGTGTATGAAGACGGCCTGGAAGGGACGATTTTTTGTTGACATCCCCATGTGTTTATTTTCCAAATGTGGTGAATACTATGAATATAACAAAAAAATCTTAGGCAACACATTTCTAAAGTCCATCCAGAGAAGTAAGATTAAGGGATGAGATATATTTTCTGCACCAGTGTAAATCTCGCGACAGTTCAAAACATCATGAGCGTCAGTGTCACATTAGTTCAAATGAACGACTTCTGACGACAATTGTTATGGAAGATGGTGTCTTGCTAACCTCAGATAATAAACATTTTCCTGCTTTCTTAAGCTTCCTAGAATGAAAACAACTAATTGAAAGTGAAATCTGTTCACTGTATGTAAAGAATAGGGGTTGTTATACTGTGATGGAAAACACAAATACATTTATATTTGAGAGAGAGAGAGAGAGAGAGAGAGTGCGTGTGTGTTCAAGCAACAAAGTTGATGAGATGTGTCCCGAAAGCATTCAAGTAATTGAACGCATAAACGGAGCTTGCAAAGTAAAATATATTCCTGTTCACATTGGTCATTAAAATGATCTAACGTGTAAATTATCTTACTGTCACAGTTGTAAAACGAATGATGTTAGCAATTTCCCTTTCAAGCTATCCTGGTCAAAATTTATTATTCGGTGACTGGCTCAAAGCTTGGAAATGTACATCTACTCACAAAATAATACTTATGTAATATTGAGTGTAGTTCTAACTTAAGTTCTAGATCTGTGGGACATCAGGAACATGGTACAAGTATTGAGGCCTCGGTCAATTAAATCATTTCAGGTGACAGCCCCAGTGTATTATCCTATAAACCACAGGGGACCACCAGTGAAAAGCATGCAAACATCAGAAGAGATGATTTTGTTTTATTTACTGTGAACAGTATGCAAAGTGAAATATTACAAAAATATGGTAGTGACTCTACAATTTTAATCATACATTGATGGAACATGGGCTCAACAGGTATGGTTTTGAGTTAACTCTTTTAGTGCTGGATGACTTGAAACTGGGGTTTCCATGCACATATCTGATTTCAAATAGAAGTGACCATGAAATACTCTCTAGGTCTATATTTTTCACTTACCAACATCAAGGATGAAGCTGGTTGTGTATCTCCAAAGGTCTTCCAGATATGGCAGAATCTTTCTACAATGTTTGGAATGCAGTCATGGAATTAACCATCTGATTATTCTACTCATGGCATGTTCACAGAGCGATGAGGAAGAATATTCAGTCAAAAGTAAACAGGAAAGAAATGCACGGAAATGTTTGTAAAATTATTTGAACATTATTACAAGATACAGGTTCAGTTGCTTTAGAAAGAATGCTTCCTTCGGCAGTAAGTAATTTAATGGATGATCCAGACATGAATGTATTTTCCGTGTACTTCTAAAGTAACTACACAAGAAATATAAGATCCTAGGCTTATAATTACATTCCTGATAGCGGACTAAATACCCTAAATACCAATTGCACGTTGAGAGAATTCATGGTACAATTAAGTACAAGTACTTGCACAGGAAATGTGTGAAGTGATGAGATAAGGCTATATAGGTCTATGCATTATTGTGCTCTTTGACAGATCAGTAGTGTTGAGTAAGGGTCAACTATTGAGTAAGTTGAAGGCCATAATCAAGGAGATAAAAATGTAGCCTTGAGGTAAACAAAGACTTCATAACAAAAGAAGGTATTGGAGAGAACCATCATCCTCAGATGTTATGCAAGCGTATACTGTTCAAGAAAATGATAGTTCCTGCAATTGGAGTTTAGTATGTGATGAATAGTACCCGGATTCTTGTGTAATTACATATTCCTTGCACTACCTATTTTTTAACAGTGAGTTTTGGAAGTCTAATTTAGGTTGCAAAGTGGTTTTTTTTTTTTTTTTTTTTTTTTTTTTTTTTTTTTTTTTTTTTTTTTTTACAATAACAATGTTGAAATATCTTAGTGTTATTTATTGTAAGAATATGGAATATCAGTTTTTATTCACATCACAGCAAAAAATAAAAATAAAAATAGAATTATTGAACAAAGTAGAAAATATTTGTTTGCAGTACAGAGACATACGTACAGTTCCTTGCCTGTCAAAACAAAACACTCACTGCAACAAATGAATAAAATCAAAAATAAGAAAACGAAGAATCAAAGTACTTCAGATGCAGTTATATACTATAGAGTAACTACAGTAGCCAATATTTTCAGAGGCAGGTAAAAGCCCACCCTCAATACTTGCACTTTTCTCACTGTCTTCATATGATCCTGCATGTCCCAATAAGAATGCTTGGAAGGCAATTTATTGTATCCAGAAATGAAAATTTTGGCGATAAAACAACGAATTACATCAAAAGTTATTTGTGGGTCCATGCTTTTTAGTCTCCCGAACTGAATGTTCGATCAGCTGGTTATCTGCAAACAATTCAAAAATGTCAACAGCAGTCATGGATTTTCAAGTACTATAATTAGGCTCCAGAAATGTCGCCCAATATTGAAATCGGCCCCTTTGGTCTATCTTGCTTTGTAATTTGATTTATTCTTTCCTCTGTCAGTTATCCGCTCTTCAGTAGCATCAGGTTCTTGCATCAGTAGACAGAAAAGGCACTTCATCCTCTGGTAACACACCTTCACCATCGTAACTAATCCCGATTCTTTCATTATTTACAAGCTTCATTTCAGCACAGACACGTAACTGTCAAAAGCTGAGATTATCAATAAGCCCAACATCATCTTCATAACCAGGAGCCCTCGTCTGTAAGTACACTTACATCGGGCGGTTCAACAAAAATATCAACATAGAGATCTTCAGTCAGTAGCATATCCAGTACTTCTAAAAGGGAAAATCCCTTCCTGCAATGAAGATGTATGAATTAGTATAAAGTATCATGATCTGACAGCTGCAACAATTTTACTGAGTATGAACGCCTAGCGTTGCCATAACGCTAATGATTCAGCAAGCACTACTACGGCATTGTGCGCCCGTATTATTTCAAATGCTTACAACATGTATAACAAAGTTTGCACAACACTACTGTAAACATAATCCAATGAAACAACTTCACTTATAGATTTTATATCCTTCTTACGTGAAGCTGGCAGCCATTTCGCAGGAATCTTAAAATAACCAAATGTCCACCATTCCTTATGATACAATAATAGATTTGGAAATTAAATAAACATGATTACTCGATTCTACAAACTCTTCTCTAACTATTGGATGACACTACAATCTTCCAGATTATTTCTTGTAGCTAATAGTATTAAAAGAAAAAGGCGCAAAAACCGTTACCATATAGCAACACATGGCGCTAATGGGTTAATCTGATTAGTAGCTCATCCTCCTCCATTTGAATCGTGCCATGCCACTGAAGCTGGCTTGTGCGTACAGCTTCATCAGTCAAATTCATTCCTAAATTAGCCTTCATCTCCTCGTTTGGAGTGCCCTCCTGCCAATGCTCCCACCTGTTTTACCAATGATCATTTTTGCTCCCTTCATGTTTGTTACTTCTTACTTACGAATAAGATTTCCTGGCCCACTGCTGGCAGCCGTGAAGATGGTATTCCATGGTTTCTCATTTTCATACCAGGCAAATGCTGGGGCTTTACCTTATTTAAGACCATGGCCATTACCTTCCCATTCCTAGCTCTTTCCCATCCTTGTGTCACCGAATACCTTCTATGTGTTGGTGCAACATTAAACCAAAAACCTCTACCGAGTCCACCCTGTTTTCACTTCCATAAAGCAAAGGTTGCTCAGAAAACAGACTGGAGTATAGATAGTTTCATCCCTGAGCTGACTTTTTTTTGTACAAAATATTCTCCTGTGGGTGGGGGCAGTAGAATAACTCCCACAGTTCCCCCTCCTCTCAGAAATGGGAACAGGGTCTCTGGACTTGGAAGCGTGGGTTGGCATCCACGTTTCCCCTAGCTGAATTTGACCTTGTCTAACCCCTGTAAGTACCTTGAACAAAGAACTCATTCTACAATCAATTCTCAGCGCAGCCCAATTGTCAATATGAATGCCTCTGATTGCTTTTTATACTAGACTCGGTACTCTATTGTATGCCCTTTCTAGATCTACAGTACTTAAGCATAACTCTCTATTCCTTTCATAGCATTTATCAGTTACTTAGCACATACTGAAAATCTAATCCTGACATCCCCTTTTGGTCTGAAACCCTACTGGTTTTCATCCAAATGACTGTCAACAACTCATCTCACTCTCTTCCAGAATGCCAGTGAACACGTTATTATTTAACAATACAATACAATAACAAATTTCAAAGTTCCGGAATATATAGACTAACATGCACACAGTATAAATCTTCATATGTTGGCCAAACTGGCCGCAGTTTCCTAACCAGGTACATGGAACACTTTAACGCCTTAAAGCATAATAAATACTCCGCAATGAGTAATCATATGAAAGAAACCGGCCATCATTATACCTCAATAGACAAAGACCTTACAATAATCAAAAGGATCGAAAAGGGGAAGCTAATGACAGAGTTTGAAAACATATATATTTATTTGGATCAATATTTTAATAAAGAAAAAAATTTGAATGACGGGGCTGAAATAAAAAGCCCGTTAATAGAACAGTTGGCAACATTGTTACAAACTTTCAAATCAGATAAAAGCAAATTCTTTAGGATATTTAATCTAAAAACACTCGCAACAGAAACTATTTCGACAACGAATCCCCCTCTACATAACACGCCAAAGCTTAACGTCCCGCCCGCAGTATCGTTCCCTACCCCCACCTCGACAACAGATAAGAACTCCCTACCACATGGTACGCCAATAGCAAACGCCCCGCCCAACATCTATCCCCCTCAACCCCCTACTTGCCCCTCACAACAGCCCCTCCACACATACAACACAAGGAGTAGAACCACAACAGACATTAGTCACAGTAACGTAAGAAAGACCACAAGACTTTGTAGCAGCAGTCAAAGGGGTAAGTGAAAAAATATAACATCAAACTCACATTACAAGCACAACAACACATAACAGTATTTCAAGTTAATTTCCATTTGTTCCAGAAGCTTCACTCATTCTATTACCTCGAAAGAAACATAAACAGCTACTCAAGATTTGGATAGAAGCCCCCCCTTTAACTACAACCACATTAATACAATCTGCTACCAATGGATATTCAAGTCGCAATAAACAAGAACTAATTATTCTAATACTTCCACTGATCAAATCACCAAACTGCAGCAAGCCTTGAAAATTCTAGAAGCTGGTCTCCAATGGTTCCAAGATTTTAATTTTTAGAATATCATTTCGACTCAAATTACACATGGAGTGAAATCATAGTTGTTTTTAAATAATTGCATTGGAGATCACAATTATTAACCAAATTCTCAATATCAGAAGTTACTGTATTCCAGAAATCAATGGATTTTAGAAAAAATGGCTCCTATATTTTAACCTTCAGTTTATATTTATGACTCAAATTTAAAGCCATATTACAGTTGATTCAATCAACCACAGCATTGTGAAAACAATTTTAGCCAACATTTTAAAATTGTAGTTACTATGTTTTGGACGTCAATGTATTTTAGAATTGAGGGTTACTCCAATTCAACATTGTAATTGTGAAAACAATTTTAACCAAATTTTTAAATTGTACTTGCTATGTTTTGGACGTCAATGTATTTTAGAAATAAGGGTTACTTCAATTCAACATTGTAATTCATATGGTCATATTTTTAATGTGTACATAATTCCTGTTTTTTAAATATTATCACTAAACATGGATTTATACTCAAGCAAAAATTTGTAAAAACAATCCAAATATGACAGGTCTTAACCTTGAGACAATTATGTAGGCTGAAGATGCTTGTAAATAAAGCGAAACATGTCCCTGTAAATTCGTGTTGTAGTATTATGAACTAGCAACACAAAACCAATTTGTATTGAATAGGTGGATTAAAATAATCACTATATTGTAAGCATTTATAGCAAATTTCAATACGGGTCTAATCATGAGATTAGTTACATGTAATATTTTGATGTAAGCGCGCTGCTCAACACGGGTTACTTCCATCTCACACGACACTCACCAACTGACTGATTTCACAGCCCTCGCTGCACTACTACCAGCTATCACAGAGCCATCTGTTGTTCTGCATACACACTATGCCTGCAGAACTTCCACACGACACATATACGTTTGTGATCCTTTCACATATCTACAAGAAAAGAAGAAAAAAATGTTGCCATGACTTTTGCCCCAATCCTCATACTAATAAACAGAGAGAGTAAGATACTACCTAATAAGAATAGTTATGTTACAATTCTAAACTCCCAGGCTTAGTGGATCAGACAGTTGAAGCGCTGACCTTCTGACCCCGACTTGGCATGTTCGATCCTGGCTCAATCTGGTGGTATTTGAAGGTGCTCAAATATGTCAGCCACATGTCGGTACATTTACTGGCACATAGAAGAACTCCTGTGGAACAAAGTTCTGGCACCTTGGCATCCCGAAAAGCTGTGAAAGTAGTCAGTGGGACATAAAGCCAATAACATTATTACTGTATTTATTGTTATTATTACAATTCTAAACTGCAATTAAGCCTATCCTAATTACAATAGTCAAATTCTAGGAAGAGCTAAATTCCTAGAAAGATTTTTCCCTACTATGCAATTATTATGGAATAATAATGTAAGCATGGTCATTTTTACTAAAATAACTTCTTATTCTTATTCTTCTTGTACCATATCCTCATTGGATGGTGACTGTCATCAGGGCAATCTGGTTCTTGTTCTCAGCAACTTGGAAAAGAGTGGGGGTACTGAACCCATACCATTCTCATAGATTCCGTAGCCAAGATATTCTCCTCCTTCCCCTACTTCTCCTTACTTCAATTTTACATTTTAAGATAAGGAGTCTGTATTTATCATTGTGAATGATATGGCCAAAGTACTTAAGTTTTTTCTTTTTTATGTTGTGCATGGCCTCTAGCTCTTCGTTCAGATGTTGGAGTACTTCAGTATCATGTATTCTGTCAACCCATGATATTCTGAGCAGGCCTGGTGTTCTCTGTTAGGGTCCAAGTCTCGGCACCATTAAAGACAGAACATACATAATACTGAAGTAAATAGAGACCGAGATTGATCTTAAAGTCCCTATTACATAGAAGTTTGCTCATTCTCTTGAGTGCAGTCCTTGGCTGTTCAATCCGGGATGTAATTTCAACAGCATTGTTCCAGCTGTGATCAAGTTTGCTGCTGAGATACTTAGAGCATTGGACTTGCTCCAGTGATGTGCCAGCTACTGTCAAGTCAACAGGTTGAATGACATGTTTGCTTATGACAATTACTTTGGTCTTCGTGTTCAAACGGAGATCTGCTGCAGCACTTTGCTTTACCACACAGTTTAGTAATGTCTGCAGATTTTCAGCACTTTATTGTGATCCCATTAACAACAGTGCCCTCCTGTTTTCCTTCTAGTGCTTCAGAAAATACCCTTTCACAGTAAATATTCAAGAGGAGTGGAGATAGAACACAGCCTTGGCTTGCTCACTCTTGGTTTTATTTCAATAGCGCAGGTGTTTGTGCTGTCAACCTAATTACAGTCGGTTAACAACAGAAATGTACTTGAAATTAAATCCCTATTGAAAAGGTTTTTCTGTTTATTCCTACAAGCTAACACAAATACTGTATTACACAAGGTTCACACAACAATAAAGTAAGTAATATACTAACGTGCAGGTAAACGAGGCGGTGGTGTGTCAGTGTACTGTAGGGATGACATTAAGAGCAAAATAATCTGTAAATCTTCTCCTGATGACACCCGTCATACTGAATATATGTTTCTTGAAGCAATTGTCAACAACCAGAAAGTGTTAATAGTAGTAGTATATAAGCCACCCAAGATAAGAAATATAAATGCACTTGAAGCGTATCTGCTGAAACTTATACCAGGTTATGAACACATCATAATCCTAGGTGATTTTTAACACAAATCTCCTGACTCAGACTAGTGACTGGGACCGAATTCACAGACTGTTCATTTCAGTGAACGTGACCACCTTACCATTCGACACAACTAATCACATACACACACGTAACAGTTCAACCCACACTCTAATAGACTACTTAGTGACAAATAATCCTATAAAGCTGTCAAGCATGGTCAAATCTCTGTCCCTGGTATCTCTACACATGTTCTTATTTATCTGTACTACTCACTGTGGGTGCTGAAATGTAAAGCTAAGTATCTAAACTACAGAGACATGAAAAATATAGACTCAACAACAACATGACGTATATAATTTGCCTTGGGATGACATACGATAGTTGCGTGACGTGAACTTAAATGTACATAGATTTAACTCCTTATTTTTAAGATTATATGACAAGCATACTCCCGTTCTGCAGGCAAAGGTTACTCGCTCTCCTGCTCCATGGTTAAACACTGAGATAAAAGCAACAATGGCCCGCCGTGATGCTTTGTTTGGCCAGTACAGAGCAACAAAAGAGCAAACAGATTTTGAACAATACTGTCTTTTATGGAACAAAATGAAGCAACTAATTAGAAACAGTAAATTTAAATTTATCAGAAATCAAACAAAAAATCTCAATACAGTTATTGCATGGAATCGGTTATGTAAAATAGGAATAGGAAAAATTAAAGAACGTCATATTCCAATGCTATTGCTTGACATGCTTAACACTCATTTCACGTGTAAACAAATTGAGGAAACTCGACCCCAATCCAGAATCCCGTCACACGAAGATGGCAATTACTTGAATGTTGAACCAAAATTTTCATTATGAACTGTCAGTATAAATGAAGTAAAATGAGTATTCAATTCCATTAAATCTCAAGTGAAAGGAGCAGATCATATTCCAATAGGCTTCATAAAAAAATGTCACCAGCGCAGTATTACCAATCATTACTCATATCTTTAATTACTGTATAAATTCAGGAACTTTTCCAGCCATTTGGAAGGATGCTGTATTGATTCCAGTATTAAAGAACACTACATCAATTTCTTCATCAGGTTACCGCCCTATATCTATACTTCTCCGCTTGCGAAAGCCCTTGAATGACTAATAAATGAGCAACTAGCTGAATATCCCTCAAATCATTCGCTGATTAGACCCATTGCAGTCTGGCTTCAGGAAGAGCCACAGTACAACAACAGCACTTCTTTGGGTAACAGAAGATTATACCAGGCTTGCTATCAATAAACAACAGGTAACGGTACTCGCAATCCTTGATTTTAGCAATGCATTTGATGCAGTCAACATACAACTCCTCCTTTCAAAATTGCGCTCCTTTGGTGCCCGCAGAAGTGTGCTCAATTTCTTTACATCCTACTTCACAAATCATCATCAGTGTCTCTCAGTAAACGATGGTACGTCCAAATAGGCTATCAGATTATCTGGCATCTTTCAAGGATCTGTGCTGGAACCTTTATTATTCAGCCTGCATGTCAATGATATTTCACCCCCACTTGTCCTCTGTACATACCTCTGTATTTACAGATATATTATCATACTAATATAGATAGTATGTGCGAAGTGATCCATCATATGAATACAGACCTACGAAAACTCACAATGTATTTCAGAAACAACGTCTTACTCATCAACCCATGAAAGACCCAAAGCATAATAATTGGAAACAAAAAATTACTATGTGCTCTGAATAATAATCACAATCCTCCTCCAATTATTATTGATGATACTGAAGTGGCATACTCCAAGATAGTTACAAACCTTGGGGTCACCCTAAACGAGACTCTGACCGGGAATGAGCACGTAACTAATGTGTGCGGAAAGGTACGTGCATCCCTTTATCCCTTAAAGCATCATTAAAATGTTGTCCCACTGGACCATAAATTAAAACTCATACAAATGCTTCTATTTCCAATCTTTGACTACTGTGGCAGTGTACTGATTGACCTAACCTATGAACAAGCAGCAAAACTACAACAGGTACAGAACTCCTGCATTCCATATGCCTTCCAGCTCCGACATGATAGTATACTACAAAATATTGGGACGGTTATGTTTAAATGACCTTAGAAAAACCCACCAAATTACCCTTATCTATCAGTTGCTTTCTACAAACAGCCCCACCTATCTCTCATCCAATTTTAGGCTTCTTTCTTCATTCCAGGAAATTAATATTTGTTCTGGATTGCTACTTGAAATAGCACTGCATCAAACAAATACCTTCATTGGTTTTTAATTCATAACAACCTTCAATCTGGATTAATCATGAAGTTTATAACACGTAAATCGACCAAATACATCGAAGAAATACAAATTGCATGTGGTTTAGTGTAGGAGGGACCAGGTGAGTTGGTCGTGCAGTTAGGGGCGCGCGGCTGTGAACTTGCATCCGGGAGATAGTGGCTTCGAATCCCACTGTCAGCAGCCCTGAAGATGATTTTCCATGGTTTCCTATTTTCACACCAGGCAAATGCTGGGGCTTGCCTTAATTAAGGGCATGACCTCTTCCTTCTAACTCCCAGGCCTTTCCTACCCCATCGTCGCCTTGAGACCTATCTTTGTTGATGTGACGTAAAGCCACTAGAAAAAAAGAATGTAGGAGAGGGCCAAGAACCCTAACTTTGCCACTGAATAAAGACACAGGTAAATAAATAAGTAAATAAAACTTATTATTATTTTATCCTACTACAAAATAATAGACAAGAAAACTGCTGTTAATTAGTGAATATCAAAAGGAATACACAAGAATTACTCAACAGCAAATCAAGATAATACCATATATAATAACTAGTACACTACATTTCTAAACTGCACGTAAAGAGTATCTTACCGGGTGAGCTGGCCATGCGGTTAGGGGCACGCAGCTGTGAGTTTGCATCCAGGTGATACAGTAGTGGTTTCGAGCCCCACTGTTGGCAGCCCTGTACCTTAAATTAATTAATGCCACGGCCACTTCCTTCACACTCCTAGGCCTTTCCTGTCCCATCATCACAGTAAGACCTATCTGGTTCAGCCCCGCGGTGTAGGGGGCAACGTGTCTGCCTGTCACCCGACGGCCCCGGGTTCGATTCCCGGCCAGGTCATGGGTTTTTAATTGTAAATGATTTATATCCCTGGCCCGGGGACTTGGGTGTTTGTGTCGTCCTTAACGTTCCTTTCCTCATATTCAACATTTTACACTTCCGCAGTTACAATTAGATGCAGGTTCATAACATATGGTGCAAGTAGTGGCAAAAGATCTTTAGAGGTTGACGCCACGAACAAATAGCATTTTGAAAAAAAAAAAGAAAAGGAAAGAAACCTGACTGTGTTGGTGTGTCGTAAAACATATTGTAATAAATAAGAAGGAAAAAGTATCTTAATTTCAACAAGTTAACAGAATTAATAGTAATGTGGTTAATCCTGATTACTTTGATAGATTATTACAGCTAGTAAATAACTAACATTGTTCCTACCATATGGAACAGAAATTGAAACAGCCTTTAAATGCTGGAAGAAAAAGAGGATGTTTATAATCATTTCTCAATAACTTTTCTCAAAACTATGCCAGGAATTTGAAATGCAATTACAGTATCAGGATGTAGGAATTGGATTGTTAATTTTTACTTGATCGTATGCTGACAGTAGTGTATTAAAATGCTAAGTGCTGCAATAATCATCAACAATACAACCATTAACTCTCTTCTCAAGGAGATAATGTGTATTCTCTTGAACTCATTATTTACAAAATTTACAAGACCGTCATATTATGTATGTCAAGAAATTATCACCTTTTCCATGGCTCACGAACTAGGACATGACTACAACAACCCACACAACAAAGAATATTGTTATGAAAATGTTACAAACTTTGGGCTGGGAAGACTTCGGAGTAAAGAGGCGAGCTGCTCAACTAAATGGTATGTTCTGTGCTGTTAGTGGAGAGATGACATGGAATGACATTAGTAGGTGAATAAGGTCGATTGGTGTTTTTAAAATTAGGAGAGATTGAAACGTGAAGATAAAGTTGGAATTTATCGAGCTTGGTAGCTGCAGTCGCTTAAGTGGTCAGTGTAACGGCCACTCACCTAATTACGGCTGCCGTCATCATGAACTCTACTTGTCTTGCTCTACTCACTGCCATCTACACTCATGTAACTGCCCTTGTACATTCGCCACAGTCTCGCCTTAAGCCCGTCCTGCTGAACAGCTCACTGCATACTAACCTACAACTGGATTACGTCACCCGCTGCGTCTCTGTCCAATGTTTCTGGATGTCATGTGTGCTTTCTTCTCGAACTTTCTGTGGTGGTATAAATTCGTCCCCCAATCATTCGGTCTTCAGTCCAGCGCTGATACCAAGTGAGGTTGGAGGGTCGTCCAAGGGGTTCCCAGTATTCTGCTGGGAAACTGTTTATTTTCCTATTGCATTGGGTGAGCAACAGAGTGCTTTATTTATTATTATCACCATTGTTTATCTAATGGATTTTGGCAGCCAGCACCTTAAAATTACTTTGGTTTCTATGGCCAGTTTTTCAGTGAGTGTTTCTTTCTAACAAAATAAGACCTCCAATTAATTAATAGACTCAAGAGTTTTTTTGGATGATTGAACACGAGGCCTACACCCAACAGCCTTTAATATGAACTGATCTTGTACTCTTCATCTCAAAGTGTTTACGCGACTCCCACCGTTGTGATCCCGTACTCTTCCCACCCCCCACCCCCCCTTCCTACTGCCTTCTCTATTGGTTCATTTTTGGAAACTATGTTCATTTATTTCGTTACGTTGAGACTTGCAGTTCGCTATGTCCTTTTGAATTGTTTCATTTGATACATTTTGTAAATGGTCTAGGGATTTCTTGTAAATATGTTATTCGGAATTGTTGTTTCATAAATGTATCATGTTACGGAATGCTAAGTTGTGATTTAGGTTATCTTTCAAGTGGAAAGAATACATAGTTTTGATTAAACTTTATTATTCTTCTTATTCCTTCCACTGACCTCTCATTGGTCCCAGCCCTTTTCTCTTTGGATAGCACGTCAATGAATCTTCATCGATTACTACATCATATGGATTGCTGTTTCATGAATTGCTGACTATGAAAAAAAGTTTGATTCCATATACACTCCTAACTTGTAACATCAGTATCCAGCATATTGCATAAAACCAATTTCATGTTTTTTGCCCGTATTCAACTTGCTAATAATAGTAACAATTTCTTGTTTTTAATACATAAAAATGTTTATTGTCTCTAAATGGACATTTACCACAATACAAACATTAAATGGGACATGTTTTGCTTGTTGTGTTGAGCATCTTCAGCCACTTTGTACAATTATCTCAAAGTTGAGTCATTATATTAAACCTTATTTTACAATTATTTGATCATTAAATTGTTATTAGTAGGTTCGAACCCCACTGCCTGCAACCCTGAAGATGGTTTTCTGTGGTTTCCCATTTTGACACCAGGTGAATGCTGGGTCTGTACCTTAATTAAGGCTACGGCCGCCTCCTTACCACTCCTAGTCCTTTCCTGTCCCAGCGTCGCCATAAGACCTATCTGTGTCGGTGCGACGTAAAACAACTAGCAAAGAATGTTATTATACAATAAAATATCATTACTATATAAAAAGTGAACAGGAAGAAGTAACAATTAAAATGGGTCTGTAATAGACTAGATGTTAATCGACCGAGCTCGATAGCTGCAGTCGCTTAAATGCGGCCAGTATCCAGTATTCGGGAGATAGTAGGTTCGAACCCCACTATCGGCAGCCCTGAAAATGGTTTTCCGTGGTTTCCCATTTTCACACCAGGCAAATGCTGGGGCTGTACCTTAATTAAGGCCACGGCCGCTTCCTTCCCACTCCTAGCCCTTCCCTGTCCCATCGTCGCCATAAGACCTATCTGTGTCGGAGCGACGTAAAGCCAATAGCAAAAAAAAAAAAAGATGTTAATCGCTGGAAGCTGATGTCCAAGTCATAGTAATGTGCCAATTAAATTGTAGGATTTGCCTGAAATTCCTGTTTTTTCTAACACTGCTAGTTGAATAAGGTGGTCATAAAAACAAGAAATTGTAGCTATTATCAGTATCCAGCATTCAGGAGATAGTGGGTTTGAACCCCATTCGGCAGCCCTGAAGATGGTTTTCCGTGGTTTCCCATTTACACACCAGGCAAATGCTGGGGCTGTACCTTAATTAAGGCCACGGCCGCTTCCTTCCCAATGTTAGCCCTTTACTGTCGTATCGTCGCTATATGACCTACCTACGTTGGTGTGATGAAAGCTACTCGTTTAAAAAAAAAAAAAATTGGAATTCAAGAGGACCAATTGGGACAAATATTTGTTGATAGGAAGAGGAGTTAGAGATTAGAATAATTTATCAAGGGAGGTGTTCGATATATTTCCAGCTTCTTTGTAATTATTTAAGGAAATTCTTGGTAAACAGCTGATGGGGAATCTGCCACTTGGGAGACTGCCCTAAATACAGATCCATGTTGGTTGGTTGGTTGATTGATTGATTGGTTGATTGATTGATTGATTGATTGATTGATTGATTGATTGATTGATTGATTGATTGATTGATTTTGTACTTGCTTGTATTCTTTTCTGCTCTTCTCATTTTTTTTCATTAATGTACTTTCTCCATTTTTCAGATAAGTCTAATAGAGTATCTCCTGAGTTATCCATTATTCTTACTTGACTGTATGGCTATTTGGCTGCAATAAATATACTGTTATTGTTCTTACTTGATCTTGCCCTTCTTTTTAATCTTATTTCAGCAGTTCTACTGATCTTATTTTTCAGGAATGTCCACTCTACATATATTGTTTCTTCAGCCTTTTCATTTAGCCCTTTTGTAACATGTTCCTTGAAAGAATCCTTCATTCTCTTTCCCTTCAACATGTCTAGATCCCATCTCCTTGTATTATTTGTGTTTCTTCAGCTTAACACAGCATTTCATGTCCATTAACACTAGAAGTGGCAGAGATATTATATACCTAGAACGGCCGATGTGCTCATTTTAGCCGCTATTGAAATAGTTATATTTTTGTTTTCGACATGCACTGTCACTCATTATTGTCATTATGCCTCTCTTTCTGTACATTGCTTCGTGTTTTTCAGTATTGATTCATCAATAAAAAGACACCATGCACTCATTACATTGTTGTCGGAAACATGCCCTTTTAAATATGGAGTAGATCTTGCTTTTCTTTTTCCAGGTATTACAGCGAGCAAACTTACCAGGTGTAGTCTTCCCAAGTCTGCTACAGTGCAGTCCATGATGCCAACAGTAATTATAGTAACATATTATTTGGCCATTAGAGGCTTTTATCGTGGTTGCCATGTCCCCTATGATACCATGCTTATGGGCTAGTGTTTCTATAGCTGTAATAAAATAATTGAAAACTTGTCAGTACTCAGCCTATGTGAGGTATCATCATAATTTTAATACAGTATAAGTCGAGAAATATCACCAAAGTTGTTATGATGCTGATGCTGCTGCTGCTGATGATGATAAGGTGGAAATGGACGTACAGGAGATCGGGATAACTAATGAAGATATACAAAAACGCAACCCACTCAGGAGGAAACTAAAAGACTACCAGGGTTTTCAAGAAAGGACAAAGTTGAAGATGGGAAAGACGTGGACGGAGGAAAGAAAAGAGCAACACCAGCAACGAATGAAGAAGCACTGCACAGAGATCAAAGCCCAGAGAAGATAGCTGAAATAATGTGGTCCTTAGTCAGCCGATACAAACAAACAAACAAACAAACAAACAAACAAACAGCACAACAACAACTTACCTTCAGCCCGAACAATCCAGTTTTCAGTATGATCTGAATCACTGTATTCCAAGTGATCACTTGATTGGTAGTAATCTTCGTCTGCAGCCTCTACTCCTGGGTCCTCTATATCTTGACACACTCTACATCAGACATATCTCCTGGAAAGTCATACAGTAGACCAGGCAACTCTTCATTGAGAGGTGGTGGTCTGTGAGACATGTTTTACCATGCTGTGACAAGCTGACAAGAGCCACAGAGGAAATAATGCTCACACAGTTCGTAATGTATCCGAGTTTCATTTTTGTGCTTTTGAACATTACTGTTGTTGATAGGATGATTATGAGCAGATGATTGTATCTCAATGAAAGACATGTGTTATAATTAATACAGTGGTCAAAATGACCGCTCTGGCGGTAGTACATACACTCGTTACTAACGCCCTATCCAGAGATGCAAAATTAATTATATTTACTGTATGTGGATGATCCTGACCACTAATCAGAAAAGTCACTGCAGCTCAATATCCTACAATGAAAACTAATCAAAATAGTTTGGGAAATGTGTAACTGTCATTTTCGTCACTCTGGTGGTTTTAGTGTTAAGATGTGCTGTGAGTCCACATCTCAATTTTCACTATCCAACCTGGTTTCTAAATCTCTTGCCTAATCATACTGAAGTTTGTTTGATACATTCCATTATCTCTAGGTAATGTCCACATATACAGCTGTTATTTGAAGTTTTTCAGTCAAGTATTTGCAAGGACTAAATTATGATTGGTTAAGAATTCAACCAACCGACTTCCTCTTTCGTTTCTTTGTTCCAGTCCAAATTCTCTTGCTGCATTATTTTCTCTTCCTTAGCCTACCAATACATTCCACTCTCCCATTACATATTTTATGAAATATTCTCTCTCTTATAAGAAATAAACTGACAAGAGGGTAAATAATATTACATCAATCTTCAGACTAGTTTCAGCCACTTAGTGGCCATCTTCAGCCAAAATAAAAATTAAGCAGATTATGTGATAACTAGGGCCCAGATGTTTATGACCTAAAAATGTTAGAAGTATGCAAGCAATTCTGACCTAGAAAGTATTAAAATACAACAATAAACATGACTTAAAAGTTTTTTGGTCACATTTTCAAAATCTTCAAAATCTTACTGCTGTTTAAATTAACGTTATATTGAAAATATTCTTTTAAAATCTAGAACATTCAATAGTAATAAATAACAATATTAATTTCATTATTATATTTTGAATTTGTTCAATTACTCAATAACTCTCGACTTTGCACAGAAAGAAATCAGTGTCACACTTTAATGGGCAATCAGAAAGAATTACAACAGCAAATTTTCTATATTTTAAAGTTTTCAAATAGGATTGATCTTCTATTTTCATGCAACATTGACGTGTGAAAGGAAAAAGACCACTCAACATCGCAGGATGTTATTGGGGTATATTTGAAATATGTCAAATCATTAGAGTTCAATTGAGGCTCACTATTCTTTTGCTTTATATGCATCTGTGTCTGTCTATACAACTTACTCTCCTAATTCACATAAATATATATTTCTAAGAAAGATAATTGTAAGAAATTACAAACAACAATTAGGAGATGTGAAAAATCAGTCTTTGAGATGACTGCAAGCAGGTATGCAAAAATGGAATAAAAATATAAATAATACAAAAACATGAAAATTGACAGGTAAATAAAAAAATTACTGGAAAATGACAAAAATGTTAAAGCCAAAATATGTCTATGTGACCCGTGAAAATTGCATAGTTTTAGTCACCTTAGATAAAATCATGCTTAACTTGCATTTTCCATGGATATAATATAATCCTCAGTACACCATTCATTCACACAGAGAGAGCTGTATGTCCTTGGGATTTGGAAATGGCAATAGTTATCCTTTGCTTGCAGCTATGTAGAATTATCAACGTAGCTAAGCCATATTAAGCATTATATCAAGTCCATATCAGTCAATCATCCAGACTGCCACCCTTGCAACTTCCAAAAGGCTACTACCCATCTTTTGATGAACCATTCGTTAGTCTGGTCTCTTGACAGATACCCTTCCCATGTGGTTGCACCTACAGCTTGGTTTCCTGCTTCATTGGGATGCATTGTATTGAAAAGGTCAATTTATTTCTTATAAATGCACATAAATGTGGAACAAAACTGAAATTTTGTAGCTTATAAATATTCTCTCTCTCCTTTTGATTTCTTCATTATTGGCTGAACTAGTAGGCATATAGACCTGCACTATTGCAGTTGGGATTGGCTTTGTATCTTGACAACAATAATCCGTTCACTATACAGGCCATAGTAGCTTACCCGCTGCCAGATTTTCTTATTCATTATGAAACCAACTCATGCGTTTCCCCTGGTTGATTTTGTGTTGATAATTCTGTAGTCGCCTGACCAGAAATCTTCCAGCCAATAAACTTCACTTTTACCAACTACACCTAAATTTAGTCTATCCATTTCCCTTTTCAGATTCTCCAACCTCCGTCAACAATTCAAGCTTCTAACATTCCATGCTCCAACTCACAGAATGTCGGTATTCGTTTTCATGTAGTCCCCACCCGGAGATTGAAATGGGGGGCAAGTTTACCTCCAAAATATTTTACCTTTGGAAAGCCATCCTCAGTACACCATTCATTCACACAGAGAGAGCTGCATGTCCTTGGGATTTGGTAATGGCAATAGTTATCCTTTGCTTGCAGCCATGTAGAATTATCAATGTAGCTAAGCCATATTAAGCATTATATCAAGTCCATATCAGTCAATCATCCAGACTGCCACCCTTGCAACTACCAAAAGGCTGCTACCCATCTTTTGATGAAACATTCGTTAGTCTGGTCTCTTGACAGATACCCTTCCCATGTGGTTGCACCTACAGCTTGGTTTCCTGCTTCACTGGGATGCAAAAGCCTCCCCACCGTGGCAACGACACATGGTTCACAGGGGAGGCATGGTACAGTAATGCACGCATTACTACAGACCTTACAGCAACACAGGTTATGAGACAATTTATATTCATATCTGACAATGGAACAGATAACCAAAGGAAGGATGCCTTAATCTCTCTGAACTAATGGTAGACAACAGGAATTATTTTGCATTGATATATAAATATAGGTTTCATACTTTATGGAACAAAATTGCATGTTTGATGAAATAATTTAATTTGGAGGGATAATTGTATTTGTTTTACTAGGTTTTAATGAGATGAAAATTAATATTTGTTGCTTTTGTTTTCTTTCAGGTTCATGCTAAATTTACTTTCAATGAGACTGAAAAGATGTTCTTCGTAGCAGATTTTGGTAGCTGTAATGGAACATACCTGAATGGAACAAGGTTGTCATCATCTAAGGAAGAGAGCGAGTCATATGTATTACTCCATGGAAGCGTGTTGGAAGTTGGAGGGACCAAGTTATTATGCCATATCCACTGTGGAAGAGAAACCTGTGGTCACTGTGAACCTGGCCTTATCCAGCCAGCACCTTCTTCATCTGGTTAGTCAAACTTCATGAAAACATTTCTTAGTAATAGAATTTGGAGGTACTTCACAGTGTATACCTATTTAGTTCATGTAAGAAAAGGCAAGAAGTAGACAGAAAATATATTCAGATGTTTCAAGTGTGTCATTAATAGTGAGTGATGAAATTTTGATGGTAAGTAAAGAGATATTATCATAACTGGAAAACACAAAGTATTACTGGTTGGTTTAATGCAGAGACGAAGAGAGCAAGCTTGTTGTCATACATGGCTTGATATCTTGATCATTGCCATGAGACCTCCAGTTTTACTATACATGGAATCTGAGCCAGAGGACACGACTTTCATTTCTAAAATTCCATGTGCATTAGCCAAAATTCAAAAATCGGCTGCCTTTGTGAAAAATCAGTGACAATGCCACTTGGGTATCATACTCCATGAAGAGCAGAGATTGCATCTTGAGGCACAGAGGTAGCTTAAGGAAAAGCTGTAAAAGAATGCCAGGTTCAGAGAGTTCCCAAGGAAATGAGTTTGTCCATTTGAGCTTTCAGATTACCCTGATAACAGGAAATAAACAGACAAAAATATTGAGGAAGCTACAAACCAGTGAAATGCTCATTAAACTTATAAGATACTCTAGATTGAACAGTTGGAGGGGGTTATGGAGGATTACATTAAACTAGACCAGAGGGTAGAGATATTTTCTTATCTCCATCAACACTTTTGCCCTGCAGTGAGTATGCTGTTTAAAAAAGTACAACAATTTAGAATCTTAAAAATAATGAAAGAGATTGTTAAGGTCGCATTATGATAAATCTAGAAATGAAATACAGTATGCTGAACAAAAATATGGTAATGATTGTCATCTAAAAAATTGTGATACAATTTATGCATGGAAGATAAAGAAAAGGTTAAATCCCACTCACACATGAATTTCATGTTTCTTTCTCTGTAAATAAACTAAGTGCTAAGTATGTTTAAGTTACTTATTATATACACTATTTATATGGTTATCAATATTTACATTATCTGCATGTCTCGTGCAACATAAAATATACTCTTTTTCACGATATCAGTTTGCCATTTTATAATCTTTACTTTGCAGCAGAATTCACATAGAAATGTATTTTATTTCAACCAAAAGGTTATTCCAAAACTGAGCAGATCAACAGAATGAATTCTCTATCAGTCTGACAAAGCCAGTTTATGATTATATATAATTTAGAAAATAACTGAAAAAGAAAACATTTAACAACAGGTTATACCTGTAAAAGAAACTAAAATATTAAGTCAAAACTGAAACAAAATGGCTTCCACTTTACAAAAAAAAAAAGAAAGGATTCTATTCAGTAAAGGAATATTTGGTATGGGATCAGCATTCCTTACCCATGTTATGTCCAAGTTAAAATTGCCAGTAATGAAGAACAGCATCGTAGTTTTGTGGTTTTGTTGTATATTGTACCAGTAAATGCCCACTCTTGAGACTAGCTTGAGGAGCATGAGCAGATAGTCGCAGGGTGTGTATGGTACACCATTGGAGTGGGTACAGAGAAAGGTTTCTTTGTAAAAATCATCATCAATTTTGTTAAGTTCTGATTTTATTTCAACTGTGTTATTGTCGCCGTCATTGTCAGCCACTACTCGTTTCCGAGAATACGTTTTTCTCCTCCAGTTCCTCTTAAAGTCCGTTGGCTCTGTAGAGATGTCACTGATGACTGATCAAGCCAATATTTGCATGAAACATGCGGCCACACAACTCACATCTAAAGGTGGGTGGAAGACGTGGTTGGATCTGAAGTAGTTTCTGCTTTTCATGTGTTTCAGTTTCTTGTCTGTGACATGTCTGCTCCAACAGTGAGACACCTTCTGCAGTAGTTTTTTGCCAGAGAACACAGTTTTGTGCAGTTGTTGCCCAGGTGTTAGCATTTATGTTGGTGCTATTCATAGTCTCCTTAAGCTGGTCTTTATAACGTTTCAAAGGAGCACCTTGAGGCCATTTGCCATGAACAATCTCACTGTAGAGAAGTTGTTTAGGCAGTCTGCTATTATTCATATGCTGGATGTGACCAACCCATCTAGCTGATGAGTGATGATGAAGGTTTCTATGCTGTTCATATGCGCCTTTTCAAGAACTGCTGCATTGCTTATGTAGTCATCACATTTGATGTTCATGATGGATCTAATTTTCTGTTGATGGAAGCGTTCCAGTTTCTTTATGTCGCAATGATAATGTGTCCAGGTTTCACATCCATATAGTAATGTTATGACTACAGCTTGGTACACCATTAGTTTGGTATATATTTTGAGATCCTTATTC
Organism: Anabrus simplex; assembly: GCF_040414725.1. NCBI lineage: Eukaryota > Metazoa > Arthropoda > Insecta > Orthoptera > Tettigoniidae > Anabrus > Anabrus simplex. The sequence continues at coordinate 387,769,866 of NC_090266.1, read as the reverse complement.
AAGAAAACTCGGTGGGAGAGGCAGCCGTAAGCTGCATGGGCAGATAATATTCTATTTTCCACATCCTTTTCTTAGTTGCAGTATGTAGTTAGAATACTGCTAAGGGAGGTGAATTGGTCTACTTGTGTAAGTGGTGTTCCTGCTATGGTAACATTTAGTTCAGGGACAGTACCACCTGGTGCCGACTGCACAAGTACTGTAGTCTTATGGGTGTTGATGGTCAGACCAAATCATTCATATGCTTCCTTAAAACAGTTGATGGATGTTTGAAGCTCCTCAGGTGTATGGGCAGGTGTTGCATTGTCATCAGCATATTGAAGGTCCATTATCAGAGTATTATGGGTCAGTCTCTGAGAACGGAGCCTGGTTTGGTTGAACAGTCCGCCATCATACGGAAACTTAATTTCCACACCTACATGGTCGATAGTAGAAGTCTCGTGAAGCATGACTGTCAAGTACAGGGTTAAAAGGGTGGGGGGCAAGCACGCAGCCTTGCTTAAGCCCATTTGTGACAGGAAATTCTTTTGATAGCTCATTCTGGTCAAGAACTCGTCCAACCATTCCATCATGAAGAGCCTGGATTAAACCTATAAAACAGCCAGGACAGCCAAAGCGCCATAATACCATCCATATAGCTTCTCTAGGAACAGAATCAAAGACCTTTTCCAGATCATAAAATAAGCGGGATTTGTTGTTCTCTGCATTTCTCTTGGATTTGTCTAGCACAAACGCTCATGTCAGTGGTACCTCTTGAGGCCCGAAACCCAGATTGAGACTCAACGAGTACCATTTCAGAGACAGTCTGAAGACGGTTCAACAAAATCCTTGCCAGAACTTTTTTCCCTGCTATGGATAGTAGGGAAATGCCACAATAATTGCCACAGATACCTCGATCACCTTTCATGAAAATGGTTACTATGGTGGCATTTTTCATGTTGGCAGGCACCTTCTGTGTTTCCCAAATTACTAGAATTAGGGAGAAAATCCTGGTCTTCAGAGATAACCCTCCACTTTGAATAAGTTCTAGAGCGATCAATGTCAACAATTGGAATGGATTCCTCAAAGTAGTGGATGAGTTCTTGAATCTTTCTATCTCTTCTTTGCATCTGTGGAAGGTAGTGAAACTTCCCGGAGTCCTGCAGAATGGCCCAGCCCAGGAGCTGCTTTGGCAATAGACTGCAATGGGCTTTGAAAGGCTTGAACATACGAAGCCCGTGACGTCATGGCACGGACCGGACTGGGCAGCGCTATGCCGTTCGTAGTAGTTCTATGTAGTTATATGGGCTGACTGTTTCAATGTGTACAGTGTACTGCGTGTTAGCGGAGTGCGTTGCATTATGGTCGAGTGGAGATGATCAAGTTTGCTGTGGTTTTCAGTTTGACTTCTCCGTCTATCGTATTATCGGAAACGAATGTGGACTGTAGTTCCAAAAGAAAAGAAACCATGGCAAAAAAGTGAAGTAAGCAAAAGAAGAAACAAATGAACTAAAAACCGCACAGTACAAGGTTTCTGAACCGGATCCTAAATTTAAAAGTCGTATTTGGTTGGTAATCAAGCCTGCAGTTGACAGTGATGGGGACGATCTTAATTTTGTGTGCTGTACGATCTGCAGTGAACTTTATGTACACAGTGACCCGCGGCATCTCACGTGGATTTCGTGATTTGATAAAAGTAATTGTTCCTCAGTACTGTACTAGGACATTACCTGAAAATCCCTAAAGTATAAGACCTCACTTAAAAACTGAGTTTAATTTACCCCAGAAAATCTTTGTAAACCACGTTTGTGGTATTGCCTTTTGGGGCAAAGATGACCATGCGACTTAGAACTGTACATGTGAGAACGTCTTCTCTCAAGTAAAAAAAAAAGTTCTTTATTTTTAAAGCAGATTCCAAATCCATATTTCCACATCTGTAACATCTTCAGGTTTTGAGATATAAGTATCCGCATAAAAAGAATTCAGACCCTTTGTCAGCCCTTCCTCCACCCCCACCTAAGTGAATTTTCCGAAAACAAAAAATGATATGTTTCTTTATTTTTAAATGACATCCCAAGTACCAAGTTCCATGCCTGTAACATGTAAAGTTTTTGACACACACTGTAGATATTCCGGTACTCATTTTAAAGTTCACCTGCTTCTTCAATTCTTTTCAATCCCTTAAGTGGTATTCCGAAAACAAAAAAATATGCGTTTATTGATAAAGGAGCTGCCAAATACCAATTATCACGACTGTAACATCTTCAGTTTTTGAGATATTTGTATCTCAAGAAAATAATTCAACACCTATTTCCAACCCACCCCACCCCCCCTTCCAAGTTGATTTTACCCCCCCAAATATGAGTTTTTTAATTTTTAAAGGTGATTTCAAATACCCATTTTCACATATGCAACATCTTTAGGTTTTATTTAGGTATAAGTAGTATCCTCATACAATTAATTCAACTAAGTGGATTTTCCAAAACAAAAGAATATGTATTTCTTTCTTTTTAAAGGAGACTCTAAATACCAATTTTTACGCCTGTAATAACTTCAGTTTTTGAGATATCAGTACCGTAATAAAGATAATTCAACCCCCTTTTCAGTCCCTTTTACCCCCCACATTAAGTGGTTTTTCCAAAAACGAAGTAATACCTGTTTTTGATTTTTTATATTATATTAAAATATCAATTTTCACATCTGTAACATGTTGAGTGTTTCAGACATACTGTAGATATGCTCATCTTAAAAATTCACGCCACTGGGCCGATGACCTTCGATGTTAGGCCCCTTAAAACAACAAACAAAATTCATGCCAACTGACATTTCAGTCGTTTTTACCCTCTCCCCCCTTAATTTTTTTCCGAAAACAAAATAATACATGTCTCTTTATTTTTAAAAGAGATTATAAACACCACTTCACATCTGTAACATTTTAAGTTTTTGAGATATATTGTAGATATGCTCATGGATTATGTGTACACATTTTGGTTGGCAGCTATGCCCAAATGTACACACATAATCTTGCTGCTCTAGAATCCTTGAGCTGGGCTGAGTGGCTCAGACAGTTAAGGCGCTGCCGGGCTGAGTGGCTCAGATGGTTAAGGTGCTGGCCTTCTAACCCCAGCTTGGCAGGTTCGATTCTGGCTTAGTCCGGTGGTATTTGAAAGTGCTCAAATACGACAGCCTCGTGTCGGTAGATTTACTGGCACATAAAAGAACTCCTGCGGGACTAAATTCCAGTACCTTGGTGTCTCTGAAAACTGTAAAAGTAGTTAGAGGGACATAAAGCAAATAACATTATTATTAGAATCCTTGAGCTGACGTTGCCATGGTTACGGCAGTTCATTTCTTTATCCGATTCCGAGAGCAGGGGTAGTGCGGTGCCAATATCTCCATAACGGTTGGTTTTAGGACCTTAAAACATTGTTTTCGGGCCCATAGGGTTTACCGAGTTTTGTTATTTGCATCAAGGAGCTTAAAATGAGCTTTATCTCGTCCTTGCACGACAGATTCAATATTTCGCCTATATTAGCGTATTATTTTTATATCTCCCCCGTCGCCCCCCCCCCCCCACCTTGAATTGTTTTGAAAATAAAATACAGCCTATGTCCCTCGGGGATAAATTATATTTACATTAGTAAAAGGATTTTTAGAATCGGTCCAATAGTTTCTGATATTACCCTCCAGATATACACAAACTAACAAAATTCGCACTCTCTCTTTGTTATATTAGTATAGATTAAAGGAGTCGGATTGATTTTGCCTCTTTATGATTAGATAAAAAATTTATGATGAATGAGGTGTGCTTGGATGATGAGCATTTTAATGTTTCCGTGTCATCAGAGTCCATGACTATGCCACAACCTGCCAAAGTAATTAAGTTTTCTTCGTGGACTGACGTTCATGATGCTCCTATTCCAACAGATGAGCTGGAAAGATATTTAAAGCAAAATTGTGGAATGGAAGAAGATAGATATAGCATCCTATTGGAGAACAAATGGACAGAACTATCCAAAGTTTCACCAGATCGCTAAGAAAGTATTATGTATGCAAACATCAAGTTCAGCTTCAGAGAGAAATTTCAGTTCAGCGGGCTTCATTCTCAATGCACGACGGTCTCTTCTACAACCAGACAATATTGATGCTCTTCTTCTCATTCACAGTAATTCCATTCCACCACTATTAGCAATGACCAATAAACTACACACACTAAGTAAAAGCTATGTTCAGGTTTGTTTTTGTTGTTGGCATATTGCACGTCATTGTAGTCTGTATTTTATTTTGAGGTAAACTCTAATGAAGTCCTATGAATATACTTCGTGTTATTTAGATTCATTTTCAGTTAACTTGATGTCAATTGCAGATGAATATTAGTTTATAATAAAGTTTCTGTTTGTTTTCAGTTATTATTATTATTATTATTATTATTATTATTATTATTATTATTATTATTATTATTTATTATTACAGTGCAGGAGAAATCTCTACCGTTTAATTTCAAAATGCGATTAGCCTCCTTTGAAATATGTTATTAGCATACGGGAATTCGTAGAGTGAGTGGTCCGAATAGTAGTGTGACGTGAACATTTCGTTGTGCGCAGCGCACATGTTATTGTGGAGAAATACTCAAGGTTATTCTACTGAGCCCGCCCAGTGCGGTGGACTGCAGTGGACTATATGAGACCAGTGCTGTGGGCCAGTACGCTGCCGCGTCAGAAGAGAACGCCACTGTACGGGCTGGGCTGCCAGAGCCCGTGCATTTGAAGTGCTGCGCAGTGGGCCTGGCTGCAGGACTCTGAAACTTCCTAAGGAAGTCTGTATCATCAACATCTGTAACTTCAGTAGGTTGAGCAAGAACTACTTCAGCAGGATTCAGCTCAAAACATCTGCTGACACATTCTTCCTTCCTGGCTGGTGTACAACAGTCACATCAAACTGTTGTAGAAACAGCGCCCACCGGGTCACTCTCTTGCTTGTTAAGTGTGAAGACATGGTGAAAGTTATGGCTTTATGGTCCGTGCAGATGGTAATTGGATGTCCATGAACAATCTTTTTCCAATACAATAAGGAATACACAATTGCTAAAGCTTCTAATTCAGTAATTGTATAAGCTTTCTCATGGGGTCTCACTTTTTGGCTCATGATTTACACGAACAGCTTGTCATGAGGATTTTCTGGATCCACCTAGTACAGGGCTGCACCTATTCCAACGATTGGCATCACACTTGGTGTAAAATGGCCAGTCGAAGTTAGGGTATGCTAATTTCATGCTCCCTTTAAGCATTTTCTCCATTGCCATAAATGACTGTTTACTCTCCTCCATCCACTTCCACCAATTAGTTTTCTTCGGAAGTTGTTGTAGAGCAGAAACAGTCTCGGTGAAGTTAGGACAATGATGTGAGAAGAAATGATATAGCCCAGAAAACTGCCTGACTTACTTGATCCTATTTGGTTTGGGAAAATCCAAAATACACTGAAACCAAGCGAATGGCAATGCCGTTTTGGTCATGTAGCTATCCGCCTGCATTCAGGAGATAGTGGATTCGAACCCCACTGCCAGGATCCCTGATTTCCCAGTTTTCATACCAGGCACCTTAATTAAGGCAGCAGTTGCTTTCTTCCTGTTTCTAGTCCTTTCCTATCCCATCGTCTCCATAAGACCTATTTGTGTTGGTGCAACGTGAAGCAAATTGTAAATAATAATAATAATAATAATAATAATAATAATAATAATAATAATAATAATTAAGCAGGATTGGGCCCACTTCCATCACTACTGATAACATGTCCTAAGAATAACAACTCATTATTGAAGAAATGGCTTTTCATTACATTTATCTTAAAGTTCTTGGCACGCAAGGCTTGTAAAACTTTATGGATATCTGTTTGATGGTGTTCCCATTAATCGGAGGCAATCAAAATATCATCAATGTAAATCACAGTTACAGCCTTTACTTCATCAGATAATTGTTCCTGTATGGCTCAAATCAAGACTGCTCCTGACTTCATAATGCCATATGGGAGAAGATTGAAAACATAGGTATACATTTTAAAACAGAAATCCAATAAACAGTCTACCCTCATCACCCAATCAAATGTGATAATAAGACAAACTCATATCTAAACTTGGACAAAATTTCTGGCCGTGAAATTGCCTAATGGTGTTTCAAAACAGAGTAGGATGATCATACTCTGGAACTAGTCTCTCATTCAATCCACAAGCATCCAGACATAAATGTACAATCCACAAGCATCCAGACATAAATGTAACCTGCTGTTGGGTTTACATACAGGGTCGAAGGGGCTAATGTAGGGAGTTATACATTTACAAATAATCCTATCCTCTTGTCATTTGCTTGAAAAGTGTTCTGGCTTCATCTCAATATTTTTCTGGTATTGGGTATGGTTTTCTCATGTATGGTGCGTTATGTTTAACATTGAGATGGTATTTAGAGTTGCAGATCTCTCCAGGCTTATTGTTAAAAAAGTTGGGGTAAATCTTGAATATTTCTGCTGTAGTCTCTGCCGATTCTGTGTTAGACTCTGGGCTTGCAATTGTACTGGTTGTCAGTGTGTAAAAGTCCTTACCTTCATCAGAAATCTCCTGTATAACAGAGATCCTATCGTCATCAATGGGGCCCTCATGACCGGGATCACACTTCAATAGTAATATCACCGGACGAGTTGGCCATGTGGTTAGGGGCGCGTGGCTGTGAGCTTGCATCCAGGAGATAGTGGGTTTGAATGCTGCTGTCGGCAGCCCTGAAGGTGGTTTTCCATCGTTTCCCATTTTCAAACCAGGCAAATGCTGGGGCTGTACCTTACTTAAGGCCACAGCTGCTTCCTTTCAGCTCCTAGGCCTTTCCTATCCAATCATCGCCATAAGACCTATCTGTGTCGGTGCGACATAAAGCCGCTAGCAAAAAAAGAAAATAGTAATATCCGTGACTGGCACAGCATCGCTTTTCTCATGCGTGTTTATCAGACCATCCCGACCATCAGGACCATTAGAATCTTCGTATAGGGCTTCAAACCTTTGCACCTTAAGAATTTCCCCATCTACCAGCTGCAATTCTAAAGAGTCATTATTATATAAATGAATGACATTGGCAGAGTAGTCAATAATCCTTCGATATTTCACCATGAAATCATATCCTAGGATTACATTGAATTTCATCTGAGGTGACACCAGAAAAGCATGTTCGAATTGAAAACTCTCAATAAAAATTTCCATGAAAGCCAGTTATCTGCACAGGTATGATTCCCTGGATTTTTACTGGCATTACTAATGTGCTATGTTTATCCTATAACATTTCTAACAAGTTACCCAAAATGAATGAAGCTTGAGCTCCCATGTCTATCAATGACTAGTGGGTTCAAATCCCACTTTTGGCAGCCCTGTATATGGTTTCCCATTTTCATACCAGACAAATGCTATGGTTGTACATTAATTAAGGCCATGGCCGCTTCCTTCCCACTCTTAGCCCTTTCCTATCCCATTGTCGCCATAAGACCTATCTGTGTTGATGCAATATCGAGCAAATGGTAAGAAAACAAAAAATCTATCGATGACATGACTTTCATTTCCCCTACCTCATTATTTGTAACTGGGAAGCTCTGTTGACGGGGTGGTATCTTCATAAAGGAGTTCTGAGTCATGTATGTGCCAGTAGTTAATTGTGGTCATACAGAATGGTTAGTTATTCTCATCACTCCTGTCACTTTTAGGCAGTCTCCCTGAATCTAAATTGGAGGTTTCTTCCACACCTGTCCTGTTTGGATTCCGCTCAGGTGTTTCATTGTTCAGCCTTGCATGCTTCTGATATTCCATACACACATCCCCCGATTGGTCATCATCTCGGTTTTGCCCTTTGATGTATTCTGTAATGTCTCTTCATTTTTTGTTTTGGTCAGCCCACTGTGAGTTTCTGATTGGTTCCAGCTGTCTTCTCCATACGGGTTTGTACTGGTATGATGCATTTCCTTGGTATGGGCATTTCCTGTACCCTCTCTATAGGTATGGCATAGTACGTTGAATATTCTCTCTTCATATCGTTCCTTATTCTGATGATCCGGGGCTGTGACCTCGAATATGTTCGCAGATACATCCTTACTTTTGCATGGCTTGGGTGACGCTTGAGTATTGGCTGTGTCTAATCTTCTAAGTAGATTGTATAACTGTTCTAGGTCTTGGACGTTAGCAGCTAGTAATACCTCCTGTACATGGGTCAGGAATTTTAATGTTTATTCATTCTTCTTCAGGCAACGGTGGTTCAAGGAATTGCATTTTTTAAAGCTGTGAGATGAAATAGAATACTTAGACAAATTCACTGAAATGTTATATTTCCTGGAATATAATTGCAGCTTTAAAAGATGTTGTGTTTCTGCATTCCGGAATCATTTAAGGAGAGCCTCCTTAAACTCTTGATAAGTGTTAGAGCTAAATTTGAAGGCAGACTACCAAGTTCGGGCACATCCTTCTAACAACATTAACACAACATATAGCTGTCTGTCTGGTTCTTTTTTGTTCTCCTGGAGGTATTCTTCTGCATTGGGTAGAAATTCCTTAGCGGTATACTCTTCCCTTAGAATTATGAATTTCATTCTAATTGATCTTCTTCTTCGCTAGGGGCTTTACGTCGCACCGACACAGATAGGTCTTATGGCGACGATGGGATAGGAAAGGCCTAGGAGTTCGAAGGAAGCGGCCGTGGCCTTAATTAAGGTACAGCCCCAGCATTTGCCTGGTGTGAAAATGGGAAACCACGGAAAACCATTTTCAGGGCTGCCGATAGTGGGATTCGAACCTACTATCTCCCGGATGCAAGCTCACAGCCGCGCGCCTCTACGCGCACGGCCAACTCGCCCGGTCTAATTGATCTGTATTGAACTGAGGTTACATACGATTTATTCAAAATTAGTTTTCCACCTATTCAATACAGTAAATTTTCAATGCAGATGTTTAAATTACATTATAATATGGTACTAGTTTCGACCCTACTCGGGGCCATCATCAGCTGGGAATACTCATTTACACAATTAAGTCAGGTTGTCCTAAAACAACATTGTAAATAAGACATTATGTTAAAATACATGAAATTACAATAACTAGCTAAAAATTTATGTGTAAATACAAAGATGATAAAACAGTATGATCTAAAAGGCCGTTATAAGATGGTTATATTTAAGATCAAGTGCTATAGTTATGCCTCTTATATGGATTCTAAAAGTATGAATATTTTTTCATAGTAATGAACAAATAGAGCACAGTTGTAATAAAGGGTCATAAAATTATATTGCAGAATATATTTCAAGGAAATAGTGGTCTCGAAGTGAATCTTTCTCGTAAATTCTATTAATGATACGGCCTTAATTTGTCACTGTTAAGTCGCACACTATTACAAAGTGATGGCGTATATGCACTGACTGAGCAAATGTCATGGGAGAGCGGAGCGCTGATGCTCAGGTGTGTTGTCTGCGCACCACACGCCCCCTGTGCCAGCGGCAGTTGTATAGGAAACCTTGTGAGCAGTGGCTATGCATGTGACAGGTGTAACATGGAACGTCGTCGTGAGCTGACACCGTTCGAACTGGGTATGGTGGTCAGTGCCCGATGGATGGGAAGTGCGATTTCGGAAGTGGTGCGGGAATTCGGCTTCACACGATCAACCGTGTCCAGGGTGTATCGTGAATGGTTGAAAACGGGTGTCGCGTCCACAACAGACGAATGACCGGCCGTCCAGCCACCCTCGATGATCGTGACCGGCGACATCTGAGACGGATTGCCAATGGTGACAGATGGGCAACCGTGCAACAAATCATGACTCAATTCAACACAGGCCGTGCTAGACACATCTCCCAGTCGACAATCCATAGGAACGTGGGTTCTGTGGGGTATGGGAGCCGGCGCCGCACACGGGTGCCACTGTTAACCCAACGTCATCGGGCACGACGCGCATTTGTCGCCAGTTACCGGGATGGACACTGGAACAATGGCATAATGTGATATGGTCGGACGAATCACGATTTCAGTTGCACCATGCTGACAGGAGGCACCGTGTATGGCTCAGACCACATGAAGCGATGGATCCTGCCTGCCTCGAAGGTGTGGTCCAGGGTGCTGGTGTCTCTGTAATGTTTTGGGGTGCATTTTCCTAGTATGGAATGGGCCCCCTAGTTGTTCTGGAAGAGACTTTGAATGGTATGCGGTATGTTGAGCTGCTCGGAGACCATCTCCACACATTTTTGGCCTTCCAGCGCCCAGACGGTTCTGCGGTGTTTCAAGATGATAACGTGCTGCCACATCACTCCCATGTCGCCCGGGAATGGTTCCAGGAACATGCAGCGGAGGTCCAACGACTGCCATGGCCACCCAGGAGCCCCGATATGAACCCTATCGAGCATATCTGGGATGTCCTGGAACGCAGGCTCCGTGCCATGGATCCTGCACCCACGAACAGACCAGCATTGGCGGCCGCTCTGCAATTGATTTGGTGTCAGCTGGATCCAGAGGAATACCAGGGACTTGTCGACTCACTTCCACGGCGTCTCACTGCAGTTCGCAGGGCCAGAGGAGGCCCCACATGCTATTAGGTGACTATCCCATGACATTTGCTAAGTCAGTGTATATCGTAAGAGTGATTTTGACACTTTTGGTTCTAAAAACAAATAGTATAAAGGTGAATTTTCTCGTAGATTCTATTGGTAATAGCCTTATTTTTGACACTGTTAAATTATGCACTGTTACAAATTGTTGGCATATATAAGCCGTTGGAGTAAATTTTACATTTTAGGTGCTGAGAGTTCCATTAGACTTCTGATTTGTGGTATGGCCTTGCTGGTAATGTGTTTGATGCCAGTGGAACCATATTTGAATAACTTCCAGTAGAGTTATGAGGAACTGATTTCAAGCACTGCGCCTGGTGGTTGAATGAGTAGTTGTGAGAAGATGCTTCGTGCATGTACTAACAGCCTCGAACCATACATTGCCACGCAAGGCCCATTTGTTTCATTATGAACTGAGACTTCAATCTTCTCACAAATACTCATTCAACCATCAATCCAATTTAGCCACTTCACTCTTCATGAAATAAATGGATTTTTAATCGTCCTAGACTTTGTCTTAAACAATAACTATTTTATGTTTAACAGTAAATTCTACCAACAAAGAGGGCTTCCAATGGGTGCCCCAGCATCAGGCATCTTAGCCAAAATGTACATCTACCACTTGGGAAAAAACTAAAATTATCGTTAAACTTGAAGGATTGTACCATTGGTCTAGATATTAGATAGATATTAGATGAAAGAATAACTAACGGTCAGACCTTTTTAAACCAACTTAACTCTCCTGATCCATATGTTAAATTCACACTCGATTCTGGATCAAATTCTCTTTAATAATGTTAGAGGTTTCTTTTCAACAACTATTAGTTTCTCTCTGTTTCTTTCATTTACGCAGAATTCTCTGTCTGCGTCAGCCCTTGTTCGGAGCTATTTCTGATAAGCCTTCTTTTTACGTTTACAAGCTGCTCCCACTTCATTATTCCGCCAAGATGTTCGCTTTTTCCCATCTTAACACACAGTTGTTCCTAGGCATTCCCTTGCTGTTTCTACTACAGCATCCCTGTATGCCACCCATTCTATTTCTATATCGTGAACCTGCTTACTGTCCATTGTTTGAAACTTCTTACTAATCATATCCATGTACTTCTGTCTAATTTCCTTGTCCTGGAGATTTTCTACTCTTATTTGTTTGCGGACAGATTTCACTTTCTCTATCCTATGCCTAGAGATACATAGTTAACTACAGATCAGGTGGTGGTCTGTATCCTCAAAAATTTCCTGGAAAACCCATACATTCCTAACAGATTCCCTGATGTCTGGTAAGGTATAATCTATTATAGATATTGTACCCCTACCCTCCCATGTGTATAGCCTTATGTTTGAAGAATGTATTCGTAACTGCTAAACCCATACCAGCGCAGAAGTCCAGCAAACACTTCCTGTTCGTATTAGCTTCCATATCTTACCCGTATTTACCAATCACTCCTTCGTATCCTTCTGTTCTATTTCCAACTCTTGAATTAAAATCACCCATTAGCACTATCCTGTCCTTGCTGTTGACCCTGACTATGATGTCACTCAATGCTTCATAAAATTTGTCAACTACATCCTCATCTGCACCCTCTCCTCCAACTACTAATCTACCCACATCATTCACTCATTTACGTGCCTAACAGATAATATGTTGCATGCAAGAGTATTCCTGATGAACAACCGTACTCCACTCTCTGCCCTTCCCTTCTTAACACCCATCTAGTATGCTTTATAATTTTCTGTCTCTTCCTTGTTATCTCCGCTTGCCCAAATATCATTTACTCCCAGCACATCCAGATGCATCCTTTTTGCTGACTCAGCCAGTTCCACTTTCATTCTTCCAATAAGCCCCATTAATATTGACAGTTCACCATCAAATTCCATTTCGTTCGCTAAGTTGTTTCCAATGAGTCCCTTGCCTGTCTCCGTTACTCCCATAGGTCCGAGGCTTGCTTAAAATGTTCTGAGCTCGGTAAATTCTGTGAAGCGGGATGCTACCCTACTTACACATAGCTAGCAAAGATCTCTCCTCTAACGGGTTAGTGACCACCAGTTGAATGTATAGTCCTAGACGCCTGTGCCACGCAGCCGTTGCCCATGGTTCATGAACTAGGATGTAACTACCAGAACCCACATCATGAACCATTGAAAGTAAAGGGGACAAATTTTTATCTTGGTTTTGACGCCAGTAAAACTGCTTGCTTTGGTTTGCTTTTATGCTTATTGATGCTCTTAACTGTACTGAAACCATTCGCTTCGGCTATACCTCGAATTATTTTGATTTCTCTGTTGAAATCCATTTTGGATAAAGGAAATCTGAAAGCCCTATTGACCATACTATTATTAAGCAGCACTTTTATGTGAACCCGGGTGTTGAATGGAATCTTTAATGTTCCTGTAGCTGTGGGTGGGTTTTCTGAAGACTTTGAATGAGAGCTTCCTGTCTAGTTTTCGTGTTATAGTTAAATCTAGATAGTTTATGGACTTCTCTTTTTCATTGTCTATTGTGAATTTTTTATATGGATCAATTTCATTTATTTGATTTAGTACCTTGTTCCCGTCATTAATATGTGCATCGATAATTACTAAACTGTCGGCAACAATGCGTGGCCAAAATTTTATATCATTGATATTTCCATGGATATGAGCGAGTTCTATACAGTCCATTCAGATGTCTGTTATAATCTCTGAAGCAGGGGACCGCATGGGTAGGCCTGTCTGTTGATAAATAGGGCCAGCGAAGTTAAAGTAGTTGTTGTTCAGGGTGAACTTTAAAATTGAGATAAATTCGTCAATTTCTCCTAGACTTAATTTGCTGTATTGTATTAGGTTGTCCTTTATTATTGTGATGATTTGTTTTACAGGTATGTTAGTGTACATGTTTGTTACATTGAAAGAATGTTGTGTATGGTGCTCAGATAAATTTTATTTTTTTTTATTTTATTAACCATTTCAATAGAATTTATGATCCAGGTGTTGGATTGCAATCTGTAGTGAGTTTTTGAAAACCGCTGAATGTATTGAGCTATTCTGTAAGTAGGGCTGTCTCTGAAATTGATGACTGGCCTCACAGGAATATCTTCCTTATGTATTTTGGGCAGTGCTTTAGCCGTAGGTAACTTAGGTCACATTGTTAATAATTTGCTTTTATTGTGTTAATTAAATAAAATGAGGCTATGTTTGATAAAAGACTTAAGCTCTTTTTGGATTTTTTATGTGGGATCTTTCTTTGACTCCATTGAAATTATTGTCTTTAAAAAAAAGCAGTATGTCTTAACCATGTAATCTTTCTTGTCCATAATTACCATAGTACTTCCCTTATCTGCCTTTGTGATAATTAACTCGTTCTCTTTTACTTCTTGTTTGAGCTTCTTAATCTTGCTTATCAGCATGTGGTCTGCTGATTTATTGTTAGAATTTAAATTGGCTAGAACTTTATTTCTAACCTCAAATCTGGTTTCTTCTTGTACTTCTGCAGGTAACTTAGATATAGCATGTTCTGCTTCAGCTGTGGAGGTGATTAACTTGTTGTGTTTGTGTGGATTTGACCAGCTCACATGTCAACCATATAATAGTTCCTGGGAAGGGCAGGCAGGAAGGAACTTCACCTAGAAATGCGCCAAACATTATAATGCTGATAAATACAAAAAAAAAAAAACTGCAATGAGTGTACATCATGCAAGTACTAATCACAATTACACTAACTTAGAACTAGATTTAATAATAGTAAGACGAGAACAAAAGGGCCCCTTGCTCAATATTGGTATATCCTGGATTCAGGAGGCCAAATGGACTGTATTGCAATTGACCTGTCTAAGGCATTTGATAGGGTAGATCATGGAAGACTACTGACAAAAATGAGTGCTATTGGACTAGAAAAAAGAGTGACTGAATGTGTGGCTATATTTCTAGAAAATAGAACTCAGAGAATTAGAGTAGGCGAAGCTTTATCTGATTCTGTAATAATTAAGAGGGGAATTCCTCAAGGCAGTATTATTGGACCTTTATGTTTTCTTATATATATCAACGATATGTGTAAAGAAGTGGAATCAGAGATAAGGCTGTTTGCAGATGATGTTATTTTGTACAGAGTAATAAATATGTGAGCGGCTGCAGGGTGACCTCGATAGTGTTGTGAGATGGACGGTGGGCAGTGGTATGATGATAAACGGGGTTAAAAGTCAGGTTGTGAGTTTCACGAATAGGAAAAGTCCTCTCAGTTTCAATTACTGCGTTGATGGGGTGAAAGTTCCTTTTGGGGATCATTGCAAGTACCTAGGTGTTAATATAAGAAAAGACCTTGGGGTAATCACATAAATATGATTGTTAATAAAGGGTACAGATCTCTGCACATGGTTATGAGGGTATTTAGGTGTTGTAGTAAGGATGTAAAGGAGAGGGCATATAAGTCTCTGGTAAGACACCAACTAAAGTATGGTTGCAGTGTATAAGACACTCGCCAGGATTACTTGATTCAAGAACTGGAAAAAATCCAAAGAAAAGCAGCTCGATTTGTTCTGGGTGATTTCCGACAAGAGAGTAGCGTTACAAAAATGTTGCAAAGTTTGGGCTGGGAAGACTTGGGAGAAAGGAGACGAGCTGCTTGATTAAGTGGTATGTGATACAAATTCTTATAATTTTGTTAATTACCACCTATTCAATACAATAAAAACGTAGTACAAACTTGCATATTTGTTAAGATGTTTATATGGTACATGTTTCACTCCTTTTTCGTGAGCATCATCAGCCAACTATTATTCACTTAAGGTTGTATAAGATCATGAAACAATTCTTTTGGATAAAGATTATTCCTATAAAACTAATTGACAAATCTTATTATATTGTACAAGTCATATAACAATAAAATTATGTCTTTAAGTTAAAACTTTTTGTCTAAAATCTATCTCTAAGTCTAACATTTTATTGACGAAACTCATCTGGTGAACATCTTTTAAATTGTTTAAAAAATAAAAAATAAACTTTTGAGATCTGGCTAATTGTATTGATTCATGTTGCTTAACTTGTATGGTTGTCGTTAAAATTTCGTAAACTATATTGACAATTTTCTGCAGTTGATAATTGTCTATATTATGGACATTTGACTTGTTCTCGTTGCTGGAGTAACATTTATACAAATGTATTGGCATTAATTTTATATTGTCAATAGGATAATATTGTTTGTGAGCAAACTTGTTGATGAAACACTTTCTAATGTGATATTGGATTTTAAATGTTCTCGTATGTTCCAAAATGGCTTGTTGGTATATTTTTCTTTCTGCTGCATAATTGTTTAGTGTTACTCCTAGCCTCTTGAGAACTATTTGTTGTTCTGTTTGCACTTCTTATATTATATGAGTGAGAAAAATATACCAACAAGCCATTTTGGAACATACGAGAACATTTTAAATCCAATATCACACTAGAAAGTGTTTCATCAACAAGTTTGTTCACGAACAATATTATCCTATTGACATTATAAAATTAATGCCAATACATTTGTATAAATGTTACTCCAGCAACGAGAACAAGTCAAATGTCCATAACATAGACAATTATCAACTGCAGAAAATTGTCAATATAGTTTACAAAGTTTTAACGACAATCGTACAAGTTAAGCAACATGAATCAATACAATTAGCCAGATCTCAAAAGTTTTTTATTTTTTATTTTTTAAACAATTTAAAAGATGTTCATCAGATGAGTTTCGTCAATAAAATGTTAGACTTAGATAGATTTTAGACAAAAAGTTTTAACTTAGACATAATTTTATTGTTATATGACTTGTAAAATATTATAAGATTTGTCAATTAGTTTTATAGGAATAATCTTTATCCAAAAGAATTGTTTCATGATCTTATACAACCTTAAGTGAATAATAGTTGGCTGATAATGCTCATGAAAAAGGAGCGAAACATGTACCATATAAACATCTTAATAAATATGAATGTTTGTACTACGTTTTTATTGTATTGAATAGGTGGTAATTAACAAAATTATAAGAATTTGTATCACAAGTAGATCTTCAATACGGACAAAAAAAAGATGAAATTTATAACCTGCAAAATAAGTGGTATGTTCCGAGCTGTCAGTGGAGAGATGGCGTGTGAGGACATCAGTAGACGATTAATTTTGAATGGTGCCTTTAAAAGTAGGAAAGATCACAATATGAAGATAAAGTTGGAATTCAAGAGGACAAATTGGGGCAAATATTCGTTTATAGGAAGGGGAGTTAGGGATTTGAATAACTTACCAAGGGAAATGTTCAATAATTTTCCAATTTCTTTGCGATCATTTAAGAAAAGGCTAGGAAAACAACAGATAGGGAATGTGCCACCTGGGCGACTGCCCTAAATGCAGATCAGTAGTGATTGATTGATTTTTAGATCAATTTATAAATCCTTCCTAGAACTTAAGTGAGATTAATGAAAGAAGAAACGTCTTATTAGACACTTTTGTTCCGATCACATGTAAACAAAACCCTAATACACTCCACCAACGCAGAAGACTAGTGACCCCTCCCTCAAACCTTGCCCCTCCCAACTCCATATATCTCCCGCTTTCCCTACATGCCCCGCCACTCAATACAGCACGAACTCGCACAAACACTACCAACAGCAGATAACCCATTGTCACACGCAGGAAGGCTAAGCACACGTCAGTCCAAAGCCAAATAACGTTGAATGTAAGTTTCTCTCATTTTTAAAGACATCACCACTTACACACGCAATTTACTCAAACAGCTAAAATCACGTTTCCTTGCTTGCAGGCCAAAATCAAGGACGATTGACGATACTCTATTAATTCTAGAATCTGCTGGATTTATGAAATCTCCTTTCACATTCTGATGCTTTTATCATCAAGAAATATTGCAAGATTCTTTTTATTTCACACTAAGAAGAATAAACTACTAAGTTTATTGCAACATTATATACAAGACAAGAGAACATACTCTTGATATTTTCTGTCATTTTACCACATTGTATAACTTCGTAATGCACTATGTTTTCATGTACCACAAAATACGAACGTTTAGGATTTTCAATCCTAGATTGAACTACATACTCGCAACATATCAGCTATAGACAATAGTAGTTACTAATTTAAAAAAAAAAATTCTATTGCAAAAGGCTGAACATAACATTTTTCGATCGCACCATTTCAAGAGAGATTAATTTGTATTAACAAGCTCAATGATCTTCGCACAGCGTTTTTAAAGATTTTAACTAAACATAAAATCAAATTTCAGCACTTGTGCCTTTGTAAAATTTTAAAGCTGAAAACATTTTTTCATTGAAGATGACCCACAAATAGGGTTGAAACATGTATGAATGTTATGGCTTGACCATTTAATTCCATCAAGAAGGTGTGAGTATGTATTGCGTAGGAGGATGAATAAACACGTATATTGTTATAAACCAGAAACTTTTATGCCTTCTCCTTTACATCCTTACTACAACTACAGTACTTCAGGCACACCTTCTACTCCAGGCACGTTTTCTACTCCAATCACTGCTTCATCGTCTAAAATGTCGGCCCACTTCGATGATTGGAGTGAAGATGAAAATAGTGAGGATGATGATCAGGTGCCTGACCCTCAGAGCAGAAAACTTAATTGGAAAAAGTAGAACCTGAATCCGAAGAAACGTAATTTCTACGCAGCTAATTCTGAATTGAGTATCATAACTCTTCGTTGTGAGGAGAATGATAAGTACTAAAATATAGTCGTAATCATTTCACCAAATATGCATTACAAATAAAATAGAATAATTTTAAACTCTGCCTGTCCTCTCCTCACATCATGAGCTGACTGCGGACTGGAGAGCGGAGCGTGATGAGTATCCCATACAGCCGGCTCGGTGACCACCCGTTGCTCGTGTCCAGAGGGTCACGCCACCATACTCGCTATGCCGGAGTGAAAGGGTGAAATACTCTCACAACCATATGGGAGATCTATAACCTTTATTTACAACCTTGTTTATGTAATTACCCTAACGAAGATCTTTCCTTCTGTTAAAATGTAAGTACCTATAGTGATCCCCGTTAAGTACCTTCATCCAATCAACACAGTAATTAAAACTGAGAGGTCTTTTCCTTTTGCTCTTACTTTCAACCTAACTTTTCATCCCAGTTACCATCATACTATTATCTGGTATCTATCTCGCTATATTGTTGAGGTCCTTTTGCGGTTCATAATCCTGTAACTTGCTTATTACTCCATTACTGAAAAAAAAAAAAAAAAACATATGGTAACATAATTATACTTGAAAAGAAACAACTTAATTAAAATAGAATGACATGTTTTGATCTTGAAAGGACATAATCAGATTTCATCAAATCACTCTGATTATTTTTAGAAAAGTATAAACATTTATGTTTATTTCGGTTTAAATACTTGTAAAGTTGAAATCTGGAACTTACCTTAATGATGTCCTGTTTTCTCTCCACTCTAGCATAGAATGCTAGGTGTTATAAAACCATCGCTCTCTCATTGGCACGAGTCTGGCTGGCTATTGATTCCGTTGACCTTCCTCTATGCCATGCCTTCCCCCGCTCTGCCTGGGTCAATGACATACCTAAAAGTAAAATTCCTTCAAGTAAATTTCTTTCAAGAACAAAACATTCCATTCTTTTTTTTTTTTAATGCTATTTGTTCGGGGCATCGACCTATGGAGATATTTTGCCCCTACTTGCACCATATGATACGAACCTGCTTGTAATTGGAATTGCAGAAGTGTAGTGTGTTAAATGTGAGGAAAGGAACGTAAAGGGCGACACAGACACACAGTCCCCAGGCCAGGGATATTAATCATTAATCCATTCTTTTTTAATTAAGCTGTTTCTTTTGCAGGTGTGATACTGTTATATGTTTTATTTTTCAGGTAGTTTATAGATTTATTACCCAAACTTAGTTTTGGCAGACTGAAGAACATAACAGTTAAGAAAGGAAATGTATACAGTATATCATCATCTGTAAAAATCGTTATCTGTGATTCATTTCTTTACTCATAACTATTTTATATACTGTAGGTATGTAAGAAAATATAGAGGTCCAATAATACTGCCTGGCGAGAAACCTCTTAATCGCTACATGGATCAGATCATACTTCACCAACTCTAATTCTCTGAGGTCAATTTCTAGAAATTTAGCCACTCATTCAACCACTCTTTTGTCTAGTCCAGCAGCCCTCAATTTTGACAGCAGTCTCCCATGATCTAGCCTATCAAAAGCCTTAGGTAAGTCAATAGTGACATAGTCCATTTGACCATTTCTTAAGCGTAGTGTCTACAACCACTTTTTGCTTTTTATTAAGAAACTCATAGATTGACAACAAATTAATTTTGTGTTTCTTTTTCAGGGCATTAATCCGGGCTTTGGCCATGCTGAGATTAATTTCATTTCAAACTTATTTCCTGTCATAATTTGTAATTCACATTTTTTTGGAAGAATATGTTGTTTCACATGATGTAATTCAGTTGAGTTTTCTGTGTGAGAGGGACAGGTTTCAATATGTTTGTGATTTTCCTCACCTTTTAAATTATTTTACAGAGTTGCCTGACATGCTTTTATCTTCAGTCTTCTTTTGGAACTTCATGTTGTACCATTGATCGTTTGCGAGGCTTCTTTGGAACTGACAATATTTTGGCATGTTAGGGAATGTATGAGAAACTGCTCCTGGTTTTAGTTTCCAATGCATGCTGAGTATTTCCACCTTTTCACTTTCTGCTGTAAAAGAGTCTGTTTTAATAATCAACTTTTCACTGAACTGTAAATCACAAACTGTTCCTTTATTTGAAGTTGCCTCTCTTTTGGTGCAGTTACCTTAGCACACTTTTTAAACTTATCCTTGTTCTTAGGTGTTCTGAACAAGCATCTGTTATTAGCTTTTCCATCATATCTCAATCTGCAGCCTGGGAAAAATATTGCATTGGCATATCTGTTCTGTACAGAAATGAAACTAGTTCCTTAAAATGAACAGTCCTAACTTCTTCTCACAATTTAGAGTACCAAGCTTTTACATGCTTACAGCAAACATTCTAATTGAATACTCACATCCATAAATAAGAGAAATAACTCCGAAAGACATAAACTGCAGTCCTGCGATAAATCATCACTGCATCACTTCACTTCAAGATCAATGAAGAGTGACGTTTATCTGAATAGAAGTCATTACACTTCTTCTTCTTCTTCTAGCTAATATGTTGGCGATATATCCCAATAATCAAATTGAAATAATAGTTTGTGCTTGTAATATAGTTTAACCCACGATCACTCTCACAGTTAGAAAGATCTAATAATTGTATCTTTCTGGGATTAACTGCGGTATTTATGGTAACACCTCCTTGATGTTTTAGATATGATTTCTTCGACCTCTATGTCAGCATATGTTATTGGTTCAAGACCTGGCAGGAAATCGTTTGGCTGTCAACAGGCAAATTTCTGAACACCCACTTGGCTTGTTAGACAAAATCTACCATGGAAGCGATGGTATCAGGTTCCACTTGCACTGCTAAGATTGCAACAGTCACAGTTTGGTGTCAGTTGAAGTTAGTTTGTGCTATGATGTGCTGTGTTCACTCAATTTCAAGTTAGATTTTCCTTATGAATGTGATACAAATTTGTTTACCAGTATGCTTTTGTTGTGTTGGCTGCAGCCTCCGATCTGTGTTGTGTGTGATAGGTAAGTCCACATAATTTTATGTCAAATGATGTGTTGCTTCCATCCTTACATAATAATGATGATGATTATGGTGTGTATGTATTGACTGCCTTGTTCGAGGACCACCCATAGGGGAGAGGGATCACAAATCAGACATTTGGGGGTGTAACCCCCCCCACCCCCTACCCCCAACCCCCTGATGGTGAGTTTAAGCAGTAATATAGCGATGCTCTTCTCTCCTATGTTACTGAGTTACATCAGAAGAAACTTAGCATGGTTAGAAGGAGATGCCTAGGGCAGTTATTCAGTTAATGTATTAACATTTATTATTCAGTTCATATGCCCCATATAGTACATCTAGGAATGCTCCACATATTTGCCCATCTAACTTAAACAGAAATAATTCTCATCAGAGTATGATAAATAAAATCTATCATGGGAGGACAAAAATATTTGAGAGTTATTGCGGATTAATAAAATTACATTTGTAAGCAGAGTATGATAGATAAAGATTATATGTTAATTTATTGGGATATGTTTTGGTGTACATTATTGTTATCAAGTTCTTTTTTTGTCCATTGGAAGACAATGATAAAACTCTGACTGTAGTTCTAGGTATGCCATTAAATCTGTTGATCAAGACATTTCAGATATCTAAGATGAAATTATAAAAGAATTTGATTGTGTAAAGTCCACCTGTTCAATAGCTTTTTAAACAACTACGAGAGCGTTGTTTTTTTTTTTTCAACCTCCGGAGGGTCATAAATGAAAGACAAGTGTACGTATCCAAATGAATTTATTACCAAATGTTAGGTACATGGATGCTAGTTGCTTTACGTCGCACCGACACAAATAGGTCTTATGGGGATGATGGGATGGGAAAGGGCTAGGAGTTGGAAGCGGCCGTGGCCTTAATTAAGGTACAGCCCCAGCATTTGCCTGGTGTGAAAATGGGAAACCACGGAAAACCATTTTCAGGGCTGCCGACAGTGGGGTTCAAACCTACTATCTCCCGAATACTGGATACTGGCCGCAATTAAGCGACTGCAGCTATCGAGCTCGGTAAATGTTAGGTACAAATGTGGTTACTTTTCAACACAATCACCATGAGGGTTGAGGCATTTGTCATACCTGTGGACAAGCTTGCGATCCCCTCTGCACAGTATGTTGCCGCCAGTGAGTTTAGATAGGCCCGAACATTGGTTTGAAGATCTTCATCCTCCTGGAACCTCTGCCCTCCCAGCCACTTTTTTTCATTCCCGGGAAGAGGTGGAAGTCACTCGGCGCTAAATTGGGACTGTACTGTGGGTGATCAAAAATGTCCCACCGAAATTCCTTCTGCAGAAGTTGTTGGGTGACACGAACACTGTGAGGGCATGCGTTGTCATGAATGAAGAGGATTCCAGACGTCAGCATGCCTCGTCATTTGTTCTGTATGACCCTGCACAGTTGTCGTAAAGTCTGGCAATAAACAGCTGCATTGATCATAGTTCCAAGAACTCAACAAGCAACACACCTTTTTAGTCCCAAAAGACTGTAGCCATCATCTTCCATTCGTTGAAGGTTTGCTTAAACTTCTTCGGTTTGTTTGGTGAGTGCGTGTGCATCCATTGATGTGATTGTTGTTTTGTTTCGGTGGTGACGTACGAAACCCAAGTCTCATCGCCAGTCACAATTTTCTTCAACACATCGCCACCTTCAGCCTCGTAACGGGTAAGAAACGTCAACGCTGCTGCCATCTGGCGACTTTTGTGGTCATCAGACATCTTCGGAACCCATCGGGCGCACAATTTCCTGTAGCGCAGGTGTTCTGTTAGGATCTCGTAAACAGATGACCTTGAAACTGCAGGAAATTTCTCACACAACTCGCTTACGGTAAACCTTCGGTTCTTGCGAACCTCTTGGTCAATTTTGTGAACAATGTCATCTGTAGTGACAGACTTGTGTCCTTGCCCCCTTTCATCGTGAGCATCGGTCTGGCCTTCTTTGAACTTCCTGCACCATTCACGCACAACACCATCACTCATAAAGTTTGGACCGTATACTCGACTCATTCGTCGATGAATGTCAGCTGCACTATTCCCTTCTGCTTGAAGGAAACGTATCACATTACACACCTCACATTTGGCAGGAGCGTCAATAGTAGCGGCCATGTTTCCGTGCCAGTACCTCGGCTCACACTGGTGTGAGGAAGTTGGCTGTGACCACGGTAGAGGGGAGGACTTGCGCAGTCACCTTCCATGCACGAACAGTTCCCACAGCTTGTGTGGTTCTTTACCTGCGTGATCAGAGGTTAAAAAAAAAAACAACGCCTTCATATGTAGCTTTTTAAAAAGACAATTTATTAAATGGCAAACATGTATTAAACAGGTTTACTTTACACAATCAAATTCTTTTAGAATTTCATCTTGGATATTTAAAATCAACACAGAACCGAATGAAATTCATTACTTTTAAGACGTTTCAGATACGTGAGATTTTTCTTACTGTGGGGATGAAGCACCATCCTAAGAAGTTCACACTGAAGTCTTGAGTTCAGTCTGCCCTGTGCTTGCGAGATACATTCTATGAAAGTAGTAGTGAATTAAAGTTGACATGTTTGTCTTAGGGCTGTATCTTTTATCATATGTTGTAATAACTGTAGCTTAGCCATTAGTAACAGATTGGTGGAATATATTTAATAACCCAGATGACTTTCTAGGCATACTGTTGTACGCATGTAAAAAAATAATTACATTTTAAAATTGCTGATTACACTAGCCAACATGATTTTGCGGTAAAATAGAAAATATGTAATTCTTATGGAAATCGCTGCCCTGATTCCGAAAATGATGCTATTTTTTCCTATCATGTCTAGTTTTGACGCAATTCGGTGTTTTAGTATCTGCATGAATTCGTAAGATATAATGTTGAGAGATGTTCTCGCACAACTTTTTTTAGAATACAGTTATGTGATTCGATTTGTTATTGTTTGCATTGCAATCTGACAATGAAGAAATAGATTTCGAGCCACATCAATATGACACACCTTCAAACAAATTCACGCAATCTGAATTAAATGATCAGATAAGGGGCTTAGAGCTAACCAAAGAAAAATGTGAATTATTTGGTTCAAGATTGTGTGAAAAGAATATGTTGGCACACGGTGTTACATTTTCCTGGTACCGAAATCGTGACAAAGAAATCTGAAAGTATTACACTCAAGAAGATGAACTTGTATTTTGTATGGATGTTTCAAATTTTCTACATTAATTGGGAGAGAAAGAGTATGATCCTATTAACTGGCATTTTTTAAATTGACTCTTCCAAAAGAAGTTTAAAGGCTATTTTGCTTTATAATACAAATGTTCTGGCATCCGTACCCCTTGCACACTCCATAAAAATGTCCGAAACATACGAGACCTTAAAGCTGGTGCTTGAAAATATTAAATATCATGAGCATAGGTGGCAAATTTGCGGTGATTTGAAGATCATTGGATTGTTGCTGGGACAACAAAAAGGCTATACAAAATTTCCCAGTTTCCTATGCAAATGGGTTAGCAGGACACGGGATAAACATTGGGATATGGTGAACTGGCCAGAAAGGAAACAACTACAACCAGGATCCAAAAATATCTTGAATGTAAGTCTTATTGACCATGAAAAAATTCTACTTCCACCCTTGTACATCAAATTAGAGTTGATGAAAGAGTATGTCAAGGCATTAGATAAAAGTAGCCTATGCTTCCAATATTTATCCTCTAAATTTCCCTCATTATCAGATGAAAAAATCAAAGAAGGTGTATTTGATGGACCACAGATTCGTAAACTGGTGAAGGATAAAAATTTCACAGATACAATGACCAAAATTGAGAAAGAGGCATGGAACGCATTCAAAGATGTAGTGACTAAATTCCTTGGCAACATTAAGGACTCTCAATACATTGTAAGGAAAATGTTGGTAAAGTTTAAGGAACTCGGTTGTAATGTGAGCCTTAAGCTTCATTTCTTAGCTTCGCATCTGGATTATTTCCTTCCAAATTTAGAAGCTGTTAGTGAAGAACAAGGTGAAAGGTTTCATCAGGGTCTCAGAGATGCAGAACGACGCTGTCAGGGACGTTGGGATGTGAATATGATAGCCAATTACTGTTGGTTGATTGCACGAGACTACCCTTCTAGAGATCGTTCAAGAACTTCAAAAACCCGGAAATTCCACGGAAAACAGAAAAAGACGGAGGTGTGAATAATGTAACCTGCACATAATGTAAGTAAGAAAACTACGTATGTTTAACCGTGTAATTTTTATTCAAGGTACGGTTATATTAATTTAAAAGCAACTGTACAGCCAAAACTAAATAGGCGCTTTATGCTTCAGTTTCACGAATTTCAGTATACATTAAAAATACAATACAAACCATCTACTTGCTTACAAAGCAGCATTTATGTGTATTTAATGCATGCAAAATATGATTACATTTTGCAAGCTGAAATTTACATTAATATATCAAATTTAATCAATACTAAGTATCAACAATTTTACATAAGAACAAAATAACATTTTTAAAATTGCCACTAAACCAGACGTGATACGCCAAAACTAATTTTTTTTCTCGAATTCTGCGTTAAGAAATACATAAAACCCACCTATTTTCGTTTTTACCGCACAAAAAGTTTTTTTTTTTTTTTTGCAGGCTAGTGTTTCATTATTCACATCTGTACTTCTTGATTATAGAACTATTTCATTGTTTTCAAAGTTTTATGAGAACTTGTGTTTTAGTGTCTGTGTGCTATAATCATTGTTAATCTTCTCCACAGAGCACTTGATCCAAATGGCCCAATCACGAAGAAGTCTAAAGACTGAACATAAAAAGGAAGTAGATCGTATAAAACGGAAGTTTGGTTTAGTACAAGGACGCCCTAATTTTCCAGAAAAGCAAACATCAAACTATGAAGATCGCGCTCAGATACGGAGGGAAACCGTAGGATCACAACACCACTCTGAGAAGACAGCATCGTCATCCGTATATGAGTAAGTATTGGAATGTCCATAACCTTTCCATACATTGTTGCAAAAGTTAGTCATAATTGATGAAATAATATGCAATAATTGATGTGTGGAAAGCACATGGTCAAAATGATGAGAATGGTTTTAAAAGGAGGATTGGCCACTTCCCTGGTTTAATGTTTACTTCGAAAGGCTACTGGGAGATCCTGGATCTGATTCCTAACTCTGGCAGAAATATACTGTTTTGGCATGGGATTGCTCAACTTTGTGATGAAAATTTTGAAACTGCCTTTTCTTGTGGCAATGGGTGGAGCAGAAGGGAACTGCCTCCTTCACTACACCTTAAATGTTATTCCTTACAGAGAATGAATAGAATTAAGTAATTTGATAGATATATTCAGTGTGCCAATTTGTAATCCTGTTCCTCGCCAGGGTAGTCGTCTGTTACGTCCGTCCGGCTTATCGTTCCTTGTTTCCTTGAAAGGGAGTTAAGATCCATCACCAACTTGCTAGACCTGTCGTGACTTCACCAGAACCCCATTTGCCGTCATTTTTTTCAGGATTCCTGTAGGGCCTTCACAGCTACTGTAGCGGTCTCGGGGCCCACACAGTCCCCACTGTAGTTCACCCCCACAGGCTATTCCCTACTTGATGACATTGCCCATCTCCCACGACGTGCACGAAGGGTTGGACTTGTGGGAAACTTAGATGGTATGGACACATGAAGTGAATGACAGAGGAAAGGATACCGAGGAGGATGCACGAAATGGAGATAACAGGTAAACAACCAAGAGGCAGGTGGATAAAAGGAGTGAAAGACTGTGTACAGAGAAGAGGAGAGGACTGGGCAAGAATGACTAGGGAGAAGTGGTGGGAAGACTGGAGGAGATGGAGAGGCTTATGTTCCAAGCAGACCTGGCCAACAGCTGGAATCTGCAGATGATGATGATGATGATGATGATGATGATAATGATTTTATATATATATATATATTTACCATATATTGTAATAGGAATTGAAATATGTCTGAGAAGTGGTATTATCGATGCAGAAATTTTCTCACGGAATTGGAGTGTTTACAAGTTAAAAGCTCTCCTCCATCCTTACATAATGATGATGATGATGATGATTATTATTATTGTGACCAGGGGTGTACCCGGAAAATAATTTTGGAGGGTGGGGAATGTATGTATAGACAGTTTTGTTCCAGGACCACCCATAAGGGGAAGGGATGGAGGCATTTGGGGGGTATACCCCCAAATCCCCCACTGTCTATGCCCCTGATAGTAAAAATAAGCAGTAATATAGCAATGCTTTTTTCATATGTCTCCGACTTATGTCGGAAGAAACTTAAATTAGTGGGTGCCGGGAAATCTAAAAATAAATGTGTTAAAAAGGAATGTTGTAAAAGTAAGACTATTATGCAATACCTTATGTCTGATAAGCGGGGAATGGCAAAATTAAAAAAAAAATTAATTATGATCGATGGAAAATAATGGTAAATAAAAATGTGAACAGCCTACGGGGTGGTGTTTATCATACAGACAGGTTAGGAATGATAGGAGGGGAGTATTTATACTGGCGAAAGAAGAATTTTTAAGCTACAAAGAAGTTAAGGATGATTAACATGAAATTCTAGGTGTAAGATATTATGTTATTGTATAGGCTTTTGGGCTTGTGCCGTGTCAAGAACATAAGGTGAAATTCTTAACGTTTCACAGGAAAAAACCCGCCTGCCGGGCTGAGTGGCTCAGACGGTTGAGGCACTGGCCTTCCGACCCCAACTTGGCAGGTTCGATCCTGGCTCAGTCCGGTGGTATTTGAAGGTGCTCAAATATGACAGTCTCATGTCGGTAGATTTACTGGCCTGTAAAAGAACTCCTGTGTGACTAAATTCCGGCACCTCGGCGTCTCCGAAAGACCGTAAAAGTAGTTAGTGGGATGTAAAGCAAATAGCATTATTATAAAAAACTGCCTCCGTATGTAGCTTTTTAAACAGACAATTTATTAAATGCAAACATGTATTAAACAGGTGTACTTTACACAGTCAAATTCT